>NC_069129.1:11585212-12228156 GCF_026914265.1 Mya arenaria | reverse complement strand
TACTTGACCAATGTGTACAACAATGGTTTATTTCTGTTGACACTTCGACAAAATGCATAATCTATCCAATGAATACGAAAGAATATTGTTTTGAAAAAATCTTGGATAACTTGCCAAAGCTTTATGAAAATTAAGAATAATTAATCATTTTTAACATATTGATTTTTTTTTTATATTCAGTCAAAAAAATGTACACTCTGCAATCTAGATTTGATAGGAGATGTAACATTTCAGTGGTAACAGGGATAGAAGTTTATGTCTCATTACTATTTAACATATCCCAATACATATAAAATTGACGATCTAATAAATAATAGCAGTAAAACCAGACTTCTAAAATAAGTCTTATTTTCTAAGATCATCATGTCCAAATCAAGTAATTTCATTCTTCTTTATATCTGTATCATTGATTTTGCATAATAAATTTCTTATGTTTTCTTTAGTGTGACATAATGTCAATTGTTTGAGTACAATGCACTGGGGTTCGTTGTTTGAACTGTTTCTTTGTTGTTTATCAGTTGTTATATATAAAATACATATTATATGCCTTGATACAAATTAACTTGAAACTTGGATGAGCACTGATAAACTATTATGCAGGTATTCTTGTCATAGACCACTAATATTTTTTCTATATAACATTAAACAACGTTAGAAAAAAATACGTTGAATAAATCTACTTGAATAAATAAGCGGCCTTCAGAAAAGTGAATCAATGCTTTATTGTCTAGTTATTGTACACACTATTGTAGCAAAGCATGCCTGTTTTACTCTTGCAAAATAGTGTACCTCAGACCTAAAGGTAAAATCAAATCGGAAAACGCACATTTGGTTCTTCTCCAACCCTAATGTATTGTGGAAAGTCAAATTAAGCTTAGGGTTTGTATTTAACAAAATCCTTTAAATAAAATTATCATCATGAAATGTTCAACATTGCTTCGCTGAATGTCAACAAGTTTGAATGTTCAATTAAACAAACAAAAAACAAACAATTGTACTATGTCTAAATACCAACCATTCGTAATTACCCTGTCGCATCTAATTTTAATTTTATACTGAAAACGTCAATTAAATGAATTAACCGCAAAATTAATTCAACCGAAGTCGTTGGATTACATACGTATAAAAGACCTGTTTAAATGCGAAATGCTTTGACATTTCAAAGTACTAGAATAATGCGATGACAGACATTGATACATTAAAACGATTTACTGAATTTGACTTACATTCAAGATCATCACGATTTACAATATAGATCGAATATTAATATTTAAACCTTTTTAAGAGTTTGACATTCCATTCTTTGTAGAAATATCAAACGATATATATAAGCATTATTTAACGATTTTTGTGATATTGAATTTAGATCACCGCTCTAGCTTATTTCTGTTTTTTATTATCACTGACATATATGTCCGTGTTATGATGAATAGCAAATACCCGAACATATGTTTCGATATTATGTTTGGTGTTTATGGAACGCGCAAAACAACTAAATTTTGTTTTCCATTTATTCATTTTCATTTGTTCACCAAGAACGCTGAAAGATAACTGCATGTGTGATTTCAAGGTTTATTAAAACTCAAGGCTTAAATTTTTGCTGTAGAACAATATAATTCTTCAGGCGGTTAATCATAATTACTAATTAATAAGTTGTACATCAGATATTTCGAAATGTTTTTCACCTGAATAAACAATATAGAACTGACAGCTACAGAATACTTCAGATATAAGAGGGGTTTTAAGCGTTTACAATTGACACAAAATGACTTTGGATCACCCCTCGAATGAAGTTGTATTAAAGGGAAGTTACTCATTTAACTCTTATTTTTGTTTTGATCCGTACCGGAAAAAGATACATCGACTGAACATTATGTTTATGTACGGTTAGGTGCTGAGTTTTGTTTGGTAAGTTAATCTTGTTTAATTTGTTGGGTTATTTACAAAATCATACTCGAAGTATAGTTATTTGTTATCGTTTAATATACTGTTTTTCCAACTTTTGTTTTAACTTTCGGTTTCCTATATCGAAACACATGATGATTGACGAACATTGAATGGTAAATTAAATTGAAATGAATATAACGGATCTAAAATTGAACTATATATTAATCTCAAATGTATCAATAATAAGTTTCAATTGATAGTTATACTTGAAATAAACAATATATTCTGAAACAGATTTACTATAATCAAAGCACTGAAAGTAATGGTTGGGATGGGGTTATTAATAACGGCAGGTTAATAATTGGAACACTTGTGTATATACTTTTACATTTATAGAACACTATCCCAAGATGTACAACGACGAATCAATGATTTAATGTTATAAATGAATTTGTAGTGACTATTGTTTCATTGAAATATGTATGTAATTCATTTACATTCTTTTCAAAACAATGTCTTTTAATTTTAAAACAGTTTAAAGCGTCAACAACAGTTATACCAACAATTCAAGTATCGTATCCAGACAAATATTATTTTTTTCTAAGACTCGAAACAAGTATATTTAAGACGAAACACTCAACAAAATGGTTCTGAAAAAGGCATATTATTATCGTAGTAAGCAATCGAATATGGGTACGTATGACATAATGTAGGCATTGTCATTTGGGCATTTAAGATTTGCCTTAAACATGTAGAATGCATACTCTTTTTTATAAAAGATGAGCAATAAGTGGCTGAGTGAATGTGGTTATGATCCATCCTGATAAATATGGCTGAAACAACTGTGTTTCATTAAGATTATAAACTCGGTCCGTACAAATTGTGGATAACAATTAATACTCAACGTATGCCTTACAATTTGAATAAAAATAAATATATGGCTTCACTTCATTATCGAATAACATGCTTAATCTTATAAATAATGATAGTTGTAAACATCTCAAATTAGTACAAAATCAAGCCGCTCCTTAATTTAAAGAAATTGTAGTGATTTACTTAACCACGAAATACAAAACATCTGACTATTTATTTGAAAATATTTCTGTCATCTATTTTTAGATCACATATCCTTAAGATGAATCAACGACTTGACCCCACACACATTATTACGAATGAAGACTTGGCAAGTAAAGACTACCGTGGCGGAAGAACTTTAGTCGTATATTTTTCACAGTTGAATCCAATTGGAACCCAACAACATGCGAAGAAAAAGGCAGAAGTATTATCACCAAGCTCTACGCTCTTTGAAGAAGAGGTTGACGTTGATATCGTCGCATTAGATCAGTTTTTCATCGATAGATACGATTCGCAGCATTTGGAAGTTAAACTTTGTCGCAACAAGTTGAAAAGGGAAATAGAAGAATATCTGGTAACTCTTGCTGAAGATGGTTGGAAATACAAATCCTTCTTTTTCATATTTCTTTCATATCTGCAGGATGGAGAACACGAAGATGTTAGAATACAGTTGTATGACAAGGCCATACCCGTGGACTTTATATTCAACCGAATTAAAGACCTTCCATCAATGGCACTTAAACCGAAGATTTTTCTTATACAAGCGGATGACCTTAGAATGCTGTATCCAACACAAATAGATAAAGCGATTCCGGAAAATATAGAAATAAAAAAGATACCCACTGACGCTGATCGACTGGTCATATTGTCAACAATACCACAGGCACTGTCGCCATTAGCAGATGCGGTACGAGAAACAACTCCGGTAAATGAACCCAATGCTTCCCGAGGTGTTCAGCCGACTCCTCCCAGATTGGAGACATCTGTTTTAATCCGGGCGTTTCTCACAGTAATGAATGACCATGTGCATAGGGATGAGAATTTACTTACAAGTTCTACACGAATACTTGGGAAAGTTGACAATTTGATTGACCCTTTGCAGAAGACTGACGACTATGAAAATTATGATATCCCTTTGCCGTTGGTGACAAGTACCCTTACAAAGCGCTATTTTCTTACATAAACTGATATGTATAAGACATGACGTGCGTGCTTGATGTTGGCTGAAAAAATAATTAATTGGAAATCGCAATACATCAATGGGTAAATTTACTCAGATAATTAACTTGTGTATTATGCAGAAAATGAGTTTCATCGGCCGATGAAAAAAAAAATGAGTGCACTCCACTGTGTAATACGTCTGCTGTCAATAAGGTTAAAGACGTATTTAGTTCGATACAGATTAAAGTGTTTAAAATACAAAACGTAAATATTGTGGAATAGATGGAATAATGAAAATGTACAAGTACCATAAGTTAAAAATTATGAAATGCTTGTTGTGTTATATAATTTTATTATAAAAAAGGGTAATAGTTTCATTTGAATAGTTGTGTATATTCTTTCTTTTATGAGTATGGTCGATTATTTGGTCGTCGATGTGTGCATATATGTTTTGTGTATTTATGCCTTATGATAATGGTTTGTTAAATGTTATGATACATAGAGGGTATTATTATCGGTTGTTTTTTTCTGACGTCCTGAATCAAGACCAATTCAATTATTACCATTTCGTCAATCTGCGCAGCGGTCAAATTTATTTCCTTTTTTGATGTACTAAACTTTATCTTAACATGTACATACTTAACTCATTTTGTAGTATAAAACTACGCTTACCCTTTATTTCGCTATATGGTTTTTAAAAAATGAAGAAAACCATGCCCCAGTTGTATTGTCCATGATTAGTGAAATACAGAGTTTATAACATCAGATCTAAAACCAGAAAGTGTGCATCTGCAATAAAATTTGCAATAGAACAATTGTATTAAAAGGAAGAATAAATGTTACAAATTAGAACGCTTGATGTGTTTGTATGTTTGATATCCTTTACATATATGCGTTATCCCTTTAAACGCTTTGTATGATTAAATCGATTTTGCTCCTTTTGTACCCACCAGTTATACAGCTTTCTTATGGTTGTCGATATGGACTAAGGTGTAATATTCAAACAAGCCCAGATTTCATCTCATGAAGGCGAAACTTTATATACTTAACATAATAGTATGTAATATAATATTTTAAACGTTTAAAGTGAAGATAAATCGTCTATTCATTCTATTGTATCGAGGACGTGAAGGTATTAAGTCTTCTATCCCTTCCATGTCTTAACAAGGGTGTTATTTTTTAAAACATGCAAGCTATACAGCAATGTTTATGAATTTCG
The DNA here is from genome assembly GCF_026914265.1 of Mya arenaria. NCBI lineage: Eukaryota > Metazoa > Mollusca > Bivalvia > Myida > Myidae > Mya > Mya arenaria. The sequence continues at coordinate 12,223,034 of NC_069129.1, read as the reverse complement.
TTGATACTACTGTGCAGTGCCTTATTAAAGCTGCACTCTCACAGATTAACCGATTTGACAACCGTTTAATTTTTTGTCTCAGAATCAGCTGATTTTGGCTTTCAGTGCTATGAATTCAGTCATATAAGATAACTCGCAATAGAACGTATCTTTGGTTGGAAAATTGTCGAATTTCTCTTAAAATAGTCATTATTTCAAAGCGATAGTAATGCGTTTTGCCATAGAACATCAATTTTCTTGCGTAAATATGAAAAAAGCGATCTGATCTTTTGTTAGCAGGCATATATCACTGGATTTCAGACATTTACGCAAAAATTGGCCCTTTCCAAAACTAAAAAAAAAAGGTCAATACAAGACGGTCAATCTGTGAATGCGCAGCTTTAAAAGCTATAATCAAGCATGCACTTGAATCTTAACGTGTAGAAAAAATACCATGTTTAGATCAGCCATGAAAAGGATAGGCGGGGGCAGTCCATCGTATGTTTTCGCTCTCCAACTAGACATTTCAATCTTGAGAAAACAGTATATATCGGCAAAATATATCGCATATGTTCGATATATAGCATACTCACTGCAACAACCCCTTGATTTGTCAACATTTTTAATAATTGATAAGACTTGGGGTGGTATTCTATATTGATCTTAAATGGATCTAAGAACGATGTAGCTAATCCGCTTACTTGTTATTTATAACTGACCAACAGAGTGAATGAAGTCAATCATGTATGACCATAAGATTTACTTAAGTTGAATATTGAATACCACCCTTGGTTACGTGTTGGCAACGCTTACCGATGGCGATATATTGGTGTTTGATCTTAAAAGCATTTTGTCTCTTTTATTGTGTTTGATCGGCTTTCATGATATTGGAAGAAGACTGAATTTCAATTAAGCAATATGTGTATGTGGTTTAAATGTATTCTGAAGCAAAGATTAAGGCAAAAACATACATGTATCTTAAAATGTTATGATTAATTTATTACAAAACCGAATAATAATGATATTAACGGTATCATACGTCTGTTAATGTAGGAAAAAAACCAGCTACTAATATTTATTTTTTTCCAGAATTCATAGTCAGTTTAATAATGTTATATATAACGTCTTTTATTCTTTCCGAAAAAACAACAACATTAATGACATACTTATAAAACTGCAAATTTCGTGCCGTAATATTTCTTATTTGTAAATAAGAAAAATAATGCAGTTCTAATTATGGCATATTTTTCTGTATAAATGGCTTACGTGCACAAATATATCATTCCAATCAAGTAATGTGAACAGCCATGTTTAGTGCGAAAATGTCTGTACCAAAGAAATTAATCACCCTTTCACTCACATAAAATTGATTTATTTTTGACCGCTATAAAACTTTAAAAGCTTGTCTCTTGCTTCTACGTCTAGATGAATAACTACATTAAATTGCCCTCAATAATATTGCAGGGATGGTGGAATGTTAATAAATGGAATTACATAACCGTTTTAAATGCCAGACAGCACATCCCCAATAGCTTCAAAAGTATGTTTTCAGAACTGTACACACTTTTCGAATCTTCTCTTAACCAAGTTATCAGACAATTAAATCTTTCAATTTTTAACATACATCAGTACACATTAGCACCTAGAAACCCAACGAAACAGTTTGTAAAAGTCCAGTAATTATCATAATCACCCTCCAAAGGCTGACTTTCTGTCAATGTGAACAAAAAATAGTCATATTGAAATACAAATATTTAACAGACACCAAATTGAAATTCTAAAAATAAAGTTAATTAAATGTTTCAAGTTTATTTTCGGGACAAAGTTATGAACGCAAAACAAAAGCTAAAATTCAAATAGACCAAACGCCCAATGTCTCTTCTTACGAACAACACATTTAACCATCAGTTATATATCGAAATATAAATCCAAAAACCTGTGTATAATTGTATATGCAACAATCTACGAAACCGCAGTAAAATAACATCTGTTAAAATATTCATCATGACACAAAACAGATACTAAATGTGAATGAAATCGACAGTCAAATTTGTTGACAGGTTAGTCCGGGTTTCAAGGTTAAAAAATGAAATATAATGGAATTTACAGCACCCCTCTGCAATACAAAATATCTTTAAATTATATTTAAGGTTAAAGTTTAGAGGTAATGAAACGTGAGTTTGACCACTTGGAGGCTCTTGCGAAAAGGAGATCCAAGATGGCACCCAAGATAGCCGCAATAATTTCCTTTTCAACACAAATACTATGATCGAATATTGTTATATTCACCAAGTAACTAAGAGGGATTATTCACATGGATAATACTTTTATAATAAAGTACTTCAAATGGAGATAAGGCACTTCAAGGACAAGGTATAAAAAAAAACACAAAAAATATAGTTTTCCTCTTTACTTGTCTTTTATAAATTTTTTATGTTCAGATTGGTTTTAATATGTACATGAAATCCCAGAACATGTTTTGAAAAAAGTTGTTTCCTCGAATAAACAGTATAAAACTGACGGCTACAGAAAACTACATATACAAGTTTATTAAGCTTTGCATTGGCCGACATTGACTTTGGATCATCCCTCTAATTAATGTGTGTAACCAAGGGAGGTTACTAAATTAAACTGTTATTTTTGTTTATTTGATTTATTCATGAAGCAGACGTGGTAGCCGAATTCGGGGAAGAAGTAATAGTGTAATGTAACCAAACCTGCATGTGTTTTTTTCTTCTTTTAATTTACCCATTATCTCGCGAGTAAAGGCTGTTTTGTTCGTTTATTAATGAAAGGTAATTGATGAAATATTAGTAAGGTTGATCGTTTGGGTGCCTTTGTAGGCATGTTGTTCTTAGCTGTCACATTTCGATGAAATTGGAGTTGTTTCACTTTAGTCTATTTAGACAAATCGAGATTTTCTGACTTTGTAAAAGTGCCGTAATTCATAGTTATTTATGCTAGATAGTTGGTATGAGTGACCCCTTTGATGAATCTGAAGAAAAAAAAAATATATTTTAGGTTATTTTAGGTAAAATTTCACTAAATTTTTTTAGAGGTCAAAATTCAGCACATTCCCTTCAAGTCACTGTGGAAATGAATTACCTCTTTAGTATGTTTTGTTAATAAATTGTTAAGTGTTGGATTGTGTCTGGTAAGTTCATTTGATACAGTTGGTTATGTATACAATCATACTCGTTATATAGTATTTTGCTTTCTGTACATTTTTTCTAACTTGTTTTTCGGTGTACTTTCTGTTTCCTATGTCCAACAACACGATGAACTTTGAATGATAAATTATCTCGAAATGAGTATCACGGATCTGAAATTAAAACATATATTCATCTCATATCGATTATTTTTTGGTTAAAATAGTTAGTTTTACAATAAAATACAATTTACCTTTGAACATATTTAAAACAAAGATAATCAAAGCACTGAAAGGAATGGATGGGATGGGGTTATTAAAACGTTTGGTTATATTAATTGGAAAACTTGTAAAAATACTTTTACATTTTTAGAACACTATACCGAGATGCATTATGACGACTTTATCCTTTAATATAATAAATGAATTTGCTGTGGTATGTAGGATATCAAATATATCTGTAATGCATTAACATACTGTACCCAAGTATTTTTTTTAAAAAGTAAATAGTCATAATCCGTGATACAAACAACAGTTATTTCATCGTGCTTAGCAGTTTAATAGTTCTACCTATAACATATTTCATTCTTTGGGTTTTGTCATTTGTTGATGCAGATATTTTCACGTGTATTGAATCTTTTTTTTTTTCGTATTGTGAAGTTATGTCTCTTTTGTTGACTTCGGCAGGCATTGAAACATTGCTTCTGAACAGGTCATCGTTTAGTTGTAGACTACTCGGCTTGTCTCTGTAGTTTTCATATTTTTCACGATATCCAAACTAGTTGTGACTGACTAATCAAAACATTAAAAACCCAGATCGAAAGTAAATTTATATTATATAATATTTCATTAATTCAGTATTGTATCCACATTCTTGCTTTAAGTTTGCTTTGACGTTAAGCTTTCATCTTCGTACAAATCTTCAATTAATTCCCGATCATTTGCTAATACTTTTTGACATATTTGAGGTAAGTTGCAAGCTACCGTAAAAGATCAGTGTATAAACTCGGTCTGTACACATTGTGGATGAAGAAACGAACTACTCAATGCCTGCCTTACAATCTGAATAGAAAATTAACAGAAGTTTCCTTTGCATGTTTACTCATGTAAATGTTTGTTTTTATTTATTTTTTATTAGAGGCATATGAAAATGGTCACAAATCTTACCGTGACCTTTATTTCACAATATGCTATGGTTGGGATTTTCTTTGAAACGGTAAACACTGATGCACTATTTATGTTAAATTATTATGTCATATTTTAATTACAGATGGCTAATCCTTAAGATGGCTAATCAGAATCGAAAGAAAGCAATTACTACGAAGGAAGATTGGGAAAGTTTAAATTATCCAAAACATGGAAAGAAAACTTTAGTAGTTTACTTTTCACAGTTGAATCCCATTGGCAGGGAATGCCATGCGAAGGTAAAGGAAGAGGTAGTAACAGAAGCATCTAAGCTCGTCGGAGAAGAGGTTGACATTGATATCGCCAAATTAGATGAATTCCTTGTCGATATATACGGCAAGGATAAAATGGAAGTTAAGTTTTATCGCAACCAAAAAGCAAGTGAAATAGAAAACCGTCTGGTCAAGCTTGCTAAAAACGGTTGGGAATACGAAGCCTTCTTTTTCGTATTTTTAACATATCTGGATGATGAAAAACAAAGTGGCGTTCGAATACAGGCCTATGACAAGGCCATACACTTAGACTTCTTATTCAACCCAATAAAGAACGCCCCATCAATGGCACTAAAACCAAAGATTTTCCTGATACAAGCTGATGACATAGGAATGCTTTATCCTACACATGTTGAAAAGGCGATTCCTGACCATATAGAAGTAAAAAAGATACCTACTGATGCTGATCGACTGGTGATACTGTCAACAATTCCACAGAAGCTTACGCCATTAGCAGATAAAGAAAGAGATAAAGAAAAGGGAAAACAAACTCCGGAAAATGATTCGGATTCGCACCAAAATATTCGGGCAGGGCCTGTTCAGTCGGTTGTTCCCAGATTTGATACATCTGTTTTAATTCGGGCATTTCTCACAGTTATGAATAACGATGATTACAGGGGTGAAAATTTACTTTCAAATTCTACACGAATACTAGGAGAAGTTTGCAATATAGTCGAACCTCTGCAGAATACTACCGACTATGACAATTATGATATCCCGTTGCCATTGGTTACCAGTACCCTTACAAAGCTATATTTTCTTTGATTCAAACAACCGCGATGTCACGGCTGTAATAAATGAATCACCACGGAGCCGCCACTTCTCAAACTATTAACTCATGCGGATACGAAACAGAATTAAATAAATCGAGGTTAATGCATGCTAAAATTGTTTATTATATTAGAAATTACATACACATAAATAAATTGTTATGTGTTTTTTTGGACGATGTACTAATGTCGTTTGTCAAATGATTTAAAAACCAATGGAAGAAAACAGTAAAGCTCATTTATATTTGTTATATATGCTATAGACGTGAGTCAAATATCGATTTAAGTAACATGTTAAGAAATAAACGGTCATAGTAGTGAATAGATGGTGTAATGAAAATATTCAATTACTAGGGGTTTAAATTTTGGTTGTGTAATGTAATATTGTTATATTATCGGTTTTATATATTTGCCAAAACGGTCTTGTATATGTTGAATTTTGCTGGTATATTTTTTCTTTTTGGAATTGCCAAGCATGACAATCCGTTTATTCATTCCAAATAATCACATAGACAAAAAAGTATGAATATGCATTCTTTACATGTCGTATCTTGAAATTACATATGAATAGTAGCTTAAGTACATTTTACAAAATCATCTAAAACGAGATGATACATTTTTGTTTGAATAATGACTTTGGAGAACAATTAGATCGTAGTACAAATAATTTAGTATATTAACATTAACTGATCTTCGTTCGCTTACAAAATATGTCTTATGGATACAGTACGCTATTTGGCTAAGGACAACCTTTACAGCATTATAATCTTTTTGGTCTAATTTATAGCTGGTATATTAAAAATATTGTCTATGTTTTAAACATTGACTTTCATCGGCCGCGATAATACATCCCAACACGCTGCACGCTGACATTTCTCTGGTACCACTTGATTTGACGTTTTTTGACAGTCCTTCCACGAAAATCCTCTAAGAATAGTTGAATCTTCTTTTACATCGAGAAAGTTACTTCAAAACATTTACAATGATATTTTATGGGACGCTTTCATAAAAAATTGTGTGAACGTTGATACACTGAATCAACAACTTTTCTTTTTATTTTGTCCATTTATCTTGTTGTTTTATTTCAATATATTTCCCCGCTGGAGTAAATTTTGTTTGACGACAGTCCCTTTCTATGGCCTCTGCGAAAGGGATGCGAACTGCGGCATAACCGCTGTGTCAAGGTTGTTCTTATTCGCGCTAGTAGTATGTCCACTAAAAAAGTTTCACACTTTATGGAAATGGTTGTTGCATGTTTTCAGAAATAAATTACCATCCGTAGGAGTTTTCTCATTGTTATTTGCTTTTAAATATTATGTATGTCTGTTATTCATGTCGGAAAATAACTCATTGAGCTAATGTTTCTTGTTAAGAAATACCCGACTTATAAAATAGAATAAAGATTCTTGTATCTTGTATCTTGATTCTTCTTGTATCATTGTACTAGCAAACCATCACGCTTTAAATAATATTATCGAACACCTAACTAGCGGTCATACATAGTATCTATTTACCTCCAGTTGTTCAGCAGTAAGGCCCCATATGAGATCACAATCATGTACATCAAACTACCGAACTGGCGCCGAAGTCGCTGACTACCAGCTAAAAAGAGAAGCATAAGGCGGTAAATAGATTATATCAAATAAGACCACCTCCTTCACCCTACCCAAACACTCCACAAACAACAACAGCAACTACAAGAACAACATCATTAACAACAACATACAAACTCACTCCAAGAATCACAACATGTTCATCATCATTAAATAAATAAACCCCTTTATATTTTGAAAAGATAATAAATATTTATTTGTTTGAAATAAAGTGAACAACACCACAGTTGTAAAATGCATGCAGATGCCAGTTTTATAATTAGTCATACCGGATATATAAAATGTAGAAGTATAAAAAGACTTTGTGAAGTCAACGGCAATTACCATTTACACGGATTTCATTTCTTGCTTATCTTATGTCCGTAAATGGAATTGAGAAAGAAAACGCACATTTTCTTGACAACATTCAAAGCGAAATTTGTCCTTGTCGACCCGCTTCTGTTCCAGTTTGCTTTTCATGTTTACCCTGTTATTTGAAACGGCTCGCAGTACTACACTTGTGCCTGTAAACCGATTCGATGCGGGGAAACAATATTGGGCTCACTAATTTAAGAGACTGATCTGGATACTAGACCGAGAAACGTATTGAATGTTTAGCCACGCGCGCTATTGATTTAAACCACCAGCGGGTTGTATGCACTTTAATAGTGTCATAATATGAAACATTATGTATTTGACACACTACAGATTAATACAGCAATAACTTGGTCATGTAATGTTGTTGTAGCCGAAGCATTTATTAATCAGGATACTCTGATGCATGGGTTGTCGTTCGTTCTCATTTGTGGTATTGTTTCTCATGGAGTGATATATCTATAAACATGGTCGTTGTTATTTTTGGCTATAGGGATTGTCCATGTAGTCTGTATTGTACAGCTATATATGAAGTAAATTGACAAAGTGACGACGCACTCGCTCACTATATAACGGTTTACATTGAACAATGCAGTTAAACTTATGTATATCTTTAATAGCTTTGTTTTATGGTAATAAATGTAACAAGTCTATCCCACATATTAACACATATAGCGCAAACAAGTATTTTCATTGTTATTGTTAGTCTATATATAAAAACAAGTTATCATGTGTTGGTGCTACTTTGCAACGCCAATGACATAGCACAGAAGCAAACATTCACAAACCAGAAACACGACACAACAACACATTACATCCATAACATATAAAACTAGGGGTGTTTATCAACGATTATTATTAAACTTTGGAAACTACAAGAACAAGTCCATTAGCGTCAAACTTAACCAAGATCATGTTAGAAGACTAGATAATCAAGGTCAAAGGAACGCAACACAAGATAAACAACGCTACGAGACAACTTACATTAAACAAATATCAAACTATTAAGTGAAAGAAGTTTTAGTAATATCAAATTGTTAAATTGTAATTCCATTAGGGACATTACTACTTAAACGTTTAGTTCGAAGGATGATCCTGCATGTCAGCAATGTGTTATCTATCATATATCCATGATCAATGCAATTTTCTGCAGTACTTGATTGTGATTTCCAATAATAACTTGATAAGTAATGTAGATAAGTTAAACATTTGCGTATGCTTATGGAAAGTTTTCGCTTCAAAAACAAAACCATAATGACACAGAAATCAATCTCGATTGTTGAGACACTACCTCTTGTCGTGGTATACTAATTTCCACTATTACCCTTATCATAGCGTCTTTGGCGAGGCGAAATCTTAGACGTATCAACACAGAAAGTGAAATAACGGAATTTGAATCGATCGTATCGAGTGTGGAATTAAGAATTTTAGGCTTATAAAATTTTCTTGTAGGAAGAATGCATACTTAGATAAGATTTACCTTTTGCGTTTTATCTTTATTAAGGATTGTTGGGATAAGAGTGAGGTTTGTGCACATAAACTGGTTTAAACCCCCAGTAAATTAACATTTTACTGACCGTTCCAAGGCGGTACCTAACAATTCTTGATAAACATACCTATTTTTTTATATATAGTATGTATGCACTGTGCTTTTTGTGGAGTTTTGTGCTGTTTTTCTATGTTTCTTGTTTATGATTTTATGTTTTATGTCTTTGGCGTTTACCGAGTGCCACTTAACCGGATTTATGTTTAAACCTTATGCTACTGAGCTTGTTTCTGTAGCTTTTTGCATAAATATTATAAAATTTTCTTGTAGGAAGAGACTGAGTAGAAGCTAGAAATCTGAAAGCACTGTCAAGTATAATATTGTTCTACCGACTGAAATTCAAGCAGCGTGAAACGCGATGACATGCGAACTGAATGGATCGATGTTATTGCCGTTGAGTTTTAACATCAATGCATCTCCTTTTGACATATGCCATATTTCATTGTTTAAAACACATTCACTCGAAGTAACTCGTGAAGTGTTTGTTAAATGAAAGTAATCACGCGCACTAACTTTATGGGGAAGTTCAATCTAGTTAATCTTTTTAATATTTCAAAATCATTTTCGACTCGATGGTTGCTGTTTTATTTTTTAATGCATTGAAACGAATGTCTTAATGCAAATAGAAACATGGATTTTGTTTAAAACTAGAACAACCACTTATTCTGTATAAAGATTTATTTTCTACTGTTGAAATATCATTCACATGTCACTAAGAAATCGCGAACAGTCACGGTGCCAAAAAAACCTTTAAACGATGTAGGTTAAATAAATGTTTGCATTTCTTAGACTCATGTTACTGTTTTTGTTATTACATAAAGAATGTCGTCTTCAAATAGCTTGTAACACGCCTTATGTCAATTGTGGTCGACGGCTAATAATAAGGCAACTATGTGAGTAAAGCTTTTAAAACGGACATCCTTTATTTTGATTTTCGGATATAGTCCTGATTTTTTATCTTTCATACAAATTATAAGAATTGAGATATACGGAATGAGATTCACTATTTAAGTACGATTTGGACAAAGACAATATCACGTTTCATGGCATTTCTTTGACACGCTGCATAAGTAAGTGTGTATTAAGTATGTTCATAAGGAAGAAAGGTCAACGAAGACGTAAACAACTGTGATGGTTTGCGATCCAATGCACTGGTAGATTGTTCAGTTTATCAATGGTTTATTAACTGTATAAATTGCCAAAACGTTAGTCATACTTATCCGTCTAGGCAATATTTGGCTTATACAAGTCTTGTGTTTGGCAAACACGTAATGCCATCTGAAGTATCTCGTACACCCCAAATGTATCCAAAGACATATTATTTGAATCACCAACACTACTGGTTGGAGTACTCTAATGATTTTATTTGTTTTGTAGCAGTTTTACGGATATCTATGATTAGACATGGTTATTTATTTACAACAAAACTTTGCAAATAACGAAATAAGTAAACACACAATGATAAACGACCATTCACTAAGAATTATACATGTATTTCGGGTTCTTCTTAACATAACAATGACTTTTCTTTGGAAATTTAGAAATGTTTCTTATATCCATATTTCGAAAAAGCTACCTTTAGTAAGTGAGCAGGTTATTCATCAATTGCTGCATTTCACGATTATTTCGAGTTGAACAATTATCCAATCTATGTTGATATAGGCGCAGTTTTTTTTATTTGTGACACACAAAAAAATTGTCGCAATCTCTAAGGTGTCCACCATTTCTAAAAACAGAAATAATAAACAATTATTAATGTTTTGCTAGAATTAACTTCCTTTCCCGTATTTGTACAAAACTGCTCAATTACAAACTGTTGTTGTAATTGTAGCGCTGTATCAGCGCAGAAATACACCTTCGGCGAATATTTTACATTATATCACCGATTTCATTTGTAATAAATATCCCAGTTACACAGCTCTCAGTAACATCGTTTATAGTTTGTCTATAAACAGTGTACTTATTGTCGCACTAAATGATCTCCTTGTCGGGTCTCTATAGTGCATTTGAAGTCCTCGGAGACAAACCAACAATCATGTTTATCTTTACGTACGGCAATCATCATAAAGACATTTAAATTCCCGATGAACATGTTTTGCAATGATTAACAGTGTTATGTAAAGTAACAACTTAGGGGAATTTATCAAACAAAGTATTACAGTGGTAAATATTAAAATGTCTAACCATGATAGAGTGATAAAATTGATATATTTGTTTTTATTAAAGGGAAGTTTTTTTTATCAACTTGTTCTACATCAATTCTCTCGATGCTTTTGACCTCTGTTGTTGAATTGTAGATGTTTTTGGGGGCTAATATGTCTGGAAAATTGAAGCCGTCAATGCAAACGCTATCATTATTGGTTAATTGGCTCAGTTTTATTTTGTTTTAAAAAGCGACAACATCCAAAAGACAGACAACCGTCTGAAGTATTGAAATACGTAAAGAAATGCGAAAAAATATTATACTTTGTGATGGCTCAAAAGAAATTTAGATACAGTTTTTATGCTAGATCTTTCCAATCCGGACCACACTTTGTGTGTGCTTCATTGATATCAATTAAGGCATTATTGGCTCAAACTTTGTATATTTCTTTGAAGTTTTTATTTGCACAAGCAATATCGCATCTGTCATATAATTCATAGGGTAAGATAGACAGAAAGTGAGAATAAGAAGGAAAGTGGTCTATCGGTATTCACTTCTCATACAAGACGTACATGGTTCAAGCCCGACCATTGTCATATTCTCACGCCCTCTTAAAACTCACGTGCACTTATCAAGCCAGTAAAAAATATCGAGTTTGGCTCCTAGCATCTTGTGACCATCTTCACAGCCGAGCTTTATACATAATTAATATAGACAAATGTTTAATGAAGAGAACTACTATATTTCCAGAAGCGACCCTCTTTTATGGCGCGTGGATGATGAAAAATGAGTTGGCAAATACACCCTTCAATAATTGTTTCCAGACAATATGCACAGTCAGTCCATCTGTCGACTGTCAGGCCCTTAGACAACACCTGTCGTCTTTTAAAAGGAAGTTGCTTGCAACAGGAAATTATACTATGTTGTCCATCCTTTCGAACGTTTAAACCTGTGTTGGAGGCGTTGGCGGTATTGAAAGAGTTGTACCTACCACTGTTGCCAATGAAAATATATTCTTATCATTGTACTTAGTGCGTATTTTGTGCTTCCAACGGAGCTCTCTCTGTCTTAGTTATAGGATTGCTTAAACAACGTTTGCGTGCTGCTTATTGGCTGAGCTCCCGGTATATGTCTAGCAACTCTCATCGTTATTTTCAACCGTCTGGACACAAGACACCCGATATGCTTTGCTGTATTGAAATTGACGCTATCAAATTGTGTTTTGGAGTTGTTTTTAAGGTTTTTAAAGAAACGAAAGTGAATTACATGTAAACAATATGTTAAGTGCTGATATTAAGTGTGGACAGTCCCCTCAAGTTCTTTTCTCTTCTTTCGGTCAATAAAAACGCGAAAAATACTAAAATGAACTTCCCCGTCTAAATGTTTTGAAAACCATAACCAAAGTGCTTCGTATAAAAATGGATTTACACCTTCACAATTCTTGTAAAAACAGAAAAACAATCGTGTAAAGAAAATTGTGCATACTTAGTAGACCTTTACCTTATCAAAATAATATGTAAAATCAAACAAATGTATGCGGCGATTGACAATGCCGTCCTGAAACTCACGCGATGAATTTCGTATTAGTATCATGTTTCTGGAATTGTTATACTTGAACGGATTATATTGATAATACCATACTTCAGTGCAGCTGTATTTCTATTCTAATACTTATGTGAAAAACTACAGAAACATGCTCAGGATGCTTTTATTCAGACGTGATAAAGATATGTAAGTTTATCTCAAAGCTTGGGACATCCTTGAGAAATGATGTATAATGATGCAGGGCAGCTGTATTACTTCTACTATGTGTATGCGTCCTGAGTTAAATTATGATGGGCAGCTGAATTGCTAATATTAGCCCATGGTGACTCCTTATAAATAACGTTTTCTAAGTCTGCATGACTATTCAAATAAATGAACAACAAAATGCCAGTTATTTAATGTCTTAAGTGAAACTGACGAATATCAAAGGCCACACTGATTTCCCTTTTTTTATATTATCATTTAATTAATGATTGACCAACTTTTGTAAACATTTGGCTCTACGCCTTATTCCTGTGCTGTCCATTGTTTTTTTGCTATCCTATGTGCAGATAAGTGTAATTAAAGCCTAATATTACTCTTAAAAATAATAAAGGGTAATAAGTTCTGTTTTCAGCATCACACAGTGGCGTTACGAATCCCACGTTGCCATAACGAATGTAAATGAATTTGAACAGAAGCTGATATCGTAAATATGTGCATATCAAATGAATCTGCAACAGTTAAATAGAGTTTCGTTCACCATATTTGTAAATTACATGACAACTCATCCAAATAATTGAAGTTAAAAGCAAAGTGCGAGTTTAATCACCTCTGATTACCATTGTTCGAGATTTCATTTGGTACCGTTGTATTTGCTAGCTATAAGTTAACTGCTATTTAGGACCAATGGCTATTCAGGCAATATAGGCAACAATTGTTTGTGGAGTTTTGTGCCGTTCTTCCATGTTCCTTGTTTGTGATTTAATGTTCTATGTCTTTGGCGTTTACCCAGTGCCATTAAACCGGGTTTATGTTTAAACTTTTTGCTACTGAGATTGTTTCTGTAGCTTTTCGTATGAATATGTGAACATTTTGGGACCAAAATTTAATTTACAGTTTGATGAAACCGCAATGGGCGTCGCTTTATTATGTAAAATGATCACTGTTTAATACAATTGCTAAGAATTCTATGTGGTAGGATTCATGCAATATGGATGATTCATTTTTACTACATTTCCATTCAGACAGACGGAATCTTTTAATCATATTTAGAATAAAAAGAGGATACTTGTTGATTTCAAGTAAAGCCACTTCCGTCAAATAGAGCATTACTGACGGATGCCATGCCATCAAATTACCATTTCGTAAAAAAATCTCTTGCAATGAATTAAGACGCTGAACATCAAATTCAAGATATGAATGAAAATAATACGATAAGATTGTCTGACAGCCCGTTCTCATTCATAGTACATCGGAATATACAGCCTAGACACATGTCATCTTGGATGAACTTGTACATTATAGGACTTTACCGTAGTTCATATGGACGCCTCTCATCTAGGTATGGGTTCTGTCCCTTTCAAGGAGCAGGAGGGCGGAGAGCGCGTTATTGTCCTCGGGGATTTCGAGTAATTGAGCGGAATTTGGAGCCACCAGACAACTTATCCAAATAATTTAAAGTTAAAGCAAAATGCGTGTTTAATCACGTCTGATTATCATTTTCCGAGATTTGCTAGTTCAAGTTAACTGCTATAAACGACGTCATGGCGTTTAAATATAACAAATATATTACATTAATGTAGATCATGTTGACGCCTCAAGTTTAAGCCTGTTTTTTTCTGTTTATGAATCAGGGATGTATAGAGCGGAATTACCCCGCTTATGAGGTTGAATTCCTTGCAAAGAAGTGGGAAAACATAAACAAGTTCAATGATAACCTGTATTATAAGTCTCGTTCGTGCTATATAAAAATAACTCGTTCAGATATGTCCTTACCAGTGCGAATATGAATGCCAGACAACATAATTTGGTGCCAACGTCTAGGCGTAGAATCTGACAATGTGGGGCAGGAACTAACTGGCTGACTTTGGGAAAGGAGTCCCTAAGACACTTTAAATATCCTTTCCGATTGATCCAGTCCAACTTGAGATTCGGAAAAGCCTTTTATGTACTTGGCAACGTAACGTTCTGCTTTGTTTCTTTTCATTTCTACAGGGAGATGTTACGCAGTATGAGTCAGAGATTAGAGTGAATCCAGGAACGATTATTGGTCGTCAACGGAGTGATACTTACGTCGGACGTCGATCTTTCAGTTCCACTTCTGTGTGGTCCCTTGAAAAATTTTCCAGTTGATAAGCCCATCCCGTGACATTCAGCCAATCTCTAGGAATGAATTAGTTCTTACAGTCTGCGTGAGGGAACGACAGAACATCATGCTTACCATAATGATAGTCTGTCCCTCAACCGAAACGAATACCGACTGGCATATTACCGGCGGCACTTCCGGAATGTTCCCGCATCCGGCACGTTATAGAAGACCCCTTATAGCTATGGACAATGGGCTACACAGCGTTCCGTTCAGAGAGATTGTGTGTATAACGTTTAGTATATTTTACTATGCTTAAATTAAAATTTAGTCCCGAGGGGAATGCTACATTGATATAGTGTTGTAATGGTTTACTTTTAGTAGCCTGTAACCTAGTGAATTGGATTTCGTAGTAGCATTATATATATACTACTCAAAATTTGATAGGGATCATGTTTTTTAATATAAAGTACATACGTATTTCAAGAAAACGATATATCAACACTAAATATTATCAAATGGCATTGTTTCAGGTTTCAAATGTCATAAGATATCAGTACCAAACCCATTCCGTTCAAGTGTAACGGACTCCTAAGCATGATAGGGATCAAAAGCAGGCGTATATCAGGTTGTCAACAAATTTGGAAAATCAACAGAATATCTTTGAACTTTTCTAAAGCCAATGTTAGTAGCGTGTGATGTCCACGAGCGTCAATAACAGCTTGACATCGCCTCCGCATGTTGCTGATAAGCCTCCGGAGCTGTTGCTGTGGGAGTCTGGCCCATTCCTCCTGAAGCGCTGTTCTGAGCTGAGGAACCGTTGTTGGCTGGACCGGACGAGCAGAAATAGCTTTCTGAAGCATGTCCCAGGCATGCTCGATCGGGTTCATGTCGAGGGAACGAGCTGGCCAGTCCATTCTCTCGATGGTAGCATTTTCCAGAAATTGTTTTGTGATGTTTGCTCTGTTTGGGCTAGCATTATCATCCATGAGAATGAAATCAGGACCGATTGCACCTACATACGGTCGAACATAAACGTCCAGGATCTCGTTACAATAACGAACAGCCGTCAACGTACCGTTTTCAATTACGTGTAAGACTGTTTTCCCGTTCATGCTGATTCTGGCCAATACCATGACTGAGCCCTTGCCATAACGGTCATGTTCGGCGACACAAACTGGAGCAAAACGTTCATTACGTCCCCTCCACACTCTGGAACGTTGATCTTTAAAGTCAATACAAAACTTTGACTCGTCTGTAAAAAGCACTGTGGTCCAATCGTTTAACGTCCATCCAACGTGTTGACGTGCCCAGTCCAAACGCTCCTGGATGTGGTATCGGGTCAATGGGATGCGATTTGCCGGTCGTCGTGCCATCAAGCCAGCACTATGCAAACGATTTCTGATCGTTTGCGTTGAAACTCTTACGTTTGTGGCGTTCTGAAAGTCATTGCGTAAAGAAGTGGCGTTACGAAAGCGGTTACGTCTGGCTAAAACCGCAATGTAACGATCCTGAACGTCAGATGTAGCCTTTGCACGACCACCACCATGTCGATGTTGAGCATTTCCATTCGTTTGATAACGATTCCAGATCCTGCAAACTACACTTTGTGACACATTCAGGTGTTCTGTCCTTTGAGACAACCCTGCCACCAGCATTCCAATGCCAACATGCATTTCATCAGGAGTTAAACGTCTTCTGTTTAGCATTTTGAAAACAATGTGGTAGATGGTCCGAGTAAAAATCGAATACACGAAGCGGAAAACAAGAAATGACCACATGTTTAAGTTGTTACATGTATGCCAAAACGCCTTATTTCGTGGGTATGCAGTATTCCGTGCCGCCTTTGCACGCTCTGGTATCAATACAATCAAAATCATCGAGCATTCTAGAGGCCTACAAAGGGATAAAACTAATGCTTTGAAATTAAATAAGCATGCTTATTTGGTTAAGTTTTAACAAATATCTAATCAAGTGACCCTTATAAAATTTTGAGTAATATATATATATATATATATATATATATATATATATATATATATATATATATATATATATATATATATATATATATAGCAATGCTTCAGGTAAGTGTTTTAGGAGAGTGTTATCGGAAATGTCTTTTACCATAAATGCAATTCACTTAATTCGAGGACGAATTTCACTTATGAGGAAATATTTTGCAATATGCTAGTCAGGGCAGATCGAAACAAACAATACAATAATATTCCTTTGGATTACATGGATTGAGCCATGCAGATATGCAATATAATTATACAGACTTCTGTACATACTTATGATTTCTTACAATTCTGTCCTACTTCTGAGTTTTTCCCCAAGAATAATCGTGTCATGAAAGCGTCGCCAAAGGTAATTGTCATTCCTTTCTATGACGCGAACGAGTTTCTGATACGTTATTTATGCTAAACTTGTCCGCTGGACCATATTGCACACATTTTATGTGTTTCCGCAATATTCTTTAAAGCCTTTATTGCTTTTTACTGAATATTGTGTTTATTTCGAGAAGGATTTATTCACACGCACATTTTCTCACGCCGCTAAAGAATATAGTCTTAAGGGTAGAATGCTGTGAGTTGGATTAAAAGGGAGATTTGTCTAGTAGTTCTGCCTCTCAAACAAGAGGTAGAGTTTTCGATCCTTACCGTCGGAACATTTCCCTACTCTCTGAAAATCGACGTCAGTTCTATTTCTACCCAAAAATTGTTTTTTTTATCAGTTTGTCGCTAACTTCAGAAACGCGCGTATTTAGATGAATCGGTTTACACACATGTTTAATGCAAAGGGTCCTGTAATTATAGTAGTTCGTTGACATATTGAGCGGAGTGTAGAATTCAACCTCATTGTATGACACATTGTCAACGCAAAATCTTACGCAGAGAGTATGTACCGGATGAGTGGCAAAAGGCGCACTTTTAAAATTCTTAAAGATTAGGTCTTTGACAGTATTGCCCTGAAATTTGATGTCTCAATTAAACATGATACTGCTAGTTTTACAGTTTTTGCAATGCTTCATGATTGTTCCCTCTAACAGAATGTGTCTATTTTGGAAATTTTGAATTGGAATTGAGAACATAATTATTATGCTTCTTTTATTACTTATTACTGGACAAGAATTACATACAAATATTTCCCCCTCTTAGGACTAATACAAACGCTCATTAAACTACACTTGGAACTGAAATCGCAAACCAGAATGTTTCGTATAAAATTTACATCTTTGAATTTTCTTGTACAACATAAAACATTAAACTATCGTGCGAAGTAAATTGCGCCTTGTTTATAGCTCACGCTTTTAATCAAATTCATTATCTGTTCAATCAGATAATTGTATGCGGCATCTGAAAACTTCGACATGGAACTCGAGCGAATCTTTATGGAGTAGCTGACAGTTGATTTAGTTTCGCTTCTCGTCGTTGATTGGAATTTGTATTTAGATCTTCTATGAAATATCAATCTCGCGGGAGTTCTAACCAATACAAATGTTTTGTGTACATGTCATGTCAAGATATTTGTTACATGGAATTTATATCAAGCCCTCAAGGTCAGTCGACAGAAATTTTACAAAAGGTTAACTGCATTGTAATTTCAAGCCCTTATGGTCACAATGATAGATACATAATAAAGAAATAATGCATAACCTGTTTTCAAGCTTTAAAGGGGCTGTCTCACGTTTGATAAAATAGCGAAAAAAAGAAGAAAATTGTCGAAAACTGACATAAACTTGGCATCGATGTGTACAATGCATGGAAACTGAAGTACCACATAGTTTACAATTCATTTAAGTTTAGCAGTTATTTCGTATTTTTCCATTAAAGAAGATTACTGGGTATGTCTACTAGGTAGAATTCATTCCTTATGCGTGATTGGCTAGTCGGTGTTATCACGTGACATTACCGATGTGTATAGAATATAGAATCAGCCTTTGTAGCTCAGTGAGTAAGACGCTGGGCTTCAACTTTGGCGACGCGGGTTCGAACCCGGTCTCCGACACAATTTATTTTTACATTTTGGTACTTTTTTACAATTATGATATCAAAGCGTAACACATTATATTAGATAATTAAAAAAAAAATTGGTGCCAATCTGTAACACAGTCCCTTTAAAGGTCACTTGTTAGATATTTAACAAAGGGCAACTGTATTGTTATTTCAAGTCATATAGGTCACTTGTTAGATATTTAACAAAGGGCAACTGTATTGTTATTTCAAGGTCATTTTATGGAAACGTGATAAAGGGGTTCTGTTAACTGAATTTCCTGTTTCTCTTTTACCTTGAATAATAAAAAAATAATAATGGGCATCTCTATTGCGTTTTTAGTCTTTAGGCAACCCTTGGCAAATAAGTAATTGCAGCTCTATTATTATTTGAAGCCGAAGATGACGGTCTCGAAAAGAAGCATATTAGCGTTTGGGGACCAAGAACATAAAGAAACAGCATCGTATAGCTGCCATGACCGTGATTATATCTCCCTGACTTTAATTCATTCTCGTACGTTTACGCAGTATTGGCAAATCACTATGGAAATAGTTCCATTTATATGTGAAAAAAACTCTACGGCAAAACTATTGTGTAAACGCCGTTGACGTTCCGCACATACATTTACATCCAACTTTTCACAGACAACTCATTGCTATCAGTGGCCAAAATCAAGCCTGTCTTTTCGTATATCGCGGCATGTCGCGTGAAATATAGTGGCATAATGAAATGAGTATAAAAGGTCAGTTAGTGCGATAGTTCTGGACACGAATTAACCTTATTGGAGTGGGAGGGGTTAGGTTTTGTATCAGATGCAAGCAACTTTCATCGAACAGTTTCACGTACCATAGAAAACGCCGCAAAACGTATATTTTGATTTTTGCTAAATTGTTATTGGACAGAAGTAAATTTGTCAAAACTATGCTTGTAGGGACCCTCTTTCTTAGATATATCCTTCACTTCTGAAGCGTTTTGATTACTCTTTGGATAAAAAGGATGCGTTGGTATAGACATGTTATGTACACCAAGGCATAGCGCAACGCAGTCTTACCTCCTTCTATTTTCATATATAATTAGCTTCGATATATGGTGTGATCTGGCTAACTGCTTGAACTTGAATGATATACATACGCATTCTTTATATCATCTTTACCTGTTTTCTATAACTTGTAAAGAACAATTATGAAGGTGACTGCAGTGACTAAGGATTGCAGATTCAAAGATTTTGATTGATTAAATTGTTGGGCATAATAATACTTGGAAAACCAAAGTGGTGCTACTTGTTTACACGTCAAATCGTATTTTTTTATTCTTAAGACACACTCCTAGAACACAATCTTAGCTCAGTTGTATAACTCATTCATTTTTATTGACCTATTTCTCAAATTATACGCAAATGCAAGACGTAATATAGTTGTTTGACATAGGCGTAAACGGGATACTCTCAGGGTAATTGATTTGTCGGAATTACCGTTTAACGATTACTTTAGAATATTCCTGTCTTGGGCAGATTGGTATCACCGTTGTCTGAGGGCTGAATGCTATCCTAGTACAAATAAGTGAGAATTGGAGAGTGTGTGGCATGTCCGCTTTCATAAATGATTTCTCTATAAGAGTTTTTAAAAGAGTTGATGTTAAATAAAATTTGTTCATGGTAAACAACTAAACACTTGTCAGACTAGATTATCAAAGAAACATATATTTTTAATGCAATAAAGTAATTAAACAATCTTGAATGCAACAGGTTGTGAATGTGAGAAGGTTTACGTAATTAGTTGTATTATAATGTATTGAAAGTAAATAATACTGTATCCAAAATCTTTGCAAAGACACAAGAGTAAAATACTACAGTTTAACTAGTATTCTAGTCACACTTGCGATTTAAGGAATCTACGTATGGATGCAGATTTGGCGTTGTTCATCTGTCCGTCTGTCTGCCGTTCGAACTCCCGTAGCCATTTTTGTGTAGCTACATATTAACTATTGAAACTTAGTTAATTGTTTATTTGGCGTTGTTCATCTGTCCGTTTGTCTGACGTTTGACCACCCGCAGCCATTCTTGTGTAGCTACATATAAACTATTGAAACTTATGTCGATTTTATCATCTTTCCGTCTGTCTGCCATTCGAACGTCCGCAGCCATTTTTGTGTAGCTATATATAAACTATTGAAACTTATGTCGAGTTGGCGTTGTTCATCTGTATGTCTGTCTGCCGTTCGACCGCCCGCAGCCATTTTTGTGTAGCTACATATAAACTATTGAAACTTATGACAAGTGTTCATAGCCATAGTTCACTGGTGTACGCGTACTATTTGTCTGGATCAGGAAAGTAACAAAAGACTTATTGTCCCTTAATAGTTAAGGAAAAATAAAACTGATTTTGCCGGCACCAGTTCTATGTAAGATAAATTATTTAAGTTCGAATTATTATATTGCAGTGGTGCATGCTCAAGATGAGTTTACCTTGTACCAGTCAAGCAAGAGTTATTGCCCTTTAAACATTAAAAAAGGCTAAAATGTGTCCGTCTAGAGCCATTTCTATGTAACTAATTGGCAGAAATTAATAATATCTATATAAAAAACTACAGAAACAAGCTCAGTAGCCCAACGTTTATATATAAACCCCGTTTAATGGCACAAGGTAAACGCTAAAGACATAAAACACAAAAACAAAAAAATCACATATTATGAAGTATATATCGTCTAGATTTGATTTGTACAATTAATTGTATTGCCTTTAATAAAAAAGCCTATTTTACATGAACTTTTGTTTTTTTTTGGCTGTAAATATCTTTCTGAAGCAAATATCACTAACTGTGATCTTCAACCCGCTTATCACAAACTTATTTACTTATACAAATAACAATGAAGGTATAGACATGGCATATTTATGAAATTACCCAGTCAAGGCGAAGTTGCTGCATAGTTAACCAATACTTTTTATATTAAGCTGAAGCATTATTCAAAAGGCTAATTTTTAATTTGAAGAAATATCAAGAAAGCCACGGTATATAAACCTTCTAATGATAATTCCTTTATTAAGGAAAATTCCAATACCAAAAATAAAAGGGTTTCTACACTCATCAAAACATCAGACGCAAACACTTGCAAAATAAGTATAAGTACATACACATAAATTAACATAAGCCAATGTTACTCATAGAAGTATTCTTAAATACTTAAAACAGACCGATAAATGAATATTGAACCAGATAACATCCGACAAGAAATATTGTTTAAATCGGTCGAGCGTCGGAACAATCAATATCGCAGACTTAACAGCGTACGTAGCATACACATTATATCTGTGTTGGCATTATAAGTTTTTGGATGCGTATTTGACAAACCTGCGCATGTGCGATCCAGGATATCATTGATCTTTGTTTTCAATTAATTCCTGAGGTCTGACCGTAATGCTGCTAGCCGAGCGTTGTGTGATGTCAGATGTTAAAGAGGAAATGACGTCATGAACAAATTTCAAATTATTGACGTCACCTGATCGTGTGTGACGTGTGTGACGTCACATTTTAAAGAAAATCAAACTGTTTATAGTGTTATGTTGTGTTTCTTTCCGTAAATCATTACGAAATGTATGCTTCTTGCTATTTGAAAATATTACATTGTCATTGTTAACGTCATGTATTTTACACAGACTATTATAGCATGGTTATGTGATATTAATTGTAGCCTGCCCTTAACATTTATTAATAATCTTATTTTCATGCATGTGTTGTTTGTCGATATTGTTTTGTAAGTTGTGTTTTTGTCACTGTATTCTATATTTTACTGCTGTAATTCAAGAAAATTACAACGTGATGACGAAATCGAAGTAAAAAAACAGTGTAATAAAATATTTATATTTATGTATTCAATATATTCTATCTTTGTTACTTTGGATGTTAATGTTTCAAATGTTTCCCGCATATCAACACATATGATGCCAACAATTTATCTTCTTTGTTATTGTTAACGTATATACAAGATAAAATGTGTTGGTGATAATTTGCATAAAATATTCCACTGATTTAGATTACAAGTGATAAAATCATGTACACCACAGGAACAAGCCCATTAGAGTCAAAACTTAACCAGGATCCTATCTAAGGACACTCAAACCAAGGCCGAAGGAACGCAAAACAATATCATCAACGCTACAAGACATCTAACATAAAAATGGTACACATTTTTTGATAGGTTAAGGAAACAGCCCACAGCTTGGCACAAGTATACGAGGAACAAGCCGGATTCAGGGGTTGTTACGCAACAGCCTGTAACATCTTTATCCTCCAAGCAATTATACAAAAATATATTTCTAAGAAACCAGGACGGGTATACGTTTTTAAAGTTGACTTTTTAAAAGCGTTCGATAACAGTCGGACTATTGAATAAGCCAGATTATGCTGAATACGTATTTGAAAAACACAAGACTTCGCTCTGTGTCAGTTCTGACTGACCCGATCTTATCAATATCTAAAAGGAAATTAATTTCGTTTTAGCCGACATTCAGAGGATGATCTTGACTTAAAATCTACGTCATTAAGAAATGAAATGTAGATTTACAAGCTCCTTGGTAACTATTGCCTAACAATAAAATCCAAAAGTATCACATGCTAACAGTAAATAATGGTATGTCTTTCAATGGTAATTTAAACGTTTAGGTTGATCTTTATGTATATATATATTGCTGTAAAAGCGATTTCAATCATTGGCAACTAAAGATGTTACAATAATGAAATTAGTCTGTATTTACTTTCGATTCAAGCGTTTTATGAAACTATACAATGATATGAGTGCATATACACTAATTAAAATAGCGTTTAGAAAATAAGACGAGGGTACCCTGAATTTAGAAAGCTCGTATTGATGTGTTTCTGGGACTTACCTGTCAAATTTAAGACTGTTAAATACACCCTTCTGGTAAATGAAAAATGGATTGATTCAAAAACATAAGACCATTCGCAGATTTTGGTACAATGCGTATTTCACTTAAATATAACTACCTTAACATCTCTATATTGGACAGTGAACCATATAAGGGAAGGGATTCTGGACATTATCACAACGGATAGCGCCATTACCTGATTAGTCTGTTTATATTTAGTTATCTTTCCTCAAATGGAAACATTTTCAGCACAGTTCAACAATTGTATAATAATTCCTAAATCCTTCAAATTCCTGACGAGCATATATTGCTATAAACAGTGTTAAGAAAAGTAACAATTAAGGGGTTATTTATCAAATATACTGTTGCGAAATGGAATATATTTTAACATTGGACCATAATAAACTGAACTGATATATTTGTTTTCATTTAAGAATTAGATTAAATTCAATAAACTTGTCTACCTCAATTTTCTCTCGCTGTATTGGACCTCTGTTGTTAAGCCGTAATTGTAGATTTTGTTTAGGGCTTTATTGTCTGGAAAATAGAAGTCGTTTATGCAAACGTTTTTATATTAGAAACAAAAAAGAGAGAACCCGTTATGTTTTACACGAACTCTTGCTTTTCATGTCCTATTGCTTTCAATGGATATCCTTTGTATTTTAATATATGGCGAATGTACTAAAGAGGAACATTTAATCATGCATATAAATCTATACATTATTATAAATGATTAATTTCACTTACTTCATATTAACAGAAAAAAGCATTTACACCTAAAGTGTGCAACATCACTCAAAATGCCAATTTTCACTACATAAGTTACAACAATGTTGAAAGAAAACTACCACACCTCTCATTTCAAAAGCGACTGACGCAGGGAGACGGGATTTAACGTCTGTGAGCTCTAGTCATCGTAAAAAGTACATATTTTATCAGACAGATGGCTTTCCAAGGCCATTTAAAATTCACGTTTAATCTCAAGAGATGTTTCTAGTCATCAAACTGTTGGTATTGTGTCCGGTGTGGTTCGGACTCACTTGGCGATATTTATTAGTCCTAACTGAAGGATAAATTTTATCTTTGTCAAGAAACTTGATCTGAAATTTTGTTTTTGTTATGAATTCAAATACAATAGGCTTACTAGTACTGCGTTTTGAACAGGGAGGTTGTATTCGACTCGAGTGGAGTTTTGCATATTCGGATTTCACGAGGCGCAAGCCGATTGAAATCAACATCTGCAAAAATCCACGAGAGTCGAATACGACATTGCGGATCAAAACGCAGTACCAATAATCCTTTTATTATGTACATTACTGGTTAGACCACTTAAAAGCCAAATATTTTCATAGTAAATGTCAGTTTAACGACGCAATATTTTGTTTTATGACCTCATTTAAACATCGCGCAACGATGTTATGACGTGACGTCACAAGAGTGGAACACGGCACTATTGCACTGGAGTGAAATACGGACTACCGTATTTTGCGACATGTATTGAGTGCGGATTCATGATGGATATATAGTAAAATGAATTTCTTACTCTGGTCGACGAGATCTTGCATGGTAACGAATTTGGACACTGCTCTTTGTCGATATTTTAAAGTTCAATGTCGAAACCGCTTGTTTCCTTTCACAAACAAATAAAATAAAAAAAAACTTTGTAATTGTTAATCATATATACTTTTGCTATGTAATCTTTTTAAATGAATTTTCTAACAATTCCTGGTGCACCATTCTTTCTTTATTCTGACGTCTTCATCTGGTAGGAACCGAAGAACTTAATAAATACATGTTTGGCTGTTGATAAATATGGGCATTTCGCAAAAAGATAAACGTTTATTTGTTCGACCTCTTATGACCTAAATACTAGGGTTAAATGGCAATGCGAATTAAGGGCTACGTTTAATAAAGTTGCATTTACAAAACAGGTACCCCTTAAGAAAATCAAAAATCAGTGTCAAAACAATTAATTGTCTCAGTTTTGTTTTGTTTTAAAAAGCAAAAACAACCTATTTTTTAAGGAAACCGTATTACGTATTCAAATACATGTAGAAATAAGAAATAGTTGTTTATGCATTTACGTCTCAGTCATTTGTACATTTGTCTCTTCAGGAACGAATGAGGTCCTACAGTCTGCGCGAGGAAAAGACAGAACATCCTACTAACCATAATGACTGTGCCTCAACCGAAAGGTGAACCTACTGGCATATTACCGGCGGCACTTCTGGAACGTTCCCGCATCCGGCACGTTTTAGAAGACCCCCTGACAGCTATGAACAGCGTTCTGTTCAGAGAGATTGTGTGAATAACGTTTAGTATATTTTACTACGTTTAATTTAAAACCCAGTCTCGAGGGGAATACTACGTTGATATAGTGTTGAAATTGTTTACTTCTGGTAGCCTTTGATAGTAGCAGTATATATATAGCAATGCTTCAGATAAATGTTTAGGACAGTGTTATTGGAAAGGTCTTTTACTATAAATGCACTATCCGGGGACAATTTCACTTATTAGGACATATTTTACATTATGCTAGTCAGGGCAAATCGAAATCAACAATAACATAATATTCCTTTGGATAACATGGATTGAGCTATTTTACTAATTGAAATACATGCAGATATGCAACATAATTATGCTGTTTCCCCATCTCTGTCGTCTGTACATACTCATGATTTCTTACAATTCTGTCCTACTTCTGAGTTTTCCACAAGATTAATCGTGCCATGAAAGCGTCGCCAAAGGTAATTGTCATTCCTTTCTATGACGCGAACGAGTTTCTGATACGATTTGTATGATAAACTTGTCGGATCTGGACCATATTGCACATAATTCTTTTATGTGTTTCCGCAATATTCTTTAAAGCTTTTATTTCTTTCTTACTGAATATTGTGTTTATTTAGGGAAGGATTAATTTACACGCACATTTCCTCACGCCGCTAAAGTATATAATCTTAAGGGTAGAATGCTGCAGGTTTGATTAAGAGGGAGATTTGTCTAGTATTGTCTGCCTCTCAAACAAGGGGTAGAGTTTTCGATCCCCACCTTATGAATATTCTACTACTCTCTGACAATGAACGTCAAGTCTGTTTCTACCCTCGAAGCGTTTTTTATGTCAGTTTGTCACTTACTTTATAAACGCGCGTATTCAGATGAATCGGTATACACACACGTATTAAATGCAAAGGGTTATGTATAGGTAATAGTTAGTTGACATGATATCATAACCTAATGAGTGAGAACGAGCGGAGTGAGTGTAGAATACAACCTCATTGGCTGACACATAGTCAACGCAAAATCCGACGCAGGGAGTGTGTATCGGATGAGTGGCAGAAGGGGGACCGAGGAAGTTGAAATTCTTAAAGATTAAGGTCTTTGACACTGAATTTTGATGTCACAATAAAACATGATACTGTTAGTTTTGTAGTTTTTGCTATGCTTCAAATTGTTCTCTCTCACAGAATGTGTCTAATTTGGAAATTTAGAATTGGAATTGAGAACTCAATTTCTTTGCTTCTTTTATTACATGACAAGATTTAAATACAAATATTTTCCCTCTTAGGACTAATACAAACGCTCAAATGCAATTTTCTTGTACAACATAAAACAGTAAACTATCGTGCGAAGTAAATTGCGCTTCGTTTTAAGCTCACAACTTTAATCATAATCTGTTAAATCAGATAATTGTATGCGGCATCTGAAAATTTCGACATGGAATTCGCGCGAAACTTTATGGAGTAGCTGACAGTTGATTTAATTTCGCTTTACGTCGTTGATGGGAATTTGTATTTAGATTTTCTATACAGTATCAATCTCGCGGCAGTTCTAACCAATACAAATGTTTTGTTTGTACATCATGTCAAGATGATTGTAGCATGGCAATATGTTTTCCGAGTATTTTTCCGAATTTATTACACGCTTCTGTGATTTGTTCATGAGAAGATTGGCATGACAATAAACAGTTAAAGGCAATTACATCACTATATTAGGCTTTTAAAGGCCCGTAACAGATACATTAAAATGGAAAACTGAATATCTGTTGACAGCCTTAAAGGTTACTTGACAGTAGTATCGAGGGGCAACTGCACCGATATTTCAAACCTTAAATGTCACTTGTAAGATATATAACAAAGGGCAACTGTATTGTTATTTCAAGCCTTAAATTTCAATTGATCAACACAATACAGAAAACAACTGCATATAATTTCAAGGCATCATTGTAGGCTTGTTAGGTACGTAACAAGGAATAACTTTATTATTATTTCAATCCTTGAAAGGTCGCATGATAGATACATTACAATGGTAAACTACATTATAATTTTAATCCTTAAAGGTCACTTGATACATACATAACGATGAACTATGTATTATTTCTGAGCTTAAAAGGTCATTTGATAGAAACGTAATAAAATGTCATGTGTGTTTTTACCTTGATACTCCTTGAATAATAAAAAATAATAAAGGGCATCTCTTTTGCTTTTTTAGTTTTTATGCAATGCTTGGCAAATAATAAACGGCAGCTGTATTATTATTTGAAGCCCAAGATTACTACTGATTAATACTATAATTACTCGTATTGATTGTAAGCCATGGAAGACAATTTACTAATAAAAGTCAATTATTTCAAGCCTAAAGTGCAGGACAAACAAACAAGGGAAGCTTAAAGGCAACTTTTTTGCCATTTAAGCAATCTGTCTTGACGTTCCATTAAGCCATAGCGAATGTAAATGAGGTTAAACAAAACTTGCCTTAATAAATGTGTGCACAACGAATTAGTCTACACACGTTAAATTTTATGAAAAAGAAAAAAAAAATCATTCGTTCACCCTTTTAGGCAACCAACATTTAACTCATCAAAATGACTGGACTTAAAAGCAAAGAGTGTTTTATTGTCTCTGAATACCGTTTTACAAGATCGCAGTTGGTACTGTAGTATGTGAATTGCTATTGAATAAATGACGACATTGCGATCCAGACAGTATCAACAAATTGTTTACTAGCGTTTAGGGTCGGAGAATATAAGGTAACAGCTTCATATAGCTGTCATGACCTTGATAATATCTCGATCACTGTAATTCACCAACGTTTTTGTAGTAATGGCAAATAACTATGGAAACAATCCTTTTTATATGTGAAAGAAACTCTACGGCAAAAAATATTGTGTAAATGCCGTAGAAAATTCTCACATACATGTACATCAACTTTTGCTTAAACAACTCTTGCTATCCGTGGCTAAAGTGAAGTCTGTCTTGTCGTATTTTGCGACATGTCCCGTGGAATATCGTGGCATAATGAAAGGGGTATAAAAGGTCACTTAGTGCGATAGAAATTCATTGAACTTATTGGAGAGGGAGGGGCCAGGATTTGTATCAGATGCAAGTATCTTTCATCGATCAGTTTAACGTACCTATATAAATTACACCGAAAAACGAATACTTTGATTTGATTTATATTAAATATCCAACATGTACTCAATGACCTGGTAATCTTCGTTCAATTTCACACAAATTGTTTAAAGATGAGCTGAAAATATTGCAGTTGATTTATCTTACAATAAATTACACAAATATGTTATAAAAACGACTTAATGGCGTAATAATAAAGTAAAAGTCTTATTACCCTTTCTCCCTACCTAAACGTGATCTCAAAGCGAAGCTAAAGATTATTGGCCTATGCTTAAAACGAAGCTGTGGCAGAGAGTTTGATAGATCAACGACCACCCTATACCAAACACGATTGATGCCGGCTCTGATAAGGCTTATATTTTAAAGTGTGTAAGTATTTATAAATGTTGGAAGATATGTGAGGTTATGACCATAAAACTAGTTAAATCCCCAGTCAACCCCTTCTCCAGTGAACTCGTGTTTCACTGACCGCTTCAATGCGGTCATCCCGTCATTTATTGGTAAAGTTTTTTTTAATGCGTTTGTGACTTGCTTGTGGTGTTAGTGTGATTGTCTTTTTTTCTTAATTTTGAACGACCGAATATGAAGGACAGGCAATTTAAATCGTCTAAATGACTTTTTTTATTGTTTATATTTGCTTCAACAGCTTGCTACCTTTCTGCATTCGTCCATGCGTATTTTGTTCTCTTCTGATAGCCATATAAAATTGAATTTCTTAAGCAAAAAAAGTGTAAAAGTAACCGTGGAGATATTACTTAAACACTCTTCACAATATCATTTCACCTCTGATACAGACAAAAAGCATTTCGTGACCCTACTTTACTCGCAACTTTGTAATTTGTCCAATCAGACTTACTTCAAAGGAACTAATTTTCCTTACTTCGCGTTAGATTAATTGTTTGCGATATATTCACAAATGAAAACATTTAACCAGGGGCATGACAAATTATGTTCAAGATAACAAAATATTGCTTCTGCTTCTGGCCATGTGTTAAAGAAAACGTCTAAATAGTTCTATGATTGCCAATTTGTATGGTCTCTACACTGAAGTTTCGTGCTTGTCTCAGGAACAATTCATTTGTTTGAATTGATAGTTTTTCTTATCATAATTTGAACTAATTTGGAGGTTTGCTCGAAGAAAAATAATATAAACGTTTTCGCCAAAGGTGAATTCTATTGTTTTGTTCGTATTACATTGACATTGTTATTCAAAATCAGTACATACACATTTATAACAATTATCAATTTTTACTGATTTACCTTTAATTACTTGCTAAATAATGCATTTATTTTTTTATTTTATTAATTACTGATAACAAGAATGTACTCGTGCAATAAAAAGCAGAAAGCGCAAATATATTAAATGATTGGTAAATGCTAAAAGATTAACTGTGGTCTACTAGAGTCGTAGAAATATCGTTTTTTATGCTCTATCTTTCAAAGTAAACTTGGTATCCTTCATAAGAACCATTGTTTTCGAAATGTTTTTCATCGTTTTTGGAATATTTAAAAAATATTATTAATTGTGGTTAATCTTATTTGGAAGTAAGAGTGCATCTTTAAGTGAAATAATATAATAATTCCTCACGATTTGAAAACAAAACAAAACAATTTAACGTTTGAAATGAACGTGTAATATATCATTGCGCGCACTTTGTGTGATGATATATTGATAATACATTTCAACGGAATTACACAAACTTTATTAGAAAACCCCGTATCAAACAGTTATACAAAAGACGATGTTGATGTTTTCTTGTGACCTCAACTTATTTGAAAACAAAGCGGTACCAAATCTGACAGAATGAACCACCACCATTTCATATCCGTCGTAATTATTCCCAAAATTGAATAATGCGACGCGGTACGAAACCGCGCAATGTTTTAAATTCCTTCGATTATGATGAACATTTTTAATCTACAAACAGGTCTTCTTTTTGGATGCAAGAGTGTACAGTGTTTTTTATTTGTAAATGACTGCAAGAGGCGTTTGTTTACTGTCAGTATATATGCACGCTGCATACTGCACGGAACAAGTGATTTTGATATGTACCTAAACAAAGTGTACGAAAGCCCTCTCCAATTTAACAAAAAGGTTCGACATTTAATCTCAACTGTGAGATCTATAACCGGACATTTGATGGCATGAGTGCAAAGAAATGCCGCCCCACCCATTTCTAAAACAACGTATTCTCGTCTTGACATCATTCTTGTTGCGGAGATATTCTGAAAAAACAAACACACAACAGTTTGGACATAAACCTAATTTTATCGGTACATGAAGCTATATCTCGACGGCTTAAAGCAGAATGAGCAATTTGGCTCAACGCCGTCGGTTTCTTTCCTGGGATTTTGAAATAGAGCAAAAATAAGCTGTCTGTACGTTGAATCATCTGCAAATGTCTGATTCACGCGATAGTTTTGTGGGGAATTTGACAAATACCCTTCAAATGTGATACAAATAGTGATGTAATTGCCTTCACTGCAGTAACTTACGAACTTCATGCCATTTATGACACCGTTAATTCATGTTTATATTTTATTAACGAAACTACTACCACAATTATGAAGGTCAAGTGACTTCTCAAGAAGACAAGTGCTGATTTTGTTTCATTCACAAAAAATATTCTTGACGAACTACAAATGTGTTTTCCTCACCTTTAATGAACCAATTTAATGGTCATCAATATGAATCAACTTATTATGAAATTCTTCAAAACATTGAATCCAGAATCTTTTGTCAATATCTGCATTGAATTGATAAGCTTAAATTGACCTTTCTGTAATAAGATGTGCGTGTAAATATGCAAATGACCAAACAATTATTTTCAATTTGCACGAAAATTAATTAGCTCTTATCACCCATGTAGTTACATCCTACTTCAGATATATCCATGGCCACTGAAGAGTCGTATTTTTCTTCGGTTGAAATGGATGGTTTGTTACAGACAGGTAGCAAGCTCCACCTAGGGCTCAGTGCACCTATATTTTATATAGAATAACTGCTTGGAACATGGTACGAACTGGCCTACCTACTAATATTGGAAAAATATAATGATATGTAATATAACCGTGACGTATTTATTCAACTATTGTGGTGAATGCATTAACTACGGATTGCAATTTACGCATTTAATCAATTTGATATAACTGAGCTCTTAGTCTGATATATCCAATTATTGTCTACTATGATCAGCATGGTTTGTAACTGCTATTCCAATATACACGGAATAATAACCCGAATACGAACAACTGAAATGAATTAGTTTTCAGCTATCAAATTTAGAGTTAGTGTAATACCTTTATACAGTCTTTGAATGTGTGTATACATGTGTCATTGCCAGTGCAATATTTTAGTTTGAAGATAGTCAATTATTCATTGCGAAATTACTTTTGCTTATCGGGATGGTCTGCTTTTGTGACGATCACTGCTTTAGACCTCTGATATGATTGGCTGTTCAAGTTTTGGGAATTAAATCTAAAATTATTTCGGGTTTTCTGTGCTTAAACATTCTTGTTTGACTTGCGCGAGGATTTTCGAAAAAAAACCAACAACAACAAACAAGCCCTGTTCTGATCAGTAACGGCCAATTCTCGAATCCACTTGATATTCTGATCTCAAATCGCTATAGTTTAAACACTATTTACCAATAAACAACAATTAAGCTCGATTTTGAAAACCCCTGTGATCTGATATGAATTACTCTGGATTGTGTTTTCTGAGTAGGAAGGTCAAATGTTTCTATATGGGAGCCTACCGATGACCTCATGGCGGAGAATATATATGTCAAATATATTGCACGCCAATGAGTATCGACCTTTTGTTCAAATAATCTGTATACGCAAGATTTATTTTTGATGTTTGACATAAAGCGTCTAAGTGAATTACTTGCACGGTAATTTGATTGGTTTAAATAAATTTTCATCGATTACTTTAGGATGGGCCTGTCTCGGACAGTTTGATTTTTCTGAGGACTGAATCCTATCCTTTTAATATAAATGAGTGAGAATTGGAGAATTGGATCTTTATACGAATTGTTTTAATTGAGATGCCTTAATTGTAAACAACGAAACAACTGTCAAACGTAATAATTAAATTGGGGTATCAATAGATTATCATAGAAACATGTATGCTTTAATACAAAAAAAGATATATTTCAATTTAAGACACAAGTCATATCAATTTACAATTATCCCTCGTCAGAAGTTTATAGAGTTCGAATTTGGCATTGTTCGTCCGTATTTCTGTCCGCCTGTTGTGTCAGTCCGTAGCAATTTCTATGTAAACTAAATTAATGAAAATGTGAGAAGTTCAGTAGTTTTTCGTTTGTTTTTACTTGCAATATCGCACCTGTCAAGTCGGTCTAACATATAATTCATAGGGTACGAAAGACCGAAAGTGAGAATAAGAAGGTAAGTGATATATCGGTATTCACTTCTCATACAAGAGGTACATGGTTCAAGCCCCACCATTGGCATATTTTTCTTCCCTCTCAAAATACACCTGTTCTTTTCTATCTAACCAGTAAAATAATACGAGTGGGGTTTCACCAGCTTGTCACCGTCTTGCCTGTAGAGTTTAATAAATAATTGGTATATTTTTTTTCGTTTAATGAAAAATCTGCAATATGTAAAGATTCGACCCTGTCTTATGGCGTGGGGAGAAAAAAGAGGCTGTGCAAATACGCATGATTATTATTTTTCCGGCAATATGAATCGTCGGTTCATTGGTCGACTCAGGCTCTTAGTCTGCCGCCTTTAAAAGCAAGATGCTTGCAACGGGAAATTGTACGAGTCCCATGCCTTCAAACGATTAAACCGGTGTTGAGAGCTTTGAAGTATTGTAACTACCATTACTGTGAATGAACTGATATTTTATTCATCGTACTTTATGTGTATTATTTGCTTTCAAAGGAGCTCTCCCTGAGTTTTAGGATTACTGAAACAACATTTGATTGCTGCTAATTGGCTGATGTCCCGGTAAATGTCTAGCAATTCTCATCGATGTTTTTAACCGTCTGGACGCCTACCACTTGATATGCGTTGCTGTAAAGTAATCATCTTTTATCAGGTTGTGCTTTCAAGGTTTTCCAAGGGAACGACAGAGAATTACATGTAAACAATAAGGGTCGATACAAAGCGGGACAATGTCCTTAAAACTACTCATAGTGTCTTCTAACGTCTATGGGTAAAACACGCTAACATACTAAAATACTTGATCTTCCCGTCCAAATGTTTTGTAAAGCATAACCAAAGTGCTTGTAGTCTGGGTTCCAAGGCAGAAAAATGTGAAAAATAAGGAAATTTACTGCACCCCTCTGCTATACAAAATAATTTGGTATCAAACTGTAGGTTAAAGTCTGTAGATTATAAAAAGTGCATTTGGCCACTTGGCGGCTCTTGCGAAAAGGAAATATCCAAGATGGCGCCCAAGATGGCCGCCATTAATTGCCATTTCAGTAAAAATACTATGTTCGAATATAGCTATTTTCATTAAATAAATAAGAAAAAATATTCACATGGATATTACTTTTCTCATAATGTACTTCAAATTGACATATAACCTTAAATAAGTCATGGTCATTGTCAAGGTCATTTTCAAGGTCAAAGTATAAAAAAATGCCCTAAAATTCTATTTTTCCTGTTTACTTTTCTTCTTTTTTTAAAATTCATTTATGTTAATTGTGTGTCAAAAAGTGCTGGCAGAATCGTAAATTGTATGTTCCTTCATTTAAAACAATAATTTAGGATATAGCTTATATATTGTTTTGAAAACGCCAAGGGTTCATAATATAATCGCATGCCAAAGGCGGTCGCAAGATTGCTATTTCTGTAAGAGTCTTATAGTAAACTGTGCTAATGTTACTCTGAAAGTCTGTCT
Source organism: Mya arenaria (assembly GCF_026914265.1). Classification (NCBI taxonomy): domain Eukaryota; kingdom Metazoa; phylum Mollusca; class Bivalvia; order Myida; family Myidae; genus Mya; species Mya arenaria. The sequence continues at coordinate 12,188,024 of NC_069129.1, read as the reverse complement.
AAATGCATGGCTTGTATCTATTAAATAGTATGCTTTATGTTGACATATCAATCTGACTTCTCCCATGTCAAGTTTAAGCTTATTTCAGCCATTTCAAGGTCATGGTCATTTCAAGGTCAAGATATGCAAAATAACTCAAAATATGTTTTTTTTATATATTTTTTTCCATTTTCATTTCAATTTACGTTTAGTATGTGTCTTAAGGCGTAGACAGAATTGTAAATTATATGTTCCCTCATTTAAAACAATTGTTTAGGGTATAGATTTTTTATTTTTTGAAACCGCCACCGCCAAGGATCATACCGATAGAGTGCGCCAATTGAAGGTGATCGCATGATTGTTATTGCTGAACGAGTCTTATGGCAAGTTGTGCTAGTGTAGCAGTCAATTCATTTGTTTATCTTAATTCATGGCATGTATCACTTTCATACTGTGCTTCATTTTGACATACTTATCTGATTGCTTCAACAATGTATGGTAACAGACAAACGCTTTCATTATCAAATAAACACAAACGGGCTCTACGAAAGCCAAGCCAATGGTCATTCAACCGCTTTTGGGCTGTAACCTAACCCAATCTTCCAGACCAGCATCACACTATGGCTGTTCGCAAGTCCACTTTGTGTCCAATAGACTTTTTTTCATATCTGATATCTGCCAAATATAGACCGTATGAAGCCAATCGAGTGCCAAGTGATCCATAAAGTTGCCATATTCAAGGCCATTGTAGGTTCTATACGAGCCAAAACAGTACCAGTGCCAGTGTACAGTCAAGCATATCAATAGGTTAAAACTCGATAGGTCTCTAATTAAGTCGGTTCAATTATTTATCAAGTCAATTGTGACTTCAATAATGCTTATTTAGGGCCAAACATACGCATGTGTAGCTCTAATTAAGCCTATTAAGTGTCAAACAGACCACAATTGGCAACCATTAAGCCCGTTTAGATCCAAACAAATCCATGAACAGCTCTAAATAAGCTCACACAGTACCCATTAGACCACATTTTGGCAAATATGAATCCAGTTTAGATAAAAACAAACCCATGTGCAGCACTTAGTAAGCTTGCCCAGTGTGAAATAGACTCTATTTCGGAAACCATAAAGCCCGTATAGATCCAATCAAACCCATTTGAAGCTTTAAGTAAGCATACACCTTGCCCTTAAGACCACATTTTGGAAACCATTGAGCCCATTTAGATAAAACCAAACCCATGTTCTGCTCTAAGTAAGCCTACTCAGTGTCAAATAGACCACATTTAGAAACCATTAAGCCCATTCAGAACCAATCACACCCATGTGAAGCTCTCATTCAACCTACTCAGTGTCATAAAAATACACATTTGCCAACCATTAAGCCTATTTAGAGCCAAACAAAACCATGTGCAGCTCTAAATAAGCTTAAACAGTATCCATTAGACCACATTTTGGCAAATATGTGCAGCACTGAGTAACCATTCTCAGTGTCAAATATACCCAATTCTGGAAACCATAAAGCCCATATAGATCAAAACAAACCCATGTGCAGCTCTATGTAAGCCAACTCAGTGTCAAATGGACCACAGCTTGGAAACCATAAAGGCCATTTAGATCCAAACCAAACCCATGGGCAGCTCAAAATAAGCCAACTCAGTGTCAAATGGACCACATTTTTGAAACCATAACGCCCATTTAGATAAAAACAAACATATGTGCAGCTCTAAGTCAGCATACACAGTGACCATTAGATCACATTTTGGAAAATATTAAGCATGTTAAGATCAAAACAATGTGCAGCTGTAAATTAGCATATTAAGTGCCCATTAGACTACAGTTTGGCAAATATAAAGCCTGTTTAGAGCCAAACAAACCCATGAAGAGCACTAAATAAGCCTACTCAGTGTCAAATAGACCACATTTTGGAAACCATAGAGCCCATTTAGATCCAAATAAACCCATGTGAGGCTCTAAGTAAGCATACACAATGCCCTTTAGACAATATTTTCGGAACGATATAGTATATTTAGAGCAAAACAAACCCAAGCAAGACACATAACAGGAGATTCATATTTATATGATATGATATATTTGTCCAATGAAATCCGAAGTTTGTTCTTCGTTTTAAATTAACTTGTATATCCTATAAGTTTTTTTTCGTATTTGACTAGTTTCCCTTCATTCCACATTTTTATTCAAACCATTCGACCACCCTTCAATTAAGAACTGCTTTCTCTTTACACATTAGTATAAATTAAATAAAATGAAGTAGAAATACAGAATTTGGCAATATTTTTTAACCAAACTGAACTTCTTTGAAATATCTTCAAAACGATAAAACTAGTATATAGATCGGCAATCTCTAAGAGTAAGGTATAAATTAGTGTATCATAAACCTTATATATATTTCAATAATTACTATATGGTGACCAATTTGTTGTCAAGGAAAAATGTCAATAAATATCATGTATATAAGTGAATTGCTTTTTTATTTACTTGACTCAAGTTACTCTATGGTTAGGATCCGCCTACTGGTTACCGTTCAGATTTCGAAGTTATTTTATAGACGAAAACAAAGAAAACACTCAAACAAGGTACAATTTTGTGTTATGACCTTATAATAACCATTATTTGGTCTGTTCTGTGAGTTAATTTATAATTTTAAGCATTATATGAAATAGAAACACTGCTTGTAATTAGATTTAAGACATAGGTATATAGTAAAAAATTTCACTGGAAAACTTAATGGTAATGCCAATTTCTGCACTTTCATTATGCAACGTGTTCTGCTATGGCACCAAAATGTTTTTAGAAACTCTGACACTGTTCTCTGAAAACAGACCTAATATTGATGATATTTAGGTCTGCAATCACACGTTGTAAATGAACATGCAATAGTAAACTTTAAAAAGAGAAGAAAATAGACAATAGACTTGATATCTTAAAGATACAAGAATTTTGCTTATTTGTAAATTTACCTTGAAATGAACTTGACCTTGATATTGAAGAGATCATTCACGCATGGTAGCATGAAACACATTATGAAATAGATGCATTCCATGCTTTAGATATACTATTGACTAAGACTTAGAGTGTAACACTTGCACAATTTGCCTTATTATTAAGACTCTTACAGCAATATCAACACCTTTGGCACTCTGTAATAGTATTAAATCTGCACCTATTCAACAAAATCTAAAACTTTTACGTAATTAATATGTTAAAAATGAAGGACGATACAAATTGCAGTTCTGCCGCCTCTTTTTGACACAAACTACACAAAATTAAAAAAAACAACAATATTGCAGGAAAAAAATCAATTTTTCGGGTACATTTTATTATTTGACCTTGAAAAAAAAAATGACCTTGACCTTGAAGTAGTTAAGGCTGTATGTCAATTTGAAGAACATTATGAGAGGAGTTATATCCACGACAATGTTCTTCCATATATTCAAACATTACATTTTTACCGAATTAGCAATTTATAATAGCCATCTGTTTTTATCATTTTTAGCTTATTCCGAATAGTGACTGTTTGTACGCCATTTTGAATATCTCCATGGAAACAGCATATAGGGTGCATTCAAAATAAAATATTGAAAGAACATACATAGCAGTTCATTTTGATATATATATATATAAGCTATATACACATTATCATTATTAAATAATAAAAGAAAGAAGCCAGTCCGATAGTGCATTTTTCTCAAAATTTACATTTTGACTTCTAAAATGACATTGACCTTTAAAATATAAAAATGTAAATAAACTTGAATCTGAACAGTAGTGGGTGTACGTATATATTTAAAAGTGATTTGGTTTTAATATTTACTTTCAAAATATCTTATCAACCTATTATTTGATTATTTCTCATATTACAAATTTTGGCGGCCATTTTGAACACCATCTTGAATTTAGCGAATTTGCAAGAGCCGCCATGTGGCCAAAGGCACTTTCCATAAATATTTGTTATGTATCTGTCAAGTGATAATAGACATTCTCCTAACACGACATATAAAAATAATTTGTATAACATGCCGGACACTTTTTTCTCAAACATGAGGACTTGGAACCCGGACTATTGGTGTAAAATGGAAAGATTTACAACTTCACAATTCTTGTAATAACAGTAAACTATCGTGGGAAGAAAAAAGTGCCTACTTCGAAGCCCTTTCCTTTATCAATACTATATTATGTAAAAACAATCCAACAAATGCGTGCAGCAACTAACAATTCCATTATGAAACACATGCGAAATAACATGGATAAATTGACTTGTAAGAAATGAATAATTGCGTTTTTGTCGTTTATGTGGTTTTTATAAATACTCACCATGCAGCATCAATTTAGCGTGAGTTCTGACCAATACTATAGTTATGTTTGCACGACTAGTGAAGTTTATTTTAGCATGGAATCGTATTAATTTTTCCTTATTAATATCACGTTTCTTGAATATGTCTGAATATCAAATGTCGGTTATTTTTAGTCTGAAGTGAAACTTACAGATTATGATTTTAAAACCAGACAGTCTGTGGATTTCTAAATAACAAATGTCAGTCATTTTAAGTCCGAAGTGAAACTGACAAATGTTAAAGTGTACATCGATTGCCATTCCTAAAACATATGTTATTATTTAAATAATGTAAGACCGACTTTATACTATAATTTGGACTCATTCATGCGATTTCCATTGTTTTAGTGCTATGCTATGTGGTCATTAGTGTTATTTCAGGCCTAAAATAACCCTGAATTATACTAAGGGTAGCAATATTTTCATTTAAAGCATCGTGCAGTAGCGTCATTTTATGTCATATTAACTGTAAATGAAATTGAGCAGAAGTTGCTATCATAAATATGTGCATATCAAATGAGTCTGCAGCAATTAAAGTTTCGGTCAGCACTTTTGTAAGCCACCAGATAACTTATCCAAACAATTTCAAGTTAAAAGCAAAGTGCATTTTTTAGCACGTCTGATGACCATTTTTCGAGATTGCGTTTAGTTTAAGTATATGGTAGCTTGAAGTTGACTGCCATACGCGACAGCATGTCGTTTCAAAAAAGAGGGTATTTGTTGATTTCTGTGTGTCGTTTTTTTATTTCATGATTGACATAGAAAATGATCACGAGTGGAATCAAATACGATTTTACACTGAAATCAACATTTGTTTCCGTTCCCTTTTTTCTGAATTCATAGTTTAATTTATTTTTCAAAAACCCACTTTATCGAAAAAAAGTTATTAATACACGTAGGAAGCACCTCACGCAAAATTTCATAGCTTATGACGTTGCTGTCATTTACATGTCCGGTTTATGGAGAAAAATATATTATTTACTCGTGTTTAGTGCAACAGGTTTTTGAACATTTATCAAGGAAGTTTTATAAACGCATCTATGTTTCAAATAATTCACAAAAGTATTTTTAAATTGAATAGGGCATACAAACATGACCAAACTAACACTGGTCGCCATTTACTGAATGTAAATTGGAAAAGTCGAACGTATAAACGATCCAAATGTGAATTTAATAACGACTCTCTGAGACCAGTCTGATTTGCTTTCAGATGGGTCGTTCTCAATATAAAGAGTGAAGACCACGCTTTGCTGTCAGTAAGCGGGTTGGGGGATGTGGGGGGGAGGTGGTTGGGGGGGAAGGGTAGTGGAAATAAACAGTTAATTGCGTGAATTTTTCGGGAAATTCATATTACAATATCCTACAGTTTAATAAATTAATTTGATAGAGGATATGACATCGAATTTATGTGCGAGCAGTTTCCGTCTGTAATTTGTTTGGAACGAAAGCAAATGTTAGAACAATCAGCTTTAAGATCGAGAAACGTTTGAAATCAGGATTACCATTTTTCTATTAAACGAAAAGTATTAAATATATATTTTCTAAACAATATTAATGCGAAAGGCTACAGAAACAAGCTCAGTAGCAAACAGTTTAAACATAAACCCGGTTTAATGGCACTGGGTAAACGCCAAAGACACAAACAAGAAACATTGAAGAACAGCACGAAACTCCACAAGCATCACAGTGCATACATACTTTATTTAAAAAACTAGGTATGTTTATCAAAAATTGTATCGCCTTGGAACGGTCAGTATAATGTAAATTTACTTGGGGTTTAAACCAGTTTATGTGCACAAAACTCACTCTTATCCGAACAATCCTTAATAAAGATAAAACGCAAAAGTTAAATCTTACCAAAGTATGCATTAACTAAAGGAAACTTATAAAAAAACCCAAATAATAATAAACGTATAGGTAAACCCCAAGTACTTTTATAATTAGAGATCATAAAACGATCATGGAAACGAAAACCCAAATCCTTCGTATAAAATTGAAAAACCCTCTTTCAATGTTCTAGTACAACATTAAACACTGAAATATCTTACCAAAATAATAACGCCTGGTTTTAAGCTCACAAGTTTAATCAAATTCATAATCTATTTATTCAGATTATTGTATGCGGCATGTGAAAATTTCGACATGGAACTCTGGTGAAATTTTAGGGTCCAGTTGACAGACAAGGTAATTTCGCTTCTCCTTGTTGATGAAATTCGTATTTAGATTTTATATGAAGTATCAATCCCGCAGGAGCTCTAACCAATACAATTGTTTTGTTTGCACGTCATGTCAACATGGTTGTAACATGAAATGACTTTTTTTTCAGAATTTTTTCTTTCGAAATTAATAACAAATTCCTATGATTTGAAAGACATCTGTACTGATATTTCCAGCCATAAAGGTCACTTGACAGAAAATTATCGAATCGAAACTGTACTGATATTTCAGGACTTAAAGGTCACTTGTCAGATACATAACAAAGTGCAACTGTACTGATATTTCAAGCCTTAAAGGTCACTTGTAAGATACATAACAAAGTGCAGCTGTACTGATATTTCAGGCCTTAAAGGTCACTTGTTAGATACATAACAAAGGGAGACTGTAATGATATTTCAAGCCTTAAAGGTCACTTGTAAGATACATAACAAAGTGCAACTGTACTGATATTTCAAGCCTTAAAGGTCACTTGTAAGATACATAACAAAGTGCAGCTGTAATGATATTTCAGGCCTTAAAGGTCACTTGTTAGATACATAACAAAGTGCAACTGTACTGATATTTCAAGCCTTAAAGGTCACTTGTAAAATACATAACAAAGTGCAACTGTACTGATATTTCAAGCCTTAAAGTTTACATGTAAGATATATAACAAAGGGCAACTGTACTGATATTTCAAGCCTTAAAGGTCACTTGTTAGATACATAACAAAGTGCAACTGTACTGATATTTCAAGCCTTAAAGTTTACATGTAAGATATATAACAAAGGACAACTGTACTGATATTTCAAGCCTTAAATATCACTTGATCAGAACAACTGTATTGTTGATTCAAGTCTGAAAGATCACTTGACAGATACATAACAAATGACAGCTGTCTTGTTATTGCAAACCTTAACCGTCACTTGCTGAATGAAATACAAAAGACAACTGTATTTTCATTTCAAGGCATAAATCTCCCTTTGATAGGGACGTAATAAAGAACAACTATATTATTAGTTCAATCTAATAAGGTCACATGATAGATACATTACAATAGACAAATGTATTTTAGTCTTTAAGATCATTTTATAAAAAAAACATAATAAAGGTGTCGTGTGAATTGTATTTCCCTTTTTACCTTGATACTCCTTGAATAATAAAAAAATAATGATGGGCATCTTTTGCTTTTTCAGCCTTTATACAATGCTTGGTAAATAATAGCAGACAGCTGTATTGTTTGAAGCCCAATATGACTGCTGATTAGTACTATAATTATTCGTATTGTTTGTAAGCCATGGATTACATTTCAGGAATGAATGGCGGGGTTGATGGCATTATCGGGGTATGAACGCAATTGGGCTGGTCAAAGTGTGTGGTGTTCACGCGTACTTTGACCAGCCCAGTTGCGTTCATATCCCCAATAATGACATCAACCCCGAAATTCATTACTTATATTTACACCAATAGTTCCTTATTTCATTCAAGAATTCTTAAAAAATACTTTCTTTCATTTAAAAAAACATTCATTAAATCTTTCTTACCCATTCTGTAAACAAAACGACCCGACTGTAACCGGAAACATTTTTTCAAATGACATCACAATAACGCGGGAAAAGATCAACCACTTAAAATCACTTTTAAACGTAATATTTAAACACTAAGGGCAACAATGCATATACAATATAATAAATTACCACTTTCTAAAATGTTTATTTATAGTTTACGGGATCTGCTGACACAATACAAACAATTACAAGAACAATAGTTTTCATGTATATTGTTATGCGATGAATTGCGATCCTAACATATCCGAAGTTGTTGCGTTCATCGATTGATGAACGCAATTGCCGAAAACAGTTCATTTCAGGAATGGAAGTTGAGGTGTAAATATTTTACTAATAAACGTCCGTTATTTCAAGCCTAAAGTGATCAGGACAACAAAATGCATCTTTATTGCAATTTAAGCAATACATCTTGACATTCCATTATACCGTAGCGAATGTAAATAAAGATAAACAAAACTTGCTTTAATAAAAGTGTGCACAACGAATTGGTCTACACACGTTAAATTCATTCGTCACCCTTTTAGACTACCAACATTCATCTCATCAAAACGACTGTAGTTAAAAGCAAAGTGTGTTTTATTGTCTCTGAATACTGTTCTGCAAGATCGCATTTGGAAATGTAGTATGTGAACTGCCATTAAATAAATGACGGCGTTGCGATCCAGACAGTCTCGACAAAAAGTCTATTAGCGTATGGGGACCGGGAACATGACTGCGATAATAATTCGATCATTGTAGTTCATTCTCGTACGCTTTCGTAGTAATGTCAAATAACTATGAAAACAGTTCAGTTTATATGTGAAATAACTTCTACAGCATAAATGTTGTAAAACATCGCACATACATTAACATACAACTTTGCTCAGACAACTCAGCGAAATCCATGGCGTAGGTCAAGTCTAACTTGTATATCGAGGCATGCCTCGTGTGATATCGTGGCATAATGAAATGAGCATAAAAGATCAGTCAATCCGCATATTGGCATTTCTGCTTCAAATCCAATATCAAAGTTGTACTGAATGACCTGGTAATCTTTATTCAGTTTTACACTATTGGTTAAAGATGAGTTGAAAGTGTTGCAGTTGATTTATCTAATACAATAAATTACACTAATATGTTATAACACATCTTAATTTCGCAACAACAAAGTAAAAGTCTATCACCATTTCTACCTACTTGAATGTGGTCTCATTGCGATGCTACATATAATTGTTTAATGACTTAAACGAAGCTACTGATGATAGTTTAATAGACCAACGGACAGCCTACCTTATAAATGTTACATCAAAGATAAATACTGCAGTCGATGCGTAAATAATTTTTTAACATCTTTCTGAATCGATATCCCAACGAGCACTTTAAGTAAATGTTGATATTTGCTTGGACAAGAACAATGTTGAGTTTTCATAACAAACAGTTTCGAAATAATTAGTACACATTTGAAAATATGGAGGCGTCGGTATATCGGTTTAAAAAACATCTATTGGTAACTTTAAACTGATCCTTCTAAATTTGTGGACGTATTATATCATAATTGGTGTGCTAATTTTGCATGTATACTAGAACTAAACATGTTTGGCAAAATTCATACATATTTTATTCCAAATTAAGCACTCATAAATGTTTTTATTACTTTAATGTAGCTGATAAAGTGGCATATTCCTTTGTCGCCAAGAATTCCTTCCACAACGGTGTTTTTCTGGTCCTTTGCCCTCAAGAAAACACACTGTCGGGTTTCCCTTAGGCATTTGAGGTTTCCCTTAGGCATTTGAGCACATGATCTAACATCAAGTGAATGCAATAACACTAATACTATTTAGAAGGACATGCATGGTTAATGCATAAAACATACTTTCTTTATCTTTTTTTTGTTTATTTAACAGTATCTTGCAGATATACTTTAAGAGCAATCTCTGTTATTCCGGCTTGATTTATTCGTTTGCATGTGATGTTTGTATCAGGGCTTGTGTACTTGAAATATTTAATAAGTGTATATATTATTCTTTACTTTACTTTATATTGTTTTTAATTGATGCTTGCTCTGATGAGGTTTATATTTATATTGTTGTAACAACTGATAAATATCGGGACAGGTGTGAAGTAATGGCCATACAAACTAATTTAACCCCCAGTAGACTCGTTTTCCGGTGTACTCATGTTTCTATATTTGATTGTTTATTGAAGTCTCGTCAATAAAACATATATACATCGCATAATAAATATACTTTAAACAAGTATTGCCACTCAGTGTATCGGTTCTTACATACAAAATAATACGATTCGATTCGATTCACCACTGACAGAGACAAGAATAATTTCGGGACTCTGGTTGTCGCCTTTTGGGCTGGGGTATATAAGATAACATAATATTTTGCCCAATAAGACTTCCTTTAAAGAGAGTGATTGTTTTTACTTTGCGTTATCTTAATTGTTTACGATATATTCACAAATGATAACATTTAACCGGGAGCCATGACAAATTACGTTCAACATAACAAAATATTGCTTCTGACTGTGGTGAAATGTTAAAGAAAACGTCTAAATAGTTCTATAATTGCCAATTTGTTAGATCTTAACATTTACATTTTGCAGAGGAAGGAACTATGCCTATATTTGAATTGATTTTAACTTCTAATCATGGCTTGACCTAATTTGGAGGTTTCCGTACCGACCCATTCGTTCGCTCGAAGAAAAAAAACAAAAACAAATCCCCAAAGGTCTTTCCTATTGTATTAAGTGAAATAAAAAAGTGAACTCCTCACGATTTGAAATTAAAACAACTACATTTTTACATTTAAATGTCCGTTTCAAACAGTTACGCGCAATTGTTTATATTCCTTTGAGATTATATTGTTCTCCGACGTTTAAATGACTGTTTACGCATAATTACAAAGGATATATAGAAAAAAAGAAGTTTGAACTCTTTGAGAGCCAGACACATTTCAGATATAAAAGTTTTGAATCTTAGCAAACCTGTCTTCGTTATAGTTGCAGTGATTTTTCCTGTTAATAGTCGCAAGGGGACTATTAACGTCATTGCATTAAAAACGGAATGAGGTATTTGGCCTAAAGCCGCTTGCGCCTCGTGAAATCCGAAACTGCAAAAATCCACTCGAGTCGAATACAACCTCCCGGATCAAAACGCAGTACTAATAACCATATTTTATTCAATTAATGTCAATTTCGAAGACCGCTGAAATCCTTAAATGTCTCCTTATTTAACAGGCCATACATTTCTACTTTGGCTGAAAGGCGGGCAACAATAACACTTGATCATTCTCACCCTGACATCACTTTCGTGGTTTGAAGCTTTTGATCAAATGATTTAAGAAGTATTTTTGTATTTTGCAGAATACTGTAAGAAGGAACGTAACAATATTCTTAAAATCGACAAATACATTCTCAATATGAACACAATGGTTTGGGTATGACTGTGACTTCTGATTGTAATTGTAGGTCCAACACTATGAACGGTATTCTATTTTTATAAACTTGAGCTTGAAGAAAATTCAGATGGTACTGTGATCACAAAAGCAACACGAAAGACAAACAAGCACGGACAAAAAACGGCTACACAAAGCACCCAACATAGATACACATTGTGCAAACAAACCATTTATTATACTTCCCATTTATAGAACTTTCAGTGATGCAAGATAGTTGAACAATATGAGGATAGTGAATAGACACAAAGGCCACTAGGACGATATAGGAATACATTGCGGATCAATCTGGACTGTCCGTCTAGTTTGTTTGCGTAATGAGGAGGGTGAGAGGATTGTAAAATACGGCACTCATAATTGTCAGACGGTGAATAGCTACCAGCAAAAAGGCAAATTAATTGGCATCAAAGATTTATGAGTTCCTAGATCTCTACATACATACCTCATACGTTTGTGTCTTGAAATGGTTAATAAATAAGATGTTCGCAAACACAGCTGGGCAAACACAATTTTATTTCTTTCATTGTTTTCAGTTTCAGGCATTTCTACAATACTTACATATAGTTTACTGTTATAATCACCAATGTTGATAAGGGTAGCACGGTTTTTGGAAGCTAAAAGCATGTCGGTTTTGATATATATTTTTAATTAAACGCTTTCACAACATCTGAATTTGACTGTTATATATATCATAACCCGTTGATCTACTCAGAAACATGAATATGCTCTGAATAGTTTGGTTATATTCGATATTCCTCAAATTTGATTGAAAGGTTAAAGGGAAATACATTTTTAGAATGTCTCTTGGTTTGAAGCTTATGTGATAGAATTGAATTGCATATAATAAGAGACGATTTTTTTAAAACTTCAATTCATCAACCTATGGCAGTAATCTAAGTCATCAAGTTCAAAAAGAAAGGTGTCTATCTCGGTGAAATATCACATCCACTCATCGTTGCTGTTTTTCTAACGATATCAGTTTTTGTTATTATTGCATACCCAGTCCTTTTCGGGCTGTTATTGAGGAACGTTAACGAACAAAACCCTGACGTTAACGGAAGAAAACGCGTAACTTTCCAGGGGCTTGCGCATGATTACCACGGAGATAAAGAATAAAACATATCAGCCAATTTAAAACATTTCGCTGGGAAATGCACTTATTATTATTTCATTGCTATCCAATTTACAACTAAAACCAAACTGATATAAGTAATGTAAACATATATTCTGTTTAGTTGCAACAGTAAACCTTGATTTCTGTTAATTACACCAAATGGCTCACTTGAAATGGTCTTATGCGTCTTTATAAAGTAAATAATTTTGTTTTTAAAAGAACTTTATTGCTTCTGTTACGTAATATAGTAACAGCAAATAAGACAAAATACCAGGTATGCCAATTATCCATAATCGGCACGGCAGCTAGTGTGCAAAAATTCACAACGAGACAAATTTCGGTAAACCCGCATTTTATTCCGGTAATAGCCGAGTGTCACCATGCGACGTTGTCAGCAAAGATACAAATCATGTTGACTAACAATTCCATGATCGAGTTAATCCTTTCTTGCAGCGATGATGTTGATGTTATAAGCTTTAGATATCATCGAATTCATTATGCTTTCATGTTAAAGAAAGATTGGTCTTTCATATAAGTTATTTCAAATTCACTGTTTAAGAATCTTCTTTTCTTTACATCGCTACAGGGGAAACAAATCCGTAATCAACAGCATAAATCTCAGCCATTGACTTAGTTTTTGCGATATAATTATTCAATCTCCTAAGCAGCGACCACCATTGAATGTGTTTTAGACGTCCAGAAAGGGAACAGTGAACACTTTAATATATCCGAAAATAATTATGATGCTTCTTCACTGGACCAAATTCTAAAAGTTATAAATAATTGATTCCCCACTTATGACTTATGACAGAACACATAATTTGCCAATTTCATTTTTTAAAAATCATGAGTTACACTTTTAAAGGTTCTCGCAAATAACAAACAGTTAAGTATCGTGATTAGCAAACTGCAATTATTTCAAAGCCAAAAGTGAGCCTGTCAAACAATGAAGAGAAACTTGATTTTCATTTGGATGATTTAATAAATGACTTTCTCTAATGTCAGACCGACAGTGCTCGCCTGTTATGCTCGTCTCTGCAGTTTCCATTGTTTGATTGCTATCCTTTGTACACGGTAATGTTATTTGCAAGCCTTATATTACCCTGCTAAATAAAGAAGGGCAACTTTATTGCCGTTTAAGCATCATGCAGTGAGGTTCCATTATACCATAGAGAATGTTAATGAAAGGTAACACAACATGGTATAATAAACAGATATAATTGAATTAGTCTACGTACGTTAAAAAATTCGTTCACCCTTTCAGACTACCAACATTTGTCTCATCAAATTGACTGGAGAAAAAAGCAAATTGTGTGTTATTGCCTTAGAGTACTGCACAAACTGGTACTGTTGTTTGTAAATTGCCATTTAATTAATGCCGACTGGCAATATCGACATGATGTATATATTTGGGGACCGAGGGCATGAAGTAATAGCTTCTTTAAGCCACCATGGCCGTGATGATATCTTGATCGCTGTAAAACATCCTCATGTGTTTTCTTAGTTAACAAGGTTTAAATTATGTGTTCATTTAGTCTAATAATGAAAGTAAAGGCATCGTACAATTAAAGAATTCTACAAATTTTAACAGCAATTTTTTCATGTATTAAAATGGGGTGACACCATTAAGGTGAAAAGGTAAAGTTGCAACTAAAACCTACTCAACGTCCTATATGATAAACGTTTAATAATGACGTTCTGCTAAACGTACAAGGTCTCTTGCTAGAACTTATTATGACCTGGTTTATTAGATTAAAAAAACAAACACCCAAAGCAAAAAAGCAACAATCAATAATCCGACAAAAGTATTAAGTATTAAGCTAAGAAAGGAATGTTCTCGTAACATGGCAACTGTTGTCACGACAACGTGCACAGCCATTCTATTTGTGGACTGAAAGGTTCAGTATTTAATCAAATGAAGTATAAAATTAAAGAACCATTGGTGTTCACCTGACGTCTTTAAATACAAGAAATGCTTTTTTGTGTAAGGGCTTCGTTTTCAAATTTAAATGATTTGTAGAAGTGTTGAGTCTTCACCAATCGCATTAAGCTGTTTTTCAAAACAAATAAACTATTTATACCAGTGTGAATTGTGTTTGTGCTGTTTTGTGTTTGCCTTTTTTGTTTGTCCGTTTAAACACTAAACTATCGTGCGAAACAAATTGCGCATTGTTTTAAGTCCACAAGTTTAATCAAATTCAGTATCTGTTTATTCAGATTATTGTATGCGGCAAGTGAAAATTTCGACATGGATCGCTGGTGAAATTTTATGGTCCAGTTGACAGTCGAGGTAATTTCGCTTCTCGTCGTTGATGAAATTCGTATTTAGATTTTATATAAAGTATCAATCTCGCAGGAGTTTTAAGTAACAAATTGTTTTGTTTGCACGTCATGTAAAGATGGTTGTTACATGGAATGACTTTTTTCAGAATTATTTCTTTCCAAATTAATAACACATTCCTATGATTTGATAGACACATTATACAGGGCATCTGTTCTGATATTTCCAGCCATGAAGGTCACTTGACAGAAAATTATCGAATCGCAACTGTACTAATATTTCAAGCCTTAAAGGTCACTTATTTGATATCTAACAAAGGGCAACTGTACTGATATTTCAGGCATTAAAGTTCACTTGATCAGTACATAACAAAGGACAACTGTATTGTTAATTCAAGTCTAAAAGATCACTTGACAGATACATAACAAATGACAGCTGTCTTGTTATTGCAAACCTTAACCGTCACTTGCTGAATGAAATACAAAAGACAACTGTATTTTCATTTCAAGGCATTAGTCTCCCCTTGATAGTGATGTAATAAAGAAAAACTATTTTATTATTTAAATCTAATAAGGTCACATGATAGATACATAACAATGGACAAATGTATTTAAGTCTTTAAGATCATTTTATAAAAATATAATAAAGGTGTCGTGTGAATTGTATTTCCTTTTTTACCTTTATACTCCTTGAATAATAATAAAAATAATGATGGGCATCTCTTGCTTTTTCAGCCTTTATACAATGCTTGGTAAATAATAGCAGACAGCTGTATTGTTTGAAGCCCAATATGACTGCTAAATAATACTATAATTATTCGTATTGTTTGTAAGCCATGGATTACATTATACTAATAAACGTCAGTTATTTAAAGCCTAAAGTAATCGGAACAACAAAACGCATCTTTACTGAAATTTAAGCAATAAATCTTGACGTTCCATTATACCGTAGCGAATATAAATAAAGTTAAACTAAACTTGCTTTAATAAAAGTGTGCACAACGAATTGGTCTACACACGTTAAATTCATTCGTCAACCTTTAAGACTACCAACATTCATCTCATCAAAACGACTGTAGTTAAAAGCAAAGTGTGTTTTATTGTCTCTGAATACTGTTCTGCAAGATCGCATTTGGAACTGTAGTATGTGAACTGCCATTAAATAAATGACGGCATTACGATCCAGACAGTCTCGACAAAAAGGCTGTTAGTGTATGGGGACCGGGGACATCACTGCGATAATAATTCGGTCATTGTAGTTCATTCTCGTACGTTTTCGTAGAAATGTCAAATAACTATCAAAACAGTTCAGTTTATATGTGAAATAACTTCTACAACATAAATGTTGTATTAACGTCGTAAAACATCGCACATACATTAACAGACAACTCAGTGCAATCCATGGCGTAGGTCAAGTCTAACTTGTCGTATATCGAGGCATGCCTCGTGTGATATCGTGGCATAATGAAATGAGCATAAAAGATCAGTCAATCCGTATATTGGCATTTCTGCTTCAAATCCAATATCAAAGTTGTACTGAATGACCTGGTAATCTTTATACAGTTTTACACTATTGGTTAAAGATGAGTTGAAATGTGGTCTCATTGCGATGCTACATATAATTGTTTAATGACTTAAACGAAGCTGCGGATGATAGTTTGATAGACCAACGGACAGCTTACCTTATAAATGTTACATCAAAGAAAAATACTGCAGTCGATGCGTAAATAATTTTTTAACATCTTTCTGAATCGATATCCCAACGAGCACTTTAAGTAAATGTTGATATTTGCTTGGACAAGAACAATGTTGAGTTTTCATAACAAACAGTCTATAAATAATTAGTACACATCGAAAATATGGAGGCGTCGGTATATCGGTTAAAAACTATGGGTAACTTTAAACTGATCCTTCTAAATTTGTGGACATATTATATCATAATTGGTGTGCTAATTTTGCATATATACTAGAAATAAACATGTTTGCCAAAATACATACATAATTCATTTTATTCCAAATTAATCAGTCATAAATGTTTTTATTACTTTAATGTAGCTGATAAAGTGGCATATTCCATTGTCCATATTTTGCCCAATAAGACTTCCTTTAAAGAAAGTGATAGTTTTTACTTCGCGTTATCTTAAGTGTTTACGATATATTCACAAAGATTACATTTAACCGGGAGCATGACAAATTACGTTCAAGATAACAAAACATTGCTTCTGCTTGTGGTCAAGTGTTAAAGAAAACGTCTAAATAGTTCTATAATTGCCAATTTGTTAGGTCTTTACATTGACATTTTGCAGAGGAAGGAACTATTAATATATTTGAGTTCTTCTAATCATAACTTGACCTGATTATGAGCTATCCGTACCGACCCATTCGTTTGCTCGAAGAAAGTTCAAAAACAAATCCCCAAAGGTCTTTTCTGTTGTATTTTGTGCATTAATTGAAATAAAAAAGTGAACTCCTAACGATTTGAAATTAAAACAACAACATTTTTACATTGAAATGCCCATTTCAAACAGTTACGACCACCACCATCATTGCTTATTCTGTCAGAAAATGGAATAATGCGACAGGGTACAAGACAGCGCAAATGTTTATATTCCTTCGAGATTATATTGTTCACCGACATTTAAATGACTGTTTACGCATAATTACAAAGGATATATAGATAAAAATGAAGTTTGAACTCTTTCAGAGCCATACACATTTCAGATATAAAAGTTCTGAATCTCAGCAAACCGGTCTTCGTTATAGTTGCAGTGATTTTTTTCTGTTAATTGTAAATTAATTATAAACCATTACTACGTACTATAAACACACTCTTCAAAAATAATCTAAGGTCAATAACATTAAACGTCATTTATCATTGACCTATTTCTCAAATAATCCGCATATGCAAGACTTAATTTAGATGCTTGACATAAAGGGGCATAAACAAATTTCTCGCACGGTAATTGATTTGTTTAAATAACCGTTCAAAGATTACGTTAGAATGAGTCTGTCTCAGACAGTTGTCTAAGACATATTTCACAGTTGTCTGGGACTGAACGATATCCTTTTAGGACAAATGTATTATAATTGGAGAGCGATTTCTTTACAAGATCTGCTGTTGATTTAGATGCCTTAATTTTTCTAACAACGAAACGACTGTCAGGCGTTATTATGGAATTGAGTATCATGAGATTATCATAGAAACATGCATGTTTTAATACAATAAAGTATATATAAAGTTATCTTGCAAGTTACAGGAACTAAATGGGATGAGGTCATATCTGAGTGTTACTTTTATAATCTATAAAAAGTTATTAAAGCATCAATTCGATTCAAAGATGTAAAGATAAAAAGCTAATAGACAACTAGCACGAGCGATACACACGTAAGGTACTGATAGGAATCACATTCTGAAGCGAAAATCGCTCTTTACTTTACCGACATTATTATCAACAGTTTATCTCGTTTTTACTGTTTTACCCAAATCAAATTCATAACTACTCTATTTGAATAAATTACTCTTTGTGGAGTTTGCTTATATTGGAGTCTTGAAATGTTTGTTTCTTCCACAATGAATCATACGGCGGGGATAATCAAAGCTCAAATTTGCTTGTCAAACAAGAATTCAGTGACCAGATACAGACATTATATGTAAATGAATTTATTCAGTCAGAGTAAAAGTTCTTCACGATACGAACACTTAATATATGTGTAAGTTCATGCTATATTTATATAAGAGATGCAAACGAATATTCGATCGAATATTTGATATTCGAATATCAAAACCTGTATTCGAATAATCGAAATTTTTTGTTGTTGAATAAATTAAATAATAAACCATTTTACTACAACTGTGCTGTTGTGTATAAAGTTCGTTTGTCTTGTTATACAACGATTGGCCCCTCATGCTAGAGGCGTGAATGTTATGACAATGCAATAGACACGCATCGTATGTCAAATAGGGAAATATCTTCGGGTTCTATAAACGGTCCCTGTTTTTACAATAATTAGCTTTTCGACAAGAAACATCGAACAAATTATTTTCGGTAAATTTAGATGACCATGCCAATTAAGGATTTAAGAAATGGCAAATACATTCTCAATATGAACACAATGGTTTGAGTATGACTGTGACTTCTGATTGTTATTGTAGGTCCAACACTATGAACGGTATTCTATTTTTATAAACTTGAGCTTGGTTTAAGAAAATTCAGATGGTACTGTGATCACAAAAGCAACACGAAAGACAAACAAGCACGGACATAAAACGGCTACACAAAGCACCAAACTAACTGACGAGACAGGATAACACAAATAGGCATTTAAACTATATAGCATAGATTTATTGAAAATAATATCATCGCTTGGGTAACTGTGAAGGCTATCACCATAGATACACATTGTGAAAACAAACCATTTATTATACTTCCCATTTATAGCACCTTCAGTGATGCAATAAAGTTGAACAATATGATGATAGTGAATAGACACAAAGGCCACTAGGACGATATAGGAATACATTGCGGATCAATCTGGACTGTCCGTCTAGTTTGTTTGCGTAATGAGGAGGGTAAGAGGATTGTAAAATACGGCACTCATAATTGTCAGACGGTGTATAGCTACCAGCAAAAAGGCAAATTAATTGGCATCAAAGATTTATGAGTTCCTAGATCTCTACATACATACCTCGTACGTTTGTGTCTTGAAATGGTTAATAAATAAGATGTTCGCAAACACAGCTGGGCAAACACAATTTTATTTCTTTCATTGTTTTCAGTTTCAGGCATTTCTACAATACTTACTTATAGTTTACTGTTATGATCACCAATGTTGATAAGGTAGCACGGTTTTTGGAAGCTAAAAGCATGTCGGTTTTGATATATATTTTTAATTAAACGCTTTCACAACATCTGAATTTGACTGTTTATATATATATATATATATATATATATATATATATATATATCATAACCCGTTGACCTACTCAGAAACCTGAATATGCTCTGAATAGTTTGGTTATATTCGATATTCCTCAAATTTGATTGAAAGGTTAAAGGAAAATACATTTTTAGAATGTCTCTTGGTTTGAAGCTTATGTGATAGAATTGAATTGCATATAATAAGAGACGATTTTTTTTAAAACTTCAATACATCAACCTATGGCAGTAATCTAAGTCATCCAGTTCAAAAAGAAAGGTGTCTATCTCGGTGAAATATCACATCAACTCATCGTTGCTGTTTTTCTAACGATATCAGTTTTTGTTGTTATTGCATACCCAGTCCTTTTCGGGCTGTTATTGAGGAACGTTAACGAACAAAAACCTGACGTTAACGGAAGAAAACGCGTAACTTTCCAGGGGCTTGCCTATGGTGCTTACGCATGATTACCACGGAGATAAAGAATAAAACATATCAGCCAATTTAAAACATTTCGCTGGGAAATGCACTAATTATTATTTCATTGTTATCCAATTTACAACTAAAAACAAAACTGATATAAGTAATGTAAACATATCTTCTGTTTAGTTGCAACAGTAAACCTTGATTTCTGTTAATTACACCAAATGGCTCACTTGAAATGGTCTTATGCGTCTTTATAAAGTAAATAATTTTGTTTTTAAAAGAACTTTATTGCTTCTGTTACGTAATACAGTAACAGCAAATACGACAAAATACCAGGTATGCCAATTATCCATAATCGGCACGGCAGCTAGTGTGCAAAAATTCACAACGAGACAAATTTCGGTAAACCCGCATTTTATTCCGGTAATAACCGAGTGTCACCATGCAACGTAGTCAGCAACGATACAAATCATGTTGACTAACAATTCCATGATCGAGTTAATCCTTTCTTGCAGCGATGATGTTGATGTTATAAGCTTTAGATATCATCGAATTTATTATGCTTTCATGTTTAAGAAAGATTGGTCTTTCATATGAAAGTTATTTCAAATTCACTGTTTAAGAATTTTCTTTTCTTTACATTTCTAAAGGGGAAACAAATCCGTAATCAACAGCATAAATCTCAGCCATTGACGTAGTTTTTGCGATATAATTATTCAATCTCCTAAGCAGCGACCACCATTGAATGTGTTTTAGAAGTCCAGAAAGGGAACAGTGAACACTTTAATATATCCGAAAATAATTATGACGCTTCTTCACTGGACCAAATTCTCAAAGTTATAAATAATTGATTCCCCATTTATGACTTATGACAGAACACATAATTTGCCAATTTCATTTTTTAAAAATCATGAGTTACACTTTTAAAGGTTCTCGCAAATAACAAACAGTTAAGTATCGTGATTAACAAATTGCAATTATTTCAAAGCCCAAAGTGAGCCTGTCAAACAATGAAGAGAAACTTGATTTTCATTTGGATGATTTAATAAATGACTTTCTCTAATGTCAGACCGACAGTGCTCGCCTGTTATGCTCGTCTCTGCAGTTTGCATTGTTTAATTACTATCCTTTGTACACGATAATGTTATTTGCAAGCCTTATATTACTCTGCTAAATAAAGAAGGGCAACTTTATTGCCATTTAAGCATCATGCAGTGAGGTTCCATTATACCATAGAGAATGTTAATGAAAGGTAACACAACATGGTATAATAAACAGATATAATTGAATTAGTCTACGTACGTTAAAAATTCGTTCACCCTTTCAGACTACCAACATTTGTCTCATCAAATTGACTGGAGAAAAAAGCAAATTGTGTGTTATTGCCTTAGAGTACTGCACAAACTGGTACTGTTGTTTGTAAATTGCCATTTAATTAATGCCGACTGGCAATATCGACATGATGTATATATTTGGGGACCGAGGGCATGAAATAATAGCTTCTTTAAGCCACTTTGGCCGTGATGATATCTTGATCGCTGTAAAACATCCTCATGTGTTTTCTTAGTTAACAAGGTTTAAATTATGTGTTCATTTAGTCTAATAATGAAAGTAAAGGCATCGTACAATTAAAGCAATCTACAAAACAGCAATTTCTTCATGTATTAAAATGGGGTGACACCATTAAGGTGAAAAGGTAAAGTTGCAACTAAAACCTACTCAACGTCCTATATGATAAACGTTTAATAATGACGTTCTGCTAAACGTACAAGGTCTCTTGCTAGAACTTATTATGACCTGGTTTATTAGATTAAAAAACAAACACCCAAAGCAAAAAAAGCAACAATCAATAATCCGACAAGATCGCTTAAGTATTAAGCTAAGAAAGGAATGTTCCCGTAACATGGCAACTGTTGTCACGACAACGTGCACAGCCATTCTATTTGTGGACTGAAAGGTTCAGTATTTAATTAAATGAAGTATAAAATTAAAGAACCATTGGTGTTCACCTGACGTCTTTAAATACAAGAAATGCTTTTTTGTGTAAGGGCTTCGTTTTCAAATTTAAATGATTCGTAGAAGTGTTGAGTCATCACCAATCGCATTGAGCTGTTTTTTAAAACAAGTAAACTATTTATACCAGTGTGAATTGTGTTTGTGCTGTTTTGTGTTTGCCTTTTATGTTTGTCCGTTTAAACATTTAACTATCGTGCGAAACAAATTGCGCATTGTTTTAAGTCCACAAGTTTAATCAAATTCATTATCTGTTTATTCAGATTATTGTATGCGGCAAGTGAAAATTTCGACATGGATCTCTGGTGAAATTTTATGGTCCAGTTGACAGTCGAGGTAATTTCGCTTCTCGTCGTTGATGGTACTGTGATTAGATTTTATATAAAGTATCAATCTCGCAGGAGTTTTAAGTAACAAATTGTTTTGTTTGCACGTCATGTAAAGATGGTTGTTACATGGAATGACTTTTTTCAGAATTATTTCTTTCCAAATTAATAACACATTCCTATGATTTGATAGACACATTATACAGGGCATCTGTACTGATATTTCCAGCCATGAAGGTCACTTGACAGAAAATTATCGAATCGCAACTGTACTGATATTTCAGGCCTTAAAGGTCACTTATTAGATACTTAACAAAGGGCAACTGTACTGATATTTCAGGCATTAAAGTTCACTTGATCAGTACAGAACAAAGGACAACTGTATTGTCAAGTCTGAAAGATCACTTGACAGATACATAACAAATGACAGCTGTCTTGTTATTGCAAACCTTAACCGTCACTTGCTGAATGAAATACAAAAGACAACTGTATTTTCATTTCAAGGCATTAGTCTCCCCTTGATAGGGATGTAATAAAGAAAAACTATATTATTATTTCAATCTAATAAGGTCACATGATAGATACATAACAATGGACAAATGTATTTAAGTCTTTAAGATCATTTTATAAAAATATAATAAAGGTGTCGTGTGAATTGTATTTCCTTTTTTACCTTTATACTCCTTGAATAATAAAAAATAATGATGGGCATCTCTTGCTTTTTCAGCCTTTATACAATGCTTGGTAAATAATAGCAGACAGCTGTATTGTTTGAAGCCCAATATGACTGCTAATTAATACTATAATTATTCGTATTGTTTGTAAGCCATGGATTACATTATACTAATAAACGTCAGTTATTTAAAGCCTAAAGTGATCGGAACAACAAAACGCATCTTTATTGCAATTTAAGCAATACATCTTGACGTTCCATTATACCGTAGCGAAATAAATAAAGTTAAACTAAACTTGCTTTAATAAAAGTGTGCACAACGAATTGGTCTACACACTTTAAATTCATTCGTCACCCTTTAAGACTACCAACATTCATCTCATCAAAACGACTGTAGTTAAAAGCAAAGTGTGTTTTATTGTCTCTGAATACTGTTCTGCAAGATCGCATTTGGAACTGTAGTATGTGAACTGCCATTAAATAAATGACGGCATTGCGATCCAGACAGTCTCGACAAAAAGGCTGTTAGCGTATGGGGACCGGGAACATGACTGCGATAATAATTCGGTCATTGTAGTTCACTCTCGTACGTTTTCGTAGAAATGGCAAATAACTATTAAAACAGTTCAGTTTATATGTGAAATAACTTCTACAACATAAATGTTGTATTAACGTCGTAAAACATCGCACATACATTAACAGACAACTCAGTGCAATCCATGGCGTAGTCAAGTCTAACTTGTCGTATATCGAGGCATGCCTCGTGTGATATCGTGGCATAATGAAATGAGCATAAAAGATCAGTCAATCCGTATATTGGCATTTTTGCTTCAAATCCAATATCAAAGTTGTACGGAATGACCTGGTAATCTTTATTCAGTTTTACACTATTGGTTAAAGATGAGTTGAAATGTGGTCTCATTGCGTTGCTACATATAAATGTTTAATGACTTAAACGAAGCTGCGGATGATAGTTTAATAGACCAACGGACAGCCTACCTTATAAAGGTTACATCAAAGAAAAATACTGCGGTCGATGCGTAAATAATTTTTTAACATCTTTTTGAATCGATATCCCAACGAGCACTTTAAGTACATGTTGATATTTGCTTGGACAAGAACAATGTTGAGTTTTTATAACAAACAGTCTATAAATAATAAGTACACATCGAAAATATGGAGGCGTAGGTATATCGGTTTAAAAAAAACTATTGGTAAATTTAAACTGATCCTTCTAAATTTGTGGACGTATTATATCATAATTGGTGTGCTAATTTTGCATGTATACTAGAAATAAACATGTTTGCCAAAATACATACATAATTCATTTTATTCCAAATTAATCAGTCATAAATGTTTTTATTACTTTAATGTAGCTGATAAAGTGGCATATTCCATTGTCCATATTTTGCCCAATAAGACTTCCTTTAAAGAAAGTGATAGTTTTTACTTCGCGTTATCTTAAGTGTTTACGATATATTCACAAAGATTACATTTAACCGGGAGCCATGACAAATTACGTTCAAGATAACAAAACATTGCTTCTGCATGTGGTCAAGTGTTAAAGAAAACGTCTAAATAGTTCTATAATTGCCAATTTGTTAGGTCTTTACATTGACATTTTGCAGAGGAAGGAACTATTAATATATTTGAGTTCTTCTAATCATAACTTGACCTGATTATGAGCTATCCGTACCGACCCATTCGTTTGCTCGAAGAAAGTTCAAAAACAAATCCCCAAAGGTCTTTTCTGTTGTATTTTGTGCATTAATTGAAATAAAAAAGTGAACTCCTAACGATTTGAAATTAAAACAACAACATTTTTACATTGAAATGCCCGTTTCAAACAGTTACGACCACCACCATCATTGCTTATTCTGTCAGAAAATGGAATAATGCGACAGGGTACAAGACAGCGCAAATGTTTATATTCCTTCGAGATTATATTGTTCACCGACGTTTAAATGACTGTTTACGCATAATTACAAAGGATATATAGATAAAAATGAAGTTTGAACTCTTTCAGAGCCATACACATTTCAGATATAAAAGTTCTGAATCTCAGCAAACCGGTCTTCGTTATAGTTGCAGTGATTTTTTTCTGTTAATTGTAAATTAATTATAAACCATTACTACGAACTATAAACACACTCTTCAAAAATAATCTAAGGTCAATAATATTAAACGTCATTTATCATTGACCTATTTCTCAAATAATCCGCATATGCAAGACTTAATTTAGATGCTTGACATAAAGGGGCATAAACAAATTTCTCGCACGGTAATTGATTTGTTTAAATAACCGTTCAAAGATTACGTTAGAATGAGTCTGTCTCAGACAGTTGTCTAAGACATATTTCACAGTTGTCTGGGACTGAACGATATCCTTTTAGGACAAATGCATTATAATTGGAGAGCGATTTCTTTACAAGATCTGCTGTTGATTTAGATGCCTTAATTTTTCTAACAACGAAACGACTGTCAGGCGTTATTATGGAATTGAGTATCATGAGATTATCATGGAAACATGTATGTTTTAATACAATAAAGTATATATAAAGTTATCTTGCAAGTTACAGGAACTAAATGGGATGAAGTCATATCTGAGTGTTACTTTTATAATCTATAAAAAGTTATTAAAGCATCAATTCGATTCAAAGACGTAAGGATAAAAAGCTAATAGACAACTAGCACGAGCGATACACACGTAAGGTACTGATAGGAATCACCTTCTGAAGCGAAAATCGCTCTTTACTTTACCGACATTATTATCAACAGTTTATCTCGTTTTTACTGTTTTACCCAAATCAAATTCATAACTACTCTATTTGAATAAATTACTCTTTGTGGAGTTTGCTTATATTGGAGTCTTGAAATGTTTATTTCTTCCACAATGAATCATACGGCGGGGATAATCAAAGCTCAAATTTGCTTGTCAAACAAGAATTCAGTGACCAGATACAGACATTATATGTAAATGAATTTATTCAGTCAGAGTAAAAGTTCTTCACGATACGAACACTTAATATATGTGTAAGTTCATGCTATATTTATATAAGAGATGCAAACGAATATTCGCATGTCAAAACCTGTATTTGAATAATCGAAATATTTTGTTGTTGAATAAATTAAATAATAAACCATTTTACTACAACTGTGCTGTTGTGTATAAAGTTCGTTTGTCTTGTTATACAACGATTGGCCCCTTATGCTAGAGGCGTGAATGTTATGACAATGCAATAGACACGCATCGTATGTCAAATAGGGAAATATCTTCGGGTTCTATAAACGGTCCCTGTTTTTACAATAATTAGCTTTTCGACAAGAAACATCGAACAAATTATTTTCGGTTAATTTAGATGACCATGCCAATTAAGGATTTAAGAAATCGCAAATACATTCTCAATATGAACACAATGGTTTGAGTATGACTGTGACTTCTGATTGTAATTGTAGGTCCAACATTATGAACGGTATTCTATTTTTATAAACTTGAGCTTGTGTTTAAGGAAATTCAGATGGTACTGTGATCACAAAAGCAACACGAAAGACAAACAAGCACGGACAAAAAACGGCTACACAAAGCACCAAACTAACTGACGAGACAGGGTAACACAAATAGGCCTTTAAACTATATAGCATAGATTTATTGAAAATAATATTATCGCTTGGGTAACTGTGAAGGCTATTATCATAGATACACATTGTGAAAACAAACCATTTATTATACTTCCCATTTTTAGCACATTCAGTGATGCAAGATAGTTGAACAATATGAGCATACTGAAGATACACAGAAGCAACTAGGACGATATAGGAATACATTGCGGATCAATCTGGACTGTCCGTCTAGTTTGTTTGCATAATGAGGAGGGTAAGAGGATTGTCAATTACGGCACTCATAATTTTCAGACGTGGCATAGCTTCCAGCAAAACGGCAAAACCGCAGGAGTTAATTGACATCAAAGATTAATGATTTCCTATATCTCTACATACTTACCACATACGATTGTGTCTTGAAAGAGTTTATAAATAAGATGTTCGCAAACACACCTGGGCAAACATAATTTTCTTTCTTTCAATGTGTTCAGTTTCAGGCATTTCTACAGTACTAAGTTATAGTTTACTGTTATAATCACCAATGTTGATAAAGGTAGCACGGATTTTGGAAGCTAAAAGCATGTCGGTTTTGATATATATGTTTAATTAAACGCTTTCACAACATCTGAATTTAAGTGTGTTTATATATATATCACTACCCGTTGACCGACTGAGAAAATTGACTATGCTCTGAATAGTATGGTTATATTTGATATTCCTCAAATTTGATAAAAAGGTTAACGGAAATTACATTTTAAGAATGTCTCTTGGTTTAAAGCTTATTTGTAAGAATTGAATTGCATATAATAAGAGACGATTTTTTTTAAATTTCAATATATCAATCTATGGCAGTAATCTAAGTCATCCAGTTTAAAAAGTAAGGCGTCTATATCGGTGAAATATCACAGCCAGTCATCTTTGCATTTTTTCCAACGATACCAGTTTTTGTTATTTTTTCAGCATACACAGTCCGTTTTCGAGATGTTATTGAGGAACGATGACAACTTAACAACGACCTGACTTTAACGGATGAAAAACGCGTTATTTTCCAATGGACTGCCTATGGTGCTTACGCATGATTATCACGGAGATAAAGAATAAAACATACCAGCCAATTCAAAACATTTCGCTGTAAAACGCACTCATTATTTCATTGTTATCCAATTTACAATTAAAAACAAAACTGGTTTAAGTAATGGAAACAGGCCTTCTGTTTAGTTGCAACAGTATACCTTCATTTCTATCAATAACCCCAAATGGTTCACTTGAAATGGTCTTATGCGTCCTTTTAAAGTAACTGATTTGTTTTTTTATAGAACTTTAATTTATTGCTTCTGTTACCTAATATAGTAACAGCAAATAAGACAAAATACCAGGTATGCCAATTATCTATAATCGGCACGCCAGCTGGTGTACGAAAACTCACAACGAGACAATTTTCGGAAAACCCGCATTTTATTCCGGTAATAACCGAGTGTCACCAGGCGACGTAGTCAGCAACGATACAAAATCGTATGGACTAACAATTCCATGATGGAGTTAATCCTTTCTTGCAGCGATGGTGTTGATGTTATAAGCATTAGATATCATCGAATTTATTATGCTTTCATGTTTTAGAAACATTGGTTTTTCATCTGAAAGTTATTTCAAATTCAATGTTTAAGAATTTTATTTTCTTTACATCGCGATAGGGGAAACAAATCCGTAATCTACAGTATAAATCTCAGCCATTGACGTAGTTTTTGCGATATAATTATTCCATCTCCTAAGCAGCGACCACCATTGAATGTGTTTTAGAAGTCCAGAAAGGGAACAGTGAACACTTTAATATATCCGAAAATAGTTATGATGCTTCTTCACTGGACAGAACACGGAATTTGCCAATCTCATTATTTAAAAATCATGAGTTACACTTTTAAATGTTCTCGTAAAAACACAACAGTTAAGTATCGTGATAAGCAAACTGCAATCATTTCAAAGCCAAAAGTGAGCCTGTCAAACAATGAAGAGAAACTTGATTTTCATTTGGATGATTTAATAAATGACGTTATTTAAAGCCAGACCGGCAGTGTAATGCTCGTTTCTGCAGTTTCCATTGTTTGATTGCTTTCCTTTGTGCACGTTAATGCTAGTTGCAAGCCTTATATTACTCTGCTTAATAATGAAGGGCAACTTTATTGCCATTTAAGCATCATGCAGTGGGGTTCCAGTATACCATAGAGGATGTAAATGAAATGTAACACACCATTGTATAATAAACAGATATGATTGAATTAGTCTACGTACGTTAAATAATTCGTTCACCCTTTTAGACTACCAACATTTTTCTCATCAAATTGACTGGAGAAAAAGCAAATTGTGTGTTATTGCCTTAAAGTACTGCAATAACTGGTACTGTTGTTTGTAAATTGCCATTTAGTTACTGCCGACTGGCAATATCGACATGATGTATATATTTGGGGATCGAGGGCATGAAGTAATAGCTTCTTTAAGCCACTTTGGCCGTGATGATATCTTGATCGCTGTAACACATCCTCATGTGTTTTCTTAGTTAACAAGGTTGAAATTATGTGTTCATTTAGTCTAATAATGAAAGTAAAGGCATCGTACAATTGAAGCAATCTACAATTTTTCAACAGCAATTTCTTAATGTATTAAAATGGGCTGACACCATTAAGGTGAAAAGGTAAAGTTGCAACTAAAGCCTATTTACTCAACGTCCTATTTGATAAACGTTTTATAATGAAGTTCTGCTTAACGTACAAGGTCTCTTGCTAGAACTTATTATGACCTTGTTTATTAGATTAAAAAGCAAACACCCAAAGCAAAACCAAACAACAATCAATAATCCGACAAGACCGCTTAAGTATTAAGCCAAGAAAGGAATGTTCCCGTAACATGGCAACTTAAACTGTTGTCACGACAACGTGCACAACCATTCTATTTGTGGACTGAGAGGTTAACTATTAAATCAAATGAAGTTTAAAACCATTGGTGTTCACCTGACGTCTTTAAATACAAGAAATGCTTTTTTGTGTAAGGGCTTCGTTTTAGTGTTATTTCCTAATCATGACTTGACCTTACTCGAGGTTTCAATACCGACCCGTAAGGTTGAACCAATAATATTGATATAAACATTAACCCCGAAGGTCAATTAATGTTATATTGCATGTATTAAATAAATCCTCCTCCTCCTCTTCCTCCTCCTTCTCATCATCATCATCATCATCATCATCACCATCATTGAATCATCATCATCATCATCATCATCATCATCATCATCATCATCATCATCATCATCATCATTATTGAATCTTTGTTGAATCATCATCATCATCATTATCATCATCATCATCATCATCATCATCATCATCATCATCATCATCATCATCATCATCATCATCATCATCATCTTTCAATCATATCCTGACTTGACCCTCAACATTATCAGTATTATCATTATCATTATTATCATCATCATCATCATCATCATCATCATCATCATCATCATCATCATCATCATCATCATCATTGTAATTGAATGATCATCATTAATTAAACAGCATTGAATCATTGAATCATTATACTTGATTATTTTTTCCTTTTGATTTGTTATTTGCTATATAGGTATATTTATTTCTGTATCAATTAATATTATAAACACAAGTTATAATACAACAGCATATCTCATACGCATGTTTTCATCCAAATGAATGACACTTATTCATTGCGCAGAGGTTATTATTTGTCGAATTTGGTTGTTTAGCAAGTATCCCATGACCAGATACAGACATGACAATGAGGAAATCCAATCGGTGGAAATGTGCTGCATGGTACGACAACTGCTAAGATGAAATACATACACTTTTTGTGTCATATTTAGCTATAGCTTAAAGGAATAGGTTATAAAACTGTTTTATAGAATGTATGTAGATTGCCAACGTATATTATACTTCTTATGATAGTTTCTCTAATAAGGCAGTACCCAAAGCTTTCTACACTCATCAATCTATCAGACACAACATATTTCAAAGTAAGTATATGTACATATATATGACTTCACCTATGCAAATAACGTATAGAAGTATTCCTACATACTTAAAACAGACAGATATATGAATATTGAACCAGATAACATCCGACAAAAAATATTGTTTAAATTGGTCGGGCGTCGAAACAATCAAAACCAAAGATGAAAAGACGTACACAGCATAAACAGTTTATGTTTGGAAATTTAAGATAATTGGTTGATTCAGTATTTGAATATGTGACAAACCTGCGCATGTTTTAACGCATTGCGAGACCAAAAATTTAATTGCTATTCTGAAACACACAAATACCGAACAATTACCAAACATAATACATTCGCGATTTGATAGACCTTTATTATCGGGTTTTATACGATCCTTTCATAATGCTTTGGAAGCAAAACATAGATCCACAATATGAAAAAACGTTTCGAATTAGACTGCTCATTAGCAGAAGAACTTGTAGAACTTGTTTAAAAGAATGTCTAGGATAACAATTTCATTATAAAAGGTCATAAAACCGACACAAAGACCAAACTTACACTAAGAAAACAAACACACACAACTAATGCAATTACAAGTACAAGGACATACCATGCATCCAGAACCTCCCTATGTTTTTGTTTAATTGCACACTGTTAAAGGGTAAACACCACATACATACTTGATAAAAGATAAATAGGACAACTCAGATAGACAACAAACTGTACAAAATCCCTTTATTAAAATAACATCATTGCTTAGTTTACTGTGCTATGCTAGTACAACTTATGCAATTGCCATATATTATCATTCCCTTCTATACCATATTGCGTAAGGCAAGTAAGTGGAACAAAATCTGGTATCTAAAGACCCCTCAAAACACCTAGGACGATCTAGATTGATCCACATGTGCAAGAGCTTGAAAGCTTGATAATTGCGAGGATGTAAACAAATATTTTGCAAGAAAACAATAATTTGTCAATAACTTTGGCCTCTGTTGAACTCCAACAAATAAATATCATTGTTTTGGGGTCTGCTCCTATTATTAGCAGTTGTTAGATATATGCTATTATGTTGGCCCGCATGATTCAGTGCATATTATTAACATATGGATAAAAACTGACATCAACCGTAAGATGTACACATGTACACGTTTCTGGAATTTTTTTCTGAACAGATTATTTTGATAGAAAATGATCAAGCGCAACTGTATTGCTATTTTAAGTATTAAGGGTCTTAAATAATGTAAGACTGACTTTTATAACAATTTGGCAGTCAGACTTTTCCAGCTATTGCCATTGTTTTATTGCAATCCTATGTGCACATTAGTGTTATTTCAAGCTTCACACTACTTTGAAAAATAATAAAGGGTAACATTATTTCCATGTCTAGCATCACGCCGTGGCGTTATTTTATGTCATAAAAACTGGAAATGAAATTCCACAGAATTTGCTATTATAAATATGTGCATATCTGATGAGTCTGCAACAATTAAATAAAGTTTCGTTCAGAATTTTTGTGAACCGCCAGATAACTCATCATCCAAAACTTCAAAGTTAAAAGCATAGTGCGTGTTCTATCACGTCTGATTACCATTTGTTCGAGGTTACTTTGGTACTGTAGATTTTGAGGTTTTTTCCCACTTTCCCAACCGCTGTTTTTTTCCTATAGAAATTGGCATTTTGGTTGTGGAGATGTATTGTGTGTTGTAACAATATAGTTGATAGGTGAAAATTGGGGAAAATTGCTATACTGTGCTGAAATCCGGTGAATGTCACGTGATCAGGTGAAGAAGTCAAAAATTCGAGCTCTGCTAGATTTTGTGTTTTTTCTTTGAAAAACTGGACTAAACTTAAATAAATTTGTAACAGATATGTTAATTATAGTATTAGAGACGCTCTTTTCCGAAAAAATAGTGTTAATTCATGGGAAGACGTGGAAATAAACGTAAAAAAGCAAGCGACGATAGTGTAAACAATGAACCGGTGGAATATGCTAGTGACAGAAATTATCTGGAGAACAGTGGATTTTTGACGAATCTTTTCTCGGAGATAATGAGGAGTCATCGAATACCGTGACGAATTTTGAATCTTCAAACATGGCGGAGGTAAACAAAGAACCCACCAACGGGGACATCATGCAATGTTTAAGTGGCATAAATTCTAAATTGACACAACTAGATGGGGGAATGGAAAGTCAGACCCAAACTTTGATACTTTACAAACGAAGGTGGGGAGTTTTGAAAATGATTTGAAAAAACTTTGGACATACATACATGCCAATGAGAAGAAGACCAGTAAGCGAATAAACAGGGTGGAGGACCGGGTCGAATCAGCGGACTTTAACTTAACTAAGATGTCGGAACAGGTGTTGGAATTGGAAACCCGGGAGGAAGAAATGAGGGCAGAGCTTGTGTACCTTCAGGCGCAATCCATGCACAATAACCTGGTTTTCAGGAACATACCGGAGGCTCAGGGAGCTAATGCTAGCCCAGAGGACTGCGAGAGAGTGATCAGGGACTTTATGATGGAGAAGATGAAACTGGCACAGGAACTTGTGGACAGCTTTAAGTTTGACAGAGTACACAGGATGGGTCAGAGAAGGCAGGGGTCCAGTAGAAATATTGTGGCCAAATTTACACTATTTAAGGAGAGGGAGCTGGTAAGGAGTCAGTCAAGTGCGTTAAAGGGGACTGGCAACTATGTTTTCGAGCAATTCCCACGGGAGGTTAGCGAGAAACGTAGACGAATGGTGCCACGTATAAAGGAAGAACAGCGGAAGGGTAACCGTGCCTGGCTGTCTTATGACACTCTGTACGTGAACGGGCACCCTGTGAGTGAGGGAATTGCGACGAAGAGATAGGGATTTGACGAGGGTGGGCTAAAGGTCTGATCCTGGAATGTAAATGGACTTTCACATGATAAAAGACAATCTGAGGAGTTTACAGATATTATTACTGCTAATAATATTATATTTCTGTTTGAAACTTGGTTGTCAAAAGATACTGATATAGAACTTTCGGGTTATTGTAGCTATAATTTCTACAGAAAATTTCAAAACAGACGAGCACGTAGAAATAGTGGTGGCACCGTTTTATATTTTAAAGAGCATTTAAAACCAGGAATAGAGGTCCGTAACCACCACGATACTGTAATATGGTTAAAGTTAGACAAGATTTTTTTTCCATATGTCACAGGACGTGTGTTGATTGTATTGAATACATTAATAAAATATATTAAATTTGCATTAAGTCAGGAGTCTTTGTATTTATTATATCCACGATATTCGTATTATTCTTATTTCCTATATTTCTACTTTTGTCCTTACCTTGATCCAACTAAACTCCGCCCTAGGTGTCCTGTGATCATTATTTTACTCTACATTTTATTCTACCATTGTTCGTACTAACCCGTCACGCGTGATTGGTCATCAGGTGTCGAGTGTGTTAATCTTTGCACTTGCCTTCCTGATTTTATAGTGACCAGTCACATTATTGTTATAATAAAATATCTAGGATATTTTGATTTGTTACAGTGGTTACTCTACACAAACGGATCCTAATTAAAAATATATGCCGACTGGGCTACGTCGACATTGGCGCCCAACGTGGGGCCGTGGCAGCACTGTTTGGCAGCATAAGGCGCTCTCAGTGTTAATTATGTGCATTCCTTAGCACTGGTGTTCCTCAAATTCGAGGACGAATTTCCAGTTTGCGGGGAAGTATGTCACGGTAGCGATACCTACACATGTGGTGAGGAGGTGTGTAAGCGGTCCGGTAGCTCAGTCGGTAGAGCACTCGCCCTGATAGCGAGGAGTCCCGGGTTCGAGCCCCGGTCTGGCTGCACACTTTTCTCACCCTGTGACATTTGGATATCATAAATAGTTATATTAATATTAATATTGGATATTTTCATATGTGGTGTATACATTTGGTGTGAAGATTCGCCTGCATATAATGTTGTAAATGTTGACTTATTTGATGTTATACAAAATGATATAAATGACTTTACGGATTTATGTGCTGTATATTTTGCTGGAGATTGGAATAGTAGAGTGGGAAACAAGCCTGATTGTATTTTAAATGATACCTACAATGTTGGGTTAGATGATGTTGAATATAGCCCTGATTTATATATGCCAAGGTATTCACCTGATAAAATATGCAATGGTCATGGATATAAGTTAATTGACCTGTGTAAGTCCACAGGTGTTAGAATTGTAAATGGGAGATTATACAGTGACTCTATTGGTAAATACACATTTGCAAATTCTAGAGGTGCTTCAGTCATAGATATGCTGTTGTGTAAAGAATGTGATTTTTCTATGCTAAATTCTTTTGAAATCAGTGATTTTAATGAATACAGTGATCATGCCAGTATCATATTTACAATAAAATGTAATACTTTGAAAGACAGTGCAAAGGTTAATGCTGGTACCAAATTTACATGGAATGATAATTTTAAACAGCAATTTAGAGCTGGTATAATTGGAAATTGGACAGTATTTAATAATTTAGTGAGTGACATAGATACTAGCAGTGGAGAATCTATAAACACTGTTTTAAATAATTTTACCAAGGTGTTCAGAAATGTAGCGGATCCTTTGTTTATGAAAAAAATTGAATATAAGGAAAAACACAGGTTCTAT
Source organism: Mya arenaria (assembly GCF_026914265.1). Taxonomy (NCBI): domain Eukaryota; kingdom Metazoa; phylum Mollusca; class Bivalvia; order Myida; family Myidae; genus Mya; species Mya arenaria. Next base: position 12,152,484 of record NC_069129.1, on the reverse strand, counting down.
GATAAGCCTAGTGTTGAAAATAAGGATTGGTTTGATATGGAATGTGAGAGAGCAAAAACTCAGTACATAAATGATTTGAAATGTTTTCACTGTTTAAATACAATTGAGAATAGAAGAAAGTTGTGTACATCTAAAAAATTGTATAAAGATATGTGTAAAAGAAAAGGAAAGGCATACAAGCTGAAAAAAATTGCTGATATTGAAAAATTGAAACATTCTCGACCAAAAGAATTTTGGAAATATTTCAAAAAATCAACAAATTCAACAAACAACATTAGTCTAGATGAATTCAATAAATATTTTGCAAATCTTGGAAACATTGACTTACAAAATGCACATTTGTGCGACATTTTTAATGCAATTCTAGGCTCAGGTTATATTCCAGAAAAATGGATGGAAGGAGTTATTGTACCCTTACATAAAAAGGGAAATACAAATAACGTTAATAACTATAGAGGTATAACCTTAGTTAGTTGCCTTTCAAAATTGTTTACAACTATATTAAATAATAGAATTACAAAGTTTTGTGAAAATAATAATGTTGTATCAGATGCTCAATTTGGCTTCAGAAAAGGAAGATCCACCTTAGATGCACTGTACATACTGTCTAGCTTTGTGCAAAATTATAACGAGCAATATACAACTGGAAAAGGACTGAAGGCATTAAATGTATTGTTGAAACACTGTAGAAAATTAAAATTTACACCCAAAACATTATGTCAATTGTTTGATGCATTTGTGAGTTCAATTTTATGTTACTCATCAGAATTGTGGGGTTTCAAAAAACACAAGCAAATTGAGAGGCTGCACTTTTTGTTAACATATCTAAAATGTGAGAACAAGTACAAGTAATGCTGGTGTTTATGGGGAACTTGGGAGACATCCTTTATATATTGTACATTGGTTAAGAATTGTCAAATATTGGCTTAAAATTATAAATACAGATAATATCATAATACAGAAAGTATATAGCCTTGCTGTAGAAGATTGTAATAAAGAAGCTAAGAACTGGGTATATAATTAGAAAAAAATGCTATTTACAAATGGTTATAGATATGTATGGGAGAACCCATCTTGTGTTTCTCCGCAGTTATTTGTTACTATGTTTAAGAAGACACTCACTGACTGTTTTGTACAGGAGTGGACAGCAAATGTAAATTTGAGCAATGTATTAATGGTGTATAAAAATTGTAAATCATATTTTGACTATGAAAATTATTTAGATGTTCTTCCAGATTATTTGAGGAAATTTATAACTAGACTAAGAATACCTGCACACTCCTTACGAATACATACTGGGAGATACGCAAATACTCGAATTCCCCATGAAGAACGATATTGTCAATGCTGTGATAAAAGAGATTTAGAAGATGAATTCCATTTTACTCTAATTTGCCCATGTTTTAACGAATATAGAGCTAGATATATTAAGAGGTACTATAGAGTAAGACCAAGTATGTTTAAATTTATGGAGCTGTTGAAGACAGAAAATAAGACTATATTACGAAATCTTAGTTTGTATTGTAAAGGGGCATTGGAATACAGAAATACTATCTTAAACACTATTGTTAATTAATTTATACTGTAAGAAATATAAATAATTAATCCTACCACAGAATTTGTACCAAACACATGATCTGTTTATATGAAGTATTTACAGGATAGTAGAATCAGCCATTGGCACTGAAATATAAAATATTACACAAAGAATCCTTGCCAATTTAAAGTCAATACAGTATGGTTAAATATAAGTTGTTATAAATGTATCCCTATATATTTCTGTGTTGTCTACATTTAATCTCTGTTGATTAAGATTAGAAGGTAGATTGACCGTGATCTTAATATGTCTATATTGTATTTAAATTATATAATTACTGCATATTTCAACAATGTTTACTTATCTGACGTGCAAGTTGGCATCTGCTGTCTCGAAGTTAGTTAGAAATGTTAATCCTATGCTAAGTGTCATGACTTAGTTTACAAATAGACATCCTCGGAACACATACAGAATTATAGTTAAACGACACATATCATATATTACTTCTTATAAACAATCGTATTTTATGTTTTTCAAGATCATAACATCACGTGTTATCCGATTTATTAAATGTCCGGAATGATACGTATATTCAGTCACGTGGTCGTATATGACTACAGTCCGGTTACCGGTTTCCGCGAATGACTATAGTTAAATTTGAAAAGCTTGATACGTCAATAATACTTTTTTTTAAATATACTCTAGGATATATAATGTGCTACGATATACTATTAGCGCTGTACAGTTTGTCTATAAAGGCAGCATTAAATAGTTGTTTTAAGAATGCTACATCCTCGTTTTCATTTAACTCACAAACAAGTATTGCTCTATGATGTTGTATTTCTTTTCCTTTATTTGTTTGTCTGCCTGGTGTTAGTTTGGTGTTCTGTCTTGTTTTTGTATTTACCTGACACGTAAATGTTTACTATATTTATTTATATATACATATCATCTTACATATTGAATGTTATTTGTATATTTCATGAAATATGTATATGTTTATAGACAATGTACTATGTACAGGTCGGAATAAATATTTCTGTCTGTCTATCTGTCTGCTGAAAAAGTTGCGTGTCTAGTTTTGAGAAAGTTGTTCTTAAATTTCATAAAATAACACAAATAAAGTGCAGACTTTTATTTGCAATTCATAAATATTCCTATAATTAAAATGCAAGATTATATGGAATTCATAAGAATTGATATTAAATTGTGAATATATACTTACACAGCACACAATAGATATAATTATATTCTTCAATAACACATTTTAACAGTTTAGATAAATAACACATATTCAAATATTTATGAACTTAAAACATATATTAACTCATAATACAAAACTCTTATGCTACCTATTCACACACATTTACTTCAGTTTTACTAAATGGGCAGCAGTCAATGTATGTCATTATATGATATAGCAAGTTTGCAGCTGGTACTTAAGCCTGATGAGCCTTTACTCCAGCTTGCTCTTTCTGGACAATATCTATCAGAGTATATACATTAGGGTGGCAGTGGTTATTAATTGTATGGTGCCATCCCTCAACATGATTTGTAGTGCGTGGACCTTCATTGCCGTAGTGGTTCCCACGTTTTCTGATTATCAGGATGTACATGTAGGCATTTAGAACTAGAGTCTGGCCTCATCTGCTATTCTCAGTATATTTACTATCGCGTTTGCCATTTTAGGTGGATTATGAATGCTGAGGAAACTGACACTCTTTTTATACTATGTTAAACAATTCCTTACAGTCAGTTTCGTTCTTCCGAGTTTTAAACTGTTGATTACGAGGAATTTCTTAATTGCATTAAGTAGGACTCATCAGTACTGTTTCCAGAATAATTATTTATTATTATGTTTGACAATTCGTATTTTATCTATACACTTTTAAGAAATAATGTTTGTTCTTATAGATATGCATTGCAAACAAATGACAACTTTATTGTTATATTCTACAGCAAATATGCATTCAAACAGAGTGAAACAATATATCCGTAATAAAACACAGTGAAATAATATTCTGCAAGTATACTGCAAGAACAAGTTTTTTGAGTGTAGTTCGTTTTTTTGTTGAACAGTATATAAAATACAGGTAAGATTGAGGTGCGAAGAGATAATTGGTGATAATATGTAAGTGTGAAAATTAGCGGTTGGGAAAGTGGGAACAAATCGTTTTTGATAGCTTGAAGTTGACTGCCATAAACGTCATGGTGTAAATATAAATGGGATATTTGTTGATTTCATTGTATCGAAATTTTTGTACCTGGCTTGATACTCCTTGAATAATAATAAAAACATAATAATGGGCATCTGTACTGCTGTTTTAGTCTTGATGCATCATGCTTGGCAAATGATTGTTATTTGAAGCCCGAGATGACTACTGATTAATAATATAATAAATCGCATCGATGGAAAGCAATGGTAGACATTTAACTAATAAACGTCAGTTATTTCAATGCTTAAGTGATCATGACAAACAAACAAGGGAAGCTTAAAGGGTACTTTATTGCCATGTAAGCAATTTTTCTTGACGTTCCATTATACCATAGCGAATGTAAATGCAAAATTGGCTTTAATTATTGTGTGCACATCACATTAGTAAACGCACGTTAAATTCATTCGTGTTCCCTTTTAGAAAATCAACATTTATCTCATCAAAACGACTGGACTTAAAGGCAAAGTGTGTTTTATTGTCTCTGAATACAATTCTGAAAAATCGTACTTGGAAGTATGTGAACGGTCCAGACAGTCTCAATAAGAAGTAAATTAGCGTTTGTGGACCGAGAACATAAAATAACAGCTTCATATAGCTAAAATGATCGTGATAATATCTCGATCACTGTCAATTAAGTTTGGAAACAGTTCCGTTTATATGTAAAAGAAACTCTACAGCAAAAAATATTGTATTAACGCCGTAGAAAGTCCGCACATTTATTTACATCCAACTTTGCTCAGACAATTATTGCTATCCGTAGCTAAGGTCAAGTCTGTCTTGTCGTATATCGCGGCATGTCGCGTGAAAGATCGTGGCATTATGAAATGGGTATGGAAGGTCAGCTAGTGCAATAGGTATGGAAATTCATTGGAGTGAATTTATAGGAGTGGGAAGGGACAGGTTTTGTATCAGATGCAAGCAACTTTCATAGAACAGTTTAACAAGCGATATATGTTACACCGCAAAACGTCTATTTTGATTTTTCTTTCAAAGCAAAGGTCAAAGTCGTACTGAATGACCGGGTAATTTTCATTCAATATTACCCTTATAGTTCAAAGATGAGTTGAAAGTGTTGCAGTTGATTTTTTGATCTTACAAAGAAAATACCCAAACATGTTATAAAAACAACTTGATGGCGCAATAATAAAATATAAGTATTATTACCCTGTCTTACTACCTGAACGTGGTCTCAGAACATTGCTATATATTATTGGCTTATAATTAAAACAAAGCAGCGACAGAGAGTTTAATAGACCACCGGACACCATACACTATAAATGTTACATCATAGAAATAGTGATGCGGTCGATGTGTAAGGATTTTTCAACATCTTTCAGTATCGATACCCGAACTTGCACTTTTAATATTAGAAGATAACTGGCTAAGGATTACTGTTTCAGTAGAAAAGCTAACTTGTTAACCAGACAACCATTGTATCGTGTTAACATGTAAGACACACATAACTCTGAGTGGTAATTTTGATATTTATCAATGAATACCATGCTACATATAAGTAATTGTTGCCTTTTATTTTTCGTATATGTTGGTAATGTCTTCTCCTGCAATTGTTTAATCGTACATCAAACACTATGTTGATAACTGCTTTGACAATACTCATGTTGAGTTCTCATAACAGAAAAGATTCAAATAATTGAGTCACATTTGAAAACATCGCCAGTATATCGTTATTAATAAATATGTCAAAATATTATCCGCATACAATTATTGGTGAATATAAACTGATGTTTGTGAGTTTGAGGCCGTATAATATCATAATAGGTGAGCGGATTTTGCATGCCGCAGGGTAAAATTCTAAAATTACTGTTTGACAAGTTGTCATAATACCACAAATAAACATGTTTGGTCATAACTTATATTCAATACCAAAATGAAATTTAATTAATCAAAAATGTTATCCTCACTTTAATAAGGCTGATAAAGTGGCATATTTCATTATTGCTAAGACTGGTTATTCCACCATAACGGTGTGTTACTGGTCCTGAAGATAAGACTCATCGGGTATTCTATTAGGCATTTAACCACTCGTTTAACATTGCTTTAGGTTGATGCTGGCTCTGACGAGGTACCATTTATAGTTTTTGTAACCACTGACAAATGTTGTGACAGAAGTGAGGAAATGTCTATACATACTAGTTTAACACCAAGTCGACTCGCTTTCCGGTGCACTTATGTTTCTTTGACCGTTCCAATACGGGAATCTCAGTACGGGAAATGTTATTCTGATGCGTGTATGTTGTGTTTGTATTTGTATTTGTGTACGTTAAAACGTTTATGTCTCTTGTCATGTTCGTTTGGGCCACTGCCTTGTGCTTCTTAACATGTTTTTGTTTTCAATTTTTGAACAACTGGGTTTTGTCTCTGTAGTTTTCATTGTATTACAGTAAAATGTTTTCTAATGAGTGTCGCCTGCATACTGAATGTATTTTTTTAACACCAAAAAGGTTATGATTTATTCACACTTTAAATATTTGGGGTAATTTATGTAAATCACAGATGCAAAAATCAGCAATTCATTCATACTTTTGTGACAATGATGCATTGGACTGTCAATGCTATCAAATCGTCTTTAACAACCAAATATGAAGATCTAAGTATCTAAAACAGATAAACTAAATTGTGTAAATAACATATTTTAGTGAACAATTTTGCCTATAATTGCTTTCATGTCATGCTACAGTTTTGCATTCTGGCTTAAATCTTTCGTTCTCTTCTGATATTCATGGAGCAAAACAACATGTTCAGCAATAAGAGCAAAAAAGTGCTAAAAGTAATAAAAATATTATTATATATATTATATATATTATTATATATATTATATATATTTTTTATTCACCAATGGAAATAAGGTATTAATGATTTCTTTTTTTGTGATATCCTTTGTGTACTATGAAGTTGACATAGACTATTTTGCTTGCTGTTTTAATCATGAATAATGTTACCATGTTTTATGCATCTTATACAGAAATAAATCTATCCATCTACTGAAACAGATAAGATGCATTTTCGGACTCCACTTGTCGCCATTTGAATAGGGTCATATGAGTTAATTGAATATTTTGCCCGAGAAATTTACTAAAAAAGAAAGTGATTTTCCTTACTTTGCGTTAACGTAATTGTTTACGATATATTCACAAATGATAACATTTAACTTAGAGCCATGACAAATTACGTTCAAGATATCAAAATATTGCTTCTGCCTTTGGTCCAGAAAACGTCTTATTAGTTATATAATTGACAATTTGTTAGGTCTTGTTATGGACATTTCGCGGTGTAAGGAACTATTTCTATTTTTGAATTGAACGTAGTATCTAATTATGGCTTGACTTAATTCGGAGGTTTCCGTACCGACCCGTTGGTTTACTTCTAGAAAACTAATAAAAAATATCTTCAAAGGTCCATTCTGTTGTATATTATGTATTCAGTGAAATAAAACAAGTGATTTCTATTCCTCACAATTTGAAATAAAAAATCCTTTTTTTTTTGAAAATATCTCTTTTGCGTGCAGGTAATATGACGCTATATTGATATTTTGACGAAATTACACAATCGTTAGAAAAAGAGTTTCAAACAGTTATCACAATCACTTCCATTGCATATCTGTCAGAATGTCTTCCCTTAAAATGGAATGATGCGTCAGGGTACGATATCGCGAAATTGTGTTTTTCCTTCGACATTATATTGTTCTCCAACGTTTAAATTATGACGGTTTACGCATGGTTACAAAGGAAATATAGAAAGAAAAAAAAGAAGCATATTTTGTTTCAAATCTTTCAAAGCCATACACATTACAGATATTTATTCTGAATCTCAGCAAACAGGTCTTCGTAAATAAACGGTTATAAATGCAAGTATTTACAGTATTTTTCAGTTAATGAAGGCAAGGTGCATTTGTTAACTGAATTGAACTAGGCTATTAATTTATCTGCACGCTACATAGCAAGTGTTACCGTTCCAATATGCACTAACACAAAGTGTTAAAGGGACTCGCCAATATGTTAAGAACTTCAATATATAAGCTCAGAAGAGATCTATACCAGGACATCTGATAAAGCTTTCATTCCAGGAAACCAAAATTCAAGTATGGTTCCATCAGATGCATTTATCAAATAACGTGGCAGTTGAAGATATTTTGCATTATGTAATCAATTTTAATACATGACACGAGTGCAAAGACCACCCCCAACCCCGATTTATAAACCAAAGCGTTCTCGTCTTGACATCATTTTTTGTGCCGTAAATAATCTGACGGAGCAGTTAGGACATAAACTATATTTTTAATCGATACCTGATGGTAACTCTCGATGGTGTGAGGCTATGGCCCTACGCACTTGTTAAAGTAGCCAGTAGACTCGAGTTCCAGTGAACTCTTGTTTCATCGACCGTTCAAAGGCGGTTATATTATCATTTGACGGTGAAGCGATTTTGACGAGAGTTTATATTGTGTATGTGGTGTTAATATGTTAGTGTCCAGACTTCCCGAAAGTTGAAAAAAGTGGCAGACATTCGGTCTGACAAGACATAAAAATCTGTCAGACCGAAAGGAAATCTGTCAGACCGAAACAAAAGGAACAAAAAACGAAGTAATAACATTGCTTTATTCATCAATAGCAGCTTATTTCTTTATAAAGGCTTTATAGTATGTCTCTTATGAAAATCATCACTCTGTCAAAATTTAAAAGTTCTTCTTGATATTCAAAACACTCCTCATCAATATAGGGGTTTAAGTCCTGATTGTCACAGAGAGTGTTAAATCTCCATTTTAAGAGCCTGATGTAAGGAATTTTTCAGTGTTGGACAGGGTGACAACCTCCTGTGATGCCAATGGTTCTGGTGTAGTTTGTTCGATTATATGCAGGCACATCTAGACTTTGCCTTAAAGAACAAAATTTATCATGGACAGTGGATGTACAAATAAACTTTTATCAATAAAATAAAAAAAAACTCACAAATAAAATGCCTTTTACAACATGCCAAATATTATATTACAGTGGTGAATTTAGATTACACTTTTATACCTTATTATGGATTTAGTTTTTGTTGTACAGGATTTTTTTTTTTAAATTTATAAAGGTAGAACTATATTTTAAGATAGAAGTAATAATTGCCTACCAGCAAAGTGTCTATAACTTTCTGTTCCTAGAGGTTTGAGTTTCACCATCATCATCGCAGGTTATTACTTGCTTTTCTTTGTCAATAATGCAAAATAATTCTTTCATGACATTTCGTTTCATATTCATTTTCCTTTCGGAGCATTCATCGATTGATCATTTTCTCTTTATTTAACTAGCATTTGTATAATGTTAGAGAAGCCATGTTTGATGCGCAAATGACTGACATTATGTAACATGCGCACCGATTGGTTATTCTACGGGCACTGTGCTGAAAGCGACCAATGAAAACTTGTGTAACATTTTTCTAAGGCCCTCATGCTAAAACCCGGTTACCGGGATTTTATGCTAAAACCCGGTCACCGGGAATAAAAAATAGCCGGACAGTCGGACCGATTTTTGTTCAGAAATCGTCGGACCGGATCAAAATTTGCCGGTCATGTCCGTCGGACCGACGACTTTCGGGAAGTCTGGTGTCTATAGTTAATTGCCGTTTGAGCCCTTTCCGAGTGCCCTTTAATAGGTTTTATTTTTGAAATGTTGACTACGTGGTTTTCCCTGTAGTTTTTATTTATTCGTTAAAAACAAAATGAACTATTTGGCCTAACGCCGTCATAATGTTTCCGGGGTTGGTGACTTCGAGCAAAAATGTGCTATTAGTACCTTCCGTCGTATGCGAATGTCACATTTTCGATTTGTACGACATTTTTTGTTGGGAATTTGTTGGCAGCAATTTACGAACTTCATGCAATTTAGGACTCTGTTATTTCATGTTTAAATTCTATGAAAGAAACAACTACCATATTTATAAAACTCAAGATATTTCTCATGAAGTGCTGCATTTGTTTCATTCAGGAAAATGTTTTTGGCAAACTAAGAATATGTTTTCTTCAAATGTAATGAAAAGGAGCATCTATATGAATCAAGTCATTTTGACATTCTTCTATACATGGAATCCAGAGCCTTGGTTTTTACCTGCATCTTTGAATTGAATACCTAAAATGATCTTACTCTAATAAGATGTGTGTGTGAATATGCAAATGATCAGACATTAAATTGCACGGTGATGTTTTGTCCCCATCACCAATGTAGTAACATCCTACTTTAGATATATCATTGGGAACTCAACAGTCTCTATTTCTCTTTGGATAAAAAGGATGCCTTGGTACACTCTACGATGTTCAAATATGCTACTTTGAAATCAAATTTAAGCTTCTTGTATACATGTTTCATTGTCATTATATAAATACCATATGGCAGCATGTGTGTCAACCCGAGAGCAAAATGTCCCCCTAGGCGTAAGAAGTTTTACAAAGTTTTTAAATGTTTTTAATTCATTTAATTAAACACGTTTAATAAGGATAAAAAAATATAACATGATAAAATAATAATATTTAGAACAAAATTACACCGTTAATTATGCTAAAATTCCTTAAAAAACTGACAGTTCTTGTCGTCTCATGTTTTTGTGTACACATTAAATAGTGACGTCACTGCTGTTTGTGTATAAGGGAGGCAATCACGTCATGGTTTAGCTTAAATATTTAAGCAGTTATTTGCCCTTATATGACATTTAAAATATAACTGTGGTCACATGACCTGACAGTGAATTTTTGCTTGGTCACGTGTCCAAAAGGTTGAAAAATGTTTTTGAAAGTCAAAATATCCCTTTTTCGAATCTGAAAGTATTTCGGGAGTTTTATATTCAAACATTCTTTTTTGAGTTGAAAGAGTTTTTTCTAAAACAACAACAACATCGACAACAGCCATGTTAAGCTAACTAATGGCCAAATCTCGAATCCGCTTGCGATTCTGATCACACATCCCTTTGGTAAAACACTTTTTCAATTAATGTCAATTTCGAAGACCGCTGAAACATGATGTGAATCTTTATTTGACAGGCCATACCTTTATACTTTGGATAGAACCGATGACCGCACGGCGGACATCAATAACACTTGACATTCTCACCCTAACCTTTCGTCGTTTGAAGCTCTTGATCAAATGATTTAAGAAGTATTTTTGTTTTTCGCAGAATACTGTAAAACATGAACGATACAATATTCTTAAAATCGTTTGTCCTTTAGTTTGATTAAATTCAATTTCAAAGCATTACTACGTACTATAAACACACTCTTCAAAAATAATCTGAGGCCAATTACATTAAACGTCATTTATCATTGACCTATTCCTCAAATGATTCGCGTATAAAGGACTTAATTTAGATGTTTGACATAAAGGGGCATAAACACATTACTCGTACGGTAATTGATTTGTTTAAATAACCGTTTAAAGATTACATTAGAATTGGCCTGTCTCAGAGTGTTGTCTTAGACATATTTCACAGTTGTCTGAGGACTGAACTATCCTTTTAGTACATATGAGGAAGAATTGGAGAGTGATATCTTTTTAATATTTGCTGTTGATTTAGATGCATTAATTCTAAGCATCGGAATGTCTATCATATTTTATTATTAAAATGAAGATAACTTGGCAATCATCGAAACAGATATACTTTTATACAAGAAAGTAATAAAGTTAGCTTGCAAATAACAGGAAATAATCTACAGTATGAAAACGATGGTTTGCGTTAGACCTTTGACTGTTTACTGTAAATGTGGATGCAAAATTGTCAACGGCATTCTATTGTCATCAATTTGACATTGTGTTTAAAAATCAAGATGGTACCGAGATCACAAAAGCAAAACGAAAGACAAACGGACACGACAAAAACATGGCAACACAAAGCACTCAACTAATTGACGAGACAGGGCAACACAGATAAAGCACACAAACTGTACAACATATATTTAATGAAAAAATATCCTAGCTTGGATAACTATGTAGGCTATTATCTATCATACATATTGTGCAGACAGACCATTTATTAATTTTCCAATTTTTACCACATCCGGTGATGCAAGATAGTTTAACAGTATAAGGATAGTTACGCTACAGAAAGAAAACCAGGACAATTTAGGCAGACATTGCGGATCAATCTGGACTGTCCGTCTTGGGAGTTTGCGAAATGAGGAGGATGAGAGGATTGTCAAATCTGGCCCTCATAATTGTCAAACGTAGCACAGCTAACAGCAAAATGGCCAGAACGCAGGTATTAATTGACAACAAAGATTAATGATTTCCTATATCTCTACATACATCCAACAAACGTTTGTGTCTTGAAAGAGTTAATAAATAAGTTGTTCGCAAACACAGCTGCGTAAACTCATTGTTTGCTCAAACAAGGCAACAAGACTTTACACTAGATTGGCACCAAAAAAGACTTTTTCTGTAACGAATCTCAGGACAATTATTTAACAAAAAGTTTTACTCTTGAATATCATAATTGTAAAAAAATACCAAAATGTAAGCCGGAAACCGGGTTCGAACCGGTGTCGACAAAATTGCAGGCCAGAATTGTTGTATCCACTGTGCTGCGAAGTCTTATCCTTAAAGATTGGACTATTTAAGCTATATACCTAACTTGGTAATATCACGTGATAACATCGACTAGCCAATCACGCATAAGAAAAAATTCTACTCAGTATGCATACCTAGTAATATTTTTTAATGGAAAAAACGAAAAAACTGCAAAAAATAAATAAATTGTAAACTATGTGGTACTTCAGTTAGTTAGTTTCAATGCATTGTAAACATCGATTCCAAGTTTACGTCAGTTTTCGACAACTTTCGCTATTTCATCATACGGTGTATATAACCCCTTTAAGATAAAACCTATTTTGCTTGAAACATGTGGACAAACAAATTCATGATGGAGTTAATTCTTTCTTCCTGCTATGATTTTGATGTTATAAGCATAATTTATCATCGAATATATTATGCTCTCATGTTTTCGAAAAATTTGTCTGTCATTTGCACGTTATTTTAAATTCAAGCGGTAAAAATCTTGTTTACTTTACATCGCAAAAAGGGAAATAAATACGTAATCAACAGTATAAATCTCAGCCATTGAGATAATCTTTAGCGAAAGATTTATTCAATTTCTTAAACAGTGACAACCATGTGTTTTAGACGTCTAGAAAGGGAACAGTGAGCACTTCAATATATCCGAAAAAAAAGATGCTTGACAGAATTCTTAACATTATTAATAATTGATTTCCCCCTTATGGTAAACAACAGAACACGTACTTTTCCAATCTCCCTGTTGAAAAGTCAACACCAAAGTACTTGGTATAAAAATGAAAAGATTTACACTTTTCAATGTTCTCTTACAAAATCAAACAGTAAGTATCGTGATTCACATATTTCAATTATTTCAAAGCCCAAAACTTTAGTCAATTTCATCATTTTTCTTATCAAACAATCATATCAAACAATGCCATCATGAAACTAATGCGAAATTTTGTGGACCAATGACAGTCAAGATAATTTTGCTTTCGGTTCATTTTGCAATTTTGTTTCGATTTCATATATACAAGTATGAATCAAGCGGAAGTTCCGACTTTTTATATTTTGCAAGCTTAATAAGTGGTATAATAAGGGCAAATTTATTATTATTATTGTAAGCCTGAAAGGTTAAATGACAGAGACTAAATAATGCTCCTCTGCCAACTGTGAAATGAAAAGTAATAAAGAGCAGCTTATTTGATGTTTAAGTGGTAATGCAACATTATGTAAATAATGAATACCAGCTGTTTGGTTACTTGAAGCCCACGGTGACCACTATTGATATTTAAGAGCGAACGTCGGTTATTTAATGCCATAAGTGAACATGACAAACAATGAAGATATTGTCATTTAGATTAATTAATAAGTTGCATTATAAAATGTCAGACCAACAATATTCGTCTGATTTGCTTGTCCTTGCAGTTTCCATTGTTTGATTGCTATCTTATGTGCACATTAATGTTATTTGCAAGCCTTATATTACTCAGCTAAATAATGGAGGGCAACTTTATTTCCATTTAAGCATCATTCAGTGACGTTCGATTATACCATAGCGAATGTAAATGAAATGTAACAAAACATTGTTTAATAAACATATAGAAATAGAATTAGTCTACGTACGTTAAATTAATTCGTTGACCCTTTTAGACTACCAACATTCATCATATCAAAATGACTGGAGAAAAAAGCAAATTGTATGATATTGCCTATGAGTACCGCTCTGCAAGATCTGGTAGTGTAGTTTATGAATTGCTGTTTAATTAATGACGACATTAAGTTCCAGGCAGTATCGACATGGACACACTACACTTTAAATGTTACATCTTAGAAATATTGCTGCGCTCTATGTGTAAAGTGTTTGCAAACCTCTTTCAGAATTGATACCTGGGTCATTATTATTAAACGATAACTGGCAAAGGGTTACTGTTTAAGTAGAACAGACCACTTGTTAACCAGAACACCATTGTATCATGTTAAAAATAAAGAAATACAGCTCTTTGTGGCATTTTCAGTATTTTTCGAAGGATTTCATAATTCTTGCCGTTTCTTTCTCGTTTTTGTTCGTGGTGTCTTCTTTTGCGATCGTTAGGCGTACAGAACACTCTTGCCCACAGTGATCAGAAATTTGCTCAGGGAGAGCAATATTTGATAAGCATACAGAGAGCTGAATTTACTACCTTCTGTACTCTGTGCGTAGGAGTGAATAACCATTTGTCACTAAGGGCTGAGACAAGATTTATGTGGCGGAATACAATGCTAACTTCAGGACCAAAATCAGAAGTCGAAACTTCAAAATAAGACCGTGTTAAGCAGCACAAGGCAAGTGTCAAACAAAAATGAACTAGAGAGACACAAACACATTAACACATCATGGGCAAATGTTAACACCACATATTACATTTTGGGGTACCGCCTTGGAATGGTCAATGAAAGCTATTCGGATTTCACTGGGAGTTTAAATTAGGTAGCATTGACATAACTTTACAATGTCCCCACTTGTGCCAACATTTAAATAAAAAATGTTCAAATATTTATATTAAAACGTGCAGAAACAAGTTTAATAGCCAAATGCTTTAATGGCACATGGTCAACGCCGATAACAAACATAACAAACAGAAAAAACAAAACATTCACAAACCAGAAACACGGAACAACGACAAGAAAATCCACAAACTATTCATTGCATATATAATATATAACTCTAAAAATTGATAAGATAAGTTTAGTTACTGAACGACCGGTTACTGACATGAACGAATTAATCAAGCCAGCGCAACAACGCTAGCTCTTTAGAGTGACGGTAAAGCCAGTCAAAGACAACTTTCAGACGTAGCTCGCCTTAACAAGGTATAAACTATGTATTTATTTAGTCTGCTTATGACGGTAAAGTAATCGCACATTTTAAGCAATGTACACAATTTAAACAGCAATTTATTTTTGTGCTGAATGTGGGTGACACCAGAAACTTAAGGTAAAAAGGTAAAGTTGCCACTAAAACCTATTTACACAACGTCCTATTTGATCAATGTTTAATAATGACATGGTGTTAAAAAGACAAGGCCTCTTACTAAACACTTATAATGACCTTGTTTATTAGATTAAAGATCAAACACCCAAAGCAAAACAAACGACAAGCAACAATCCGACAAGACCGCTTAAGTATTTAGCCAAGAAAGGGATGCTTTCGTAACATGGCAGCCTTGCTATTTATCGTCTTCGAGGTTTACTATCTAATCAGATGAAATGTAAAGAGTAAATAACCGTTGGTGTTCGCCTGACGTCTTTCAATGCAATAAAATGCTCTTTTCGTGAAAGGGCTTAATTTCAAAATTTAAATATTTCTTAGAAGTGTTGACTCTTCACCTATCGCATTGAGCTGTTTTAAAACAAGGTAAACTATTTATATTGATGTGAATTGTTTCAGTGTTGTTTTGTGTTTGTCTTATTTGTTTGTCCGTTTGTTCCGCTTTCGACTTCATAGTTAGATTATAGTAGACGTTTTAATACAAGGCTTGTCCCTGTATTTTCTATTGCATTGTTTGATATGTTTCATTTGCATATATGTGTTTTGGATTTGAAAATATCTTGCAAAACACGGTCGTTATATTGGCCATTCTATTTTGTCTACTCTAACCCCGCGCCTTGAGGATTGTGCACATGATTTTACTGAAGTCGCCTGTTTCGTGTGTATTATCATTTATGTTGAAAAAGGCCAGTAAGATATTTTAAAATGCTTCAATGAATATACAGGCATCTTTCGCTTCTCAATCTAATCTGAATGAAACAGTTACACTAGTTTTAGCATAACGTCAACACGCTAATTTGCTGAGGTTCTGGAAAATGTCTAGCATTCTCATTTGCTTAACCGTCAGGACACAAGCCATCGAAATTCGTTGCTGTATCGAAATGCCCTTTAAATAGCTTTCACTTTGGTGTTGTTTTCAAGGTTTTCCGGGAGAATTGCAGTGGATTGAAAACTATTTGTTATTAAGTGTTGCTAGAATGCGTCGACAGTGATGCTCTGAACGTTTATATCTAAACCAAGCCTGATACTACTAGTTTTATAATGTGTATTTATTCATTGCTTCTGATGGATATCTCCAACAGAATGTGTCTGTTCTAGAAATTTTAAAAGGGACTTATGCATTTATCGTTTACTCTAGTATAATCATTATGCTTCTGACTGAATTTTTAATTTCTTCATATTGTTATTATTGGATATAATTTCCGAATAACTATTGTTGTTTGTTCCCTAAGGGCCAATAAGAAATGCTGAAATGTGCTCACTATCTTGAACTTTGCATCTCCCTGAGAAAGAAAATTCAAAATACTGGGTATAAAAATGAAATAAATTACACGTTCCAATGTTCTTGTACAAAATAAAACAATAAACTATCATGAGACGCAAATTATGTCTAGTTTTTAGCCTATAATCAAACGCATTATCTGTGAAACCAAATATTGGTACACGGCAACTGGAATTGTCGACATGGAACTAAGCCGAACTTTATGGACTTGATGACAGTCGAGTTAATTTCGCTTATCGTCGTTTATGGGAGTTTTATTCAGATTTTCTATGAAGTATCAATCTCGCGGGAGTTCTAACCAATACAAAGGTTTTGTTTGCACGTCATGTCAAGATAATAATAGCATGGAAAGATGTATTCCGATATGTGTTTTTTTCAGAATTAATAACGCGTTTCTTTGATATGTTTCTTATTTCGATTGTAAAACGTAAAGGGCACTGTATTGAAATTTACTAGCCTTCAAAGTCACTTGATAGATGACTGACTAAGGGCCACTGTATTATTATTTCACGCCGTAATAATTCCTTGCTAAAGACATAAAAGGGCAACTATATTCTACTTTAAAGCCTTAAAGAGCCCATGATAGAGACGTTATAAAGATCTAATGTTAATTGTATTTCTTGTTATTAAGTTTGGGGCCCCTTAAATAATTACAAATAATAAAGTGCAGCTCTATATCTTTTTTTAGCCTTAAATAGCCAAAACAGATCGTTCCTTGCATACAATGGATAAAGGAAATCTCCTCACCATATACAGCAGAGTTAGGGGTTTGTTGCTTTACACCTAAAATAAATTTCAGAAATCCTATATGTAGCTTATCAACTTCCTTAAAGTTATAACCCCCCCCCCATACCTCTCATCCGTACAATAAAATTGGAACAACCATAGCGTCAAACAAAGACAATTTAGTTATAATATCGAGATGAACTTCGTCAAACAATGTAAAGAGACTATGGTAGGCCTTAAGAGCTTGATCATTTAGCATTTTTACTGAATGTGACATATTGCCTGTATAGTAAAAGTTGACACCTAGATAATCGACTATATTCACCAATTCATTGTTAATATAAAATTGCACATTCCTAACTTGCTTCCGTTTTTTCAAAAACACACACTTTAATTTTATTTACATTGAATTTTAATCCCCATTTAACAGAATAATGGCGAATAGCATCCATCTGGGCTTGTAAACTTGCTGGATCTGTGGTAAATAATACAAAATAATAATTTGACAGTTCTTCCTGTTTTCCCGGCTATCATATGTGCAAATTAATGTTATTTCAAGATCGTATTTGGTACTGTAGTATTTGAACTGCCTTGAATAAATGACGACATTGCGATCCAGACAATCTCGACAAGAAGTATATTAGTGTTTGGGGACCGAGAACATAAAGTAACAGCTTCGTATAGCTGCCATGACCGTCATATAATCTCGATCACTGTAATTCATAAATATTAATTAAATATTTAGGACCAAGGTAATATTAAGGTCATCATTTATATTTCAGAAAATTAAAAAGAACATAGGTATTTTTGGTAGCATTATACTATTCAAAGTAAAATAGTGTGTTATATATAACGTTCAGAATTGACATAGTAAATGCGTGAATTACAGAGCATTTGAACGTATTTACCGCAAGTATTATATTTTTTTACGAATGAAAGAAATGCTAACATAAATGAAGAAATTTTATATAGAACACAAACCATACAGTCACCCACAATACGTGCAAACTCGTTTGTTTTGTGTGAAAATAATTGCGCCTTAATTTGCTTACAGCCATGAACTTTAAATACAATACACATTTTTAATAATTTTATTATACTGGTAACAAAAAAAACACGTTTTAGGAAAAGGGCTACGATCTGTACCAAAATAAGCTTCAACCTCTGTTTTACAATTAATCTATTTCTCAATTCCACTTTAAATCTTCCAATGCTTCAAAATAAGTGGCGTTATTCTTGAAACGCTTATCGTAAAAAAGACAATTCAAGTAGGATGCACCAACGATTTCGCAATTTTGGATTATCATGACATGTTTCGGTACAATTTACTTCCAATAGTAGAAATGTTATTTTTTTATTCGTAAACACATGCTAGGTATGTGTGTTTATTTGTTTAATCACTTATGCTAAAATCAGCAACTCATTAATATTTTGTGGCTCTATTGCATGGGACTGACATTTATATAGGTACATTTCATCACAGACAAAAAAGCATTTCGGGACCCTACTTGTCGCCGCTTGGCACGGTCATAAAAGACAATTGAATATTTTGCCCAAATGCACTCTCTTCTAAGACAGTAATTTCCTAACGTCGCGTTAACTTAATTGTTTACGAATTATAACATTTAACCTGGGGCATGGCAAGTTCTTTTCAAGGTAACACATTATTACTTCTGCCTATGGTCATGTGTTGAAGAAAACGTATTCATAGTTCCATAATTGTCAAATTGTAAGGACCTAACATCCAGATTCGCGGTGAAAGGAACTATATGCATTTTTTAATTTGTTGTTATTTCCCAATCATGACTTGATTTAGTTTCCTTAAGTTAATGCATACTTTGATAATATTTACATTTTGCGTTTTTTCTTTATTTAAAATTGTTGGGATAAGAGTGAGGATTGTGCACGTAAATGTATATTATACTTCTTATGTTAGTTTCTCTATTAAGGCAGCGCCAAAAGGCATATTGACATTAATAAGTTTTTTTTAAAACAACGCTTTCTACACTAATCAATTCATCAGACACAAAAAATAAAAAATAAGTATATGCACATATATATTATTTAACCTATGCAAATAACGTATATATGAATTCCTAAATACTTAAAACAGACAGATATATGAATATTGGACCAGATTCCATCCGACAAAAAATATTGTTTAAATTGGTCGAGCGTCGAAACAATCAAAACCAAAGAGGAAACCACATACACAGTATAAACAGTATATTTTTGGCCACTTCATGTGAAGTGGTTGATTCAGTATTTGAATATGTGACAAACCTGCGCATGTTTAAACGTTAATTGCGAGGCAACAATTTAATTGCTATTCTGAAACAGATGTCGCGATACTCGGAGTACGAGGGTTCAAAACCCAGGCGTGCTGAAGAAATAGCCACGCAAAGTATAATTATAAGACATAAACAAAACACGTCTGTGATGTCCAAAATCTAATATACGAGTGCCTAAATACAAATACAGCATGTAAGACATAAAATGAATACAGAATGAAATATAAATGGAATTTACCTGAAGAAATAGCCACGCAAAGTATAATTATAAGACATAAACAAAACACGTCTGTGATGTCCAAAATCTAATATACGAGTGCGCGGATTCCTCGTGCACGAGTGAAAGGGTAAGGTTAACGGATATAGAAAAATAAAGTGAAATTGAAAGTGAAAGAATAATGAAGACCAGACTGAAAGTGAAAGTGAGTGACAGGGGTTAAGTTCTACTATTACTATGATGAATAATATTAGACACATATAGACAAACAAACAATGACAAACACATAAACAAATGACCCTGCGACACAGACAAATACCGAACAATTGCCATCCCACAACATCAGTGATTACATTGTACTACATTGTCGGGTTTAATACGAACCTTTCTGGATTCGTAAAAAGCACAAATCCACAATATGAAAGAAAAACGGTTCGAATTAGACTACTCATTGGCAGAAGAACTTGTAGAACGTTTTTAAAATATTGTCTGGGATAACAAGTTAATGATACAAGGTCATGAACCAACACAAAGACCAAACTTACACGAACAAAACAAAACACAAAACACACAACTAATGCAATTACAAGTACAAAGATAAACCATGCATCCCGAACCTCCCTATGTTTTTGGTTAATTGCACACAGATAAAGGGAAAACACCACATACATAACTGAAAGATAAATAGGACAACTCAGATAAGCAACACATACTGTACAAAATCCCTTTATTAAAATATTTAAATAATAGCATTGCTAAGATTACTGTGCAGACGGATATGATAGATACAAATTTTGCATTTGCCATATACTTTATTTCCCTTTTATAGCATATTGCGCGAGGAAAGTTAGCGGAATAATATAATATGGTGTCTAAAGCCCCAAAAGAACAACTAGGAAGATCTTAGATATCATATATCTCTGTTGTCAATTAACTCCTGCGGTCTGGCCGTTTTGCTACTAGCCGTGCTGCGTCTGACAATTATGAGCGCCGTACATTATGCAAATAATTTCAAAAAGCCAAGACGGACAGTCCGTATTGATCCACATGTCGAGAGCTTGATAGCTTGCTAAATGGAAAGAATGTTAACAAATATTTGGAAGAAAAAAATAATTTGTTAATAAATTTTGCCTCTGTTTATACCCAACAAATGAGTTTCATTATTTTGGTGTCTACTCCTATTATTAATATGAGTTATTGATATGTTATAATGTCGGCCCGCATGATTCAGGGCATATTCTGAACTATTGGATCACAAGTGACAACAACCGTATGGTGTACACACGCATTTATGAACACAGAGGCGCAGTAAATTTTTGCTTCCGGGAGGGATCAATATCAGATCATTGATTTCGATTGTACGAACCAGTGGATAGGCATTTGAATATTAGTAATTTATCAGTTTGTGATATTTTATCGGAAATACGTTGATCTTATTTAGACATGTGTCAGTAGTCTGTTCCGTTCTAGCTGAGTAAGGTTTTGACCTTGAATATTGTGCATCTAAACAAGGTCATAGTTAAAAGTTGGCTTATTTTGTCCCTGTAGTAACCATTGTAGTAACCATTGTATTATTTAACAAATTGAGAATTTACAGCCAGTAATTTGGTTAGAGGGCTGTAAGACGTATTTCGTTTAATTAAGATACTGATGAAATATTTGGCAAATCTTATTATTTAATTTACTATTTCTACTTTATTTGTATTTGTTTTTGCTTTAAAACACAGAAACAAGATTATGAAGAAAAACCTAGAAATTTTACTTTTGTATTTGCGTGAAAATATCCTAAATTTCTTTCATGCTTTTCGATGAAATATGGGGTTTTACCAGTGAAATAACAACACTGAAAATATCAATTTGATATAATCACTGCAAAATAAGGAGTGAAAATATCAACTTTCAGAACTACTTTAAATTCCTTTGTTGTTACATGTACTTGCCTTGATCAAAACAGAACACTGGACTTCAATAAATTATGTCAAGAAAATGTTAAAAAAACAGAAAGAAATGTTTTATAAATTTAAATAAATATATAATTGGAAATTAACAACTTACCGTTTATTACCGGTTATCCCGTTTATCAAACTTTTTACTGATCTTTGAAGCTGAATGTTCGAACATTTGCTTTCATACCAAACAAATTACAGACAAAAACAACTGTTCGAACATAAATAAAATTTTATATCATCGTTCAAATGTATTTTGAACTGTTAACTATTGTAGTACGTAAAATGAGCTTCCTGGAGAATTCACACAACAATTAACAGATAGATCCGATATTTTTAACCCCACCCACACCTCAAAATGTGTCAACAAACTATCGTGGCATTTACTCTTTATCTGGAAAACAAACATTTTAAAGCGAAACAGACTGGTCTCTGACAGCATGATGACTGAATATTAACTTACTATAAAAACACGCGTACATGGCAGTCTTAAACTTAGAAGAATGGTTAAAATCCAATGAGTATCCACATTTGTTCTGCTAACACATTTGACCTTCCAAATTTCCTTCTTTAAACAGCGGCGTAGTAATATGGTTATGTATTTATGCCCATCTTAAGATAAAAAAGTGTTTTCATTATTTTTGGAACATATGTGCACAAATTATACTTCATTGTTGACTGTTCATAAAGCTTTGAAATAAAACACGAGCGAATATTAAGCTATAAGAATGAATAGCAGAGATTTATTTCTCAGCAAACCGAAAGTAGAAAAGTTGACAGCTATAATTATGCATGAGGGGCGACCCACGGGGAGCGGCGTAAAGCCCACCCTTTCAAAAAAGGGGGTAATTCAGAAATAAATAAAAAAACAAACAAATAAAACTCCGAAAATAAGCATCAAAGAAACAGAAAATTTGTTTATTTCAGTGTAAGATCGTATTTTATTTCACTCGTGATCATAAAAAAATTACATATTCACTCGTGGCTTCGCCACTCGTGAAAATATGTTTTTCTATGACCCTCGTGAAATAAAATACGATCTTACACTGAAATAAACAAATATCCTCTATATCTTTGAATCAGCAAGCCTTAAAAATAGAGCTATTATATATCGGCGAAAACTGACAGCCAGTCGTCGTTGTATTTTTTTTTAGTTACTACCTTTTTGACTTAATACCGCACAAAAATTTCAATGAAATGACAGAATTATGACGAACTCGTTTGTTATATAACACCATGTAATCAAATACTAGTGTATTCATATAAGAACTTGAATACCTTTGTTTTACCTTTGTTTTAAGGTAGTTAGTGTTACAAATGTTTCCCTTATATCAACATATACAATGCCAACGGTGTATATTTGTTTTTATTTTTGACATAGAAAGAAGGTAAGGTTTGTGCTTATTTGCAAGAAATGTTCGATTGATTTAGAAATCAAGAAATTAAGCAATGAATACAACATGGACAATATTTGTATGAAAAACTACCCCAGCCACCTAAACTTTACAAGATCCTATTTAAAGTTACAAGAATCAATTTGAAAGGAACACAAAACAAAATACCCAACGGTACAGAAAAAACAACCACATAACTATCAACATATTGCAATCCCATTAGCCCCACACTTAACCAAGATTTTGTTTCAAGACACAATAATCAAGGTCAAAGTAACGCAGCACACGATACACAACGCAACAAGGCTACAATTTTTGAAAAAAAATATCAAAACAACAGAAGAAAAAATGTATTCATGTTTTGCTAGGTTGTTTTTAATGAAAAGTTCGAGTAATGTTCAGCATGTCAGCAATCACATGTACCTTCATGCAAAACATGATAAGGATATGAAATGATATCTTGTTAAGAAACGTGCCACGTGTGACGAGTTTAACTCGCAAATTCTAAAATAATAAAGAAAGTTAAACTTTAGCGTATGCTTATGACAAATTATTTTTGCATAAAAGACAAACCCTTAATAACACAAAAACGCATTTTTGTCTTGATTGTTCAGACACAGGCTTTTGTTGAGATCTAGTGTTGAGTGGTCTTATTTTCACAAGAACATTAATTACATCGTCTTTTGCCTGGCGTATTCTTGGACGTATTCATATAGATGGAAAAAAAACGGAAATTAAATTTAGGGGCAAAGAAACCGATCGTGTCGTGGGTGGAATTAAGACATTTAGCCTTTTAAGAGATCTTGTAGGAAGAGACTGAGGAAAGGCTAGAAATCCATAAGCTATGTCAACTATAAAATGGTTCTAACTACCAAACTTAATGCCACGTAAAATACGATTAG
Organism: Mya arenaria; assembly: GCF_026914265.1. NCBI lineage: Eukaryota > Metazoa > Mollusca > Bivalvia > Myida > Myidae > Mya > Mya arenaria. The sequence goes on along the minus strand of NC_069129.1, from coordinate 12,128,411 downwards.
AACTCGTCAACTGAACAAGAATGATGTTAATTCCCTCGCCTGGCTTTTAGCTTGCCTATCTGAATAGATCGATGTCTTCGCAACTGTGTTTTAACATCTATCATGTCCTTTCTAACGTATGTCATATTTTGTTGTTATAACACTTTCACTCGAAAACAAACCTCGTGCAGTGTTATTTCAAGTGGATGTAATCACGCGCAAGCACTATAAGAGGAGGTTCCATTTAGAAGATATTTCAAAAGTTCTTTAAACTCATTGATTGGCTGTATTCCAATTCATCTGTATGGATTGCAGCCTGTGGGTAATTTCAAATCGAAAAATGGGTATTGTTTTTGTTAATCATTTGCGATGTGCTTAACAGAAGAACAACCAAATACTTTGTATTTTCTTGTTTGTTTTATTTTATGCAATATCATTTACAATTCACTTAGAAAGCTTAGACAGTCAGGGTGTCATAAAGCCTCGTAAAGGTGTAAGTATTTTTCAATGTAGGCTTGTTTTTTGTAGACTAATGGCATGGCTTTTGTTTTTCTAATTTTAACAAAGTTCGCCTTTGGATATGACGTTATAGGATTTATAAGGCACATGAGACAAACATAAACTACGATGTGAGTAAAGCTTTTTAAACGTATATCAAAGATAAATTGGAAATTATAAGGTCAAGCTTTAAGAAAAAATTAAGTAATTATGTTTAGATAAAAAAAATATTAGAAACTCCACAAAGTATAAGTTACACAATACATCTAGAATTTTTTTTTGGTTATAACAATATAATTCTCGATTACTATTTTAAATTTTTTTTACACATTCAGATAAACAAGATGAGATTCATTTTTAAGTATTGTGTAGAAAAGACAAAATCCTGCATCTTGAAAAAAATTGGCATGTTACCATGTTAGTATATTATACAGTACAAAGTGTATATTTATAATTTTTTTTTTCACATTTTCGGTATTATAATCTTTAGTTCGAAATTATAAGATTTGTTTTTGATTTTTAAAAAAAATGATTGAGTTTGAAAATCTGGGGCCAGTGGTTTTGGCATGTGTCGTCATTTTCTACAAATATTTTACATAGGTCATCATTTTGAAGAAAATATTAGCTAATAAATGTCGCTTTTATTTTTGATAATGTTTTCTTTATTTGTTCCCAGTTTGAGCACAATGATGCTTTTTATTATGAAACTCTATGGTCACACAGTTTTAAACCTATTATTTTATAAGGCAATCTGTGTGTGATGCTCATAGTTTCAAATAATGACTGCATCGTATCTTTGAAACGTTTTTGCATTCGGTGCTCTGAATTGTATTCCTCCGTCTGCAGATAGAGTTGGGATCTCTAATCATTGAAGTACTTGGGGTTTGCCTATTATTTTATTATTATATGTTTTATTATCAAGTTTCCTAAAGTTAATGCATACTTTGATAATATTTACCTTTTACGTTTTTTTCTTTATTTAGGATTGTTGGGATAAGAGTGAGGTTTGTACACGTAACCCCCCAGTAAATTTACATTTTACTGACCGTTCTAAGGCGGTACCTAACAATCCTTGATAAGCATACTTAGTTTTTTTATATAGTTTATATGCACTGTGCTGTTTGTGGAGATTTGTGCTGTTCTACCATGTTTCTTGTTTGTGATTTTTTGTGTGTTTTATGTCTTTGGCGTTGACCCAGTGCCATTAAACCGGGTTTATGTTTAAACTTTTTGATACTGAGCCGTTTCTGTAGTTTTTCACATACGTATTTACAAAAATTCAAGTGAATTTCACTAAAACATTGTATTCTGTTCATAACTCCATAGCCAGATATGCAACGCTGGTTGATCTATCAAGGAATATATATAAAATTTACTACTATTTTTAGACGTATTAACCGTGCAATCCGACCTTATCATGAATTCATGTGCAAACATTGAATGGGTTTTGAGTTATTGCCAAAATTAACGGTTTTGCACGACGACATCACGTTAACAACGACACCAATGATAAAAAGATACCTCGACGTGTGTCTTCGAAACAGCCTTATATTACCGAAATAAAATTCCTTTGAGGTACATATGTTGAGTATAAGTAAGGGTAATGAGTTGAAATATGTTTTTTAATTATAGATTAGCAGATGAGTAATTATTATCAAAAAGATTCTATATAGTTACCCTTGTGGATTTTTTTTTCGACAATGTCAATGAGAGCACATGTATTTAATGCGGTTACAGACAAAGATAAAAGTCAACCAACCTTTAAAGCTCAATGTTGAGCTAATTGTAGTGATATCAGAGATTTTCTTTTTCATGGACACGTATCCGTTGATGCTTTATACCCAAAGGAAGAACACATTCAAGCAAAGCTGAAATGACATGAATAATATAATTTCTGATAATCAATCTCCTCAAATTATTTTTCGTAAATAAATGATTACTGTTTTAAAATGAAATCCCAAAACGTACGTCATGTGTAACTATAGCTCCTCTCTTTTTTAAATTCACTCAACGGACGATATAGAAGAAATGCACCAAGCAGTACAAAACGCAGTAAAACAGGAGAGGCTGCATTTAGAACATGAGGAAAAATGATTTGAAAATGTGCATATATCGATATCTTGTCAGGCTCAAATTAATCAATTTGATATTTAAAGTTTTTATTGTACAAACCGGCGGTTGTTTCAACTCACCACTTAAACACTATCGCATTCGAACCATTCCCCGTACTCTTAAGAATGCAATGGAAAATGTACATAAATCATTTTTATTAATGTCAGAATGTTGTTAGCGTGCCATGACGTGTATGTTCATGTCAGAGGATATTATTTTTCTAGGCGGATGCTAAGTGAGCATCCTTAAAAATCATACTGTCTTATATTTTGTGTCAATTCAATGTATTTTTCAGTTATTGCTCGATGATTTGGTTCTTGATCAAGCCAGAATTTTATTTCCTAAATTTAAAGATCATAATATCTCGCCTGAGCTAGTTGATATTAACAATGCAGTAAGGAAGTACATTATAAAGAATGTAAAGGTTGTTTCCGAAAACAGAACAGGGTGACCTGAAAAATGGTGGTTTAGAAGGTAATATGCATGAAATAATTACTTGACTAACATATTAAATACCTTAACATATTTGTATTGGACAGTACACCATATAAGGGCCGGGATCCTGCACATAATGACCCCGGATACAGCCATTACCACGCTCCTCTGTATCAAGTTTAGGGTCAGAACACTGGGGCTGGGGTCTTCACATATATCACAGCCTTCGGCACAGGACAAACACTCGGAAGTTCTGCTCGTTGAAGTCGCTGATACCCCAACAAGATAATATAAGTTATTCAATAACATATTCTTTACACTCTTTTCTCATTAAAGTTTTGTGTTTGATACTGCTTTACACTACATATATTTAATCATATGTTTGTTCAATATTAAGTTTTATCCCGCAGCGCATGGATATCATTTTATCAGAGTTCAACAAGCGTAACATTCTTCTTAAGCTAAACATATTTTTAAACAACAATATGCTCTTTGGAATTTGCGTTTGATTGTCTTTGTTTTAGTTGTGGTTCCTTTCATTAAATGTTCTAATTGCTATTTTACCAGTAAGAAAAAAAGATTAAACTGTGATTCCTTTCATCATATATTCTAATTGCTATTTTACCAGTAAGAAAAAAAGATTAAACTGTGGTTTTAGGCTCTTCTGAACGGAATTATGACCAACTAAAATAAATGAACGATCGATTTTGTCTCCATATGTAAGTCAATCATCGGAGACACTTAAATTCCTGACTAGCGTAATGTGCAATAATAAATTTCGTTCTGATACGTTAATCAACTTTTGTTTTGTTTAATGAACACGTCATTGCAAACTTGCAAACTATATTTGCCAATCATTAACTAATCAAAATGATATATTTGGGTTCATTCAAGGGTTAGAATATCTTTCAATTGACTAATTTTTCATTAATTTTCCCTCGATATTTGACCTCTATTGTTGAGCCATTGTAGAATTGTTTGGTGGTTTAGTGTCTGGAAAATAAAAGCCGTCCTTGCAAACATATTTATAGAATTACCTGCGAAAACACAGTCCACTTATTGGGACGCATTGGGAACAGAAACAATCAAACGATTTTTTTTTATTTGAGTTACATTAGATTGCATTTATAAACAAGGGCACCCGTTATGATTCACACTAATAATTTGCTTTTGTTTACAAGGGACATAAACCGTCATGTATGAATTTCGTTTTTGACATGTCATGTTTTATGGTTTTATTTAGCACCCTTACTGACAACACAAATAACCTTTGAGACAATGTGTATGTAAGAATGTGACAAACATGTAGAACTGGAATTCTTTGTTATAAAACGAACATAACAAAGCATAAATCTTAAGTTTACTTACGTTAAAAAACTTATTTATTAAAGAAATGTATTTAAGAATGTCAGAAAAATTCAATAAAACAGAAATAAATATATCTTATAACTGTTTATGTTAATTATATACTTTTGTAATTTCTGCTTTTTATGAGCACTTTTTGACATTTTTTTGACACCACTTCTTCCTCAATCTGACGTTTTTTCGTTACCAACGGAAATATGATTGGTCGTAAATGAATATGATTTTTTAAAGTGTGTTTCACAAAAACAAATTCATATTTGTTCTATTTCTAATGTTCATAGCCACTATTTATATTTTAACAACGTTGTGTTTGGATTCAGAAATTACTTACATTTGAGTAAAACATTTTCTGTTTATGCATTTAACATTACAGAAAGATGATGTCATGTATCATAATATGAAATTAAATTTTAAAGACGTAATTCTCTGGCTTGTCAGTCCATGATATATTATTGAGTTGAAGTATAATGTTCAATGGCCATTTAAGTCTTAGCACACGTATTTTAATTGACAGTGTTTAATGCCTTCGTACGCCGGTAATTTGGGCAATTATATTCCTAAATGTATTGCACTTTTAATTGCTGATATTGTAATACATTATTCCTCGTGTGTATTTTGTGCTTTCAAATGATCAGAAATCGGTCTTAGTTTTAGGATTATTGAAACAAAAGTTTGTTTGCTGCTTGTTGGCTGATGTCCTGGAAACTGTCATAAATTCTGATGTTTGCTTTGAATCGTCTGGGCACTAGTCATCGGATGCTCGTTATAATACCAATAATACCAAAATTCTCTTTTATCAGATAGTGTTTCGGTGATACTTTTCATGCTTGTTAAGTAAATGACAGTAAACTGTAAAGTATTTATATTTCAGTGAAAATAGAAAGCGTTGACAGCGATGAACTCAACTTTGTTGTCTAAAGGTAACTGTGAAATCTTCCGTATACTCGAAGATAATTGTAATGATTCTGAATAGATCTAAAACGACACATCGTTTTTACTGAAAATTAATAGTAGTAATCAGAAATCAATTCCTCAAATAATTGCCTTCGTCGGGTTATAATTTGAACATCTAATCAATATGTCTTCGTAAGCCCAAACTTTGAAAATGGGTGTAAAAGTGAAACGTATATGACATCGTTCAATGTTCCTGTACAAAATAAAATGAGTAAATTGCAGTATGAAGGAAAAAAAGTTTTTTTTTATTTTTTATCAAACTCATTATTTATAGAATAAAACTTTAAAAAATCGTATGCGGAAGCCGAAATGGCACTCGGGCGGAACTTCATGGACCAATTGACAATCGCGAGTGAAACAAATTGATAATTTCGTTTTTCGTCGTTCATGCCATTTTTATTTAGATTTTTTATGTAGTATCAATCCCGCGAGAGGTCTAAACAATAAAAACAGTTCTGTTGGTATGCCATATCACGATGATTGTGGCATGGATTCATGTTACTTTTCCGATTTAATAACACATTTTCGGAATTGACGCAAGAAAAGATTGTCTTGATATCAACTACTAAATGGCAACATGTTTGCTAGTTTATGACTTAAAGGTTGACAATCAAGGTCTAATGTCTTCCGCATTGCTGTGATATAATGCTTAAATAACACTGCTGAATAACGATGAATGAAAACGGCTGTGTTTTAATGCGATACTTGGTGTAAAGGAATGTCAGCTGTACTGCTACTTTTAACAAATATAACCCTTAATATATAATACATGTCAGTTATATTGCTTTTAATTTCTTCAGTGTAGGGCATGGTCGGGAAGAAGTTTTGGACACGGGTAGCGGGTCGTCCATTAACCCCGGTACCCTTGTACCGTATGCACATTTATAGCCGCAGAATAAACACGACACAGTAAAATACGGGTTTCAAATGAAAAGAGAGCTCCTTGAATATTGTTGAAGAACCAAATCAGTTATTTAAAGGCTGAAATAAACCTGACAAATATTAAAGGAATCATTGATTTACATCATTATTGTTCATAAAGCATTTACTTAATGCCAGATTGAGTTTTATAACAATTTCAGGCTTGTCTCTGCAATTTCCATTGTTTGATTGGTATCATATGTTCACATCGATACTATTTCAAGCTTCTAATAACGCCAACAAACGATGAAGAGCAAATTTATTGCCATTTTAAGCACCATGCAATGCCGTTCCGTTTTACCATACCAACTCTAAATGAAATTGAACTCTACATGCTTTCATAAACATATGCATATCAATTAAGTCTGCACGTGTTCGTCATTTCACTACCAAGAGAAACTTCATTAGATCGAGATACTACAGATTTGGAAAATTGTGTTAAGTACTGAAATACTGTACTGGATGATTTTGATATAACATGATTTGTAACAAAGTATTACAAACAATCTTACAGGGTAAACCCGATATGTAAACCTGTTATAGTGTTTATAACTCACTTCATGAAGTTTATTGAAGTCGTTGAGACGTTGCTAAATATCATATACATTCGTTTTGGTGATGAATTCCTCGCATACATTTGGGGAACGCCTACGAGATTGTAAACCTGTTCAATGTTCAATGTTCTCGCCGTCCAGATTTGTCTCGTCCCGAGCTATGACGTGTTTTCGACGGCAATAGTCGTTGTAAAGTCAGTGCGACAAGATACAATGCGGACATCACATAACTTGTTGTGATGCAGTGTGATGAGTAATGGCGAACCCCCACGAAATATCGTTGAGATTGCTTAATATTTGACATTGACCCAACATTCTACAAATATTTTTATAGTGTTTTTTTTCAACGCTGAGTGAAACGGCATTATTAAAATTAAAACCATATGATCTTGTTTGAATTTTTTTCCTATTTTATTTGTATTCAAAATGTGCATTTGATCATGCTAAGGCCAAACTCATATTATATTTATCGTACCATATTGAACACACCCATGCAAACATTTATGGCATAGCAAATAAGTAAAAGCGGTAACATCAATATTTTGCCTTCAAAACCGTGATCTTACTGCTACTATCGATATTTGTGGAGTTTACACCAAACAAACGCATGACAAAAAATGTTACACCGTTAAACAGAAGGTTGTGCTGTAGTTAAAGTGTAACGTACCGCCCTCAGTGAGAGAGCGTTCGATTTTGGAATAAAATGTCGAGGGTCTCGAAACCTGGCCGCGTCAAACTGACATATTTTAACATATGCTACCCGTAGTTCCCTAGCCTTGCCATCGGCATTTAACGGGTAGTACTAGGAAAATGGTAATTCTACCAATAGGAAAAAACTAGTAAACATAAACCTCGTTTAATGGCACTAGGTAAACGCCAAAGACATAGAACAAAAAACACCAAAAAAACACAAACGCACAAATAAAATAAACCGAAGTTTCATCTCTTTACGTTATTGAATCATTGGAAACCCTTTTAAATTCCTGACTCCCATAATGTGCAATAAAAATATTGTTCTGGTAGGTAAAACAATTTTATTTTGTTTAACGAGCAAGTCGTTGCAAACTATATTTACCAATCCTTAACTTATAATGTTGTTTTCATTTAAGGGTAAGAATGTCTTTCAATCGACTTCCCTTACATCAACTTTCTCTCGGTATCTGACCTCTTTGGTTGAACCATTATAAAACTGCATTTATAGGACCCCCGGAGAAAACCAACTTCACTTATTTGGACGCACTGGAAATAGAAGAAAACAAACGATGCATAATTTTTAATTCATTTGAGCAAGAGTAGACATTATAAGCAAGGTCATCTGCGATGTTTTACACTTAAATTTGATTTTTTACAAGGGATATCAACCGTCTTGGCTAATTTACGTTTTTGACATGACTTTTCATGACTTTATATAACTCCCTTATTCCATTTCTAACTCCACAAACTACCTTCGAGAAGTATTTGCTAAACATGTAGACATGTTTCCTTGAACAATGTAAAAACAATTTAACAGAAATAAATATATCTTGAATTATTAATCATATTTACTTTTGCAATGTCTGCTTTTTATGTGCACTTTATGACATTTTTCTGACACCTTCTTCCTCAAACTGACGTGTTTTCGTTACCAACGAATATATGATCGCCCGTAAATGAATATGATTCTTCAAAGAACGTTTCACAAAAAAAACCTCACTATTGTTTTACTTCTAATGACTTATATTGAGCTGATACAAGGAAAATACAAATAAAGTTATATCTTAAGGACTGTTTTTCAAATTCTTCCCTCAAAATAAACACAACAAGTGCTAAATAATGGTAATACTATCATGATTGGTTTATTGGAAGAGTTTTTTTTTACGAAAATTCCAGTAAGAAAACACGTATTTATTTCCATCTAATTAAACCATCTTAAAATACCCCATAGTATGCATACCTTGGAAACAAACGCAAGCATACGCCTCGGCTAAGCGTATAGTACGAAACAATTCGCGACAGAGGATTTCGTTAATTTTGAGCAGTCTACGGTATTAAATCGGAAATGCATTGGGTAAGTTTAGTGTTTGACAAACTCGCCTTTACTTTCTGTTAAAAAATGAAATTGCAAAATGTCCACTTAAACTTTTTTAACAACGTCTCATTCGGTATTAACAACATTTAATAATAAAATTGAAACTACAGACAAGCCCAGTAGCTAAAAACATGCTTTTTTGGATTAAAAATGAAAATCGAAAGCAAAAAAGACAACCGGCAAGAGACAAACAAGACAACAAACAGAGTTGAGTTCCATACGCTTTCCGCTTTCCGGTTCAACAAACCGCACCTTTATGAAATGGTGTGTAGTAACACTACGTCAAATGAAACGTTTTTATTAAAATAATCACTTTGACTTCCTTGAGGCGTGATTTCACTTTTCTTACCTCGTTTGTAACGTATATGGAATATATATGAAAAAGAACGAAGGGGAATATTGCATATTTCAGTACATGTAATGCATTGCAGTTGAGTATTACCAATGTGCATATCCACTGTTTATATTTTAACAATATTATCTTCGATGTTAACAATATTACTTACGTTTAAGTAAAATATGTTATGTTTATGCATCTAAAAGCACTGGTAAGGACATGTATCATAAAATGAACTTAGGAACCATAATTTTATTCACTGGCCTGTCAGTCCCTTTATGGGCTATATTGAGATGCAGTCAAATGTTCAAATGCCCATTTTAGTCTTGCCATGCCGCCTTTAAATGTGAATGTTTAATGCCTTCGAACGCTTAAACCGGTGATAAGGGCGTTGACATTCTAAAATGAATTGCACATATAATTGCCCGTCTGGGCACTAGTCATCTGATTCTCGTTATTATACCGAAATGCACTTTTATCAGATGGTGTTTCAGATACCTTTCATGCTTGCTAAGTAAATGACAGTAAACTGTATTTATATTTCAGTGAAAATAGAATTCGTTGACAGCGATGAACTCAACTTTGTTGTCTAAAGTTCGGTGTGTAAACACGTATCCGTCGAGACCGCAGGTCGAGACGGATACATGTTTACTCACCGAACGAGACGTGATGCAGGTCACCAAAAAAGCGTTTTATCGTAATATTCCATTTATTATATACCTGCCTATTTAATTATTCCTTTTTATTTTTCGGTTCCAATTTGATTTAAATTTACCGCCATCTGTCAAATACGCGTATGAATTCGAATGTGTTACGTACTTTTGTGTATTGAAGTCAAGGGAGGCTACTAGTACTACAGCGAAACGAAGTCAGAAGTTACAAATTTACTTTATTGAGCAAAAGAAACACAAAATATTTTATGTCTTAGCAAAATTAACAAATTGCTTATATGAAAACAATTATTAAATGTCACAGCACAAAAACACACACACAAAAAACGGTACGTATTTTACAAGTATACACTAATCGTCATTAGACATAACGCGGCCATTTTTAACGAAGTAAATATTCGTGGGATTTTTTGACGATAAAATATGCAGAATCGAGGGAAGTTCGTGAGTCAATCGCTATTTCTATCGATGACGTAAATTCGCTTTCTTCTTTTTATTGGCGAGCTGCTCATTTTTATGATATAAACATGGATAATTCAACAATTTATGAAATTCGAAATGTCAATCGACTAGTTCACTGAAGTAGCTGTCTAGATAGATTGGAAGTGTTCTCTGCTTCGTGCTTATCCTCATGGTTGTTTGAAGAACCATGTTACTGAATATTTACATGCTTCTGGAGCGTGATCAAAGTTAGATAATTCATTTAAAAGTTGACAGGTTCTATCAGGTTTTTTTTGTCACGCTATTTTTAGCAACGTGAAAGTAGTTCCGAGACTACACACGGTACTCGCATGATACGGAATCAGAAAACGACAGTATGGTGATACGGATTTTTCAATACGACGTACTGTATTTTCACTGTTGGATATGGAAAAGGAATTTGATAGGCAAATAATAAATACTTTTATCTCTGCAAAATAAATACGATTCAGTAAATACACAGTTTTCAAATGAAAAGTGAGCTCAAGCACATTGACGAGGAATCTTCATTAATAAAAACCACATTGAGCAAGCAATAGGCGACAAGACAGAAGTAAACGCACCTAAAAGCACATAAGATGGTATGGCAGTATCGGTCGGGCATGGTTTATTGAAATTATACGCGGATGCTTTACGGAATCCCGTCGACAGCCTAATTGAAAGATCCTTGAATATTTATTGACAAAATCAGTCATTTTAAGATTGGAATGAACCTGAAAAATATCAAAGGGTCAGTGATTTTCATTTGTTTTTGAGCATTAACATAATGCCAGACCGATTTTATAACATTCTGAGGCTCGTGTCAGCAGAGTACAATGCCTGATCGATATCATATGTGCACATCAATTTTATTTAAAGTCTGAATTTTCGCCAACGAACGATAAAGAGTAAGTTTGTTGCCTTTTTTAGCATCATGCAGTGCCGTTCTGTTTTAACATCCCAACTGTAACTAAAATTGCACTAAACTTGTCATCATTAATATATGTACATCAAATAAGCCTGCACATGTTCATCAGTTTCACTACCAAGTGCTTGCAGGGTAACGTCATCAAATCGACGGACTACCGTTTTGGGAAATTGTGTTAAGTACTGCATTATGCCAAACATAACGTTAATTGCCATTAACGACATCGTGGCATTCCAGGAAGTATTGACAAGGAGTATATGAACGTTTGGGGACCGAGAACAAAATATTACAGGCTCTTAAATCTCGATCGCTCTGATATATGAAATCAGCAGTCACAGGAAAATTGATAAAGTATTTCATCGACCGGAAACATATATCAAGTCTTTCGAAGAGTTGCACGTGTGAACATTTGATAATACAAGCTAATGTATACACTAAAACAAAGTGAAAGCACACTGCAATAGGGTACAAATATTTGATATTTAATCTTAACTGATACCTCTATACTCGGACATGTGATAATGCTTTCTCCGCAGGAAACTGTATGTAGAATTATATCAGTATGTAATCCGTTTTCATATATGACATGAGTGAGATATCCAAAAGAAATTATATTTTCTAAAACAACGTATACTCGTCTTGACATAATTCAGTAGTTGTTCCAGAGATTTCATTTTCCGGGGACATTAATTTAGAGCAAAACGATGGTATCTGCACCTTTTATCAAATGCAAATGTCACATTTTGATTCACGCGATATTTTTGTGGGGAAATTGACGATAACCTCCAAAGTGATATCTGTTTGGAGAATACTAGTGATTGACATGGTATTACGGTAGAACATTAAGCACTTCATGCCAATTACGACAACGTGTTTTTATGTTTAACTGCTGTTAGAGAAACTACTAGCACATTTATGAAGCTCAAGAGATTTCTAAGGGAAGACAAGTCCTGCATTTGTTCCAAATACAGAAAAAATGTTTTGCAAAATGCGAATATGTTTCCTTCATTTGTAATAAAATAATTTCGAGGGCACCTATATAAATCTATATCTGATACTTCACAGTGAGACTTTATTTATCCATATCACATTGACACTTTGTCCGCTTTACGAAGTGGTATCTTAATAAGATTTGCTGCTGATTTAGATTCCTTCATAGTGTACAAGTGTCAGACGTTCTTATGTGAATGAGTTAACTCACCACCTTATCAAGGAAACACGTATTATGTCACATAAGCATACATGCTTGAATAAGAGAGACTAAGAATGCAATCTTGCAGGTTACAGGAATTAAAAGTGAGGAGGTTTTACGTACTTGCAATTTTATAATGCATTGAAAGTAAATAATACAACATCACATTTTTTTGTTCAAAGGCATAAGGATATAAGCAAATATTCAAATAGAGAACTAGCATGTGTATTCTACAAGCAAGCCTACTTGTATATGATAAGAATCACGTATGTTTTTGTTTCGTGAGTAAAAACAAGTATTGTTCTCTTTCATAAATGGTCGAAAAAAATTGTTATGGTCGTATATCACTTTCACCCTTACACTTCGTTTCTTTTTGAATGCAGTTGAATATACATATGTTACCGCATATGAGCGGTTAGTAAAAACGGAAACTCATTGAAGATCGGGATTATACCGGCTAACGTCTCCGAAGCCTCATACTTATCGCAATATATACGTATACATGCCAACATCAATTTAAAGGAAACGTATAATTTCAACGTGTAATTAGTCACAGCCAAAGCTTTCTGACTATGGGTGCAGATTCGGCGTTGTTTGCCTGTCCGTCCGTCTGCCCTCAATCTGCATGTCTTTACGTCCATATGCTGACAATTTTATGTAGCAATTAAAAAGAAACAAAAGAATCTGATGTCAAGGGTGTATAACCATAGTGCGCTTGTATACATGCAGACTCGTCTGGAACCAGGAAATAACTTTAACAAATGTCAGGAAAGCTTTAACTGTTTCCTTCAGCCGCACTTTTTATCCCAAAAGAAAGTAAATAGTGAGTCCCTGTGTTCATAATTGAATGTGAACATCTAACAGATGATGTAAATATTTAGTCTATAGTTTAGAACATGCACTGATTCATAAAGGCCGCCATTTTAACATATTACCAACACGTATTAATAATAATCCAAAAAAAAGTGCACACCAAGATATAATTTTATTAGCAGACTCCAAACAAAACAAAGCCGTTTGTTGCAACGTAATTCCCTTGTTTAAAAAATCAGACAGTTTTGGTCATTTTATTCCTTTCGAAAGATTTGTTTCTTAAATTCGTGCCATTTTTAAGGTATCAATTTCTTACAAATGTGGAAACATCTGTACTGGCAGTCTGATGAGGCGTATATTTGCAATTTATTTACTAAATGCAAACTAGTTTAATACCGTAGACTCGGGTTCCAGTGAACTCGCGGTTCACTGACCGTTTCATGGCTGTTATCATATCCAATATCGGTATGTTGTTTTGTGTGGCCAGTTTGTTATGTTTGTATTTGTGTATGTTGTGTTCATCATGTTTGTGCCTCTAGTTCATTGTCAATTAGACCCTAAGGGTTAATTGATTAATTTTCAACTACTCGGCTTGTCCCTGTAGTTGTTATTGTACTTCTGTTGTATTTTTCTGGAAGCTTTTGCGTATGTGAGGATTGTCAGATACGACGCTCATAATTGTCAGATGTAGCATGGGCTAGCAGCAACACGACCAGAACGCAGGAGTTAATTGACACCAAAGATTAATGACATCCTAGATCGCCCTTGGTGTGGAGCTTCAGAAAATATATGTTGCTCTACTGCATTAATTCACCGAATGTGTAATTGCCATGTGTCTGTGGCAACAATTGTATGATCTATATGCTACGTACGATGTTTTGCCAGCTGATGGTTTTCTTAGTGTATCAAGTAATCAAAGGCCACCGTCCCAAAATACGTGACATACATAAAAAAAGAAATATTATACGAAGAAAAGGAATTTAAGCTTGTATCTGAACATGATTGTTTCCCTTTCATTGTTAATTGTCTAAAAAAGGATGATATACATAAAAGGACAACTTACTAAGAGTCTCATTATTAGTTGTTCTCATAAATTATAAAAGTCATTTAAATCTATACCATTAGAGTACCAATTAAACAAATATTGTCTTCTTGTATTGTCATATTACTTTCTACAGACAAAAAAGCATGATATTCACAATATAAGACAGATATATGTCAATTATCATAACAAAAAGTACATATACGATCATATTTTGGTATGTTTAGATGCCTAATAGTTTCTTTTATCAATTTATGGTTTAAACATCGAACATTTGAAAGTGCTATCTTGTGTTGAAATGGTTAAGCTACTGATAGGTATCTTTCAACATGGAACAGTGTTTTAAAGATTTATAACAAAACAGCGACTAGAATTATTTACAGATTCAAACCAGTTTTTGTTGTAACAAAATAAAAAATTCTCTGTTTTAAGATGGTTATAAAAACGTTTACACTTTAACGTCTTGAATTATCCAATTATATCCAAATCGACATGTTAACAACATGTTTTTAATATTTGTTACCCAGCAAGTTCGTCCAACTTCATCAATAGTATCAAGCATTAAAAAGCATTTTTTCGGATATCTAGTATTGGTCAAATCTAATAATTTACCAAAATATCTCATACAGTTAGAAAAATATGATATAAACACTGGTAATCTACCACACTCTCCAAGAACCATGCATGTGTTCGTAGTTTTATTTACCCAAAGGTGCTTCCTGCGAAAGAGATTATGTACAGATTCAATATTTGGACTAAACTCATATCCCCAATTTTCCCCAAAATCATGGTATCATCTTAAATAGTTTGTTGGTTGGAAAATAACCGAAATGCTTTTGAAAATGTTTAATTGCAAATATAGATTTTTTGTCCCCGAGCCGACAACTTTTCTTAAGCTGGTGTCCAAGACAATTGTGGAGCGTACACTTATAAACTGAAATAGTTTAAATGTTATGTTCACGAAACTGCCATTTTTCATAGCTCCTTAAAGGTCCACCAATTCTAAATAAACTTAAAAATATAAAATAGCTTTTGGAATTACTATATTTAAAGGAACTATCATAAGATGTATATAATATATATATTTGGCTTTTCACATATATCCGAAAAATTAGTGACTAACGCTTTAGCTAAATATGACACAATTATAGTGAATCAACTCGACAGTGGTCGTACCATGCAGCACGTTTGCTCTGACTCGATAACATGTCATGTCTGTATCTAGTCATAAAATACTTGTTAAACAAGCAAATTCGACCATTGACAACTACCGCGGAATGATTCATTTTCATTTACTGTGGTTATAAAATAAGTACGAGATAATGTTATTAAATCACAATTCCTTCATGGTATTGATTGATATTCGCTTCAGAAACACATATACAGCGAAAACATAGCTACGCATCAGAAGAAAAAATCCAAGTATTATAATTTCTTTTATTCATGGGCAATACAATTGATGGTAATGATTCAACTATAGACAATATTGTTTAAATAAACTTTAAAAAAGGTTTATTTATTTCTGTCAATTACTTTCGTAGTAATGGCTAAGGGCGGACACAATTAAGCTTTTATTAATAGTTAAAAGGCAATACATCTTGTCTCACTTACGCAATGTAGACACATCTTGAGCAATACTGCAATGTATTTCGAAAAAGAGCTTTCGAATTTTTCTGAGGTTTGTGGAGTTTTGTGCTGTTCTTCCATGATTCTTGTTTGTGAGTTTTTGTTTTTGTGTTCTATGTCTTTGGCGTTTACCCAGTGCCATAAAACCGGGTTTATGTTTAAACCTTTTGCTACTGAGTTTGTTTCTGTAGTTTTTCACATAAGTATTCACTAATTTATTTTAACATATTAAATGTATTAATATTTTTTAAGTTAACAGGCATAAGTTATTGAAATTCTTTTTTAATTGGACTACGCTTGTTATCACATTTTCGTCTTTCTTAATAGTTGATTGCATGTCAAACCTACTCAGCCATTTCTGCTACCCATTTTCTTGGCAAATCAGTTTAGGGAAAAAGTGATCAAACTATCACACGCTTTATTCCTTTATCTTTTTTGGATATTGTTAAAATCAGTTGTTAGTCTACAAACAGGTATATGTAATATTCAATCTACTACGCACATTATTCTAATCAATAGATAGGTTTAAATCGCTGTGTCACTTTCGCCTTGCAAAAAATATGCAATAGAAATATTAAAAGAAAACACGGCGGGCAATAATTGGAGCTAAAACATTTTGTTATGTGTTGAAAATGATCCAACGCGTCTTCTGCTATAGTGCAAATGAGTTGAATATAGATGTAAACTGTGAGTATGGTTACTTTTTTCATTTTTAGAGGTTTCAACGAGTACATAAAAAAATGAAAATATAGTTCCACAAATGATTGGCTATTAGTTGTTCTAAATGTAAAAGTTGTTAAAATCTGATCGTCTTGAACTTTCATAATTTGCTAGATGTTAGTGTTGACAACGTAAAAATCTGAATTTTCGTGGTAATTGTTATCGTACCTGTGCAAGTGTTTTACATGTGTGTGGCTTTTTTTATTCACAAAAGGTTGCCTTGTTAGAACTTGTTAGAACTTGTTTTGTTATACTTGGTGCACTATGCTCGACTTTCTGAACGTTGTGGTGCCAATGAATAGGTTGTTGTGCTCATGAATTGTAATTAAGTAGGTTTTTGTAGAATTTTGAAAAACTGTAGCAATTTCATAACATTAAAGTTAACAATTAACTGAATTGATCTTTTTAAAGTAAAACGACCTACCACACTGCTACGCGTATTTCAAGGTTTACTCGATGCTTAATAAGAATAAAAGAAAAATATATATCATGTTGAGGATGAGCATACCGTTAGTACTAGGACAAGTAGGAGTTTTAATTAGTGGTTTATTACCTACTGTTCACACAACTGTTTATTGCATACAGTTACTTCCTTACTTATAAATAAGTCATTTAATAATTTTGCGAGACTAGGCAATACTGAGTACACTCAGGTCACCAGTATAGAATTAGGTGACGTATTATTGATTTAACCGTGCTTTTTATCTTGTTTAAATGTCGATACAATAAATCTGTCTCGTGCCAAGTGTGACAAATTTAACTCTCAAATTCTTAAATAATAAAGGAAGTTCAACTTTAGCGTATGCTTATGACAAATTATTTCTGCATAAAAAACAACAAACCCTTGATAACACAAAAACGCGTTTTGATTCTGTCTTGATTGTTCAGACACAGGCGTTTGTTGAGATGTAGTGTTGATTGGTCTTGTTTTCACAAGAACATTAATTACATCGTCTTTTGCCTGGCATATCCTTGGACGTATTCAAATAGATGAAAATAATAAACGGAAATTAAATTTAGGGGCAAAGAAACCGATCGTGTCGTGGGTGGAATTAAGACATTTAGCCTTTTAAAATTTCTTGTAGGAAGAGACTGAGGAAAGGCTAGAAATCCATAAGCTATGTCAACTATAAAATGGTTCTAACTACCAAACTCAATGCCATGTGAAATACGATTAGAACTGGCGGACTGAAAAAATGTTTATTCCCTTGCCTGGCTTTTAGCTTGCTTATCTGAATAGATCGATGTCTTCGCAACTGCGTTTCAACATCTATCATGTCCTCTCTGACGTATGTCGTATTTTGTTGTTATCACACGTTAACTCGAAGAAACTCGTGCAGTGTTATTTTAAGTGGATGTAATCAAGCGCAAGCACTATATGAGGAAGTTCCATTTAGTAAATACTTTAAATGTTCTTTCGACTCATTGGTTGGCTGTGTTAAAATATCTTTATGGATTTGTTGGCTGTGCATAACTTCAAATCCAGAAATATATATTGTTTTTTGTTAATTATTTGAGATGTTCTAACAGAAGAACAACTAAAAAATACTCTTTGTATTTTCTTGTTTGTTTTATTATATGCAATATCATTTTCATGTCACTTAGAAAACTTAGTCAGTCAGGGTGTCATAAGCCTCTTAAAGGTGTAAGTATTTTTTTAATGTAGGCTTGTATTTAGTAGACTGATGGCATGGCTTTTGTTATTTAATCTAAACAATTTTCGCTTTTTATTATGACGTTATATGCCTTATATGGCATATAAGACAAACATAAACCACGATGTGAGTAAAGGTTTTCAAACGAATAACAATAATAAATTAGAAAGAATGAGGACAAGACTAAAAGATCAGTTAAGTGTTGAGATTAAAAAAGATATTGGAAACTCCACCTATTATAAGTTACACCATATGTCAAAATGGTTTTGGATTAAACAAAATTAATTCTGGATTACCATTTTACAGAATCTTATAAATATTCATAATTACAAGATGCGATTCACTCTTAAGTATTATCTCGGAAGGACGAAATCTTGTTTCTTGAGAATAAGTTGGAACAATGTATAAGATAGTCTGGAGTTCGTTTAGTGATAGGAAGAAAAGGCCAATAAGGGTTTAAAAATAATAAAATGTGCCCGATACAAAACATGCACTTTGGTAGGATGGTCGAAACAATGTAATGGGCTTTTTCGATGCACCAATGTGGACAGATTATAAATATGTAGCAATCATTTTATTTTGGTCAAATGTTAGTCGACTGGTACCGTTTTCTTACCTATAAACCAGGATTAAATATATCCTTGTCTTCGCAATTGAGTTTCAACATCAATCTTCTCCTTTTTGTCGTATGCCTTTTTTGTTGTCACTCGAATGGACTCCTGCTGTATTGATTTTAAATAGATGAAATCTCGCGCAATTCGAATAAGAATTGAATTATGAATCTATCAAAACAAACAAACAAATGACAACAGAGCCCATGTGACAAATTCTTAAGATATGTTGCAAAACAGCCCACGAGGTTCTTATTTCATTTGCTGTGCCTTATATGTAGCATAAATAAGAATGTCGCGAGTGTTCATTTAGTTTAGTATGGTTTTATTTACCATATGTATTGCCAAAAGCTCAGGTCGCTATTATCCAGCTAGGCAGCATTTGACTTATAATTGTCTTTGGTTCGGCAGACATAAACTACAATTACCATTAAAGGTTTCTTATTTTGTTCAAGGATTCATTTTTGCTTTGTTTAACATATCTTCCCGAGCATTGATTTTCAAAATCTTCTATTGAAAACGTTGACATTTAGATGTTTGAAAAGAATCAGTTATAACTAATAATTGTTATGTTACGTTGTAAAGACAGAGCAAAGCACTTTTGAGTAACCAAAATACTGTTATTGAATCAATGGTGGATTAAAAAAAAAAAAACAAGTGAATTTTGAAAGGCAGTATTTATACTACCATCCCCCTTGCAATACCTTACAAATATATATATAATGTATTTTTATAAAGGCACTTATTTTTGTTCACGGAAAATCAATAACTTCACTAAAACATTGTATTACCTTTTATAACTCCATTGTTGAACTATGTTTTCAAGTATAGATTGTCAGATAAGTAATTATGATAAAGAAGATAAGATAAAGATTCCCTAGTGGAAAATATATTCGACAATTTCAATTATGTCACATGTATTTAATGTAATTGCACAAATGTGCTACAAAAATATAAGTCAATCAATCTTTAAAGCTCAATGTTAAGCTAATTGTAGTGATATCAGAGATTTTCTATTTCATGGACACGTATCCATTGATGCTATATGCCCAAAGGAAAAATACATTAACTCAAAGCTGAAATATGTCATGAATTATATGACTTCTGATAACCAGTCTCCTCAAAATATGTTACGTAATTAAATGATTACTGTTTTCAAATCAAATCACAAAACGTACGTCGTGTGTCACGATAGCTCTTCTCTTTCTTAATTTTACTTCAAGGACGATATTGAATTGCACCCAGCAGCGAAATACGCAGTAAAACAGGAGCAGTTTCTTTTAGAAACTGAGGAAAAATGATTTGAAATTGTGTATAGATTGACATCTTGTCAGGTTCAAATAAAAAAATATGATGTTTAAAGTTTTAAATGTTATGTAAAAGGTACATCAATCATTTTATGTATGCAAGAATGTGGTCAGCGTTTCATAACGTGTATTTTCATGTCAGAAGTCTTTTATTTTGCTAGGCAGATGCTTAGTGAGCATACTATCTTATTGTTTGTGTCATTTCAATGT
Organism: Mya arenaria; assembly: GCF_026914265.1. Taxonomy (NCBI): domain Eukaryota; kingdom Metazoa; phylum Mollusca; class Bivalvia; order Myida; family Myidae; genus Mya; species Mya arenaria. Next base: position 12,107,954 of record NC_069129.1, on the reverse strand, counting down.
ATTTTTCAGTTTTTGCTCGATGATTTGGTTCTTGATCAAGCCAGAACATAATTATTATATTTAAAGATCAAAATACTTTGCCTAATTGATGTGAGTAAGGACTTTTATAATAGACAATGTTAAGGTTGTTTCCAAAAAAAGAAGATAAATAAATACCTTAACATATCTGCATTGAACAGTAAACCATATAAGGGCCGGGATCGCGCACATAATGACCCCGGATAGCACCAATACCGCGCTCCTATGTATCCAGTTTAGGGTCAGAACGCTGGGGCTTGGGTCTTCAAATGTGTCAAAGCCTTCGACGCAGGACAAACACTCGAAGTTCTGCTCTTTGTAGTCACTGATCCCCCTACAAGAAAACATATATTCTAATTGTTATTTTACCAGTAAGAAAAAAAGATTAAACTGTGTTTTTAGTCTCTTTTGAACGGAATTAAACTATGAACAACTCAACCAAATCAAAGATCGATTTCATCTCTTTATGTAAGTCTTTCATCGGAAACACTTAAATTCCTGACAAGCGCAATGTGCACTAATAAATTTCGTTATGATATGTAAATCAACTTTTGTTTTGTTTAATGAACAAATCGTTTTAAACTTGCAAACTATATTTGCCAATAATTAAATGATATATTTGTTTTCATTTAAGGATAAGAATATCTTTTTATTGACTTCATTCACATTAATTTTCTCTTTGTATTTGAACTCTATTGTTGAGCCATTTTACAATTGATTGGGGGTTTACTGTCTGGAAAATAAAAGCCGTCTAAAAAGTCCACTTATTTGGACGTATTGGGAACAGAAAAAAATCATTACAGTTACATTAGATTGCCTTTATAAACAAGGGCACCCGTTAAATAAAATTATCCCAAAAAGATGAAACTAGACATTAAGCTTTATTTTGCAACCTGCCATATAATCACATGAAATGAATATATCAATAAAATAACTTACTCTTGTCATCCAGTGTTTGCAACTTACCGAGTTGTCGATTGCGTTTTGTTCACCGCTCGGCTCGTTTGGACACTAGTCAATGTCAACGTTTTGAAGGTCAATGTCAATTCCGCTTGTTCCTCACAAAATAAATCAATATAACAGAAATAAATATATCTTGTAATTGTTAATGATATATACTATTGCAATTTCTGCTTTTTTATAAGCACTTTTTGACATTTTTCTGACACCTCTTCTTCCTCAATCTGACGTCTTTTCGTTACGAACGGATATATGATTGGTCGTAAATGAATATGGTTTTTCAAAGAATGTTTTATAAAAACAATTTTATATTTGTTCTTTTTTTAATTTGCATAGCCAATATTTATATTTTAACAATATTGTGTTTAGATTCAGAAATTACATACATTTGAGTAAAACATTTTCTGTTAATGCATTTAACATCACAGAAAGATGATATCATGTACCATAATATGAAATTAAACCCATTTAAAGACCATTTTCACTGGCCTCTCAGTCCATTATATATTATTGAGATGAAGTATAATGTTCAAATGGCCATTTAAGTCTTAGCATTCGCACTTTAAATGGCAGTGTTTAGGGCCTTCGTACGCTTAAACCGGTGATTTGGGCATTGATATTCTTAAATTTATTGCACCTATAATTGCTGATATTGTTATGGTTATTACATTATTCATCGTGTGTATTTTGTGCTTTCAAATGATCAGAAATCGGTCTTAGTGTTAGGATTATTGAAACAAAAGTTTGCTTGCTGCTTGTTGGCTGCTGTCCTGGAAAATGTCTATTATATTCTCATTTAGGGTTTGAACCGTCTCGGCACAAGTCATCTGATACTCGTTATAATACCAAAAAGCACTTTTATCAGATAATGTTCGGTGATGCCTTTCATGCTTGCTAAGTAAATGACAGTTAACTGTAAACTTTTTCTATTTCAGTGAAAATAGAAAGCGTTGACAGCGATGAACTCTACTATGTTGTCTTAAAGGAACTGTAAAATCTTCCGTATACTCGAAGACAATTGTAATGCTGTTGAATATATCTGAATCGCCATATCGTTTTTGTTTACTGAAGATGGACCAAATTCTCAAAATTAATAAGATATAATCAGAAATCAATTTCTCAAAATAGTTGCCTTTGTCGGCTTAAAATTTGAACTTACAATCTCCATGTTTTCGAAAAAAGGCTTTAATAGTGTGTGTAAATGTTGAACAAATGACATTTAAGGAATGAATGGCGGGGTTAATGTCATTATCTGAGTATGAACGCGATTGGTCTGGTCAACGTTTGTGGAGTCCGCGTTCTTTGACAAGCCCAATTGCGTTCATATCCACGATAATGATATCAAGCCCGCAATTCATTGCTTATATTTACACCAGTAGTTCATAACTTCATTCAAGAATTGATAAACAATACTTAAATTTATTTAAGGCAACCTTTCAATTATCCTTTCTTACACATTCTGTTCATGTTACGACCCGACTGTAACCGGAAACATTATAGCAAATGTTGTCACAATAACGCGGGAAAAGATCAACCACTTAAATCACATTGAAACGTAAAATGTAAACACTTATGACACACAATACTTATTAAACATATCATAAATAAACACTGTCTAAAAATTTGATTTTTTTACGGGACTTGCTGAGACAATACAAACAATAACAAGATAAACAATTTTCATGTATATTGTTATGCGATAAATTGCGATTCGAACTAATCGGAAGATGTTGCGTTCATCGGATGATAACCGCAATTGCCGAAAGGCTCTTTTAAGGAATGGAAGTTGAGGTGCAAATATTGTTCAATGTTTTTGTACAAAATATAAGAAAACTATCGTTAGAAGGAAGTTGTGTTAGTTAGTAAGGATTTAATCAAACTCGTTATTTATAGAATAAAACAATTGTATGCGGCAACTGACAACGCCGGAATAGAACTGAGGCGGACGTAAATTTAAAACACTTATGACAGCAATACATTTAACATATCATAAATTAACACTTTTTGATTTATATTTTACGGGACTTGCGGACAATACAAACAATAATAAAATGAAATTTGTTCATGTATATTGTTATGCGATAAATTGCGATCCGAACATATCCGAAGATGTTGCGTTCATCGGACGATAACTGCAATTGCCGATGACAGTTATTTTAAGGAATGGAAGTTAAATATTGTTCAACGTTTTTGTACATAACATAAGAAAACAATCGTAAGAAGGAAATTGTGTTAGTTAGTAAGGATTTAATCAAACTCGTTAATTATAGAATAAACATTTGTATGCGGCAACTGACAACGCGGAATGGAACTGAGGCGGAACTTTATGGACCAGATGTCAGTTGCGATAGAGACAAATTGATATTTTCGTTTTCGTCGTTGATGCGATTTTTATTTAGATTTTCTACGCAGTATCAATCCCGCGAGATTTCTATACAATAAAAAAAGTTCTGTTGGCACGCCATATCACGGTGATAGTGGGATGGAATCATATTACTATTCCGATATAATAACACGTTCTTGGCATTGACGCTAGAAACAATTGTCTCAATATCAAATACTAAAGGGCATTAGGTTAGTATAAGCCATAAAGGTTCCTTGTTAAATATTCAAGGTCCACTGTCAGCTGTATTGCTATGTTTTAATGCTTGAGACAATTTTGGATAACGATGAATAAAAAGGGCAGCTGTATTGCTTCTATTATTTTCATGCGATACTTGGTAATACATGAATGGCAGCTGCATTGCTACTTTGGGCCAATATGACCCCTGATATATAATACAGATCAGTTGTATTGCTTTCAAATGTATCAAGGTAGGGCATCGTCGGGAAGAAGTTTCGGACGAGGGTACTCGATCAGAATTACTTTAGATATATCTATATCGCCTCATAATAAATACGACTCAGTGAATACATAGTTTTCAAACGGAAAGTTAGCTCAATCACAAAGACGGGCGAACGGCATCAATTTAGCAAGCAACAAGCGATAAGGCGAAAGTACACGGACCTAAAATCACATAATATGGTATTGCAGTATTTGTCGGGCATGGTTTACTGAAATTACACGCGGATGTCTTACAGTATCCCGTCGACAGCCTAATTAAAAGATCCTTAAATATTTATGGAGAACAAAAGAAGTCATTTTAAGCTTGAAATGAACCTGACAAATATTAAAGGATCAGTGATTTTTATTTCTCATTGAGGATTTACATAATGCCAGACCGATTTTATAATAGTTTGAGGCTCGTGCCACCAGAGTACAGTGCTTGATCGATATCATATGTGCACATCAATGTTATTTCAAGTCTGAAATATCGCCTACGAACAATAAAGAGCCAGTGTGTTGCCTTCTTTAGAAGCATGCATTGTCGTTCTGTTTGAACACACCAACTGTAATTAAAATTGCACTTTACTTGCACATCACATAAACCTGCACATGTTTATCAGTTTCACTACCAAATTTCTGCAGGGTTACCTCATCAAATCGACGGACTACCGTTTTGGGAAATTGTGTTAAGTACTGCATTATGCCAAACATTACGTTAATTGCCAATAACGACATCGTGGTATTCCTGGCAGTATTGACAAGGAGTATATGAACGTTTGGGGACCGAGAACAAAATATTACAAGCTCTTAAATCTCGATCCTTCTGATATTTGAAATCAGCAGTCACAGGAAACATGATGAAGTAATTCATCGACCGGAAACCAATATCAAGTCTTTCGAAGAGTTGCATGTGTGAGCATTTTATACCGTTTTGATATGCAAGCTAATGTATACACTAACACAAAGTGAAAGCACACTGCAATAGGGTACAAATGTTTGATAGTTAATCTGTACTGATATCTCGATACCCGGACATCTGATAATGTTTTCTCCGCAGAAAACTGTATGTAGAATTATATCAGTTACATGTAATCCGTTTTCATATATGACATGAATGAGATATCCCACCCAAAGAAATTAGATTTTCTAAAACAACGTATACTCGTCTTGACATAATTCAGTGGTTGTTCCAGAGACATTATTTCCCTGGGACATCGACTTAGAGCAAAACAATGGTATCTGCACCTTTGATCAAATGCAAAAGTCACATTTTTGATTCACGCGATATTTTTTTAGGGAAATTGACGATAACCTCCACAGTGATATCTGTTTGGAGAATACTAGTGATTGACATGGTTTTACGAAAGTAAGTTAAGCACTTCATGCCAATAACGACAACGTGTTTTTATATTTAAATGCTGTTAGAGAAACTACTACCACATGTATGAAGCTCAAGAGATTTCTCAGAAAGTCCTGTATTTGTTTCATATACAGAAAAATGTTCTTTGCGAAATGCGAATATGTTTCCATCGTTTGTAATAAAACAATTTCGAGGGCACCTATATAAATCTATATCTGAAATTTCACAGTGAGACTTTATTAATCAATTTCACACTCACACTTTGTCCGCTTTACAAAGTGGTATTTTAAAAGTATTTTCTGCTGATTTAGATTCCTTCATGGTGTACAAGTGTCAGACGTTCTTATGTGAATGAGTTAACTAACCACCTAAGCAAAGATACACGTATGATGTCACATAAGCATACATGCTTTAATACGACAAAATAAGAATGCAATTTTGCAAGTTACAGGAATTTAATGTGAGAAGGTTTTACGTACTTGCAATTTTATAATGTATTGAAAGTAAATAATACAGCATCAAGTTTTTTGTTCAAAGGCATATTGATATACGCACATATTCTAATAGAGAACTAGCATGTGTATTCTACAAGCAAGCCTACTTGTATATGATAGGAGTCACTAATGTTTTGGTTTCATGAATAGACACAAGTATTGTTCTCTTTTATTATGGTCGAAAAAACTGTTATGGTCGCATATCACTTCCACCCTTACACGTCACTTCTTTTTGAATGCAATTGTATGTTCCTAGATTACCTCATTTGAGCGGTTAGTTAAAACGGAAATTAATTGAAGTTCGGGATTATACCGGCTAACGTCTCCAAAGACGCAATATATACGTATACATGCCCACATCAATTTAAAGGAAACGTATCATTTCAACGTGTTATTAGTCACAGCCAAAGCTTTCGGATTACGGGTGCAGGCTCGGCGTTGTTTGCCTGTCTGTCCGTCGGCCCTCAATCTGCATGTCTTTTATGCTGCCATTTTTATGTAGCAACTAAAGAGAAACTAAAGGAACTGATGTCAAGGGTGTATAACCATAGTGCGCTTGTGTACATGCAGACTCGTCTGGAACCAAGAATTAACTTATACAAATGCCAGGAAAGCTTAAACTGTTTCCATCCGCCGCACTTTTTATCCCAAAAGAAAGTAAATAGTGAGTCCCTGTGTTCATTATGTGAATGTGAACATCTAACAGATGATGTTATTGTTTAGCCTATAGTATTTTCAACACGTATAAATAATAATCCCAAAAAGAGCACTCTCAGATATAATTTTACTAGCAGACTCCAAACAAAACAAAGCCGTTTGTTACAATGTTATTCTCTTGTTCAAAAAAAAAAATCAAAGTCAACAGTTTTTTATCATTTTATTTCCTTCGAAAGATTTGTTTTCTTAAATTCGTGCCATTTTTCAAGCTATCAATTTCTTACAAATGTAGAATCATCTGGACTGGCAGTTTGATGAGGCGTATATTTGCAATTTATTTAATAAATGCAAACTAGTTTAATACCGTAGACGCGGGTTCCAGTAAATTCGCGGTTCACTGACCATTTCATAGCTGTTATCCTATCCAGTATCGGTATGCTTTTTTGTGTGGCCAGTTTGTTATGTTTGTATTTGTGTATCTTGTATTCATCATGTTACTGTCTCTAGTTCCTTGTCGATTAGACCCTAAGGGTTTATTGTTTACTTTTCAACTAATCGGCTTGTCCCTGTAGTTGTTATTGTACTTCTGTTGTATTTTTCTGGAAGCTTTTGCGTCTGTGAGGATTGTCAAATACGGCGCTCAAAATTGTCAGATGTAGCATGGGCAAGCAGTAAAACGACCAGAACACAGGAGTTAATGGACAACAAAGATTAATGATTTTCTAGATCGTCCTTGGTGTGGAGCTTCAGATACTGTATGTTGCTCTACTGCATTAATTCACCGAACGTGTAATTGCCATGTGTCTGTGACAAAATTGTATACTCTATTTGCTACGTACGATGTTTTGTCAGCTGATGGTTTGATGAGTGTATCAAGTAATCAAAGGCCACCGCCCCAAAATACGTGAAATACATAATTAAAGAAATAATATACGAATTGTAACAAAATAATTCTCTGTTTGAGATGGTTTGAAAAATATTAACAATTTAACGTCTTGAGTTATCCAAAATATCCAAATCGATGTGTAAACAACATGTTTTTAATAATTGTTACCAAGCAAGTTCGTCCAACTTCATCAAGAGATTTAAGCATTAAATAGCATTTTTTCGGATATCTAGTATTGGTCATTCTTAATAATATACCAAAATATCTCATACAATAAAAAAAGATATACACAATGGTAATCTACCACACTCTCCAAGAACCATGCATGTGTTCGTAGTTTTATTTACCCAAGGGTGCTTCCTGCGAAAGAGATTATGTACAGATTCAATATTTGGACTAAACTCATATCCCCAAATTTCCCCAAAATCATGATATTAATAGTTCTTTTGTTGGGAAGTAACCGAAGGGCTTTTGATAAATTTAATTGAAAATATTGATTTTTGTGCCTGAGCCGACAACTTTTCTTAAGCTGGTTTTCAAGACAATTGTGGAGCAAAAAGAGGTCACATACACTTTTAAACTAAAGTAGTGTGCATGTTAAGTTCACGAAACTGCCATTTTTCACAGCTCCTTAAAGGTCCACCATTTCTTAAAAAACTTAATAATACAAAATAGCTTTTGGAATTACTCTATTTAAAGGAACTATCATTAGATGTATATAATATATATACGTTTTGCTTTCCACCTATATCCAAAAAATAGTGAATAACGCTTTTAGCCAAATATGACACAATTATAGTGAATCAACTCGACAGTTGTCGTACCATGCAGCACGTTTGCTCTGACTCGATAACAAGTAATGTCTGTATCTGGTCATGAAATACTTGTTTAACAGGCAATTTCGACCATTGACAACCACCGCGGTATGATTCATTTTCACTTACTGTGGTTATAAAAGTATGTAATGATGTTGTTAAATCACAATTGCTTCATGGTATTGATTGATATTTGCTTCAGAAACACATCAAACGGAAAAGTACAAGTATTATAATTTTTTGTATTTAAGGGCAATACAATTGAAGGTACTTATTCAACTTAAGACATTATTGTTTAAATAGACTCTATAAAAAGTTTATTTATTTATGTTATTTACTTCCGCAGTAATGGGCGGACACATTTTAGCTTTTTTTTTATAGTTAAAGGACAATACATCTTGTCTTACTGACGCGCTGTAGACACATCTTTAGCATTACCGCCATATATTTCGAAAAAGAGTTTTCACTAATTTATTTTAACATCTTAAATGTATTAATATTTTTTTAGGTTAACAAACATACGTTATTGAACTTTTTTAATTGGACTATCACATTTCCGTCTTTCTTAATAGTTGATTGCATGTCAAACCTACTCAGCCATTTCTGCTACCCATTTTCTTGGCAAATCAGTTTTGGGAAAAGGTGATCAAACTATCACACGCTTTATTCCTTCGTCTTTTGTTTTAGTGCAAATGAGTTGAATATGGATGTAAACTGTGAGTATGGTTTCTTATTTTTCGTTTTTAGAGGCTATAACGAGTATATTAAAAGATGGAGTATATAGTTAGACATAGAATTGGCTATAAGTTGTTCTTAATGTAAAAGTTCTGAATAAAATTTAAAATCCGATCGTCTAGAAATTGCATAGCTTGCTAGATGTTAGTGTTGACAACGTAAAAATCTGAATTTTCGTGGTAATTGTTATCGTACCTGTGCAAGTTTTTTTACATGTGTGTGGCTTTTTTATTCGCAAAAGGTTGCCTCGTTACAAATTTTAGAACTTTATTTGTTATACTTGGTGCACTATGCTCGATTTTCTAAACGTTGTGGTGCCAATGAACAGGTTGTGGTGGTCATGAATTGTAATTTAGTAGGTTTTTGTCGAATTGTGAAAAACTGTAGCAATTTCATAGCATGATAGTTAAGATCTTTATAAAGTAAAACGACCTACCACACTGCTACGCGTATTTCAAGGTTTACTCGATGGTTAATAAGAATAAAAGAAAAATATATATCATGCTGAGGATGAGCATACCGTTAGTACTAGGACAAGTAGGTGTTTTAATTAGTGGTGTATAACCTACTGTTCACACAACTGTTTATTGCATACAGTGACTTCCCTTACTTATAAATTAGTCATTTCATCATTTTGCGAGACTAGGCAATACTGAATACACTCAGGTCACCAGTATAGAATTAGGTGACGTATTGATTTAACCGTGCTTTTTATCTTGTTTAAATGTCGATACAATAAATCTGTCACTTGCCACGTGTGACAAGTTTAAGTCGCAAATTCTAAAATAATAAAGGAAGTTAAACTTTAGCGTATGCTTATAACAAATTAGTTCTGCATAAAAAAACAACAAACCGTTAATAACACAAAAACGCGTTTTGATTCTGTCTTGATTGTTCAGACACAGGCTTTTGTTGAGATGTTGTGTTGTTTGGTCTTGTTTTCACAAGAACATTAATTACATCGGTTTTTGCCTGGCATATCCTTGGATGTATTCAAATAGATGAAAATAATAAACGGGAATTAAATTTAGGGGCAAAGAAACCGATCGTATCGTAGGTGGAATTAAGACATTTAGCCTTTGAAGATTTCTTGTAGGAAAAGACTGAGGAAAGGCTAGAAATTCTTAAGCTTTGTCAACTATAAAGTTGTTCTAACTTTCAAACTCAATGCCATATGAAATACGATTAGAACTGGAGGACTGAAAAAGAATGATGTTTATTCCCTGGTCTGGCTTTTAGCTTGCTTATCTGAATAGATCGATGTCTTCGCAACTGTGTTTTAACATCTATTATGTCCTTTCTGACGTATGTCGTATTTTGTTGTTATCACAAGTTAACTCGAAGAAACTCGTGCAGTGTTATTTTAAGTGGATGTAATCACGTGCAAGCACTATATGAGGAAGTTCTATTTAGTAAATACTTCAACATTTCTTTCGACTCATTGGTTGGCTGTGTTCGAATATCTTTATGGCTTTGTTGGCTGTGCATAACTTCAAATCGAGAAATGAATGGATATTGTTTTTTGTTAATCATATGTGATGTTCTATCAGAAGAATGTCACTTAGAAAGCTTAGACAGTCAGAGTGTCATAAGCCTCTTTAAGGTGTAAGTATTTTTTAATGTAGGCTTGTATTTTGTAGACTGATGGCATGGCTTTTGTTATTTAATTAAAACAATTTTCGCTTTTTATTATAACGTTATATGCCTTATATGGCATATAAGACAAACATAAGCCACGATGTGAGTAAAGCTTTTCAAACGAATAAATCAATTAGAAAGAATGAGGACAAGAATTAAAGATCAGTTAAGTGTTGAGATTAAAAAGATATTGGAAACTCCACCAATTATAAGTTACACAATACATCTGTTAACAAAATTTATTATGGATTACCATTTTACAGATTCTTATAAATATTCATAAATACAAGATGAGATTCACTCTAAAGTATTATCTTGAAAGGACGATATCTTGTTTCTTGAAAATAAGTTGGAACAAGATATATGCTTTTCTAAAATCAAGAAATATGATCGCGCTTTCGGATTGCAGGTCATCCGCATAATCTATAATATCTTGTATTGGACGAAGGTTGTATCCTATAAAACGATTTTCGATATAACCTTGTTGGTCTGAACTAACAATTTTGGATATAACTCTCTGTAGCCTTAGTGATAAAACCTTTGCTGCAATTTTGTAATCTACATTTAAAAGCGTAATTAGTCTCCAATTTTCTATATTTGTAGGGTCCCCCTTTTTATATAATAATGACAATATTACTGATTTTTGTGTATAGCTAAGCTCCTTTTTGACGAATCCCTCATTAAAAAAATCACACAGTAAAGGGTCTATTAATTTCCAAACTTTTCTGTAGAATTCAACTGATAAGCCATCGGATCCAGGGTTTTTATTAATTTTCATTGACAATTAAGCATTTTCGCATTCCTCATTAGTGAAAAAACCTTCACACATTTTCACCTCTTTTGCGCTTAGCTTATGTTCTAAATGAGTATCGTTAATATTTTTTAATATCGTTTTCATGTAATTTATCGGATTTAAATAGTTTGCTATAAAACTTTACTTCTTTATTCAGAATATCACTTTTTCTGAAAATAAATGGCCATTCACATTTAATTTTGTCAAATTTTTCCTCGTTTGTCTTGATTTTTCAAGGGACAAAAAATAAACAGTTTTTCTCACCTTCTTCTAGAAATTGAATGCTGGATCTAATTTGAGCACCTCTCGCTTTGTTTGGGTAAAATTCTTCTAAATCCATTTGTATTTCATTCTTTTCCTCATTATTAATACCATTGACTACTAGATAATTTAGTTTTTTTTCCAATGCTGTTATTTTATCTCGGACGTCCTTTAATTTATTTTTTGCAAATTCAATGGATTTATCTCTGATCTCAATTTTCATCAGTTCCCATTTTGTTTGTATGTTCATGTTTTCATTTAGTGATAAACTAAGTTTTCAGGCATAAGACATTGCATTTACAAACTTTTCATCATCTAAATATGCATTGTTGAATTTCCAGTAACCTGGACCTCTTTCTATTTGATCAATAATCAATAACTTCACTAAAACAGTGTATTACTTTTAATAACTCCATAGTTGAACTATGTTTTTCAAGTATAGATTGTCAGATAAGTAATTAAAATAGAGAAGATAAGATAAAGATACCCTAGTGGAAAATATATTCGACAATGTCAATTATGTCACATATATATATAATATTATTGAACAAAAATGTGCTACAAAAATATAAGTCAATCAATCTTTAAAGCTCAATGTTGAGCTAATTGTAGTGATATCAGAAATTTTCTATTTCATGGACACGTATCCATTGATGCTTTATACCCAAAGGAAAAATACATTCACGCAAAGCTGAAATATGTCATGAATTATATGACTTCTGATAACCTGTCTCCTCAAAATATGTTACGTAATTAAATGATTACTGTTTTCAAATCAAATCACAAAACGTACATCGTGACTCACGACAGCTCTTCTCTTTCTTAATTTTACTTCAAGGGCGATATTGAATTGCACCCAGCAGCAAAATACGTAGTAAAACAGGAGCGATTGCTTTTAGAAACTGAGGAAAAAAGATTTGAAATCGTGCATAGATCTCAATCTTGTAAGGTTCAAATAAATAAAAATTTGATGTTTTAAGTTTTAAATGTAAATATGCACAGACCGGCGGTTTTGTCAACTGACCACTGAAACACTTTCGCATTCGAACCATTTCGCGTACTCTTAAGAATGTCATGGAAAAGGTACATCAATCATTTTATGTATGCCAGAATGTGGTCAGCGTTTCAAAACGTGTATTTTCATGTCATATGTCTTTTATTTTGCTAGGCAGATGCTTAGTGTCTTATTGTTTGTGTCATTTCAATGTATTTTTCAGTTTTTGCTCGATGATTTGGTTTTTGATCAAGCCAGAACATAATTGTTATATTTAAAGATCAAAACTTTGCCTAGTTGATGTAAGTAAGGACTTTTATAATAAAGAATGTAAAGGTTGTTTCCAAAAAAAGAAGATAAATAAATACCTTAACATATCTTCATTGAACAGTAAACCATATAAGGCCGGGATCGCGCACATAATGATCCCGGATAGCACCAATACCACGCATGTATCCAGTTTAGGGTCAGAACCCTGGGGCTTGGGTCTTTACATGTGTCACAGCCTTCGACGCAGGACAAACACTCGAAGTTCTGCTCTTTGAAGTCACTGATACCTCAACCAACAAGAAACCATAAGTTATTGAATTACCTATTCTAACTAAGCTTTTCTAATTTGTGTTTGATCCTGCTCCACACTACATTTATTCAATAATTCGTTCGTTCAATATTAAGTTCGATCCCGTAGCGCATGGAGATCATTTCATCAGAGTTTACCTAACGTACCATACTTCCTAAGCGTAACATATTTTTTTAAACATCAATATGCTCTTTAGCATTTGGGTTTGATTGTCTTTGTTTAAGTCGTAGTTCCTTTCGACATATATTCTAATTGTTATTTGATCCAGTAAGAAAAAAGGTTAAACTGTGTTTTTAGTCTCTTTTGAAAGGAATTCAACTAATAAAATTGAACAACAAAATCAAATAAAAGATCGAGTTAATCTTTTTATATAAGTCTATCATCGGAAACACTTTTAAATTTCTGACTTGCGTAATGTGCAATAATAAATTTCATTCTGATATGTAAATCAACTTTTGTTTTGTTAAATGAACAAATCGTTTCAAACTTGCAAACTATATTTGCCAATCATTAACTGATCAAATTGATATATTTGTTTTCATTTAAGGGTAAGAATATCTTTTTATTGACTTGTTTTACATTAATTTTCTCTTGGTATTTGACCTCTATTGTTGAGACATTTTAGAATTGTTTGGTGGTTTAGTGTCTGGAAAACAAAAGCCGTCCAAAAAGTCCACTTATTTGGACGCATTGGGAACAGAAAAAAATCAAACGATTTATTTTATTTGAGTTACATTAGATTGCATTTATAAACAAGGACACCCGTTATGATTCACACTAATAATTTGCGATTGTTTACAAGGGACATAAACCGTCATGTATGAATTTCGTTTTTGACATGTCATGTTTTATGGTTTTATTTAGCTCCCTTACTGACAACACAAATAACCTTTGAGACAATGTGTATGTAAGAATGTGACAAACATGAAGAACTGGAATTCTTTGTTCTTCATAAAACAAACATAACAATGCATGAATTTTATGTTTACTTACTTTACAAATACTTATTTTTTTAAGAAGTGTAATCGTTTACAAGAATGTCATATTTCACCAAACAATATCCAATAGCAAACTTGTTCTGTTTAGATCACGCGTTTTTGCAACAAGTGTCATGTGCTTGTGAACGTTAAATACGAGCACATGGAGTGAATAGGATTGCAACTAATGATGTCCTCTATATATGGATACTATTTTTACAGATAGTCATTAATGATTTGCTTCATATTTTAACAGACGAAAGGCCTTCGAAGACCATTTAAAAGTCTACATTTTTCTTTAGAAATGGCTGGCTATTGTGTCTTTCCATCAGTCTTATACTATTTGATGTTAATGTTGAGTCCTGTATGGGTATTATTCACTGGGTTATATGTCTTTGTCCTCGCATAATGATAAATTATCCAAAGAAAATCATAGACCTTAAGCTTTATTTTACAACTTGCAATATATTCACATGAAATGAATATATCAATAAAATAACTTACTCCTGTCGCCGAGTGTTTGCAACGTGCCGAGTTGTCGATTGCGTTTTGTTCACCGCTCGACTGTTTTGACACTGTTCAATGTCAACTTTTAAAAGGTCAATGTCGATTCCTCTTGTACCCCAGAAATAAATCAATAAAACATATATAAATATGTCTTGTTATTGTTAATGATATACATTATTGCAATTTCTGCTTGTTATGAGCACTTTTTGAATTTTTTTGACACCTCTTCTTCCTCAATCTGAACGGAATATGATTGGTCGTAAATGAATATGATTTTTCGAAGTATGTTTCACAAAAACAAATTAATATCTGTTCTATTTCTAATGTTCATAGCCACTATTTATATTTTAACAACATTGTGTTTAGCTTCAGAAATTATTTACATTTGAGTAAAACATTTTCTGTTTATTCATTTAACATCACAGAAAGATGATGTCATGTATCATAATATAAAATTAAACCCATTTAAAGACCATTTTCACTGGCCTGTCAGTCCATTATATATTATTGAGATGAAGTATAATGTTAAAATGGCCATTTAAGTCTTATACTCATACGCGCTTTTAATTGCAATGTCTAGAACGCTTAAACCGGTGATATGGGTATTGATATTCTCAATTGTATCGCCACTTATAATTGTTGATATCGTTATACATTATTCCTCGTGTCGGTGTATTTTGTGCTTTAATAGGATCAAAAATCGGTATTAGTGTTAGGATTAAGGATACAAAAGTTTGCTGGAGCTTATTGGCTGCTGTCCTGGAAACTGTCTATAAATTATCATGTTGTGTTTGAACCGTCGGGGCACTAGTCATCTGATACTCGTTATTATACCAAAATGCACTTTTTATCAGATGGTGTTTCGGTTGCCTTTCATGCTCGCTAAGTAAATGACTGTAAACTGTAAACTATTTATATTTCAGTGAAAAAAGAAAGCGTTGACAGCGATGAACTCAACTCTCTCGTCTAAAAGGAACTATGGAATCTTCCGTATACTCGAATATTTTTGTAATGCTTTTGAAAAGATCTAAATCGGCATATCGTTTTTTACCGAATATGGACCGAATTCTCAAAATTAATAAATATAATCAGAAATTTAATTCTCAAAATCAATGCCTTTGTCGGGTGAAAATTTGAACTTCCAATAGCCATGTCTTCGTAAAACAAAACTTTAATATTGTGTGTGAAAGTGGAACAAATGACATTGTTCAATGTTTTTGTACAAAATATAAGAAAGCTATCGTTAGAAGGAAATTGTGTTAGTTAGTAAGGACTTAATCGAGTTCAATATTTATAAAATAAAACAATTGTATGCGGCAACTGACAACGCCGGAATGGAACCGAGGCGGAACTTTTTGGACCAGATGACAGTTGCGATAGAAACAAATTGATACTTTCGTTTTTGTCGTTTATGCGATTTACATTTAGATTTTCTATGTAGTATCAATCCTGCGAGATTTCTATACAATAAAAAAGTTATGTTGGCACGCCATATCACGGTGATTGTGGCATAGAATCATATTCCTTTTCCGATATAATAACACGTTCTTGGCATTGACGCTAGAAACGATTGTCTCGATATCAAATACTGAAGGGCATTAGGTTAGTTTAAGCCTTAAAGGTTCCTTGGTAAATATTCAAGGTCCACTGTCAGCTGTATTGCTATGTTTTAATGCTTGAGACAATGTTGGATAACAATGAATAAAAAGGGCAGCTGTATTGCTTCTATTATTTTCATGCGATACTTGGTAATACATGAATGGCAGCTGCATTGCTACATTAGGCCAATATGACCCCTGATCTGTTTTATAACGTCATAAAAACACATTTAGAAAGCAACAGGCGACAAGGCGAAAGTAAACGCGCCTAAAATCACAAAATATGGTATTGCAGTATTTGTCGGGCACGGTTTACTGAAATTACACGCGGATGCCTTACGGTATCCCGTCGACAGCCTAATTGAAAGATCCCTGAATATTTATGGACAACAAAATCAGTCATTTTAAGCTTAGAATGAACCTGACAAATATCAAAGGGTAAGTGATTTTTATTACCCATTGAGCATTTACATAATGACAGACCGATTTGATAACTTTCTGAGTCTCGTGCCAGCAGAGTACAATGCTTGATTGCTATCATATGTGCACATCAATGTTATTTTAGGCCTCAAATTTCGCCAACGAACGATAAAGAGCAAAATTGTTGCCTTTTTTAGCAGCATGCAGTGCCGTTCTGTTTTAACATACCAACTGAAATTACAATTGCACTATACTTGTCATCATAAATATATGCACATCAAACAAGCCTGCACATGTTCATCAGTTTCACTACCAAGTGCCTGCAGGGTAACCTCATCGACAGACAACCGTTTTGGGAAATTGTGTTAAGTACTGCAGTATGCCAAACATTACGTTAATTGCCATTAACTACATCGTGGCATTCCAGGCAGTATTGACCAGGAGTATATGAACGTTTGGGGACCGACAACAAAATATTACAGGTTCTTAAATCTTATACGTTTTGTTATATGAAATCAGCAGTCACAGGAAAATTGATGAAGTAATTCATCGACCGGAAACAAATATCAAGTCTTTCGAAGAGTTGCACGTGTGAACATTTGATACATTTTTAATATGCAAGCTTATGTTTACACTAAAACAGAGTGAAGGCACACTGCAATAGGGTACACATGTTAGATAATTAATCTATCTTTATACCCGGACATCTGATAATGCCTTCATCGCAGGAAATTGAATGTAGAATTCTATCGGATACATGTTATCCGTTTTGATATGTGACATGATGGAGATATCCCACCCAAAGAAATAAGATTTTCTAAAACAACGTATACTCGTCTTGACATCTTTCAATGGTTCTTCCAGAGACATTTTTTCCGGGGACATTGACTTAGAGCAACAAATTGGTATCTGCACCTTTGATCAAATGCAAATGTCACATTCTTGATTCATGCGATAATTTTGTGGGGAAATTGACGATAACCTTCGCAGTGATATCTGTTTAGAGAATACTAGTGACATGATTTTACGATAGTAAATTAGGCTCTTCATGCCAATAACGACACCGTGTTTTATCTTGAAATGCTGTTAGGAGAAACTAATAACACATTTATGAAGCCCAAGATATTTCTCAGAAAGACAAGACCTGCATTTGTTGATGCTTTGAAAATCACAGCGAGACTTTAGGTATGCATATCACATTGACATTTTGTCCGCTTTTAGAAGTGGTATCTTAATAATATTTGCTGCTGATTTAGATTCATTCATGGTGTACAAGGGTCAGACGTTCTTATGAGAATGAGATTACTAACCACATAATCAAGGAAACACGTATTATGTCACATAAGTATACATGCTTAAACACGAGCAACTAAGAATGCAATCTTGCAAGTTAAAGGAATTAAATATAACTAGCTTTTACGTTAGTTTACATAATGCTTTGAAAGTGAATAATACAGCATGTTTTCAAAGGCATATGGATATAGGCCAATATTAACATATAGTAACAGCATGAGCATTTTACAAGCCAGTGTACAATTTTATGCTAGGAATCACTATTGGTTTTGTTTCATGATTAAAACTAAGTATTGTTCTCTTTTATAAATGGTCAAAAGAACTGTTATGTTGGTTATCCGGGATGAGAGGCGGAGAACAAATACCACTCTTACCCTTACACTTGACTTCTTTTTGAATGCAATTGTAGATACTTAGGTTACCTCATACAAACGGGTAGTAAAAACAGGAATTCATTGAAAATCAGGATTATACCGGCTAACGGCTTCAAAGCCTGACACCTATCCCTATATATATCAATACATGTCCACGTAATTTTAAAGCACACGTACCATTTCAACGTATAATTAGCCACTGCCAAAGCTTTCGGAGGATGGATGCAGATTCGGCGTTGTTTGTCTATCATCGTCTTTCATCCACCCGTCTTTACATCCATATGGTGCCAGTTCTATTTAGTAACTAGGAGAAACGAAAGAAACTTATGTCAAGGGTGTATAACCGAAATGAGCTTGTGTACGTGCAAGACTCGTCTGGAACCAGGAATTAACACAAAAATGCCACTTATTTATGCAGGAAAGATTGAACTTTTTCCGTCCGCCGCACGTTTTATGTAAAATAAATTAATGAATACTCTTTTTCGAATTATTAATTGCGGTAATGCATACTTAAAATGTGTCTTCATTGCGTCAGTGAGACAAGATATATTGCCTTTGAACTATTGAAAAATGTCTATTGAAGCAATTTTCTACATTGAATCCGTACCATCATTTTTTTTACCTTTTGAAGCGTAGCTATGTTTTTCGCTGTACACACTAAACAAAATTCCTAACCGGCCACTTAGTAAAGTAACCTTCCTGAAAAGTGCATTAAGTATAATTATAATACAGTTCAGTATTCGATATCCGCCATCTCGTGGCAATAGTCTTTGAAAATTTCAGCTTAATCAAAGCATAAACGGCAGAGATAACACAGTTCATATGCGGTTAATCCCAAATCCAAAAGTCACAAGAAAAATAAATAACAATGCGAATTTCATAGGGAATCAAAAGTTTCATTGTATTTGTATTTTTAGCAATCTTTTGACTCAGGCTTTGTTTCACATAGATGGTAATGTTAAAATTGAACATTCATTTGAACTAATTAAGCCGTTGATGACTGTGTTTCAGTCTCACATATGATGTAATATCATTTTAAAGTTATTAAGGGTGGTATTGTTTATTTTTCTTCCTTTACACGCTATGTTATATTTTGTGACTTTTATGATTTAGAATGTTGTCATTTGAGACACTGTATCTTTTTTGACAAAGCAACATATGTGAACCAAGTTTTCACAGCATGTGTACGAGGTAATGGTCTTTTCTTAAATCTAATTTGTAATTAGGCTTATTTTACAGGGAAAGGAATATTAGAAGATTACTTAGGTGGCCTGTTAGGAATTTTATTTAGTGTATGTGTTCTGAAGCGAATATCAATTAACAACTTGAAGCAATTGTGATTATACAACAGCATCTCTCATATGTATTTTAAAACCAAAATGAATGAAAATGAATCGTTCCGCGTGGGTGTCAATGGTCTAATGTGCTTGTTTAAAAGGTATTTCATGACCAGATACAGACATGCTATGTTAATGAAATTATCCAGTCAGAGCAAACGTCATTCATGGTACGACAACTGTCGGGTTGATATATAGAACCAATATAAGTACTTTAAACTTAAAAGTGATCGATGAGAAAAATATAACGACAATTATATTAAAATTAATTTAGTCAAATTATCTGGAAACTGAGTAATTTATGGTATCAATTCCTTATATTTCTTCTATAAGATTAGTTTGTACAATTCGAAAGTTTCAGTTTTTAGTTCATTCAATACATCTTTGCATTTGTATGTCTACATTTGATGGTTTAGGTTTTTATTTCACATTCAACTTAAGTCTATATGAATATAAAGAAGAGTTATCCCTAACAGATGTGTCATTTATACGTAGTCTTAGTGTTAAGCAATTTTAAAATAAGTAATACCCACCCTGAACAACCCTGGGCATTCCGGCCTTTGTCCTGGCGGCGCAATATGTCCCAAATATAAACACGATGATCAACAAACCTTTTATTAGGTCTTTGTCCGATATCTTGATTCGCTGTGCTGACAACACTAGGAATACGACTGATATTATGTAGACAAAGAGGGTGGTATTTAATAAACTGTATTATGTTAGAATATCAGCCATAAATTGTAAATAGAGTTTGTAGTAAGATACCAACATGTTATTTTGTATGTTATCACAATACAGCATTTTGGATTAGGACACATTTACAATTTAAAGTACAGCAAAGATTTAGATCTATAATTATATCTTCGGCTTGCAACACTTTTTTAATCTCTTATAATTAATCACCACGTTTTCGACAGACTGTCGACCTATGGTTTCGAAAAGGTCAACCCCCCCCCCCCATTCGCAAGCAAGAACTGACGTTTCCATAGAGTAGAAAAATTATTCGCCAGCTTCAAAATCCCAATCGGAAATGACCCTATGGTAACGAAGCTATTTACATATTAATATTATAGAAATAGATACTCAGAATCATTCTTTCAAGAATAGTTTCTGATTAGTAAATACACCTTTATAATGTTAAGGTCATATAAGAGATTTTCTATTACATGGACACTTGTCCATTGATGTTTTATGCACACATTCACACAAAGATTTGACACGATTTTCAAATGAAATATTGTCTCATATAATATATCATGAACGATGCAATCTCTAATAACCAGTATTCTCAAATTATATTCTGTAATTAAGTCATTACTACAATGTATTTTCAAATACAAACACAAAACGTACATCGTGTGGAAATATAGCCTTAATTTTCTTTAATTCTCTCACCGGACAACACAGAAGAAATGCACCGAACAGCACAATACGCAGTAAAATAGGAGAGTCTGCTTTCAGAACCTGAATACTTTGAGGCTCGTCCCTGCAGTGTGTATTGTTTAATTGCTATCATATGTGCAGATCAATGTTTTTTCAAGCCTTAAATGTCGACATCAAACGATAAAAAGCAAATGTGTTGCCTTTTTTAGCATCATGCAGTGCTGTTCGGTTATACCATATCTACTGTAATTAAAATTGCACTATACTTGCTATCATTAATATCTAAACATCAAATAAGCTTGCATATGTTCAACAGTTTCACTACCAAGAGTAATCTCATCAAATCGACGGACTACCGTTTTGGGAAATAGTGTTAAGTACTGCAGTATGACAAACATTAAGTTAATTGCCATTAACGACGACGTGGCATTCCAGACAGTATTGACATGGAGTATATGCACGTTTGGGAACCGAGACATGATAAAACGGGTTATTAAAATCACAATGGAAGTGATAATATCTCGATCGCTGTACTATGTGAAATGGATGATTTGCATGAGTAACAAAGTCTTACAAACAATCGTACAGAGTGAATCTGACACGTTGACGACATTTTTACCTGTTATAGCGTTTATTACTCCTCGCCTCATGTACTAATTCTAAGTCGTAGATTCGTTGAAGAACTATAAATCGACGCTGGCACTCCATGATACTAATACTAGAAAACACTAGCATTAATTTCAGTCGATAGAATAACCAGGAGAATGTTTATGACTGACTAAAATAGTCACATGAGCAAAAACAATTGGACGAAATGTGTTATAGGTATACCGAGTACGTTTTGCAATAAACACGTTATCAACCTTCCACAGGATGTAGTCTACATTATGAGTTAGAATGGTATGTGCTTCAAAAATAAGTTAGTTATTTCGTTTCGTAAACAACTTTTTAAAGAAAGCAATTCATTATTTCGTTTGCGACGCTCATGCTAAGGACAGCCAATTATACAGGTATATTTGTACCACAAAATATGAAGGTTACGGGTAATGAACCGGCATATTAAATTGTATAAATAACCTTGCTTTCTATATTGATTTAAATTCATGTTACTTCTTTCATTTAGCATTGGTTCTTTCGTATTTTTCTGCTAGTCATAGCAAAAATAATAGCCATGATTGCGAAAAAGACTTACAAAATAATAAAACGATTTTAAACACTTTGCAACGATTCGAATTCATCCTTGACACAGACAAAAACATTTCTGGACTCTACTTGTCGCCACTTCATAAGTCATATAATATAATTGAATATATTGCCCTAACAGACTTACTTCAAAGACTTCAAAGACATCATCAAACGTATAAACACCGCATACACAACACATACCACATTTACATCAAACAGACCACAAATGCATCAAAATAGCTTTAAGGAGGAATGGTGGGAATACCCATTTAAAACGGCCCGTGAAACACGAGTTCTTAAAATAAAGTAATTCCAAGTGTTCATCGATCTGATTGGAACTTCAAGTCTTCCGTAGAGTTACAAGAGTGAACATTTATTACTGAGGTGATATGCAGCTAATGTATACACTAACACAAAGTAAAAGCAAACTGCAAGAGGGTACACATGTTTGATAATTAATCTATACTGAGATCTCTATACCCGGACATCGGATAATGCTTTCTCCGCCGGAAACTGAAGAATGTAGAATTCTATCAGATACATGTAATCCGTTTTGATATGTGACATGAGTGAGATATCCCACCCAAAGAAATACGATTTCTCAAACAACGTATGCTCGTCTTGACATCATTCAGTGGTTGTTCCAGAGACATTTTTCCCCGGGACATTGACTTAGAGCAAAACGATGGTATCTGCACCTTTGATCAAATGCAAATGCCACTTTTTTGATTCACGCGATAGTTTTGTGGGGAAATTGACGATAACATTCACAGTGATATATGTTTATACTGAGAATACTGGTGATTGACATGGTTTTACGACAGTAAATTTAGCGCTTCATGCCAATTGAAACAACGTGTATACTACTTTTATGAAGCTCAAGAGATTTCGCATGAAGTCAAGGCCGGCATTTGTTTCCTACAAAAAAAAGTTGTTGTTTTTTGTGAAATGTGAATATGTTTCCTTCATTTGTAATAAAACAATTTTGACGTAATGTATATAAAAAAAATTCTACAGAAGAACTAATAGTGTAAGTTACATGAATTAAAATGTGGGGATGTTATACGTATTTGCATTTTTTTCATAATCTTTGAAAGAGAATAATACAGCGTCTAAAATATTTTCAAAACATAAGGATGAAAGCATACATTAAAATACACAACTAGCATGATAATTAGGTAATCTAGCGTAGATGTATATGATAGGAATCGCTATTGATTTTGTTCCAGGGGTAGACGCAGGTACTGGCCACGTTTTAAAATGGTCGAGATTACTTTTATGGTGTGTATCGTGGGTGAGAGGTGGAGGACCAATATTACTCGCACGCTTACACTAAACTTTTTTATCAATGTATTTGAAAAAATCTAGGTTACCGCATACGAAGGGTAGTGAAAAAAGGATTTTACTGAAGATGGGGATTAAAGCGGTTAACTGCTTCAGAGCATCACATATCAATACATACCCATGTCAATTAAAACCACACGTATCATTTAATCGTATAGTTAGCCACTTCAAAAGCTTTTGGAGGATCGATGCAGGTTCGGCGTTGTTTGCCCGGCCGTCCGTCCATCTGCCATGTGTCTTAACGTCCATTGGCTGCCCTTTCTATGTATGTTCTAAACAGAAACTAAAGGAATTTATGTCAATGGTGTATAACTAAAGTGAGCTGGTAAACGTGCAAGACTCATCTGGATCAAAGAAGATACACAAGAAAAATTGACCCTTAATTTTTCAGAAAAGTTTGTAGGACTGTAACAATTTTTATGTAAAATAAATTAATGACATTCGAAACTTTACTTTGCGGTAGTGCATGCTCAAGATGAGTCTACATCGCGCCTGTGAGGCTGTATTGCCCGTTAACTATTGAAAAAAACTAGATTTTGTCCGCCCTGAGCCATTGCTATGTAAGTAATTGACATTAATAAATAAACCTTTTATAAAGTCTATTTAAACAATATTGTTCAGATTTAATCAGCACCACCAATTGTATTGACCTTTAATAAATTCAATGATTATACTTGTATTTTACCTTTTGAAGCCTAGCTATGTTTTGTATGTGTTTCTGAAGCGAATATCTATCAATACTATAAGGCAATTGCGATTTTACAACAGCATCTCTCATACGTATTTTAATACCAAAATAAATGAAAATGAATCATTCCGCGTTGGTTATCAATTGTGGAACTTGTTTAACAAGAATTCCATGACCGGATACAGTCATGACATGTTAATGAATTTATCCAGTCAGAGCAAACGTGCTGCATGGTACGACAACTGTCGAGCTGATATACACGTATTGTGTCATTTATTTAAGACTTTGCTAAGTTTTCGGATATATGTAGAAAACCAAATATATATAAATCTTCAAATGATAGTTACATTAAAAAGAGGAAGTCTAAAAGCTATTTTGTATTAAATTAAATTTAAAAAACAGCTTTCTACACTCATCAAACCAGCAGACAAATACAATCGAAAAATAAGCAAATGTATTTACACATTACCTAACCTATGCAAATATTACGTATAAAAGTATGTCTAAATACTGAAAACAGACATATATTTGAATATTTAACCAGATTCCGTCTGACAAAATATGTTGTTTAAATCGGCTAGGCGTCAAAGCAATCAAAACAGCTGACAAAACATCGTACGCAGCAAAGTATATTATTGTTGCCACAGGTGGCAAAATATATGTTTAGCTTGATACGGTTTTGGAATGTGTATCTCAAAAATCCTTTGCAGTTATAAACACATGGCAATAACACATTCGGGGAATTAATGCAGTAGAGCTATATGGTATCTAAAGCCCCAAAGAGCTAACTAGGACGATATATTCTAGCACACCGGATGGGCATTTCCGGTGAATTCAGCCGTGCTGGAAAACTCCGGTGAATTCAGCCGTGCTGGAAAACTCCATCTGGCATTCCCCATCCTAGATTAGTCACGCGCTGTGACGTAAAACCTTATTTCTTTTATTATACACTTTATGTAACCATTATTATGAGATGTCAATAGTTAGTTTCATGAACAATAACTTTATAAAAAAATCTTCAAAGCAATACAAAATAACTCTTAAAAGAAGTGATATCGGAGGAACCTATTGACGTATGCAGTGAATACAAATAACTGCGCGTCGTGACGTCAATAAACATATCGCACACGCTTTTTGGTGAAGTATACAAAAATGCGCTTTTCTATATAATTTTCAAAAAATTGTTATTCAATGTATGCTAAAAAGTATATGTGTGTCCGTTCCGGAAAGAAAAATCCGACCCTCGGGCATGCTGCGTAGCCGGTAACTCAGTAAGCCAGGGTTACCTGGCAACGCAAGTGCCCTCGGGACCGATTATTCCAGCCGGAACGGAAACACATGACAGATATTATTAGGACATCATAAATCGTTGTTGCCAATTAATTCCTGCGTTCTTGTCGTTCTGCTGCTGCTACGTTTGACAATTATGAGCGCCGTAATTGACAATTCTCTCAAACGCAAAACACTTCCAGAAAAATAAAACAAAATACAATGAAACTTACAGGGACAAGCCGAGTAGTCGAAAGTTTAACAATAAACCCTAAGAGGCACGCGGCCAGGGTCTTAACGACAAGACACTAGAGACACAAACATACGAACTCAACATACACAAATACCAACACCACAATCTTGCTACACACTCATCAAGAAAGCCATACCGATACTTGACGGGACTACCGCCATAGAACGGTCAGCGAAAGGCGAGCTCACTTGAACCCGAGTCTACTTTGGGTTTAAACTTTTTTGACATTAACAATAAATAGATTACAAATGTAGCCTCATCAGACGGCCAGTCCAGATTTATCCATAGTTGTAAGATAATGTTAGCTTGGAAAATTGTTCGAATGTAAGAAAGAAATCTTTCGCAAAAAAAATAATGATTTGTCAAAAACTGTGAATTTTTTAAAGAAGGGTTTTACGTTTCCAAAAAAGCTTTGAAATGGTGTCTACTTGTAAAATTACATCTGAGTGTGCTTTTTTATTATGATTAATTCATGTTGGTAATATGTAATAATGTCGGCCTTTATGAATCAGTGGGTGTCCTTAAGTATAGGCTTAAAGTTGACATCATCTGTAAAATGGACATATTCACTAACGAACACTGGGACGCAGCAATTATTTACTTTAGGGAGCGATACACATATAATTATTTTGATGTATTGATCTTGTTTATTTAACTAACAATAATATGTTATTGTATTGCAATTTTAATTCGGTTACGATAATGTTATCACTGTTCCTTCCTTCATAAAAAGTGATTACATGTCAAACTTACTCAGCCATTTTTGCAACCCATTTCTTTAGAAATCAGTTTCGGAAGAGTTGATCAAACTTAAACACGCTTTATTCCTTTAACTGTTGGGGATATTTTAAAAAGAAGTTGTAAGCCTCCAAACAGTTCTTCTCAAAATGAACCGGTAACAACAGAGGTTCACCATGCGACTTCATGCGCATCGATATTAAATGGCGAACGTCGGAAAGTCGTTCACGGTCATGCTCTTATGTATAATCAGTACTCGTTTGTATGGAAATATCAAAATTAACATTCAAAAAGCAACAATATTGTGATTGAAACATGCGGACAAACAAATACCATCGGATGTTTTAATGCATTCATTTCATGGCTTTAACGAAGTGTCATCCAAGACTTACTTTAAATACACGCGATAAGAGGATTTTTGCTGTATACATACCGAGAAAGAGACCTCACTTAATGATCAACATTATAAATCTCGTCGACTGGTATACATTTTCCGATATACATAGTCAATCCTTCATGCAGTGATTACCCTTGATGTTCATTATTGAAATTGAAAGATATGTTTAAGTCGCTAAACTTTTGTTTAGCTTAAAGATATTCAATAACAATGCTAAAACGGCATCGCTGTTGGCTATGGCTTTATAGCTTTATTTATTCCAAACGTCACTATGGTTAGGACCCTTGGGCCGTTGCCATACAGGTGTGCCATTATGAGCAGAGGGCACACAGGCGCCGTTTGAAAACCTTTTTTTATTCTCACAAATATAACAAACTAAATATCAGTGAATTTGCCTCATTCTTGTAAAATTTATATGTACATTTCTGCTATATGATACCCCTGGTGATACACATTGCTCGGATTCAGAACATTTTTTTGTAATCGAATGCGGTAAGATATAGCGCCATGCCAATTCATACATATGTCCTAATCGTTTCAAAAACGAGTGTGAGCACATATAACTTATTATGAAGTTCTTCATGTTATTTAAGTTATTTGCGATATAGATAGTGCCTTGCTAAATCCAAAAACCACCATAAACAAAAAGAGTAGGATCAAGAATGCCTCACAGTTAGTTTGCCTTGCCCAACATGTGACCCTAAAGTATTGAAGATGCAGATAATGACAGTAAACGAATACAACGATGAAAATTAAAGACATAAGCCAAGTAGCCCTTATTTAACTGATATTTTATTTAAAGGCCAAACAGGTTCCAAAGACACTGCGCTTCTAGACAACAAACATTACACAAATTTCAACATCTAGTTGAAGAAACAGAGGTTTCAAACAGTAACCGTGCGGCAAACCTCACACCTGCCGCAACAGTTAGGAATAAATGCATCGTTAATCAGATACCGGCATTTTGCATCTTCGCTTGTTCATGCAGTTTCCATCGCATTACGCCAACCACTTGCTAGCCTTTATTTAATGACATTCGTTACTTTTTATTGCTGAAACCTTTCCGTTATCAAGTCGAGTTATTTCCCCTTACCAAATGACAGTGTCGTTGTAAATGCACTGATTATTTATATATCGATCCATCAGCCTTCTTGTTTAAGGCAAGAACTGAGAGAAATGTTTATATTAGTGTCTGTGTCCACCTCTTTTGACAAAGGTCCGATATTTAATCGCCTAAGGAAGCCCTTCTCGCAATCGGCGACATTTCGCATTATGTTACCCATGACCATGTTGATACATGATATGAGTGAAACGAAATGACCCTAAAGAAATGAATTTCTCTAAGACCTTGTATACTTGTCTTCACACCATTATTTCGTTCTTTGACATTCTTAATACAAAGATGTATGAACTAAATGCTTGCACACGAAGGTATGTCTCGATGGTTTATAGCAAAAAGGTGTTCTATATATACATAATGGTATCCTGGTGGAACACTTGACTTTATGTAATCGTGTTTTTGCACGCACAGAAGAAAGGTCCTATTTTTAGCTGAAATCTTTCCGACATAATATTAATAAATTTCGGACTTCATCCGCATTATGACAACGTTTAGCTAGCTGAAAGAGAAACTTATACCACATTTGTGAGCTCATAATATTTCTCGAAACGCGAAACATACTATGGCCAGCCATAGCGGGCATCGTTTTGATAGTATCTGGAAAGGATTCAACAGCTCGAATGATACCTTAAGTATCCCATTGTTGCAATCCTTGATTTTGTGGAACATGACTTAACTGACTTTTCCTGATCTTTCTCTTAATTGATCATTTTTTATCTAAACGTCGTTAAACTAGTAGATTGTGATTTTTATGTCTCGGATGAACTTGAGTGATTGCTAATATATTCGCTTTTGCGACCCTTCAGTTATGGTCCTTTAAGTGCCAATATGTGGCCAAGTTGACATTTTCCGCTATCTCCTTTGGCCATAATTAATCTAATTGAATCAAATAGTGTAACAATGCTCATGCGGGATAAATCTCTAACAAATCAATAACTAGTCCGATCTCTACACAATAAACTTTTCTGGCTCTCTCACTTGACTACTTGTTATCCAATATTTACCAAACTTGACATAATGTCTCGGGGACGAGTTCGATATCTTGTCAGATCTCTCAAATTATGGTGAGCATATAATTTGTCGCACTGTTTGAACCTTTGAAAATAAAGAAATGAACCAATGGCATCATAAACATCATTTATTAAACCCATATGTATACAGTTTGGTTAGAAATTTACCACATACTATTTATCAACTACAATGGCTTACTTCTAAGTATATACACAATTTTATATTACAATGAACAAGATGTCGTGTCTATTTACTTATATAGCTCTGAAAGACATTATAATATTTGCTCTTAGCAATTTCACTGTATAATTCTGCATAAAATCCAATAGTTAAAACTTGATCAATCATCAAATACACTGCCGTCATCTGGGTTATGTATTAGTTATCGTTCACATTTTGAATTTTAAGGAATATTTCACAAGCGAGCGAAGCCGGCGCTGTGACTTGATCTATTAAATTAAAAATATGAATGATAGGAAATTTACTGTTGACCATGCGACCGTTATTGAGTTTAGATTATGTTGACTGCATACAGGAAAAATGACTGACTATTTTTTTTTTATCAACGCGTCTGGGCATTTTATGAGAAATATGTTTTCAATTTGAAATTGACTTTAACGCTTTCATTGGAGAACAAAGAAGGGCAATTTTTAAAGATTCTCATAAATATTCATAACCTGCCTGATATAGGAAGACAAAATTTAATAAATAAACGATTGCTGAAAAAATAGGCATTAAATACCAGTTTTTTAAATATTACTTTATAGATCATAATGGTTTGTTTCATTAGAAGAATGTAAAAACTTAAAACCAATTCAGCTCAAAAACCTTTACTGCATGAGTGGCGTAGTAACGAGTGTAAGCTTATCTTTTGATTTCACACGGAAATAATAACTGCGATTGTAAACTTATACAAACATTTTTCTTCTTTTTTAGGCCTAGAAATGATATTAAATGAATGTAATTTGTGTTTTTGCAGAAAAGCGCGCTAAATTGGACGCAAATGCAACGTCATTTCCGAAATAACGTTGTAGAAATTGTCCAAACCCTGTGCGCGTTTAGTTTGGATTTAAAAGCGGGCTAATATTGATATGTTCACAGTTTGTACCGTCCTATTTATTTTACTGATCAATCTCTATTAATCACCGAAAATCATGTAGTACTTTTTATGTTCTTTTAAACTTAGATTTCCATATCTATCAGTGGAAACACAACACGTCCTATTGAAAAATCCCTATGATGCTACTTTCCTTTCCTGATCCCGTATTCTTCTAGTAGCGTGTGTTGATAGCTGGGTTCAACTCTCTGATGTTTATTAAGGTGATAAGGATATTAACTAATGAATCAATAACAGCTTTTCAGTAATGTACTGTAATTCATTATGAGACTTTCCCGAACAATTCATCTGATGATTTGTGTTAAAAATATTTACGAAAATGCACTAAATCAATAATGCGACTGATTTCTGACGTCATCCCCGGACGATTAACTCCATGAAAAATCGTGTTAAGAGTTAGTGCGGTTTCATTGGATATAAATATGAACAGTGTGTTATAATAAGGGATTGAACAACGGAGACATATGATAAAAGGAATTCTACGATAGCACGCTTTTCTGAAGACCTTTATTGTGTCTCGTCCGGTGTATAAACATGCATCCGTCTCGAACACTACGCGTTATCGACGGATACGTGCTTAAAAACCGATCTCAGCTTATTACAGAACGTCAGCATAAGCGTCCTATCACTATTACCCCTATATGTTTTATATATCTTAGTATAAAGGTAAGGAAGTTTATTTCAGAAAACGTTCCTTCCGGTTTTTCTTCTTTCCCTTATAAAAACATAATTATGTTAGACAAATGGTCACCATTATTGTATTCCCACTACAAATTTGATTTTCTTTAAAAAACACATACAAACAAAGATACAACCAAAATTGTTACTAACTTTTCCTTATATATTGTACTGTAATTGATAAGCGGAACGACAAATGTCTGAGACGATAATTATCTGGCCCCAATTTCTCGAAACTTCGTAAGTTCGTTTTAGCAGTATTATGCTAAGCTCACTATTTTTGTTTTTCAATAATATGCGTAATAGTCTTTAAGAGTCTTTATGCTTTAGATATGAGTAATCTAAATAATAATCACAGTTTACCACTTTTCATTGCTAAAAAATCTATTTTAAGTATGTATTTTGGCTAATTGAAATAAGCTACTTAAGCATGCTAAGCTTATGAAGTTTCTAGAAATTGGGGCCTGCGGTACTTAAGCATTTAGCTACACATGTTCCACTAAACTTGAGAATACCAATCCCTCACATACTTAACACTTTGGCACCTTACGTTTAGTTTCGTATATCCGTATGTTTTGCCTTATGTCTGATTTTTTTTCTTTTGTCATCAGATATCATTTGATAAATTTCAGGCGATCCCTTCATAAGTCCTCAGAGTACTCAGCAATCTTCAGACACGCATTTGAAGCGTTTGTTGTGTTCTTTAGCATAACGTTTTCTTAAGTAGGATATAAATGTTGCCATATACGACAACACTCACTAACGATGTCTGCACGCACTCCCAAAACTATATCCTGCATTACCATTTTCATTCTACCTGATTAGGTAGGCGCGACCAGTAGTTCAGCTCTCACACGACGACTCAGCCCACAATAACTCAGTTTTATAATAGTTTCTGGCATTGCTCTTCCTCCAAGTTGCATATCACGTGATGTATAAATGATTGTCGAGAATATGTTACACAGTTCTACAAACGCGTCGATTCTTTAAAATCATCCAAATTTATGATAACACGTTTTCCGTTCATATTTGGAGTACATGGTTTGGATTCTTCAGGGCTGTCGTCTTTCTGAGCTGCTTCAGTCATTGCGGACAGTTTATGTTGCAAATGGCGATTGCCAATTTTCATATTTCTATGTTTTAAAGTCTCGAGCTGCATATATAATCGACGAAACTCCTCCTGCAATGGATTTGTACTCGTATTTTACATTTGTATGCTTAGTCAGTGGAATACAAATACAGGCGCAGAGAACGCTTAAAATAAAATAAAAATAGTGAAATGGTTAAAAGGTTTTTGAATTATATTGTAGGATTTTCAGCTATCAAAAAGCAATATCTTTAACGACGCCCCTTAAGAACACGACACCAACAACGAAATAGCGTACCATTGTTTAAAGGAATGCCAATGAAGACATTTTCCACATGAACTACAAATGTTGACAAAATGGATGCACTTGGAGTAAACGTTGATCGTGCTATCCATTTCAAAATGTCCAAACCTGTATATCCTTTTCTAGCAGACTTTCGGACTCGCCGTCGGCGTTAGACTTTTCAGCGTATCTGTCAAAGGTGGAGTTTGCATTTGACGTGATGGTGTCTGTATTCATGGTTGGCTTGTTGCTATACGTGTGTCGCGAACCGCCCCCCTTCGACATCATCGTTGTGTGCTGCACCTCATTATTTTTACCGCGGTATTTCAACACCATATATACCTAAAACGGTAACAAAAAAAACCTTTGGTACATTTTGAACTATGACTTACTAGTAACTTAATGTATATTAGCACGAGCATTCGGCGTCCAAATTCGCATTTTGTCTTAAGCAACTATGAACTGTGTAAGTTTGGTATGGCAATAAATGGGTAAAGATAGTACAATTTACCACCCACCAGAAACATTACACCTATCTCATGTCTTTTCTAGAAATAATTTTATTTATAAAATGCTGGACTAGTTGGGTAAGGGTCTACACTACATTGTATTTATATGACGCCTTAACTGTAGTTACTGAAACAAGGAACTTATTTGTTCCTTTTATGTCAAAACTGCCTAATTTACGACTATGTTTCCTTCTCGATACAAGGGTGCCCTCTTTCAGAATTCTTCTGTCGACCTACTTTTCCCCCAAAAACGTCTTACATACGACTTACACTCACGTCTTAGACGAATTTTGTTACTATTTTAGGCAACATACATACCGTAAAACTACCTACTTGGACAAAGAGACCTACTACTTACTTTACTACCAAACAGGAAGGCTAGGGTGACGGTGGTGGTGAGGTTGGAGTGGATGAAGATGACGAGATATAGTAGGTCTGGGTTCGCTGGAAACGGATCCTGAAGAAATATCCTGAAACCACAAACATATCAGAAAACGTAAGAAAGAGCAACTTGGTCTAGATTATTGTAACTTGTGTTCAGTGGCGAGAGAGAGAGAGAGAGAGAGGGAGAGAGAGAGAGAGAGAGAGAGAGAGAGAGAGGGAGAGGGAGAGAGAGAGAGAGAGAGAGAGAGAGGGAGAGAGGGAGAGGGAGAGAGAGAGAGAGAGGGAGAGGGAGAGAGAGAGAGAGAGAGAGAGAGGGAGAGAGAGAGAGAGAGAGAGGGGGAGGGAGAGAGAGAGAGGGAGAGGGAGAGAGAGAGAGAGAGAGGGAGAGGGAGAGAGAGAGGGAGAGGGAGAGAGAGAGAGGGAGAGGGAGAGAGAGAGAGAGAGAGAGAGAGAGAGAGAGAGGGAGAGAGAGAGGGAGAGAGGGAGAGAGAGAGAGAGAGAGAGAGAGAGAGAGAGAGAGAGAGGGAGAGAGAGAGAGAAGTTGACGTTGACTCTGTACAATAATGCCTTTAAAATAGGTGTGAGTTGTATGCCTTTTAAATGACCTAGCTTATTACATGGACGACTAAAGAGTCGACAGGTCTAATTGGAAATTGGTTTGTTTCTGTTGGCAAAACCTGATAACATAAAAACATTGAATTACTTCAATGAATTAAGTATAACTTACATCGAAACATTTAGGAAGAGCGAGAGCAAGGTTTCATTGTAGATGGCCCAGCTGATGAACCTGCTCTCGTTGAATTCTGAGGGTGCTTTACGTACTACGATGCAGAGACGTATACCCCATAACAGAAATAACAGCTCAGCTGAAATATCCACAAATAAGAAAATATAAGTCAACATTGCAAGCGATATACAGTATGCTCAGAAGAGGTCTTGAGCTTAACAAACGCTGAAGAACGTTACAGCCGTCATATATGAGTCCTAAAGAGTAAGTGATAAGTTATTGCAATCTAAGATTTTTTTACATCATTCTTATGAATTAAACATGAAAACATTCCGATAGTTCGGAAAACAGCGAGGAATATATTTTCGAATGCAATATAACTAAAAAGGAAGCACCTGCCGATATCTGCGGTGTTCTGCTTAACAGATGCTCATTTGTTTTCATTACACATATTTTAAGTGGCAGTAAGTCATTTTTATTTGGATAATTAGGATAAGAATGATTGAAAGGTACGTTTAGAATACAAAATAGGAAAATGTACTGCATGGTGCTTAATAAATCATGTTAAGCACCAACATACATTTTAAAGCTGTTGTCTCCCTTAGTTTGTGTTTACAAATAGAGCGGCTTGAAAAATATCCATTCTCAAATTATTCACTAAGTGGAAAAATAAAATATTTTTTATAACGTGCATGTAATTAAACATATATTAGTGTACCGCAAATCGCTAAAATGAAAATTTGGATAACTTTTTAAGTCAATCAATATTATGAGCAAGTCTTTTACTTTTTTCGAACACAAATACTTATATACCGGTATACCGTGGTTGGCCCTTGTTCTATTTAAATTCACCAAACTCCTGCTTTAATACTTAGCATTTGTAATAAAACACATTGGTTTTAGGTTGTACGTAGAGATTTTAATACAGTGAGATAATTTTAACAATCGTGTTTTGTTTTAATAAACATTTCCATTTATGATATCTTAACAATATTTATGCACTACATTTGGTCATGATATGACTTAATAGTATCTGTTGACATGAAATAAAGATAGAGTGGAGTAAAATATGATAGGTGTATAAAAAATTCACGTATTACAGTATTGATGGCCTTGTCTATTCTCTTAAAACGTTTAGGTGATCATGAATAGTAATGGCCAGGCATATGACGCATATAAGGACGTAAAAGAAAATGCATTTTTACCTATAGCGGCTGAATGATCCCACCAGTCCGACGAACATTGAAAAGCCTTAAGACCGCTTGCGTGCTTTCCTGAAATATATAAAGATACACATTACGGAACAAGCTTTCAACTAACTCGTTACATTCAGTACACTTTGCATAACGACCATTTGCTTTTTCTCGATGTTTACCGGCGACCATGGTTTATGAGAAATCTAATGGACTTGGGAGAATTTACAATTGTCCATGACAGTGTCTGACTTTCAATTTAACGACAAAAATGTTATTTTTCAACTATTAAACACAAATACTGAATACGTTTGATGTTTTCTTGCAAAGTGCTTTCGTTGGCTTCTGTATGTCTTTATCTGTAAATTACCAATGTTTTGCTACATATGTTGATAGATATCTCTCGAAAATAATATATCTCTTTAGACTGTTGCTATAACGCATGCTAATAAATCAATGACATTTAATCACATAAATTATCTTAGACCGAAAGATAAGCTGACCATTTTCCTCAAAACGTATTCTCTATTGACTATTAATAGTTTGTGCAAAAGGACACGAGTTAAAAAGATGAAAAACACTAATTAATGTGAGCAAATGTAAACGTAAATGGTTATATTTGAAACATATTGTATATATAATGCTGTGTTTTTATCTGAACCTAATGTAAGCCAAAAAGAACCAATTAATATAGTTTTAATTTAAAAGTGATCAATGAGAAAAAGTACAACGACAATTATATTTTGATTTATATAGTAAAGTTTGTGGAAAATAGTATAAACAAAAACTGAGTAATTCAGGGTATCAATTCCTTAAATTTCTATTACATTGTAGTTTAATTCGTACACATCTAAAGTTTCAGTTCTAATACATTCATTACCTCATTTGCACTTGTATCTGTACATTTAGTGGTATACGTTTTCAATACATATTCAAATGAAATTTATATTTATAAATATGAGGAAGAGTGATCCCTAACAAATTGGTCATTTATACGAAATCACACTGTTGAGCAATTTTAAAATAATAATAAAACTACAACCCACCCTGAACAACCCTGGGCATTCCGGCCATTGTCCTGGCGGCGCAATATGTTCCAAATATAAACACGATGATCAACAACCTTTTCATTAGGTCTGTGTCCGATATCTTGATTCGCTGTGCAGACCGCACTCGGAATACCACTGATATTCTGTAGACAAAGAAGATGGTATTTAATAAACTGTATCATGTTAGAATATCAATATAAATCATAAATAGAGTTTGCAGTTAGATACCACCATGTTATTTTGCATGTTATCACAATACAGCATTTTGGATAAGTACAGCAAACATTTTTCTTCAATTCATTAGTATGAGTTATCCAAGTTCCGTTTCAACTCTTCCTGGAAACCTGAGGTTCACATCGAAAAACTTAACTCCTAGGAATATTTTTTCGGTTTGCAACATTTTTTTTAATGTATTAAAACTACTCTCAATGTTTTCAACAGACCGGCGACCTATGATTTCCAAAACGTCAAACCTTCCATTTGCAAGCAAGAACTGACGCTTCCATAGAGTAGAGAAATTATTCGCCAGCTACAAAACTCCAATCAGAAATGACCAATATGATATCGAAGCTTCTTACATATTAATATTTCAGAAATATATACTCAGAATTAATTATCATTCTTTCGAGAATACTTTATAATCTCCATGCGTTCAATAAAAGTATCGGACGCTTAACTATCTTCAATAGATATTATTTACCTACCTCCAAGTTTTCAGCAGTAAGGCCCCGTATGATATTGAGAATCCAATTTCCCTAAACCAGAATCTTAAACAACAAGTGACAACGCTGACTTCGAAATAGCTGACAACAAGCTGAAAAGAAAAACAAAATATGCGGTAAAATACCTACATTAACAGGACCACATTCTTAACCCTACCACAATAACGCAACAAACAACAACAACAACAAAGCAATACTATTATTAAAAAAACAACACTAAATTAATCTCATAAATACGCCCGCATAAGGTTGGAATTATTGGAGATATTCAGGTGGAGCAGAACTAGTTCTTGACAAACTGACAACGAAATATGACCTGTTTGACCCGTTTTCTATCTAAATTTGGTTTCAATGTTTACCTTGTAATAAGGAACTGGTCTCAGTACAATATTTGTGTCCGCAAAATGATTGGATGCGGAACACCAATATTGAAAACTGGAAGTGAGTAATTTAAGAGGCGATACTAAAACCTAGAACGAAGAAATGCACACGTGTTTACAGATTCAGGCTTAGGGAGAAGGGTGTGTTATCTTCAGACAGGCACGCAATTGATTCAAACTAATATAAGGTTGCAACAATATTGTCATAAAATAAAATGTAATGTATTAATCGCAAAGTCTTAAATTATGATGGAAGTTATACTTTTGCGTATGCTTATGACAATTTGTTCTGCAAAAAAACCCCCTTAAGTGACACAAAAGGGCGTTTTGATTCTGTCTTGATTATTCAGACACAAACTTTAGTTGAGATATTGTGCAGAGCATTAATTACATCGTCTTTTGTCTGGCGTATTCTTAGACGTATCCACATAGATTGTAAAAAAACGGAAATTAAATTTAGAGGCAAAGAAACCGATCGTGTCGAGGGTGGAATTAAGTCATTTAGGCTTTTAAAGATTTCTTGTAAGAAGAGACTGAGGAAAGGCTAGAAATCCATAAGCTCTGTCAACTATAAAATGGTTCTAGCTACCAAAAGTAATGTTACGTGAAACACGATTAGAACTGGCGAACTGAAAAAGAATGATGTTTTTTCCCTCGCCTGGCTTTTAGTGTGCTAATCTGAATATATCGATGTGTTCGCAATTGAGTTTCAACATCTATCATGTCCTTTTGACGTATGTTGAGTTTTGTTGTTTTAACACGTTCGCTCGAAGAGACACGTTCAGTGTTATTTTAAGTGGATGTAATCATGCGCAATCACAAGTTCCATTTAGTAAATATTTCAAGATTACTTTCGACTCATTGGTCGGCCGTATTTCTATTCAGTTATATGTATTGAAATATGTGTGTAAATTTGAATAGAAAAATAGAGTTTGATTCTAAAAAAATAGAAAACAAGAAGAATAAAGATAGATACACTAGCGACATGGATTGCAATAAAATTACTCGACAATGAAAATAAGGATATAAGTATTTCATGCGATTTCAAAAAAGGGATTACAAAAAAATAAGTTAAACGAACTTTATAAATCAATATTGAGCTGATGTAAGACATTCTCTATCATAGGGACACCTTTCCGTTGACGATTTATACCCAAAGAGAGAACAGCACACATTCACTCAAAGATGAAACACAACGTTTAAATGACATATTGTCTCATATAATATAACACAAAGGGTACAATCTCTAATAACCAGTCTTCTCAAATTATTTTCTGTAATTAATTGATAACTGTTTTCAAATTAGAAACACAAAACGTACATCGTGTGGAAATATAACCTTTCACTCACCGGACAATACAGAAGAAATGCACCCAGCAGCACAATACGCAGTAAAACAGGAGAGGCTGCTTTCAGAACCTGAAGACAAACAATTTGAAGAATTTAAAGTTTTGAATGTTGATATTCCACAGACCACCAGTATCTGTAACATGTCATTGTAACAATATCGCAATTGAACATTTCCCCGTACACTTAAGAACGACGCGTGATAGGTACGTCAATAATTTTTATGTAGGCCAAAATGACGTTCATAACGTTTATGTTCATGTAAGAGTTTAGTATTTTGCTCGGCAGATGCTAGTTGAACGCTGCTCATTATATTTAATGTCACTTCAATATATTGTTCAATCTATGCCCGATTATTTGGTTTTTGACCAAGTTAAAATGTAATAATTATATTTAAAGATCAAATGACTTCGCCTGAGGTAGTTGAAGCAATGCAGTATATGATAGCAAATTAGAAAGATTGAATACACAATAACAAGACGATACCCTGAAAAAGAAAAGGAATTTAAGTAAAAATTTGCATGAAATAATAATTTTACAAAAGTTTAACTACCTTAACATCTCTGTATTGGACAGTGAACCATATAAGGGCCGGGATTCCGCACATAATGACCCCGGAAACCGCCAATACCACACTCCTCTGTATCCAGTTTAGGGTCAGAACGCAGGGGCTTGGGTCTTCACATGTGTCACAGCCTTCGGCGCATGGCAAACACTCGAAGTTCTGCTCGTAGTAGTCGCTGATACCCTAACAAGAGAAAATTAGTTGTTGAATTACATATATTTCAATGCGTTTTTATCATTTGTGTTTCATCCTGCTACACACCACATACATGCAATCATTCGTTCTTTCAATATTAAGTTTTTATACCGCAGTGCTTGGAGAACATTTTCAGCACAGTTCAACAAGCGTAACGTCATTCTTGAGCTGAACGTATTTTAAAACATCGATATGTTGTTTGGAATTTGTGTTTGATACGCATTTTGTTAGTGACTTTCTTTTAGTCGAGGTTCCTTTCATCCTGTATTCTAATTGCTATTTTACCGGTAAGAAAAAAAGATTAAACTGTATATTTTAGGCTCTTTTAAACAGACTTAAACCATTACCAACTAAACCAAACCTACAATCGATTTTATTTCTTTACGTTAGTAAACATCAACATCATAAACATCAATCATCGCAAACAATTTTAAATGCCTGACTTTCATATTGTGCAATAATAAATTTCGTTCTGGGAACAAGAACAAGTTTTGTTTTGTTGAATGAACATATTGTTGCAAACTATATCTGACAATCACTAACTGATCAAATTGATATATTTGTTTTTATTTAATGGTAAGAATATCTTACAATTAACTTGTCTTACATCAATTTTCTCTCGGTATTTGACCTCTATTGTTGAGCCATTGTAGAATTTATTGGGTGCTTTAGTGTCTGGAAAATAGAAGCCATCCTTGCAAACACATTTGTAGGATCCCCGGCGGAAACCAAGTCCACTTATTGGGACGCACTGGAAATAGAACAAAAAAACGTGACAACATTTTTATTTTGATTAAATTACATTAGACTCTTTATAAATAAGAGACCCGTTATGTTTTACACTAACAAACGCTTTTGCTTACAAGGGACATAAATCGTCATAGCTGCCATTCTTTCTTGACATGTCCTCTTTTATGTTATAACTTATTTATTATATAACTGACAACACAAATTACCTTCGAGACCATTTGTATTTGAGTATTTGCCAAATATATTAAATTGGAACACTTTGTCAATCATAATAGAAACGTTATATTCCATACTATTTCTGTTCACTTAAAATAAGTCCCAATAGAACAATAGAACGTTTCAAATGCTTGTGAACGTAATTAACTAGCACATGAAGTGAATTAGATTGCTACTAATGATGTCCTCGATACATAGATTATATATTTTCAAGATAATTATTAAAGATTTGCTACATATTTCAACAGACAAAAGGCCTTCCGAAACAATTTAAAAGTTGCCATTTGTCTTAATAAATGGTTTGCTCTTGTGTATGTCTATCACTCTTATAAAAAGTTGGTGTTGCTGTGATGTCCGGTGTGGGTCTAACTCATTGGGCTGTATGTGTTTGTCCTTACTTAATGATACGTTATAAAACAAATAAAACTCGATCTTAAGCTTAATTTTGCAACATGCCATACATTTACATGAAATAACTTACTCTGGTCGTCGAGTTTTTGCATCGTGCGGAGTTGGCAAATACGTTCAGTTCACCACTCGGCTCGTTTGGACACTGGTCAATGTCAACTTTTTGAAGGTCAATGTCGATTCCGCTTGTTCCCCTGCAATTAAATAAATAATCAGAAACAAATATATCCTTGAATTGTTAATGATATGTACTTTTCCAATGTCTGCTTTTTAGGTGCACTTTCTGACATATTCTGAAACGACTTCTTATTAAATCTGATC
Source organism: Mya arenaria (assembly GCF_026914265.1). NCBI lineage: Eukaryota > Metazoa > Mollusca > Bivalvia > Myida > Myidae > Mya > Mya arenaria. Next base: position 12,067,111 of record NC_069129.1, on the reverse strand, counting down.
ATTTTTCGATACCAACGAATACATGTTTGACCATAAAATATATATATGATATTTCAAAGTATGTTTTACAAACATAAACTCATATTTGTTCAACTTCTCACGACTTATAGTAAGTGACAAACGACAATATAAATCAAAGTTTATCTACAGAACTGTATTAAATGCTTCCCTCAAAATACAACAATAAGTGCTAAATAGTGGAAGTAATGCTATCATAATTGGTTTATAGGCTCAGTTTTGTTTTATATGGAAATACATGTAAAAAAACATTTATACGCATTTACGTCTCTGTCCTTCGTATATAGGTTTATTACAATTTTGGCCTATTTCTGATTTTCCTGAATAATCATGCCATGAAGATGTGTCCAAAGTAATTGTCATTTCTTTTTATGGCGCGAACGAATTTTAGATACGTTATTTATGTTAAACGTGTCCGATCCGGACCATCTTGCACACAATTTATTTGTGCTTCCGCGATTTCCTGTGCGGTATTAATGGCTGGTGTTCTGTACAATTGCTTTCATTTCGTGGAGGTCTCATATTTGCTAGCAATTGCGTTCTGTCATGTTGCTTAATGATAAAATTCATAGTATAAAAGAAATTAAGTGAGAGTAAGAACAAAAGTGTTTCAATGGTGCCCGCCTTACATACCAGAGGTCGATGGCTGTGGGCCCAACAAAAGTATATTTTCCTACCATCTCGAAAACATGAATACTTTGCATACCCAGGAAACGAAGTAAGCCTCACGGAACGAAACGATTCGCGAAAGAGGATTTCGTAAAATTAAAGCAGTATACGGATTTTAACCGGAATTGCATTGTGTATGTTAAGCTGTTGACACATGCGCTGTTACTATTATTGAAAGAAGAAAATGTAAAATTATCACTTAACGTTGTTTTTCAATGTCTAATTCGATATTGACAATATTTGATAATGAAATGGAAAATACAGAGAAAAGCCCAGTAGCTAAAATCATACGCTTACCGTAACATTGAATGACAGTTCAAAATCGAAAGCAAAACAGACAACCAATAAGAGACATACAAGACAATAAACGAAGTAGAGTTATATATGCGATCAGCATTCCGGTGCAATGAGGACAATTTAATGTAATTGTGTGTTAAAACAGTGAGTTCTCGCTTAGAATAATATCGTGGACTTCCTGGAGACCTGGTTAAATTGATCTCAACTGTAAGGGAAACTTCAATATACATGTAGCTGCAAAAAAAGTGCTTTTAAACAGGGGTATAGAGCGTTTATTGCGTAAATCAGTATATGTTCTGCTGTTTGTGAGTATCACCAATGTTCAAACCACCAGATCAAACAGATTTAAAATATCTACTTTTTGTTTATTAACATCATTATGTATCAGAAATTACTAATATTTAAGTAAAAACTGTCACAATCTTATGATGGTTCACCCCGCGATTTAGGCCTTGAAAGATGATGTTATGTATCATGCTATTAACTAAAACACAGGAAAAGACCACATGCACATGGTAGCCAGTACATTTGTTGATTGTGTTCAGATGAAGAACAAAGTGTAAATGGCCAATAATTATTGGCATGCTGCCTGAAAATTGCAGTCCGTATTGTATGCCTTCGTATGCTTTTACATGAAATAAGGACATTCACAGTTCTGCAAGTATTACATTTATCAATGATGATAATGTTATACATTATTCTTTGCTCAAAAAGGATCTGTTCTTGGTCTTAGTTTTAGGATTGCGAAAACAACGTTTTCTTGCAGCTAATTGGCTGACGTCCCGGAAAATGTCCATCAACTTCCATGGTGGTTTAACCGTCTGCGCACATGTCACAAGATACGTGTTGTTATACCAAAATGCCCTTTAATCAGATTGTGTTTTGGTGTTTTCTTCCAGACTTTCCAAGTGAATGACTGTGACCTGTGAAATATTTATATCTCAGTGAAGATATAAGCCTTGACAGTGATGTATTGAACTTTGTTCTCTATATTAAGAAAAGAAACTGTGAAATCTTCACATATTGTATATAGCTGAACATAGTAATGATTCTTCTGAATAGATCTTATTTGCCATATTGATGGACCAAATCCTCAAAATAGATCAAAGTTGCCTTTGTCAGGTTAACATTTGAACTACCCCTTTTCGTGTCTTCAAAAATCCAAACTAAAATGCCTGGTGTAAAAGGGAATCAATTAACATCGTTCAAATTGAAACATTAAGCTATCGTTTTGAGCAAATTGTGTTTATTTATTAGCCCGCAACTTGAATCAATTTCAATATCCGTGAAATCAAACCATTGTAGGAGGCATCAGACAATGCAGACGTGGCACTCAGGCGAAACCTTATGGGCCAGTTGACAGTCGCCATTGAAACAAATTGATACTTTCGCTTTTCGTCGTTTATGCGATTTTTATTTAGATTTTATATGTATTATTAACCCCGTGAGAGTTCTGACCAATAAAAAAGTTTTGTTGGCACGCCATATCACGGTGATTGTAGCATGGAATCATACTACTTTTCCGACTCAATAACATGGTTTTTGGAATTGGCGCTAAAATCACATGCCTTTAAATAAAAGGGGTAACAGTTTTGCTAGATTAAGCCTTAAAAGTTACTTGGTAAATGATCGAGGTCTTCTATCATTTCGATTGCTATGTCGTTATGTTTGTGACACTGTTAAATTACGATAAATAAAAAGGGCAACGAAACTAAGTAACAAATGTATGGCAGCTACATCACTACTTTAGGCAAAGATGACCACTGATATTTAATATAGGTCAATTGTATTGCTTTTAAAGATATGAGGCTAGGGCATGGTCGGGTATTAATTTTGGACCCCTGTACCCGATCATCTATTACCCGCAGGTACCCGTGTACTGTATATACATTTATCGCCGCATAACAAGTACGACACAGTAAATACACGGTATTTAAACGAAAACTTAGTTCAATCACAAAGACGAGGGAACGCGATCAACAAAAAAGCAAATTACAAAGGAACATCCCCTGTATTCGCTTTAACAAGCAACAGGCGACAGAGCGGAAGTAAACACACCTTAAAGCACCTTAGATGGTAATATAGTATTGGTCGGGTACAGTTTACTTTAATTTGTACCAGGGCTCTCAACAATACATACCCGACCCGCGGGTATCCCGGTTACCGTCGATGCCCTAATTGGAAGATCTTTGAACATGGCTAAAGAACAAATTCAGTTATTCAAAGCCTGAAATGAACCTGACAAATAATAAAGGAAACTTTGATCACAATTTCTCGTAAAGCATTAACCTAATGCCAGATCGAGTTTTATAACAATTAAGGCTTTTTGCATTGTTGGATTGCTATCATATGTGCACATCGATGTTATTTCAAGTCTCAAATTACGTCAACAAACAATGAAGAGCACATTTATTACAATGTTTAGTATCATGCAGTGCCGTTCCGTTTAAACATACCAACAGTAAATGAAATTGAACTGAACTTGCTATCATAAATGTATGCACATCAAATAAACCAGCACATGTTCACAAGTTTCCATGTAACCTCATTAAATCGACGGAATATCGTTTTGGGAAACTGTGTTGAGTACTAAAATATGACAAACATAGAGTTAATTGCTATTAACGACGAAGTGGCATTCCAGGCAGTATTGACAAGAAGTATATGAACGTTTTGGGACCGAGAACATAATATTACGAGCTCTTAAAATCACAATGGATCGGATAATATCTCGATCGCTGTAATATGTGAAATGAGCAGTGGCAGGGAAATTGCTGAGACTCATCAATGAGATGAGATCAGATATAAATGATATAGTACTGGATGATTTTTATTTTACAGGATTTGTAACAAAATAATACAAATAAGTTGTTTGAGTGAACCTGACACTTTGACGACATTTTTACGTGTTTTTTTGTGTGTTTATAACTCATTTCGCATATAATCGCGATGATAAGAATGTCAAAATTGTTCAAATGTATCGCTGTCTCCTGAATCGTCTCATACCGATCTCGCGAAGCATTCGTGCAGGAGTGCATTGTCGTACACATTGCCGTCTTTTGTTGTGTGCTATGGCATGTTTTCACCACCCAAAAGACATTAAAAAGTCAGTGCAACAACATACAATGAGGACATCACATAGCTTGTAGTGATGCAGTTTGCTGCGTAATGTCGAATACCCTACTATATGTTGTTTTATATTAGTCTGTGTCCGAGCATTTTACGAATATTTTAAAGTGACACTCTTATTCAAAATCACTACATACACATGTAAAACAAACATCAATTTTGTCTGATAAACCTTAAATTACTTACTTAATAATTCATTTATGAAAAATATTAATAACTGATAAGAAAATTGTAAACGTGTATTTAATACCAGATGCGCAAAAATAATAAATGATTGGTGAATGCTTAAAGATTAACTGTAGTCTACTATTGTTTTATAAGGTAGAAATACCGTGTTTTATGCTCATTTCTTTCAAATTAAACTCGGTATCCTTCATAAGAACCATTGTTTTCGACACGTATTCATCCTTTTCGGAATATTAAAACAATATTATTAATTGTTGTAAATCTTATTTGAGAGTAAGAGTGCATCTTGAAGATTTATGTTCAAGGCAGATTGGCAGATTGGCCGTGTTTATAACGATTAAAACCATTTGTAGTTATACCTATCATTTTTCTATCTTTATTTGAACATCCTTTTAATTGTACTTCAAAGACATATAAGTGATAGATCACATATAACCACAAGTAACTTGATCCATATCAGTTGTATACCCCAATCTTAACCCACTTTAATCTTTCCACGCGTTTTCGTAATTGTCGAACAAGTACCGAAACACTTCCGTTTGCTTAATGAACAAAAACTACGGACATTAAATTACAAAAATAAATGTCTCAGAAAACACAGATGACTCCGCGGCGCTTCTGTTGTACTATCTCTAGGCGTTTATCGCGGTATTGCGCGGGAAATGTTGCGACCTTGTGGACAGGTACAGTATAAACGTCCGTAAGCTTAATTCTAATGGAATTTCAATGACATTACTGGAGTAGGTAAGGCTGCGTGGTCTATCTGATTCAGGAAACACGTCGAACGGGTTATTGCACGGATTTATGATACACCACAAAGCGTACATTAGATGTTAAACCCTTGTACTGAGCGAATTATCACCCCTAATTCAATTTCATATAATATCAAAGATGAGTTAAAAGTCTTGAAGTTGATTTATCTTAAATCAATAAAATACACAAAAATGTTAGGAAAGCCGACTTAATGACAAAACATTTAAGCAACATACGAGTTAACCTTTATTTTTACATAAACGTGATCAATGGGCTTCAATTTTTGGCGTTTGATTAAATGAATGCCGAAGCAGATTTAATAGACTAACGGACTCACTAAAACAATATAATACAATATAATACATCATTTAACATTTCACGGTTGAGCTCTACGTTAAGCATTGTTAGCACACCAACGCCGTGATAAAATTATGATTTGATGAAAATTTGCTGTAGCCGTTGCTGTGTTTGGTAGATCAGATTACTTCTTAAACAGAAGACCATTTTATCATGTGGCCAATAAGCAACGCATAATATTATGTGGCTGTATTTCTTGAAATGGTCTAGTTAACCAGTGAGTTCTTTTCTAACCCGTTCAACAAATGCCATAGTAAGGGCGTTGATTTCTCAGTTTTGGAACATATCTATCCCAAATATTTATCCCAAGCTACACGTGTGTTGTATCCCGATTCTTGATTTTTAGTTATACGTTTGAATATATAAAAAGCACCAGTCTATTAAATGTTTACAACATCGGACAATGCGATATGTCATTGGCATTCAACGCTTCACGCTTATTCTTGCCGTAGACGGGGGCGCTGGATGACTGTCAACTTTGCAAACTGCAAAAATATCCGTATGAACATCAACAATTGGACGAGATATGTTAAGTGTAAAAGGCAAACGAATAAGTTTGGAAAAAAAACAACCATTAGATTACAGTCCACTGGCAATGGACTTGAAATAAAATCAACACACTGATACATGGAGACAGGAAATCCAGCACGTGCCAATATTAAGGACGTCTAGGCTGTTAAAAAGTTCATTGACGACAGAGAAGTACGTTCCTCCCAACCTTAGAAATATGAACTATCACTTGTGGGTTAATTTAGAGAATGATGAAAATCAGATCAGAGAATATGCAAAGTATTGAACATTAGGTCAATCGAAGACGCAAAGAATTTCCTATTTCAATGAGATTTTCGTTTGACAATATACATCCTCTGCAAAGATATGTATAGAAAACATAAAAGAAACGATGTATTAATATCTTCGAAAGCTGTCTAAGTTTCTGTTCGTGCATATGTTGTTTATAAGCAATAATTGAATACTTTGCTCAAACAGAATGACTTTAAAGAAATTAATTTTCCTTACTTCGCGATAACCTAATTGTTTACGATATATTCACAAATGATGACAATCATATAACCTGAGGCAAGACAAGTCCTGTTAAGGGTAACAAAATATTGCTTCTGCTTCTGGTCATGTGTTAAAAAACCCCGTCTAAATAGTTATATGAATGCAAATTTGTAAGGTCTTTACCGAGACATTACGCAGCGGAAGGAAATATTCCCATGTTTGATTTGATAGTTATTTCCTAATCATGCCTTGACCTTATTCCGAGGTTTCAGTGCCGACTTTACCTATTTGAAGAGGTTAGTTTGCTGCAAGAATATTCATAGAAATATTAACACAAACTTAAAGGTCAACTCTGTTATATTGTGTTTTAAACGAAAATAAATAACATATTGTTCACGACTTCAAAAGAACAAACAAGGCATCATCATCATCATCATCATCATCATCATCATCATCATCATCATCATCATCATCATCATCATCATCATTAACAACATTATCATCATTAATATCATGACATGACCTATCTATCCGTCAGAAAGAACCTGTAACAAGATATAACACGTCAGGGTGCGAAACCGCGAAGTCGATTATCCCTTCGAGATCATATCGCTCGCGATAATTCCACATATGACATTTTGCGCGTGGTCACGAGGGATATATGCTATAAAATCAGAAGAGCAGTATATTTTAGTTGCTTCTGTGATATACTGATTCCGAAATATACAACCACGTGTTCTGTTAATTTGCCAGAGTACATGATATACTGCACAGGGGCATTTGTTTTAAGAATGAATGTTTTGTCCCACTTATAACTGCTTCAAGCAGCTGCTTTTCTCCAATATTAAAGTACCAAATTAATATTTAAATGACCGCATTGTTATAACAATTAAATTCAGTATTGAAAACACATCGCTATTCCTTCTGAACTTTGTTTAATGAAATCATTCTAAGTGTATTTTTTATATGAAATATGCATATATGTATCTGAAAATATATGTAGGCATACGTAGTTTTTTGTTTTTACATTATATAACACGAGTGCACGGAAAATCATTCATTAACTTTATTACCTTGCAACGTCCGTCTCCGAGTAGCAGCGATACTTTTTTCACAATAAATGGCCTACGTAAAAGACTTCTGACATCGGAATATCAACCAAAACCAAGAACACTGGTTTAAGACAAATGATGTCTGTTCAGAAATGATCTTGTTCCTTTGGAGAATGCCAGACTCATTAGAATTCTAATTGGATTCATCTTAATTTTGTTCGGACTTTTTATCAAGACGTTAATTGTTCCAGTCACTTCTTTTTGTAAGCCGGAGCGGATCATATAAATGGTTTACTTAATGTACCTATTGCATAAAACTTAAATTGTTAAAGATTGTTTATGAAGCTATTACAAACTTTTCCTTGTCCCGTCAATCTTTTACTATATATTCACATGTTTAACTTTTACTATAAGTCATTGCTCCGCCAAAGTTTACATTATTGATTAGCAGCGTCGGTGTTTTAACGTCGATGTCTGCTCTGTAAGAACGAGATTAAGCTTGTAAATATCGTGCATTTCAAGCTTTAAAACTTAGTATATAAAGCAATGGAATTTATATTCGACAGAAATGATTTAAAGTTGGATCTTCTTGGATTAACATTATAATAGTTAATTAAGTTTATTTTAGTTTGGGCCCAAATGAATATGTTAAAAGTAACATAAAAGAGGGCGCAACATTTTGGCGCAATCTTCACCCCTCTACCAGAACGATAAAACTACGATATTTCGCGTTATGAAAATCATGTTGATACATAATCGATATGCAAATTAGACACATTCCGAAAACGCCTCATACTCGTCTTGACATCATTCTTTGATTTTGCCGGGAGATATTTTAAATACAAAGCAGTTTCGACATAAACTTTTATTTTGCAGGTACATGAAGCTAACTCATGATGTGTTATAGCAAAGATGTATTATATACCTTATTCGTTATATTCAGATACGTCATTTGTCTTTTATGCTTTCCTTTTGTTTGCGTGGACATTGAACTAGAGCAAAAAGCTGTTACCCGAGCTTTAATCACATGGAAATGTCACATTTGTGATTCACGTGATAGTTTTGCGGGTAACTTGACAGAGAACTTGTGATAAACATGCCTTCACCACATTATAATAAGGCTTTCCTGCCAAATATACAACGTTTATTCAGGTTTAAATGCGATAGGAGAAAATTATATCACATTTGTAATACTCAAGAGATTTCTCAATGAACCAATATTTGCATTTGTTTCATACAGGAAAGACGTTTTGGGCTAACTGACAATATTTTCCTTCACTTGTATGAAACAATTTTATGGGCATCCGCATGAGGTTATCAAGTTCTACGCACAAACTTTTAATATGATTTTGAAAATGTTCCTGCAGTAAAACTAATTCATTCCTTTAAAATGACATTTCTCTTATAAATTTTGAATGTGAATATGCTGCCAAATTGTCAGACAAAAAAGCACTCGCACAGAAATATATTTGTCCAAATTATCCATGTAGTGACATCCTCCCTTATAAATCCTTGCCAATTTGATTTTTTGTGTATCTGTGAATGGAAGATATGCTTTGGTACAGTGAAGTTACTATGTACGATGAAGACATTAGTAATTGCTTCTATTTCTATATGGAACCACGCCTCGCAACATTATGATAAATGACCGAACTTCGTAGACTCTAAATGAATGAATTATACGTAAGCAGTAAGCATATAATGGTATCATCTGGAAGTTGATTCCATGCTATCATACGATCCATTATATTTGGTTTTTGTCAAATAACTGTAATATGTGTGAAGATAAAACATAGTTAGCTTGCACTGAATTTCCCAATTACTCAAATAAGCCCTAAGAATCACGTAATCGGGTAAACTAACGAGTCATACCTACTTTTTTATCGCACCTTGACTCTAGCTCAACAGTGTCATTGGCTTTGTTTTCTAAACAACCCCTAAAAAAGCTAGAGCCACTGTTTCGAACCCATTTACATATTTGTATTGGTTTTAATTTATTAATTTCAAGCTATTATTTTCGAGTTATTGCTCTTGCTTGATAAAATTGTGGGTTAAGCATTATGATATATTGGACACGAAAGTATGGCTATATGTACACATCTCACATTGCCATTGCAATATCTTGTTTTCAGATAAGCACTAATTTCCTGCAGATTTTGTTCTATTTTCGAATCACTTTATCTACTGTTTGACTTAAGACGGTCACAGCTTTCGACCTCTGATTTGATTTGGTGTTCAATTTGGGGTATAGAACTTGAAAATACTTCTTACTCGAACTTTCTTTTTTGAGTCACATGGTTGTTTGCCGAGGGAACTATACTATCATTATATAATTAGTGTAAATTAGCTTGCAATTTAAACTTCCAATAAACTAAAAAGTTAAAGCAAGCCTAATTTAGTTTATGTAAGTCTTATAATAGACCAGTCTTAAATAGCTTGACTTCACCGTTGTCCGAGAATTGAACGCTATCGTTTAAGTATAAACAAGTTTGAAAGTATTGAATATTTTGATATGACTGCAGCAGGACCGCCATTGAGTTAACTAAACAGAGTACCATGGAAATACGTTTTTCATCGTATTAACATATTTGCTTTAGTACATTAAAATAAAAATGAAGTTTTGAAAGTTTCAGAAATAAACTTGGAGGAGTCCGTAAGTATTTTCTTGCCTGTGATGAATTTCAAATAAGGAATGCAGCAGCTAAAACAGGTAAAGGCATGTTAAATTTATGAAATGATATAAATGACACAAGTCCGTGTATTAACAAGTTTATTAACAATAGAACATATTCACGGTTCGAGATTCAAACATTTATTGTATGAAGGCCTCCGGCCTATACACACATTTTCATTCAAATAAAAAAATGAATGGAAAATGCAAAGTTAAAACAGTAGTACGACCACTCAACAAGCATTAACTTATTTACTGCTACGGATATAGTTTTGTCTAACCTTATCCGCATGGAACACATACGTAGACAATATATTCCCAGTTTCTAGGAATTGCATATTATTATTATGGTATGATAACTTGTCTTATGGCCATAAACAAGGGACATCTAATGACATAATGGTATTCATCCTATGAAGAAAACACATTCTAAGCTATCTAGTAAATCCTTAATGTCTGCCTATTTCTCTCGCAAGATTATTCGATGAAGATCTAACGTTAACGAAACATCTACAAGAACTATCAGCAGTAACGCAGGGCACATATTTTCTATGCTTATACAAGCATAAACGTACACAAAACTTTTATGAAGTTTTTTTGATTTTCTAAACAGGTCGGATTTCTCGTGTGTAATTGCTGATGTTTTAATCTTGTTCCATGTTCCTCAAGAAAAACATATTCATTTTCTACGTACTGGATTTCTATTAAAATTCATACGTTATACCTTAAAGCAATTTCCATGACATAAACCATTATAAAATTTTAACAGTGTCTAGCATAGTTATATAGCATATCGATTAATACGAAGGTTCAGATTTTAAAACAGTATTTAAGGCATCGTTGGAAAGTATGTGTATGTAGAGGAAAGCGACCTATATTATCAAAAACATTACCAGCTTCAATGATACATTAAGAAACCTTTAACAAGCATGAATTTGCACAGTTTCGATAACATTCAGTAGAGTCTTAGCCCAAACAATACAGCCAATTAGTACAAAAGGTATTTTTTTGCATCACAGCAATATAGTTAACAAAATATAAGGGTTAAATTGCCTTTTATCGAATCTTATTATCAGAACAAAATAATGTTTGGTAATTCAACTGCCTTTACGAACTTTTACTCTACTCGAGAATGAAGCAACACCCTCTGAAAATTGATAAGAAACTCATGTATATCCGTAGGAGGCAGCGTACCATCTTATGCTCCACCATCTTCGATACATTTATACAACTTATTCATAGAGAGTTTTTGCTCTCTCACATTCAAACTAATCTTTATTTTTAACAATAAGCTTGTCATCAAATTGCTTCTTTTGTTTACATTCGTATTTGTTGGTTAATAACGGTTGCTGCATATTTTATCAAATTAGTAAAACTAATCAAAACAGTGTTAATCAATACTCTACTACTTGTATCTATATTGTAACTAACGTATTTAATTCCGTTAACTTTCTCATTAATCCAGCTCTGAATAACTGTTGAAAATTTTCATTAAATGTAGTCTTCGTTCATTTATTTACGTTTTTAAGTCTTTCAATGTATAATATTTAATTGTAAATACAATACTGGCATGGTCACTGTACTCATTGACTCACTTATTTTAAAATCTAACAACATTGACATATCACAAACTCTGCATTATAACATATCAGTAACGAATGCACACATATAATTCGCATATCTGTATTTGCCATAAGTGACAAGATATAATCCAATTTGCAATTCTAAAAATAAATATATAATATTATTAGACGTAATATTATTTGTAAATTCATCAGAATTTTTTTCTCGTCTCAAACTCATTTGCATTCCAGGCAAGGATCTTCAACACATCCTCGTCGCATCATTATTTTCAATGCACCCCTCATTTGGTGTCAATTCATATACAGAATGTCATAGCCATGCTCTGTTCCCCTTCCACTATTTTTCATCCATGTGTGGTACCAGCTGTCTTTCTCTCGCTTACCTGCCTTTGGAACGGTTCAAATACATAGTGGGCTAAAGCAAAGTGTTTTGACTCAACAATCAAGGGCAGGCACTAACAAATATTTAACAAATTAAACATACAGGCCAATTTTATTGAAATAATATCATAAATCGTAGTTTTTCAAAGAGAAATATTTTGAAAGGAATAGAGGGACAACAAGGCGTTTAGTATTGATACTCATTGTGGAAACTGACCATTTTTCCTATTTCTCATTTATATCACATCGGGTGAGGCGAGATAGTGGAACAATATATGTATCTAAAGCTCCACAAAGACACATAGAACGATCTAGGAAATCATTAATCTTTGGTGTCAATTAACTCCTGCGTTCTGGTCGTTTTGCAGCTAGCTGTGCTACATCTGACAATTATGAGCGCCGTATTTGACAATTCTCTCAGGCACTCATTACGCAAACAATTCCAAAAAACCAAGACGGCCACTCCAGATTGATCCACATATGTAAGAGCTTGATAGTTTGATAAATGACATGAATGTAAACAAATCATTCGCCAGGAAATTAATTTGTCCAATACTGTGGCCTCTGTTCTCTTAAACAAGAGATATTCGTTGCAACAAACGCGTTTGTTTGGTGTTGGAATTTCCTTTGAAGTACCAGTCTATTTTTAATTTCATAGATACCTGTTGGTAATATGTAGTACTGTTGGCCAGTATGAATCACGGCATGTTCTGAACTTCTGGTTTAAAGATGACCTTAACTGTGATATTTATACGTATTAACGTGCACAGCGGCTCACTATTCATTAAAGTGACACTCTTATTCTAAATCAATGCATACACATGTATAACAAACATCAATTTTGACTGATAAACCTTTAACTCCTTACTAAATAATGCATTATGGAAAATATTAATTACTGGTAACAAGATTGTAGCCGGGTATTTAAAAGCAGAAAGCGCAAAAATATTAAATGATTGGTGATTGCTAAAAGATTTACTGTGTTAAACTATACCATATACATGAGGTAGAAGTACCGTGTTTTATGCTCATTTCTTTCAAATTAAACTCGGTATCCTTCATAAAAACCATTGTTTTCGACATTCATTCATCCTGTTTGGAATATTAAAACAATATTATTAATTGTGGTGAATCTTATTTGGAAGAAAAATTGCATCTCCAACAATTGGGTGCGAAAACACTCGAATTTTCTGATGTATTAATCTGGTTTGTTTATTCAACAGGCATAGGATATTTAACTGCCATTTCCATTGGATTAAATCTTAATAACATTTCCTTCTGGCTTAAACGCTGATTACAGGTCCCATTTTTTTTATTTTTGTACCCCGCTATCTTGGGAAATCAGTTTCTGGAAGAGGTGATCAAACCATCACACACTATTTTAATTCCTTTATGGTGTTTAAGGTATTGTTGTTTTTTTGTATCTGATGTTCAAGCCCTATCATTTTGAAGAAACTATGAAGCTCTAAAAAACTTCAGAAGCGGTTTAGTAATAAAAGTATTAATAAAAGCATCGTACACTATATTAAAAACATTTTTAAAGACAGACACGATTGCGGGGGTTATGTTTAGAGAAAGGCTTTGTTAATTTATTATCGGTAAACATTGATATCGTATGTACGACACCTTTAATAGGCATTTGATGATAAATAATTCACCTATTCGTGTTTCGTTATCGGAAAGACGATGATAATGTCTAAGCATGTCAGTAGTCATGTGATAGTTCATGTCTCCCAACGAGTGTCTGATTGATCTTGTACATTGTGGGTCGGAACAAGGTCGTCGTCATAAATTTGACTGTCTTTGTGCCACATTGTTAAAATATTGTACTACTAATAATGCAGAATGTGTGTTGCTAGACTTATTTCTTTAACTATATATAGTAATAATACAGATAAATACACAGAACGTTTCTTTTAGAGATAAATCGCTGATTTCATGCGTGTGGTGTCTGGTTGCAGTGTTTGCATTTGTGTATTTGTTGTTTAAACGTTTGTGTATCTAGTTTATACGTTTGTGTATCTAGTTTATACGTTTGTGTATCTAGTTTATACGTTTGTGTATCTAGTTTATACGTTTGTGTATCTAGTGTTTATACGTTTGTGTATCTAGTTTATACGTTTGTGTATCTAGTTTATACGTTTGTGTATCTAGTTTATACCCGTTTGGGCCCTTGTTTTGTGCCTTTAAACAGGAAGGTTTATTTAATGTTTGGCTTCTGGGCTTGTCCCTGTAAATTCCATTGTATCATCATATGATTTTAAATGTTGATTGGTGTAGTGCGGTTTTAAGATGTTGAAAGCATGTCCTTTTCTTCATCTCATCACCTTCTTCCTGATTCATACCTCTGACAAAGCCACTACCGTTGTCGATCAATAGTTTCCTTTGATTTGATATTTCTAAACTTTGATATAAATTTAGATTGAAAACTCTACCATATTATTGGAGTAACCGGGTATCAGCGGGCCGGGAACGTTTGGCGGGTACCCGGGTAGTATCATTACCCGAATTACGACCAATACAGCAATTAATTTTACATCGTGTTTTTTTTATATATATGAATGGGGTATTTTGTCTCGATGTGCTTTTTCATAGATGCTGTTCACCAACCTTTGTGACTCAGCTCACATGAACATTTTGTGTTTTCTTTTAAAAAAACGATAAAAACAACGTTCAAACCATACATGTCGTTGTTTTAGAAACATGAGACATTGATAGTGATTAGAAACATAGTTATTCGCAGTGCCTTTAAAAATACTGAATACAAGACTCTTTATTAAAGTCGGGTATATGTGATCAAGAAACATGAGCTATTTTCCGACATGAGAAACAAACATTCATAACATATAAAAAGAAGCCGTGTTTTACTATTCTATTTTGTGTTTATAAGGTGTCGTGAAATGTATATACGGGTAACCGTGTACCAAAGGGTATTAAGCGTCGGGACCCAGGGTCCAAATCTTTGCCGTCCATGCACTAGTAGTGAGCATAGACTGAAAGTTACGAATTACAAAATATTCCTGTTTAAGAACAAATGTCTTTAAATGTTATTTTATATGAGAAGGAAATGTTCTAGTTTAATCCAGTAATGTATGGCACTAATACAGTCGTAATAATGACAGCTTAAAATGTAGGGCGTCTATATCCTGCGAAGTATGACAGCCAATCATCGCACTTATACTTTCTAGTAAGATCAATAATGTCTCATTATAAAGATGAACAGAAGTGTTATTAAAGAAGTCAAATGAAGATTAAACATATATTTTATTGTCCTAGTGGACATAACTGCCCTTCTCCGTCCATCGATTTAGTTTGCTATTAATTGATTAAAAGGATACCCTAGTACTCGTGGCCAATATTTTCGACCCGTCACCTACTTAAATGAATGTGTCATTTACAAACAAACCTTCATCATACCATTAATCAGCAGTTTATTGAAAACGTTAATAAAAACGTTCGAATGATAAATCAATCAATATCGCGATGTCAGTCAGGAGGCAATAATTTTAACAACAATGTTTACATTGACATTTTGTACTTCAATGACACTGTCTCATGTCCTTGTGGTCAGAAATGAGATGGATTCAATGACCTTAGTTAAGTATCGTCAACAAGATTTAGTAAAGCGCAGCTTTGTAAATGTTCAAGAGATAATTCTAGAAACATGCTATCGGTCAAAGTCAGTAGGGGCTTATTTGATTTTACCTTTAACATGTCGAGTAGATTGTGTTTGGTACCCTGAGAGAAGTCTTTCTTTTCCGTTCCCGTAATTTTTATTGTTGCGTCCCCTGCAGCTGGTGTTAATTCTATCTTCAATTAACTTATATATTATTCTCAGCACAATCTTGACACATTTGAGCACGCAGTTCAACTGTTTGTATTTAAAAGGAACACAATGTTCGTTATTTAACCGTTTTTGTATACCCTAGGAAGTCCCAACATATCAATTCGTGTGTCTTGTATTCGCTCGCGTCTTTCGCCATTCATCAATGCCACGAACGGTTGTTTCACAACCTTCATTAATATCACCTTTCAAACGCCGTCTTGTTTATTTTCGTAAACGTTTTATTTCTCTAGTAAAAGTATTTCTTGTCTTTTTTAAGTATTTAGTTGTTAAATGTAATTGGATTTCTTATAATCGTCATTGACTTCTTTTATGTTTCTATAACAGAAGTTCTATTTTCCGCGTGCAGACCTAAGGAGGCCGTCTGTGTAATAAGTCTATTTGATTTCCGCTCTTCACAGAAACTCTAAATACTGTTGACATTTTATTTTCTCGCGACAGCTCCAGAGCTTTTTTTAACATTATTTCAATTGCTACGAAGAATCATATTAATTGTCAAAAACAAGAGAAAGTTTACTTCTTTAAAGGCCTAGTTTAAGCATTCTTTCAGGGACTCCGAAATGACAAATCCGGCGTTCCACACAAGGTTGTTTATTGGTCATAATTATAATTGCCTTTTGGTGTGAGTTCTGATCTGTACATGCATCACCGCTGCACACCCTTTTCTTTGAACACAGCGCGAAATGTCAATTAGCCAATAAATAATTAACAGGAAATTTGCCATCGAGCTGTGATTCCGATAAAAGGCAAAATGCAGGGGGTGCACATATATGGGTTAGCATGCACGACATTCTGTAACAATGTTTGCAGTAGCTTAGTTTAAGATTCAAGACTGAAAGTGTTAAAATTATTTGATTAAAGTAAAATATTATAGTGTAGCAAATGCAATAAAACATACACTGCAGATTTCCTTGCCGATGGAACATTGTTATCGGTGTCTTATTGTAGAGTTTTTTTTAAATGCCTTTGCATAGCTTAAAGTAAATCAACACAGTGCGATGCATTCAAACGAAGTTAAGAAATTATTTCTGAGGCAAATTTATTAAGGACTTTACATAGCAACATTCCCTTTCGCGTTTAAATTACATATCCAAATATCTAAGGACAGAATTTATTCAATTATCTGTTCCGTGGCTTACCTAAAGCAAACACGATTTTCACTAGTTAACACTGTCAGACAGAGAACATATATCACAACAATCATTCCTGCTAATCTTTGAACAATCCTTAAAATAACGACAGGTCATGAACCAACTGAGTATTCTTTAGAAGCTAGGCACCTCTTTTGGGACATGTCGCTTCGACTGGTATGTACTATAGTGTGTACAAGCATAAAACATAGCTGAAGAGAGATATCACATATGTATGAGAGGTATTATGACAGTACGCCTATATGGTGACTTTTATCAGATCGAGATTGGTGTGTTAACACATATCCGTCAAGACAACAAGGTGAGACGTATACGTGTTTACTCACCGAACGAGACATAATAAGGTCATCAGAAAAGTGTCCTACAGTAATATTCCATGTATTACATACCCTTCTACTTGTTTCATGTTTTTCGATTATATATGGAGTTTTATCAGTGAAATAAACTGCAAAATAATGAGAAAAAAATATCAACGTAAAGAACTACTTATAGTTACTTCTCCTTGTTCAAAACTATACAAATCATTTTTGAAGAAGTAACTGTTGCCAAAAATAACAACTTTTCCTGACGGGTAGCAGCGTAGCAAACACTCTTTTAAAGAAGGTGATATTTTGAGAAATAAATTTAAATATCGATCAACCCCAAAGAAGCATAAAAGAAACAGAACATTGGCATAAAACATGTTAATTTCATTGTAATATCGTATTTTATTTCACTCGTGATCATAAAAAGCTATATTTTCACCCGCCGATTCGCCACTCGTGGAAATATGTGTTTCTATGACACTATTTAAATATATTCTTCTTTATTTTGAGTTTCAATTTGATACAAAATCACCAATATCTGTCAATTTTCTAAATATTTAATAGCTGGCGCGTATGAATACGCTGTGTACGTTGTGTATTAAAGTCAAGGGAAATAAATAAGCGGTTACAGAATTCCATTTGCGTAGCAAAATAATAAGCGGAAGTTTCTTTGAATATCATGTTACTGGATATGTACCTGCTGGTGTTGGCGTGAGATCAATAAGGTCATGTTATATATCTAAACTTAGCAAGAGTTTTCCAGGTTTTAAAGCTATTTTAGCGACGCAAATTTAGTTCCTAGACCACACTCCCCTATATCATGATACAGGATCTGTAAACGACAGAATGGTGAAACCATTTTTTCAATACGTTCATGCGTTGACAACAGGCAATAAGGTAATATTCTAAGACAGTAAGATGACTCACACTCACTCCGCCTATTCTTACTCATTAAAATGTCACTTCATTTTATCTGCGAATACTCCTATCCCTTTGGATTTAAGTTTATGTCACACAAGGGGATGTGACGGGGTCAAGCCATGACGCAGCCATTATGATTCACTTCCGTTGTCTCTCCGTATCGCGCTCATTAAGGGATATTAACACTAATAACGTTTAAATGTGAATGAATTTGATGGTTTTTGTTGACTTTTGAAAAATAAGCGCCACTGAATCCGTTGCTAGGGAACAATGGCAGCAAAAATGGAAAACCGTCAATAAAAGTATCAACTAGGGAACGGCTTTTTATTTTGGAGGTCTTTGGTGCTTCTGTTAAACTCTCTTCAACAACACTGCTGAATAATAAGCTCTGAAGGAGTTAACACCCTTATGTCATAGACTTCTGAAGGACGAAGGCAAATAAATGATGAGGATGACTTCAAGTAAGCGACACGCGAATGTGTGTAGGGCATCCTGACATTTGGGAAAACCACAAATTGAAAAGTTCGTTTCTCAGCATTTGTTGGATTTTTATTTAGATTCGAAGTAATTCTTGTCCATGGAGACTTGTGACAATCCCAAAACAAAACATAACACGCTATACTGTCATAAACGTAACCAACTATATTCTACATACTTGCTGAATCTGTTAATTGGCAATTTATGGCAACATCCCTTGGTTTTCATAACAAGAAATAAGAAAAGCCGTTCCTGATTCCAGGAATATAATGCCATCCTAAAAAATATTTTGCTTGATAAAAGAGATGTTTGTTTTTTTATACACGTGACATTTCCATCTACATGTATATGAATATATATCTCATCTCCTTCATAAATGTCCATTAAACCTAGGTGTATAGTCCATATACCCCGAATAAAACTTCAAGTACATTACAATCAAAGAGACTTTTGCTCCTTAACATGTTTTATAGCTAATGAAAAAAAGCTCCAGAAGACAGAAACAAAACTTCTAAAATGTTTATGCAAACAAGTTACACGATAAACTGTGTGACAAAGATGTTTTATGATTCAACAACAAGAAAGAGGATATTGCGTAAGAAAAATTCCAGAAACAAACTGATTAATTTGTGTGATAAGAAATGGAAACAATCCCTTAAATAAAACATATTCACCAAAAATAAACCAACAAATCATTCGAAGAATCCAGCAATATGGAACAGGAAGTGACATTTTATGTTACCGTTAATATATATGGCGATGGTGAAAGCAAAGTGCAATGCTGTTTTGTATATATAAAGAGAAGTCGGTGGGTTATAATGGTAACACTGTAAGTGTATATTAAGTAGGGAATATACATTCATACACGTCACTCTCGCGTGATTTAAAGCCACTATGGGTATACATCACATGGGCTTTCAGCTACTTACAGTGTAATCAATAATATCCAGGAAAAGTAATCCATCAAAAATACAACATACGGCTAAATTTATAACAATGGATTACTCTATTTGTCTGAGACTGTTTATTGATAGTTGCAGTAGTGCAGCACTGCCAAACGTCCCTCGAACCGGCAGTATTCCCGGGCGGTGTCTATTTGAATGAGACTGTTTATTGATAGTTGCAGTAGTGCAGCACTGCCAAACGTCCCTCGAACCGGCAGTATTCGCGGGCGGTGTCTATTTGACTTAGCCTGTTTATTGATAGTTGCAGTAGTGCAGCACTGCCAAACGTCCTTCGATCCGGCAGTATTCGCGGGTGGTGTCTATTTGACTGAGACTGTTTATTGATAGTTGCAGTAGTGCAGCACTGCCGAACGTCCCTCGAACCGGCAGTATTCGCGGGCGGTGTCTATTTGACTGAGACTGTTTATTGATAGTTGCAGTAGTGCAGCACTGCCAAACGTCCCTCGAACCGGCAGTATTCGCGGGCGGTGTCTATTTGACTGAGACTGTTTATTGATAGTTGCAGTAGTGCAGCACTGCCAAACGTCCCTCGAACCGGCAGTATTCGCGGGCGGTGTCTATTTGACTGAGACTGTTTATTGATAGTTGCAGTAGTGCAGCACTGCCAAACGTCCCTCGAACCGGCAGTATTCGCGGGCGGTGTCTATTTGACTGAGGCTGTTTATTGATAGTTGCAGTAGTGCAGCACTGCCAAACGTCCCTCGAGCCGGCAGTATTCGCGGGCGGTGTCTATTTGACTGAGACTGTTTATTGATAGTTGCAGTAGTGCAGCACTGCCAAACGTCCCTCGAACCGGCAGTATTCGCGGGCGGTGTCTATTTGACTGAGACTGTTTATTGATAGTTGCAGTAGTGCAGCACTGCCAAACGTCCCTCGAACCGGCAGTATTCGCGGGCGGTGTCTATTTGACTGAGACTGTTTATTGATAGTTGCAGTAGTGCAGCACTGCCAAACGTCCCTCGAGCCGGCAGTATTCGCGGGTGGTGTCTATTTGACTGAGACTGTTTATTGATAGTTGCAGTAGTGCAGCACTGCCAAACGTCCTTCGATCCGGCAGTATTCGCGGGTGGTGTCTATTTGACTGAGACTGTTTATTGATAGTTGCAGTAGTGCAGCACTGCCGAACGTCCCTCGAACCGGCAGTATTCGCGGGCGGTGTCTATTTGACTGAGACTGTTTATTGATAGTTGCAGTAGTGCAGCACTGCCAAACGTCCCTCGAACCGGCAGTATTCGCGGGTGGTGTCTATTTGACTGAGACTGTTTATTGATAGTTGCAGTAGTGCAGCACTGCCAAACGTCCCTCGAACCGGCAGTATTCGCGGGCGGTGTCTATTTGACAGAGACTGTTTATTGATTGTTGCAGTAGTGCAGCACTGCCAAACGTCCCTCGAACCGGCAGTATTCGCGGGCGGTGTCTATTTGACTGAGACTGTTTATTGATAGTTGCAATAGTGCAGCACTGCCGAACGTCCCTCGAACCGGCAGTATTCGCGGGTGGTGTCTATTTGACTGAGACTGTTTATTGATAGTTGCAGTAGTGCAGCACTGCCAAACGTCCCTCGAACCGGCAGTATTCGCGGGTGGTGTCTATTTGACAGAGACTGTTTATTGATTGTTGCAGTAGTGCAGCACTGCCAAACGTCCCTCGAACCGGCAGTATTCGCGGGCGGTGTCTATTTGACTGAGACTGTTTATTGATAGTTGCAGTAGTGCAGCACTGCCAAACGTCCCTCGAACCGGCAGTATTCGCGGGTGGTGTCTATTTGACGTCCGGTGGAATGCGAAATGGCAAGCATACATATATTAATGTTCCATTACCTAATCCGAGCTAACCCTAACTCTAGCCCGTGTGACTTATATAATTATCCCCGGCTACGGCAGTAAATGGGTTCGTTTTGGACTTGACGGGATTCTCGGTTCCTGAATCATTAAATCAAGTGTTTTGAAACCTTGTTGATCCTGGCTGATACCTTATTGAATATCGAAAAGGCCAAACTATTTAAGATTTTAAAAAAACATTCGATACAGTCGAATGGTCATTCATGATTACTTGACTGCAGGAATATAACTGTTTCAAGAAAAATATTAATCGTTGGGTAGCAATGACATCTCATATTGCCCATCGATTAACATTTTCTTTG
This sequence comes from Mya arenaria, assembly GCF_026914265.1. Classification (NCBI taxonomy): domain Eukaryota; kingdom Metazoa; phylum Mollusca; class Bivalvia; order Myida; family Myidae; genus Mya; species Mya arenaria. The sequence goes on along the minus strand of NC_069129.1, from coordinate 12,045,207 downwards.
AAACCATATTACTCTAAACATCCCAAAACGATTGTCATGAAAGAGAAGACAAACATGTCGACATTTGAACTACTTGTTTATTATTCTATTAGACAGTTGCGGTGACCTTGATCGTTTACCTACCGACCCTTAAACAATATGGGTTATTTCTTTCTGAAGAGCAACCCATCACCGAAGTTTTATGGTTCTAGGTGTCTACCGACCGACATATCATCCGACCATCCGAACGACCGAACTACCAACAAACCAACAATACAATACACCAGAATACTCCAGAACATTTTTTCAAAGCGGTATAACAATCACATCCGAAGACCCCAAAACATCATCATGATCATAATTGTCACAACCCTTGGAACCATTTTAAAAAAGAAGAAGTCGATTTTATCGTAAATTCTTATAACCTTATTGCCATAGTTTCATTATATAGCTTCATATTTGTGTGACAAGCAAACAATGAAAATGATCACGAAGTTGAGGATTTAAAAAAAATAGATGCCAATTGTGACGTGTATACAGACCTTAGATAATATAAGTCACGACTTAAATCCTTGAATGAAACGGACCCGCTGGTGATGACGTACACTACTATTTACAAGTACAAAAATGCTTTCTATAATCAAAAGGTTAAAGACCTTCTTGTATTGGTTCCCTATGGAACACTATGCATATGATCTGTAATTCATTTCCACTACAGAAAATGACATGAGCGATACATCTTACGTGACCTGTCTTGTCATTTTGCGGCTATTTGTACTTGAAGACAAATCGCTTTACTTTACTCTTAATGATCTACTTTTTACGGTAAAACATACAATGTGTCATTGTATAAATAGACACACTAAATCACTGGGTATATATGTTTATTCAGGAAGATTCCGAAAATATGATACAGAACACTTTTACCTCAATCCATATATTCCGTACTTATAATACCCTTCAAAGTAGTAGGAAAATATTCAAAACTAGTCCTATTAAATGAACAACCTTTCAAGAGACCTTAAACATTCTTACTAGCGTACACGCGAATATTCCTTCATTTGTGTTCATTCCGTTTTCTGTGTCTTGGTAAAGCTATTTCGAAAAGTGCTTGGTCTGTTTGAGGTGTTTGTGGTTGTTGTGTTTATTCGTTTTTGTATCTAGTTCATTGTCGTTTGAGCACTTGCCTTGTGCATGTAAACAGTATTTAATATGCGGTTTCTGGGCTGGTCGCTGTAGTTTTATTATATTATTGGAATTGCATGCGTGAGGTTAAGTCCTCTAAAACTGGTTTGAAACAAGACTCCGTTTCAAGATTAATTAACAAGAGAAAATTGATGCGTGGCAAGAATATCGCCGAAACAAACGGTGAATGTGTTTTAATGGAGAGGTCTTCAATATATATTCATATTTTACTTATCAAGTACTGACTGTGGAACCAATACACTGTGTATGTTGTCTACGTTTCTCAACAGTTTCGTTGTGTAGTTAACTTGCCGTTTTCTTGTGCCCTTATTCGCCAATCGTGTCTGCGCTTCTGTATTTATATGTCTTTGGTACTTATCATACATGAAAATAATAGTTATTAAACTTTTATAAAAAAGTCAACAAAGCAACCAATTTTTAAAACCAATACCACTGTTTATATTTTAGAGTCAATAAAAAGTAGTTTATTATTATCATGAACGAAATAAAAATAAAATAAAATATGGGCGCCGACCTCTGGCCGCCTATCAATACTTAAAAATGTATGTATGTGTAGGCTGCCATTGTTGAATCGTGGCGCTGAATGAATCTCGTTTCGTTGTTGTTAGGTGTTCCTGTTGTGCCCCTGAACACCGTATTCGTTTTAATACTAGGCTTATCATTCTTGTTACAATTGTATAAATGTTATGTAATAATTCTGCTTATGAAGATCCTTATTTTGTCATAACCAAGGCCATTTTAATAACAGCATTCGCATTTAGCTGAAATTTTATTTTATATGTCGGTTTATGGAACGGATAGTTTCGAAACTATCATTTCTTTGATGCAGCATGACTTACATGACATAAACTTTTAACATATTCACCGGTTATTATTGTTAAAGAAGGGTTGTTTGTTCAGAGGTCAAAACACTATAAATGACAAAGACTTTTTTTAAAGTTGGTGAATACTTCCTTCTTTAAGTAAGTAAGTGTTCGGATAGTTACCTGGTACAGCCAGAAAGGAGAGAAAGGAAAAATGAAGAAGAAAATATAATGAAGACACGATGGTGCAGATGTGGGGTAAGTTGCCGGTCAATAGGTTGAAATTCAATTTCAGTATTTTTACTTGGTCTTCACTGACCGTGCCATTACGGAAACGCCAGCTGTAACCAAGGACGATAGTTTGATAATTGAGTAACGATGTTGTCTTGTAACGCTGTGTTTAATGTTTGGTGTTTGTTTCACTCTTTAAACAGAGTCTTTCTTAAAATAGGGGTTTTTGTACACACCATCGGTAAACTAAAATATTAGAATGACTTTGTTTTTTCTACCGCTTTGCATGATGTCATATCAATACTCATTTCCAAGCTTATCATACAGGGATTTGGAGAAGCCATATGCAAGAAATTAATCAACGGCGTTGTCTTTCCAGTTGGAGACTCCTCCAAATTGTAACATTGGCCACAGCAATATGTGTTGATTGAGATATGCTCTGCTCAGAGCAATTATATACAGGACAGATTTTCGTGATCCTCGGGGATTTTGTCCACACATTTCTCTGCTAATAAGTGCCACGGGAAATTGGCCTTAAATGAACTGTAAACGCCTCCCATGTACTACTGTTACAGTTAATGACTTGCTGGATAATTCTCGTGCCAGAAATAGGACATAGAATTGGTTAAAGAGTTTGTTATTAGGATACAAATTCATTCACATTCGGTATGAGTGGCCATGACCCATTTACGGACCAAAACGTATATCTGTGTTAAAGAGTCAAATCATAAACCATTATAAATCGAAAACTTATAGCATATACTTAGGAGATAATTGACTAACTTAAACGGTTAATTTGACTCAAGCAAGTACATTGTGAATTTTATTTCAATTCCTTATTTCTAGGATCTACTAGAGCACGCCTGTTACATGTACCTATCTGATACCTATACGTTACATAGGACCAATACTTTTTGTTGTGTCAGCCTTGTCATGAGTAAATTAAAACGGACTGATAATCACAACATGGTGCTATTGAAAATATGACGAACTATTCACATACATTCTGTATTCCACTATTGCAGGTTGTTAAAGGAAAACAAAAGCAATCGTAGATCACTATATAACTCGATGAACCTTTGTGAGTAACATGTCAAGCATTCCGGTAAAAACGTTACCGTGTGCAATTTCTAGGAAGAGGAACCTAAAAAGATTGCGTCTGAAACTTAAACCTTAACTTTGAAGTTACTCACTTGAAATGGAACGTTCCGTTGTCGAATCCAAAGAATGGCACAGTATACGTTATCATCCAGATGTAGCTTCCCCCACAATCAAAATATGGAAGAGTCCAGTGGCCGTCGTCATATGTTACTGTCAAGGACGAGTCTATTTCAGTAATTCCGTGGGACGTTTGGTTGTAACGCCACTGTGAAGTACCTGAAAATATAAAGGACATAACCTTTGAGTGAACATTCTATAGTCCATAAACATCGTCAAAGACATACGATTATAGTAATCATAACATTTTGTTTTTGCTGCGTGCTGGTGTGTAGATGGCCTTTTTCATAAGCCGACTGAATTGTTATTGATAGTCACCATGACTCATTAAAAGTTGCATACGATATGGTTACGAATTGCCGTAGGTTTAAACGATCTAATAAGACAGGTAATTTCTTTGCATGAAGGTTGTGCTCTGCATGCCTATATCATGTCCCTACGCACAGGGTACAGAAGGTAGAAAATTCAGCTCTATATAAGCTTATCAAATAGTGCTCACCATGAGCCATTTTCTGACCACTGTGCGCAAGAGTGTATAAACCATTTCTTTTGAAATGTTAATCTCAGTTTCAGAATAATATTATCGCTTGTTTGTGGTCATTTCTAACAATAAGGTACACAAATCTCAAATAAACATGTTTACATTGTATAATTGTATACATCCCCACAAACAAACATATACTCCTAAATGATCATGAATATATACATGTATATGCACTGTATTGGTCACTTGATGAAGTGTAGTGTAAGAGAAGCATGTGAATACGAATAGATCACTTAGGTGCCCCCCTCCCCTCTCCCTTGTCCCACTCAAGTGATCACTTGAGTGCTCCTCATGTTAGTGTTGTTGGAGTGTGAGTGAGAGTGGTTGCTCTGATTTCGGCCCTTAGAAACTCGACTAGAGCCTTATGCGAGAATAATCTGAGATACTTTGGCATGAGTGTGGTAGAGTGTGAGTGAGAGTGGTTGCTCTGAGTTCGGCCCTGAGAGACTAGACTAGAGCCTTATGCGAGAATAATCTGAGAAACTTGGACATGAGTGTAGTATAATTAAATAACCAATCCTCTAGTCCGATGCATCACATTTCTTGTAATTGTTTAAAGTTGAAAATAAACATCTTTGAGTAAAGAAAAAGGTAAGTTAGTTTCGGTACTCTTGCCCAACAGGCTTACAATGATTTTTTCAATGATCATTAAATGACTACACCAAGAGAACTTTTATGTAGGCATGATATTTTGCATCGATACGACCCATCAGCCTGGCTAAGTGTCTACATGGTTAATGGCTAAATGTATTTTAAAGGAAATAGTAACAATAATACAAAAACATGCACAATCGATTCTCTCAAATTACAGTTTGAAAATGCACCAGACGAGACTAAATGTTTAAGTATGTGTTTGAATGTTACGATAAAACACCATTGTAAGACCTTAAAAGCTTTCTTCCCATCCTGATATTACAGATTATTGAATTAGCAGAACACTTAGAGCAGCAATATAAATGGTTTAGTCGTTTTTTTGTGATTTTGTTGGTTTTAACGTATTCAATTTCGGAATAAAAATACAAAGTTTGTAAGCAATAAACAAAATATTAAAGTAAGCCTATGTCAGAAGAAGATAAACAACTTATAAAAGCCTTTTCACATAGGGAATATTTGGTTACGCATATAGCAGCTTTTCGGATAAATTGGAGATGTTAGTGATAATAGCGCAAATCAATCCGTGGATAGAATAATCTTTATGCAATATTGAGGGGTAATGTTGTTAGCAAAAACTAAAGAATCATGGATACTCGAATATTTGTTAGAGAACAACCCGCAACTGTAAATAGCTTAAATGTTATGTGCTTCGGTCAAAGTTAACCAACACGTTTATTGATTGGTCGATATTTATCCAATATTTGCTGTTAACCAATCGTATCACTTGAATTTTGCCAAATAACCAAAGAATAATCTGTGGACAGCTCTTTATATGTTTTATACGATAAGCTGCAGACATATTCATAAATTGAGTTACAAATACATAGATTGCAATCCATGAACATAAACTGCATTACATACACATAAATCGCAGTATTTATACAAATATTATATTACACTTATATAAAATACATTATATATACATAAATTGCAGTATATTATATACTTAAATTGCATTACGTAAACATAGATTGCATTACATATACATGGATTGCATTACATATACATATACTGCATTACGTATACATAGATTGCATTACATATACATGGATTGCATTACGTATACATGGATTGCATAACATATACATGGATTGCATTACATATACATGGATTGCATTACATATACATGGATCGCATTACTTATACATGGATTGCATTACATGTACATGGATCGCATTACTTATACATGGATTGCATTACAAATACATGGATCGCATTACACATACATAGATTGCAGTACATATACATGAATCGCATTACATATACATGGATTGCATTACATATACATGGACCGCATTACTAATACATGGATTGCATTACAAATACAGGGATTGTATTACAAATACATGGATTGCATTACTAATACATAGATTGCACTACTAATACATGGATCGCATTACATATACATAGATATCATTACCTATACATGGATTGCATTACATTTACAAAGATTGCATTACTAATACATAGATTGCATAACATATACATGGATTGCATTACATATACATGGATTGCATTACAAATACATGGATTGCATTACTAATACATGGATTGCACTACTAATACATGGATTGCATTACATATACATGGACTGCATTACTAATACATGAATTGCATTACATATACATGGATTGCATTACTAATATATGGATTGCATAACATATACATGGATTGCATTACATATACATGTTGTGAGTTATCAACGTCTTGAATAATGAGAAGACTGTCATCAGCCAGTAGTTTTAACAGCATTTGAAATATGCCACTGCAAGAACAGTTGACTGAAATGTGCGAGCGAGTTAATTTGTAGAATACATAATGGTTTATATGCAATAAACGCGTGCTCGTTTTAGGTTAAGGCAAGGTGCGTACGAGGTTACTTCAAAGGAATGTTGTTGTTTTCAAATACAGCATTCTTTTCATATCTTGATGATTGATAACATTATTTGTAAGCGACTCCACAAAATGTTCCTTTAACAATGCGATACAGATGTAATTAACTCGATCGCTGACATTTCAGTGAATTATTCTAAATGCTAATTTTCTCCTGTTTCCTCATGCAAATTACAGTAATCACCCTGATTTGAATTCTGTCTTTTATTCTTTTAAACGACCAGGTCCAATAAAATTGCGTTTAACAGCCGAATAAATAGCGTTCACTGCATGATCGAACAATCGTTATAATGATAGAATAGAGCAGAACTGTTTTAGATCCAGACTCACTTTTTATCAGCTCTGGTTGCGTTCGATTGATAGCAAATTATTGATAGAGGTTGCACCGGAATGTCGCTTCTCGGATTTCGTTATCTGTTGTGAAAGAGCGTAGAACAATTTTGATTAAATAAATCATAATGAACTTGAAACCCAGACAACCCGCAGGGCAACTCTTACTGAATACTTTAAAGTCAAACTGACACTCTTGTTGGAATACACAATAAAACCCACCGGACTCTGAACAGGTGAGAATATCATTAGATAAATTCTAAGTGCGCGGCGAGTCTGAACGGTCTCCATACAACACTCACAAAACTGTGGTGAATAATAATTCTATTTTCCCCTTATTTTTTTTTTAATATGTCTACTCCAAGGTTTTATCTTAATAAACATCACATTAAAGCGTACATTTCCGCCAAATCCATAAAAAGGTAAACTCTTTTACATCAAATCAAATAGAAGAAAAGACACATCAAAGCTTAGAATACATTAATAATTTGCTTAAAGACAAAATACAAATGAAATTCATAAGGAAGGAACTGAAAGGGAAAGGACATAAATTCACATTATTTGCAGTTCGTCCTTAAGGAAATCGTTCTCGTCTGTTGCATAATTAATAAGAGACAACATTTAGTCTGACACATAGTGTGTAAACATAACATAAAAATGTTTCCGGTTAGGGAAAATGCTAGTGCTATAATCCATATTTTCCAATCTTAATTTAGATTTCTCACAGACAAAAACCTTCATTGGGCAACACAAGCAAGAAAGCATCAACTAATAAAGGCTATAAACCGCAGCGCCGTAGACCGTCTTAATAGCTTAGTAGTTCATTATTTTTACGTCAGAGGAAAACGTTAATTCCCCAAGCCCAACATGTTAAGTCCATATTCGGATAGAGACAGGGTCGAGATTTTGGTGTTTTATCGCTCGAATGATAGACATGTTCATTACGGGAGGTCTTTGGTTTGTGACGGTATCGATTATGTGTCATTGCTTCACTGCTACAGATTGAACAGCTTTGGGCATCAGTGCAGTCCGCTCGTCATTGATATCGAATACCCGTTTATTGTTTTGTATTGATTATGATATTGAATACAATTACTCTTTAGTGCGAAGCCAGAACGCGTTGGCTAGTAGACAAGGTAATGTTCCCTTAATTACTTCACACGTTTCGCAAGGAGGTTATGATATAATACGATGGTATTACGATATTCGGCCATGTGGGTCTATGATCTTGTGGTAAATAAATGTTCTATGATTTGTTTTGTTTCATGGGCATTACTAACCTTTGGGATTTTGTGTAAACAATTTTAATCACACTGGCAAACATATTTGCATATCTATACATAAAAGGCGTGAATCCCCAGCGAAATTCAGCCATCTTATTGTGGTTTAATATAATTTAATCCCCCGACATTCATGTTTAGAATACAATAACAATTTGCTTTAAGACAAACACTTTTCTTGTGGTGGCAAGAAAGGTCGATTGTGGCATGGCAAAGCAAACATGAAACTCTCAAGTGAAATGCACCTGCCAATGCTGTTTTTTTGTATTTTCGTATTTTATTTTACACTAAAATAACCTAAGCATTTATATGTGCAAACTCAATGTTTTTAAGTTCGTTTGTACCAATTTAATCTAGCTCTTGTGCTAATCAAGCTAAGCTGATATGAACAACGCTGGAGTCATGGGTAAACGTATCGGTAACGAATTTTTGGTGATGGTTTTTATATAGTATATATGTACTATGTTGTTTATGGAGTTTTGTGCTTTTGTTCCATGTGTTTGGTTTGTGATTGTTTGTTTTTTGTTCTATGTCTTTGGCGTTTATCCTGTGTCATTTAACGGGGTTTATGTTAAAACTTTCGACTACTTCGATTACTTTTCGAAACGTTCTGCGGTTTTTCATATAAATATTTATATTATGTATTTTACGACTGCAGTTGTTAGAACTAGTGTCTTTCTGAGCTATCTATGAGCGAGGCTCTGTCTCCGAAACTGAATGAAAATGAGGTGATCCATCAAGGCAGTATTGTGAATACAACTTCATTGTCGTGCGTGAAATTGTTCGAAATCGCATTTAACTTGCAATCGAATAGTTTCTCGTCGCTATCGGATTCTTCATCAGTTATCACATAATTGTCTTTTACGGACACTGCGCTCCTCGAAATAAGAAACATTATTCGATTTTAAAATGATTTAATAGATGACTGTGTTTCAAGAATAGACCGTTAATGTTTCCAGTTGGAAACGCAAAGTGAATAATGCTTGGGAACAAGTACAATGAGCATTTCGGCGTGTGTGTAATGTGCTAGACCAATAAACCTCATGCATAAGTGATCCTGTAACATCTTTCTGAAAGAGAGTTTCATGCAAAGTATCGAAATACACGGCTCGTTTTTATAAACTACAACAGGGTTGTAAACAGTGTTTATACTTAATTGCCTCCAAACATGGCTTATACTAACATGTTTGACTTCTTGACGTGTCCCTGTTAGTTTCATTGCATTATTAATCGAGTCTGTTCATTGACAGGGACAGAAGCAACATTATCAGCGCAACCAAGCACTGGCCTAGGAAACTACACTGTGATATTGCAACATCTCTTAAATCTACCCAGTCACAGATGAGAAAATGACAACATTGAAGAAATGTTTTCAAAGGAAACCTATATATTTTATGCTTTAAAGTAGTTTATAGAAATTTATCAGTGAAATTAATATTCAATGTCAGTGTTTCAAAGAGTAAACATATCAAGTGGGTATTGTTTAATGTTTTCAAACTTTAGCCCGTTTTGCTATGAAAATCATACATCAGCGCGCACAGGGCTGGGACACAAAATGAACATGGTCGTTTCCGGTGTGACGTTACTTGCGCTTTAATTTTGCACATTTTCCTTATAAAATGCAATAAATCGTCTTTTGTACCAATTTTAACCATATTATAAAAAGAACACGAAAATTGGACATTTCAATCTAGACTACGCCACTCGTGACCTATGACTTTTACCCTCCGTATATTTTTTTGTAGAAGCCTTACATAACTCTACAGATGAATAAATGCACTCTATTGCACGCAAAATTATCTTCATCTAATCATCAAAATGATCAAAATTATATCTCGTCACAAACGAAATTTTTATTCATACGATCTGTCGCGTACGTATTTGTCTAGTTAGAAGAAAGACTAACAAAGATATCGATCTAAATTGATGACAATCGGTGACCAAATAGATCTAATGACACAAGTACAAACCAAACTTTGTTCAGAAATGGAAAGCGTTGTATTAGAAATAGAATAGATATAGCCGAATCAAACATTCCGGCGCTGCTCTAGCACTTGTCACGTAACTAGATACAGTTCAAGGCCGAGATGAGGAAGACGAATGTTTGCCGCGAGAAAATGAAGTTTTGACGCGTTGAATGCATCCAAACCCTAAAACAAATTGTTGGAAAAATGCGAGATTCATGCTGATCTGTGATTATGCAGCTTTTACGACTCTCAATGATTTTCTAGTAAATTATATAGAAACATAACATTTATTTCGTAATAATAACAGGCTGTTACGTGGATGTCAAACGATACTTAGTAATTTTCATGAATAAAAGCCAAATTTGTAGAGGCATCCCAAGGGAACAGATGGAGAAAAGAACAATAGCTTACAAAGGTCTTCTCATCCGGATAGTATCTACTCGCCTTTACTCATACGTCAAAAATCATAAACTAATTGAAAAGATAGTTTTCTTAGAACGCATATAGTAATATGTTTCAATTAGACAATCTATTATTGCATGAGTTGTTGAAACAAGGTCAGCCTTCGGATACCCTCTACGAACGACATACCTTATATGGCGAACATATTCTTTTTTTAAATATGGAATACAAACAAAACTACTGAAGTGCCACAGTGTTGTGACGTGAATGGACTTTGCTGCACGATTGGCTTTACTGTGAACATGGAGCTAAACTTTCATTCGAGTTTTCCATAGAATAGTATTTTATGTCAACTTAATTCGACAGATAAGACTCGCAATCAAACACTGCTTAATAATAAAAGTCAAATTGAAAGTGAATTTCATGAGACAATAAATTAGTTATTATGTTGAATGATTAGGAACAACAGAGGCAACGATTATACGAAGAGCAACTTAAAAGTATAATGGATCAAGTACATACAGCCAGAATGCTCGAGAAGATACTGAATTTTTCCTCGCTATCAAAATGCCCTTGCAATTAAAATAACAATTTATTTACTACTAGAGTGTATTTCTGGTAAAAATACGTGTGTTTACGCCCCTAGTAGACTCGAATTCCAGTGAACCCTTGTTTCTCCGATCGTTCAAAGGTGGTAATCTCATCAATCAATAGTAAAGCAATTTTGATGAGGGTATGGTTTGTTTGTGGTGTAAGTTGGTTAATGGTGTTTGTATATGTGTATGTGATGTTAATATGTTTGTGTTTATGGTTCATGATCGATTTGGCACTTGCCTTGTGACCCTTAACAGGGTTTAATTATTTTTGAATGTTCGACTACTGGGCTAGTCCCTGTATTTTTCATTGTATTATTTATATTGAAATTATGAAACAGTTTTGATCTACATATGTATCTAATATGATATTAATCTTTTGAGGAAATATATTAGCTAAACACTATTTATATCAACGTGACCGAAGTTGCGCTATACAGGTGTAACAAATGCACTGCAAACTGCTTGTTAACTTATTTAGTTAGGCACAAGGTCGGTATCCCAACAAGCGCAATCAAACAAAAGTTTCATTGTATTTGGCTCGAAGTCTCTAAATTCTCGAAAAGAAACATTCGGGGTACTGTCATCTCCTATGTATACTCGGCGTCAACGTTGTAGTGTAAAAAAAAACCTTAGCCATAATCAAACAATCGTTCAAGTCAAGAATATGAAAAGAAAACAGATACAAATTATATTTTAATAGACAACACGCACATATTATACAGTGACGACTTTTGTCCATTTTTCGACCTAAAAAAGTGCGCCATGTGGCGCTCTTGTTTTTGATATTTTTCTCGTTTTTATTATAAATGTTTATATCTACACCATCCAGCAAAGGCCATGTTTACCAGTTCCTTAGCCATTATTTTATAACGTATTTATTACCAAGAGCAAACCATCTAAGACCAAAGCCCACAATCCAATCAAACCACCAACTCCAGTATTCAATCCAATATCTCCGGTTATTCTCTAATTAAATATTCCTATAAAATGTCTCTCTTTCGTCTTCCCGTCCCTTATCTGTTGTCCGGGATCATTAATTTCACTTTGTGACATACATTTATTAGTTTTGACACCAGGTTTATAGAGGACTAAGCTTTGTATCGATCTAGTCGAGACTTTTTATTCCATTTGTAATCTAGTCCCTAGATATAAACACCAATTGTGTTCTTTGTAATACCATCTAAATTCCTCTCAGTGTTTATGCCTTTGTAATTAACCTCTTTGATACTTTTATCAGAAAGTTTGACAGTATCATTTATTGTTGGTTCATCTTGCTTAATCTTCATGTTAGTAAGAGATTGAACAACGTGTTTATTTATTACGAAGGACAGTGAATTACTATATTTGACAGCCTATCATTCTGGATTCGATGGGAACTTTCGTTCGATTCTGCATTAAGTGCATTTCCGTTGTTAGATGATCTGTCGTTTCAAAAGGTACACTATAAGGGTTCAACAAGAACTGTCTCTTTCACATGTAATGAATTTGTGATGTTTAGGTTGTATATTGCTGCAGTTTAAAGACCCATGCTGTGTTTTCTTTGGTGTCAGATTATACTATCAAATTGAAGTAAAATAAATTTATCCGACTAAGATTAAGCCAACTTTTAATTGAAGTATACATTTACTTAGAATCATCGAGTTAAATCACTTGGCTATATCTGCTTGTAGAAGTTAACACTTTTAATATAAGTGTCCGTTGTTTGAAATCTTAAAACTTATTTAAAGTTTAAAAACTTTCCCATACACGTATTTGCAAATGCCAATATTATTATAAACATAACAAAATAGATTAAAAGCACCAAAGCGAAGGCCAATGCGTTTCGCATTTCCTAAGTTGATCAAGGAAATGCCTGTCAGCGTTATTGGACTTACTAAACATGTGTTCAATGATATAGTGAAGAAGCTAAAACCTTGAACACCAAAGTGAGGAATCCGATTCAAAATAAGCCAATTCTCTCACAGCTCCATTAACCTCAAATGTTTAACTTGTAACTAGTAACCCCAAGTAATTTTCAAACAATTGGAAGGATAATGCTTGCCAATTTCAAAGCTTTTACAGTATTTGTGTTCTTCGAAAATTCAAACAAGCTAATTATCTTTTCAAATTTAGTAACAGTAAACTTGCATTTACTAATAATTTAGTTTGTAAGTCATGTCGAATCATGGACATTAAATATTTCCTTTTCGGTGATAAAACTTAGGAATCCGTGCTTCTATATAAACATTGTCAGTGACATGTCAGCTGAAACTCTCATAAATACTAATTACAACTATCTTCGATCTTATCTAGTGTTTCACCAAATGCAAATGTCGTGTTGCTTCTTCAGCAGGAGTGGTTGTTTAGAACTGTCATAAATATTACAACGTTAAAACAAGTTTTCTCTCAGTTATGTTCTGTAGCCGCTCATCGGAGATAACATTATTTAAAAGGTTGTGCACTTTAAGCCCGAGTTATGCAAACACAAATCATTCACGGGAAAGCCATTCCAAATGCCGCGCTTGTAACAATTGTTTGAAAGAAGTAACGGAAGCAATTCAAAATGTTACCCCCATAATAACATTTCAAAAACATTCCAGAAGAGATCCTTCGGAAATGTCAGGACAGCCTACGTCTCAGCTTGTTCTAGCCATGCTAAGTCAGTAAGTGCAACATTAACAACGCCTTACAAATCTTGCTTAAGTGGTATTCAATTGTCAATCATAACTGACTTTCATATTAGATGATATAAATAAAAAGTAAGGCGGTCGTTTTGAAAATCGAAGACCTAAATACTAGTATGATATGAAAACGTGAAACAACATAGAAACGTACGTCAATATAACTAATGCCAGTAAACACATCTTGGAGTACAGGACAATAAATTTGATAACATATGGAAGCCCAGCATACTAACAAGACCCAGAGACAATGGCATTGATCAATCACAGTTACGAGAAAAACAATTTACTGGATGACAGACGGTGCGGCAGATTGGTTGGGAGTTCCGATCCAGACAAAATATAAGAACTTTTGAAGACGTTGGTTTTGCGTTTCTTATATCGCAATTTTGAAACGAACTATTTCCATATCATTTATCTCTTACTAAAGCGCTTTCATACTGTTGGATGCATATCGCGTTGACAATTTGAAACCGCAGTTTCGCAGACCGCGTTGACAATTTGAAACCGTAGTTTCGCAGACCGCGTTCACAATTCTAAACCGCAGTTTCGCAGACCGCGTTGACAATTTGAAACCGTAGTTTCGCAGACCGCGTTCACAATTCTAAATCGCAGTTTTGCATTATTTGTACCTTGGAATATAACTCCGCTTATCATACCAAAACTAAGCTATAAACAAAATTATCAATGCCGACTAAGACAAATATGTATATTAGGGAGTTAAATCAATTTTAGATTTAAAGTGTCTCTGCTTGACGTGTTTAAACATGTAAGCCTTACAAAGAACAGAGTTTTGAAACTGACAATTGTTATTTGATTAAAAAGAGGTGGATATAGCGGTTTATGGGGTAACATTCCGAAATTGGTTACACTGTAGATAACTAGATAAGTAGATATGCTAATGTTACTATGAGTTGTGCATACCTGGCACACAAATTGCACTAAAAAGAACAACTGAGTTTTGCTATAAATTATGGTAACATAACAGTTTCAACCCTGCAGGTCTTTTAAGGGATGACAGAAGTAGGCCTTTATATTCCGCGCTACAGTTTTCTTGATCAGTGCTCTAGTGGTAAGAAACTTTACTTTAAACTCAGGGGTCGCAGGTTCGATATCCCGCCACCACTAAAACATATACTTACTGGAACTTTGACGGGGTCCCAATGGACAGTGATAAAAACTGGCTCACGGTTAAGATTATGGTAGCTGTAACATAGTCACATTCTGTCTGTGCACTACACTCTTACAACCTAACACGACTAAACTTTTCACTAGGACCGACATCCATTAAAAGTCCACTTGTGTTATTAAATAACGACCCCCTGGAGCTATACTTGTACCTTATTTTCCAAGGGTGCGAGTAGACGCTGTTAGCAAGCGATTCATCTCTATTGGAATGTTGTAATACTCCATGAATCTTCATTACTGGGACACACGTGATGGCGTTCCATTTACCTTGTAATGATCATTTATTCATTCAGTCGGATAATTGATAAAACTTCTTCTGGTCGTAAGTGGCGTTATTAGTTGCAATTTATTTCTGCGTCTCATCTGTTGCCCTGGTACTTTTCGATCGTTCTGTCCACTTCTACAGAAAATTGGAACATTTTTTTGTTGTGGACGCTTCCAATTAGAGGAGCTTGCAAGAAAACAATTTATAGAAATTGTCGATATTTGCTTGTCTCGACGTATTCAATTTATTTGCAATTGATTTCAATTTCTCCAGCAACAAGTGTAATTTTACGCACGACGGACCGACAAACGTATAAATTCACATTATCGTCGCCCTTTAATCGTTCGTTCCCAATAACGAGGGGAAAGGAAAGTACCATATACGAAATGTCAAAGTTCAAAGCGTATTAATGTGTATTTATGTGTCCAAATTTCGGAAGCATTTCTTTGCAATTCGATAGGAAATGTCAAAACTCAGTATTCATGCTTATGATGCTCGTGAGATTGCTTTCTAAAGTTGTCTACACGTGGTGTCAATTAGTCAGCTCAAGGGCACGTTTTTTACTCGAGGTTCTAAAGCATTTGTGTACAGAATTCTACAGCCTTTTTGCATCTAAAATGCAGATTTGTGACAAGAGGGCGCTGGATGTCCAAACTCAGTAAAGGTCTCAAGCTCATGGTGTACAATTTTAGCACCAAGAATCAAAGCCAAATAATACCTACCAAGACAATCAACGCTACAATACACCAAACATTTAACAACTCTCAAACCATCGGCATTGGAAAATCAGGCTACCGCCTTGGCAGTGGCAGTGAAAACTAGGCAATATCTGACCGGGATAGTAAGCCGTTGATGGCGCACAACATCACCCTCTCATTTATAAATAAGCATTGAGATGCTTAAATTTATTTATTATAAACGTATATTTTCCGATGATTTTTTTTTAAAACAAATTACATGTTTCGTATATACAGTAGTAACTATAGGCTAGAGAACATTTTGGCAATCTAAAGAAAATGGAGCGAGCGTAGCGAGTCACGTAGATCGACAAAATATGCTCTTTGAAAATGAGTATTTGTATTCACCAACAGATCTGCTCAGCATGATATGGAGCAACAGTAAATTGGATAAATCCTTGATTGTTATTGGTCCACACATAAGTACGAACACCTACTTTTAATGAATAAGTATTTCCGGGCATTTCCACAGCCATTGCAATGTTTTTGAGGACTACCTACACGAAGGACCGATGTATTCTCTTTCATATTGTTTCCACTTCCACCAGTTTGCCATATGGAATGTGTTGCATAAAACCCTGGTAAAAGTGATAATAAACATTATCTCAAAATTGTTTTTCTTGGACGAATTGTCAATTCGTTTTACAAAAAAGTTATTTAATAGTAGGAACATTATGGCCATTAAGGATATTGTGGGCCATTACGCATGCAAATAAATTCCCTATTTATAGCTGTTATACATAAACGGTTTCTCTAGTTTTAATTATCAAATGAGATATTTTGATTTAGCACAAACATGAATTCTTTTTGTCTTTGATTAAATTGTACGGCATTCCGAATGGGACAGAAGTAGTCTGGCCACACAACTATTATTATTATTATTATTATTATTATTATTATTATCAACATTATTTTTATTTTATTTTTTTCTATTTTTTCAGACTAATGAATAAATCAATCAATACATAAAGCAAAACATAAATCAATCAATCAATATATCAATCAATCAAACAAGCAAGCAATAAATCAATCAATCCAGCAATAAATCAATTAATCAAGCAATAAATCAATCAATCAAGCAATAAATCAATCAAGCAGTCAACCAGTCAGCCAGTCGGTCGGTCGGTCGGTCGGTCAGTTAGTCAGTCAGTCAGTCAGTCAGTCAATTAATTTATCGGTCAACGCCTATGTGCAAGATTCCTTGGCGTTCTGTCCATCTATCACCTGATGCATCTGGCTTCTTATGAGAAACTACAACAATAGGACTTACTGGTCCATACTGTTTCTAGCGAAATATTTATGATAAAGGATGCGTGCTTTTTAATATTGTCATCTCGAACATACATCAGATAGTCACAGCTCACACCAAAACTAATGCAAATAAACACGCAAGATAGCTGAAAGTTACTTCAAATTGTTTCTACATTTCGTAGGAAGAGGAAAATTTACCTAAATTGGTAAATCAAGTTGGGTTTTCGAATGGCGATATATGCATTACATTAGTATGCATTTTATTCCCAATGGCAGATTCACGTGCGAACCGCACATTTATCATACTGAAGATTTTTCCATTCGCTTTTTCCTTCGACGATAAACACTCGAAACGCATTAACTCGGTAATAAATATGAGGATTCGAAGTTACTTGGAACTGATTCCGGAATAAGATGAACTTTTGAATGATTTTTCAAATTGTAAATATGAACTGTTACGGAATCGTAGCTAAAGCAATTATATCCCCCTGATTGGGGTATGTTTATGTAGTTTAGTAAGATTCATGACATGAAAGTGATCTGTTAACGGTGAAAAGTACGAAGACAAGTTAATCGGATTTTGCAATTTTCTCTTAGCAGCTTTAACTTCTCCGTTTATCAAGTCTGAAAAGAGTTTAGAAACACAATGTCCTGGTTGTAAAGGTTCATGTAATGGAGCCGACAAGAAACTATGTTTTCAATTTTAACCTATTGTAACTGGAATTTTTTTTTATGCAAAAAGTTTTACTTTTATTTTTGCTTTCGGTGGTAAAAGGTTAGACATCTCCGAAGTGCATTAAGTGTCTACGATTTGAAGGTAGAGATTTGGGAGGGCACTTGTAGACTCACTTTCGGACAAGCGCCGATTTCTCCAGAAGCTATATAAATTTTATAAATGTGGGAAGTTGGTGTGGAGGTCCCTTTAAAAAAATCCTTGGCTATCTAAAGTCTGACAATGTGCATTTATCTATTTAGTTTTTGTACACACGATATTGAGATAGTAGAGTTCTACTTTGACAATTTTAGGGAATTGTGTCTTGAGCGGGCGCGTTGGGTTTGTCAAGATTTAGGAGTTAATCTGAGGTTATAGATATATGTGTTATGTCAGTTTTAATGCTGGTAAACATTTATCATTGTAAACTAGGTCAAACATTTACAACGGAGAAATATACTCGTAAACAAATTAATCTCAAGATGTTTCGAGAAGCATTTTTTCTTCTAATGATCGAAAATAGCGCTTGATAATAAATTATGTTGCATAAGCTGATCATCAATGCAGACCTATTGACGTGATTAATCCAGTCTGACAAGGCGCTATTCATGTTTTGAAATTACTAAGTGCTTAACTAATATCTTAGTATCAGGTAGCCTGGTTTAATTAAGTTTTATATTTGTATAGGTACACTGAAATAAAAACATCGTGGTAACATCTGTTTGGTTCATTGATACTACGGAAAGAAGGTGTCCGATGGACAATTATGGGATTTTGTTATCACTTAAAGCGGGTTGATGAGTACGAAAAAATACAAATATTCCCACCGAAAATCATATTACAAAAAAGGTTTCTTTTATCTTGGGAGATGGATTAATAGATCATTCCACGTCCGATTTCAGTTGAAATAAAGAACCAAGGTACAAACTGCAATATCCTGTTCCTGTTAATGATTTAGCATATTGGTAATCAGCAATAATACCCTCTTCAAATATCGCCTAATGTATATAGGATCACCGAGTTTATCAATACCACTAATAACTAGAGGAAATGACATGTGTGCATCAGCTTATAGGGAGTCGCTCATATTTTTTTAGTATATTCTGTATTAACAGTAATACATCTGTAAACACTAACATTATAATCAATTTTTTCCTTTATACCGAAATTGCCAAACAAAAAATACAATTTTAGTATAAAAAACCTGGTTGTAGTAAGGAGAGAACCAGCGCTAATACAGTCAAGAAAAAATAGAAAACTGTCACCAAAACCATTTACCCACAATGGTATTTATAGATTTTAACATTTTGTTGAATAGCGTAACTAGCGCTAATCAAAATCTTGGACTTCAAAGAAAGTATTTGAGCATATATGAACATTTGATAAAGGGTTTCAGCTGTTAGTATCTTAATTTTAACACTGCTCATAAACATGAGCAATTCACGTTCAAAATACTCACGTATCTTCTGTTCAAATAAATGCTAAAACTATTTTAAATATTACACATTATTAATGTGATCTTCTTGCTGTAAGATGATCTAATTCTTTTTAAGAATAAAAATGAAATAATCCTTATGTTGTTGTTTTCTGAAGTTATGTCAATAATTTGGTTGTCGAGAACTTAGCTGTTTTGGAAATAAAACCGATTGTGTCAGTACTTTCAGGGGCTGGATTATTGACAATGTTGCATTTACCATTGCTGTCAATTGGCAGCCTTATCGTTTGGGCTTTCCCTGTGCCCCTAAAACAGGGATTATTTTTAAATTTCGACTACTGGGCTTGTCCCTGAATTTTTCATGTTATTATTAGTCATACCGAGACTCATACGTGTATACTTTGAATTGTTTGTGAGCTACTGGAGATCCTTCCCACAGGAAGTTATATACCATCGTGATGTCTGATATACGTAGGTGTGGTTAAAGAAAGATCAGGTGCTGATTTCATATGAAAACGATTTAGATACAAAAATGATTCTGACACCTTCGTTTGTCTTTCCCTCAATTATATCCTATACATCTAGAGAAAAGCTCGCATCTCCTCCCCTAATTTGCTTTGACCTTTATAACTCCCAACTTTACTGTCCATTAACATTTGTATATATGTCAATCTAAAGGGGTGTGGGCGAATACATTCTTAGTGACATTCAATAAAGTATCATTAAACAATGTTTGTTCTATCATTCAGTTCGTTCATCAATTGACTGCTACTTAAACGAGATCAGTGACGAAGCTGTGGGTTGGATATTTCGGTCCAACACTTGTCTTATTGTATTTGTTTTATAAGCTTGTCGACAGACCACACTCATTGCATAATAAAGTCTGGTCACTTTCGCCTGAAGTGCATCCAAACGATTTTTCATTAGTCAATATACTGTAGATGTTTGTAAAATTGTGTAGTATTTGTTTCGCTAGTATTTTTCTGATGGAACTCTGAAGTAATGGCGACATGAAAATGGTATGGATCGCTTTCGTATAAACAGCTCGAGGGCAAGGTCGAGGGAATCCATTATATTGTTATATGGAGTAACGTCAGCCTTGCGTTAAGACATCAAGTTTTTGTTCAATATATTATTTTACGATATGTTCTTGTATTTATGACGTTGGAAATATGCTTCCAATGTAAATTGACACTCTTATTCAAAATCAATGCACACACATGTATAACTAACATAAAATATGAGTGATAAACCTTTAACTACTTAATACAAAATGCATCCATGGAAAATATTTACACGCTTGTAATTATGTATTAAATGGCTGAACACGCACAAATATTAAATGATTGGTGAGTGCTAAAAGATTTACTGTGATCTACTATTGCCTCATAGGTAGGAATACCGCATTTTCTGCACCTTTATTTCAAATTAAACACGATATCCTTCTGATTAGAAACATTGAAATTTATCCATCCTTATTGGTATACTGGTATTTGCATTAATTGTGGTACATCTGATTTGGGGGTAAGAGTGAATCTTTAATCCATTTAAAAAAAAAAAAAAAGAAACCCTCGCGAACTCTGGGTAATCTACAGTATCTCCTGAAAGTCGCAATGGCCATTACGTGGAGACTCCTCCAATTCGTGAACACAAAAGCTCATCAGTTGTCTCTGAATATGTCACATTCACGCCCATTTTAATGAAACCCGTTAAGGCAATGCGTTCTCAAGATGTTGACCAAACTTAGCGGATCCTGTTCGGAACCTTTCAGACGTATTTATGGGTCCCAATTCGTCGTGATTCTGGTATCCTGGAGGCAAATGAAGGGGGATTAACGATCTTTCCTAAAAGCTTTTGATACTTAAATCATCGCCAAATTACGGGCAATGGATTGGGGAAAAATGTATTGTAATCTGTAGGAAAAGATTGAGCGATTAATGGCTTCTGAGAAAATATCAAATGCAAGACCTTGCAGTTTCTTTCTTGGAGATTATAATGTAACTTGGAAACGGTTTGTTTCTAAAGTATGTTTAGGAGAAACATAGTTTATTATTAAGTGTTATCAGTTTCAATGATAACCACGTTATGTATATTAAATTGCTAATGAACTGAATATGACGTGGGCTAACAATTCGATATAACTTTCATATTTGAGAAATTTAAAACAATTTACACATTCAAAAGGATATTAAGATCAGTTGAGTGACAATTCATCTCAATAAGAAATATCAAATTTTCATAAATTTGACAGATATTATTTTCAACTCCCTTTACTGTCCATGAAATGTTTGTTTAGATCAATTTTCTTGCTTATTTGTACCATTTTGGTCCACAAATGTTGTTAAGTTTCGTTGAATTCCACTTAGAACAAAGCAATTTTCTAGTATGTTTTTTTTTCAAAATTTTCTTTAGGTGCTTCACGAAAACAGTCCAATTTATCATGGCCTTCTCCAGCTCACTGTCACGTGCCCTAGTATGTTTAAGCGTCTTATATGTTAGAGGGGTCAAGTGAAAACATGGCTCTCAGTCCCAAATCGTTGAGCTTAATCTGTTAAATAAATAAAAACGGACAACGTTTCATGTAGATAGCCATTGAAAAGGTATATGGATGTAAAATATGTGCAAAATGCTTGTCACAATGATAAAGTATCCACAAAAGTTAAAATAACAGATAAAGTGTTAACTATAATTAAAGTATGTGTCAGAAAATACTCAATATTGCCGAAAAACGTAAATACTGCTATTGCAAATTAAAAATAAAAATGTGTTCAAATAAGCTGCCAGCTGTTGAATAGTGCACTTAGTAAACTAAACCCATTAGTACGTTTGTAAAACGTTGTCGCCAACATGAACTCTGCCCCTTTCAGAAAATAACTAGGAACAAAAGAAAAGCCTTTTCGGACGTAAGAACGGTTTGCAGATATGAAATTACATGTAATTCAAAAGAAAAATATCCATATATAAAATTGATAAGATAATAACTATAATAACACAGCTAAACAATGCTCAAAATTGAATACAATTACTTTAAATATTTTTGTCTCAGAGAGCGTGCAATGGAAATAGGCTGACAATTTCCTTAAAATGAGACAACTATAAAGGCGTCTTTGAAATACGGAAATAAGGAAAAATTAAGGGCGACGTGTCTTTTGCTTGGAGTAATTTCCGTTGGCATCAAGGCAATTACAAGGGGACATGCAGCTCCTAATTTACTCGGTGAAGCACAATATAATTAAGGTGTCAGTGGTTAAACATTCGTGTATTCATTGTCACAGTTCAGTGTCATAAATTAGCACCGTGTCTCCTCATTTGACATTTGTGACTTTGTCTAGCAACATGTAGAGACGTGTCTGATTCAAAACTGAAATTAAAGGGTTCTCTGAAAATGGGTGTTAATTTGGGTCAAGTCTAAAGTAAAGCAATCTCTGAAATTAAAGCTTCGGAACACAGTTTTTAGGCTGTACGCGGCAAGACTCCAGACTAAAATACCGCAAATCGAAATGAGGTATCGCCAGATATACTTTTTAACATGATATTATAAAATAAGTAATGCAAGAAAATTGGACGTATGGTGTGATGCGGTTTAAAATATTGCTAGTTTCAATATTACATTATTCAAATACTTTCATAAGATAACAACGTTGTTGTGAATTTGAAAGTAAGCCGGAAATATGTTGACTGAAAGATCCTGCTTTATTTTACCTACAAATATTCAAAACGTCTTTAGCCAATATCGGGTTCCTTTTAATTTGGTTTACACTTACAATACACTAGCGAGATCAAAGCAATGTTCATATATCCTAATACATATAGGTTTATCAGTAACTGGTTTGAAATTGGCATATTGTATTAAAAAGTAATAAATTTACATTACCTATTATTAGGTAATGACAGGCACTTGGCTGTAATTTAGGGTATTTTTTTATTCGATTGTTATTAAATGTGAACAAAAATGTAAAACAAGTAAAATTACGCTAATC
This sequence comes from Mya arenaria, assembly GCF_026914265.1. Lineage (NCBI taxonomy): Eukaryota > Metazoa > Mollusca > Bivalvia > Myida > Myidae > Mya > Mya arenaria. Next base: position 12,021,876 of record NC_069129.1, on the reverse strand, counting down.
GTTCCTACAACTTTTTCATTGTAATATGATTTTTGCCTTTCCTATTCAAAGAGAAAGTTTTCTTTGCCTTTGAAAAAAACACACAATTACTTAGGGTTTAAATTTGTTTTCCTTAACGACAAGCCCTATAGTAATAGACAGAAACCATCACAATGTGATAATTTATAATTTCAAAACCTCAACAAAAGATAATTTTATTAAATTTTAACAGCATCATAATTAGTTCAATAACCTTTCCTTATAATAGGTAATTCGGGCGAAGAAACATCACAGGAGGAAAAACAAAATAAAAAAGATAAGTAGTCATAAAAAAACTTTTTGCTCAAGTTGAAGGTGAAAAAAATTGGATCAGGAAAGACAGCATTTGATTTCAAAGATTTGTTGTGTATGCTGACACGAGGGCATTCCAGTTGATTCTTGTTTTAGCTTTAATTGTACAACAATAGAACATTAGAAGGACCAGCACAGTAGTCCATGTTGTAACAATGACAATGTTGAAACATTAAGGGCACATACTACTCACAAGGCAGGAACAGATGTAAAAAACGTATCAATATATTTGTATAATCTATCAAACATATATAACTGTGATTTATTTTGACCTTATTTTATGTTTAGTTTACAGGTTTTTTTATCACAAATAAACGAATTAACTTCAAGGGAGCAACATTCTTTTTTGGGCACTTTAGTAAGTGTTGAACAATGTGTCAGTCGAAAAGTGCGTTCAAAACAGAATAAAAAAGCAAGCGCTATAAAGCAAACAGAGATGAGTGGGAATTTCTTCAAGTCTTTGTTTCTAACTTTTTTTGAACAAAATAAGCAATTAAAAGACTTGGGTTTAAACTACTTGAGTTTTGTAGATCTATAATTTCAAACCGGAAATATATCAAAACGTATATTGATTGGTTTAAATTTGAAAAAAGACCAGGATGGGCATTTATCCATAATACACCGGAAACTATAGAAAACGGAAACAGCATGTATAATGGCCAACAACTTAACGAAAATCCCTTTAGAAAGGCACACGGCTAAGGTTCAACTGACACTTAATTAGAAATAGCACAGACAGAATACAGATGCATCAAAATATCTTCATTAATGAGGTGGTGTGTAAGCCTATTTATACTTGCTCATTCGGCGAGTGCTCCGTTAAGATTGTTAGTCCTTAAAGGTTTTTTGAAGCATAGTTGACAGACAGAATGTAATACTGGTTAGAGCTACCCTGATTCTTTAACGTGCCCCAGTGTATATCACTGTCACACGGGACCCCCATTTAACACCACTCCCGGAAGACGATTAGTAGTTTTTGTGTATAGCGGCGGAGAATCGAACCTGCGACCTCTTGATTGACAGTCAGGTGTGTTAACACTAGACCACGGATCCGCTATTCATTAATGAATGTTAGGGTTTATGTATTCATTAATTTATTAGACAAACATTCCTAAACATTCCTAAACGCGTTTGACCAATCACAAAATGGCGAGCAGGCTCAAGCATTTTTTCCTTCGCAAAATCATAAAAAGGCATAACCACTAATGCAGTGATCTCTGGAATGGACTTGCATGGTATTATACTGGAGTTATCCCTGTTTTATGAGTTAGTATGACAAGCCATTGATTAACAGTAATATTGGGCGATTCCACCATTCCATTAGACACATCGTGGCTCATGTTGAACATGTGTAAAGTAATAAAGGCACAAACGATTTCAATGAGTTTCTCTTGTTCTGCCTTTGTCTTTTGTGGGATTTACAGACTTGCGCCGCGTGAAACATTTTTAATAAAACAATGGAGACATTATGACTATAACAATTGTATTCAATTAAAGCTTTTATCAATGAAAACAATACACTTCTAAATATACCTTAGCAAAAGATCAATTAACCTCTTATTTCGCTGACGGTCCCAAGGCGGAATCCCCAAAATGTTGATGCATGCGTGGTCTGTCTGTCCACGCTGTGTGTCTCTTGTTATAGTGACTTTCTCATTCAAAATCCCAACATACACATGTTTAACAAACATAAATTTTGAGTGATGAACCTTTAACTTCTTACAAAATAATACATTTATGGAAAATATAAATTACTTATAACAATATTGTAACCGTGTATAATAATTATTGTGGGTAAATCTCATTGGGGAGTAAGAGTGCAACTTTAAGATAATACTAGGCTTTTAAAGCTTTTAAACAGGTTCTTCGTTACAGTTTTGGTTACGGGGTTATTCCCTGTCGTTTTCGTTATGTTATTACATTTCTGCATGCATGCCCTCAGCATCCACGGACTGTTTCTTAGAAAGAGCTTGAAGTAATATTTGCGATAATAATTTGCTTGCAGTACAATGAGAAACGCTAAAACAATAGAGACGGTAATTTGACAATTTAGAATAAATGCCGGTGGCGAAATAATGTATTCGGAGCTCTCTTCTCAGGTCTGGCATATTCTGATGAAAATATGCCTAAGTGTTAATTTGGTTGGTTTATCTGTCAGATTTCTAGACAAAAGGTTTCGTGAAGAATTCACATGAAAAGAGCCTGCCATTAGGAAAATAGTATGTGGTCGGTACATAATGGAATCGTTACTGATCTATCAAGATTACCTTACATAGAGTTCCTTTATTGATGTCCAGAAACGACCGTTTAATATATAAATAATTATCGAATGCGGTCAATGCATAACTAGCGGAATTGAGTCATACTGTGTTTAAATGGACGGTCAATTAGTAGAATTAAGTTTATTGTTTAATTTTGCTATACTTAGACATTAAATAGCAGGGTGAAGCTTATGTTGGGTTAAATGTATCTTTCATAGGTAGTGCGCATGCTCAAACCACAGAATGATATACATTTAACTAATCAACTACTATATGAAACTGTGCCGGTCGGTTAGGTCAGTAACGTTCTAACGGATTAAATAAGAATCTGCCAGGCCACCCCATCGTCGGAGGCATGACTTTAAGCACTAAGTTCTTTTGAAACTGTTTAAATGTATGTTCGTTTAAATAATTATTTAAATATATAATACAATGAAAACAGAATGGACATGGCAAGCAGCAGAATGATTACTTACTGTGATGTTCTATGGCCATTAGTATACCAATGTATATATGATTACCAATAAATATAATATATTGTTGCCTATACATAAATAATTATTATAATATAAACAGATGGCTTAACTTTGTTTACACTAGTGAAAATCAATACATGTGGTTTCGCTTCTTACAGAAAACTTCTAAACGCGACATTATAAATCAATTTTCTTATAAATTGGTGAATAATTTCGCGTTTTTGTTTTCTACTTTTCTAAAACCCCACCAGCAATATCAGATAGTTTTGCCACAGGTAGAGCATTGCCAGATTCTACTAAGCTTTAAGTTATATATGACCTTAAGCCTTGTGCGACGAGGATTAGTTGTTGTAGCCCTACAAAAGAACCCATGTTGTGTTTCATGCAATCATCAAATCTCATATATCTATATATAGCTTGCTGAAGCTGCACTCTCACAGAACAGCGGTTTTGACATTTTTTTTTGTCTTTGAACGAGCAGTTTTGTGAAAATGCATGATTACCAGTAATGTAAGACTGGTGACAAAAATCAATTCACAGGTTTTCATATTCATGTTCAAAAAAATATTTGTTATGCATTTTTTTAAGCGTTAGTAACGCATTTAGCGATGAAACATTAATTTTCAAACGGAAATATGAAAAATTTCGATCTGATCTTTTGTCAACAGTCTTATATCACTGGTTTGCAGATATTAACGCAAAAATTGTCTCATTCCAAGACAAACAAATGTCAAAACGGTCACTCTTTGAGAGTGCAGCTTAAAGCCCATGAGCATACATAGACGAGATACTCATAGTTACAAACACCAAGCAGTATTAGACGCTGGTCTTATATAATGTGTAATTGTTTTAACATTATTTTACATGAACTATAATAGGGCGTCAAAAGCAATTTACAGGCATAGCAAAATAATGGGATCACGAGTTGTCGCAACATCAATTACGACCCATATCATCAATTATAGTCATGTCTTTAACTCCAGAAAATATGATCAGGAGCAGTTTTCTATTCGCTCCCCAGTGAGCTAAATTCCACGAATGAGGTTGACGTCAAATTTCAATTAGGAGACGTCATAATATCTCAAGTGGTTTAAAGACAGCTTTTCTGAAATTAGGAATTGATGTCGGAGAGAACCTTACTACAAATTTACTGATTGTTAATAGGGAAACAAACCATAAAAATATCAATGTCGTTAAATTGCTTTGAGTTAGTTGTTTCTAAAATGAAGAAACATTCATGACCGAGAAAACGTAATGGAAATAAGCAACAGTCAAAATGGTCGATATTGAAAGGTCATTAAATAGTACTGCGTTTTGATCAGGAAGGTTTTATTGGACTCTAGTGGATTTTGCAGTGTCGCTAGCCACGTAAATTGAATACAACACCTAGGTTCAAAACTCAGAAGTGATAACCCTATTATTATATACATAACTTGTTTAAATTACTTTAAAGGCACGCTATAACATAATAACACTTTATGGTAGAATATTTTGTTGTTTTATTTTGGTTGTCATTTTAACAACGCGGAATGATGTGTTATGACGTGACGTCATCAGAGTGGATTACGGTCGTATTGCACTGGCTAGAACATGGATACATGCTTCTAATGCTACACAATCGAATACAATACACAACATCCCTCGCACATAAACTATATTTGTCAATATCAGCCGCCTTAATATGGTCAGTGAATGAAACTGAATATGCCTTGGCATGGTCAGTGAATACATGCTAGGTTTGAACCGCGTTTCTGGAATAAGGTTAATACACTGTCACAGTCCGAACAACGAGCAAGGTTTGAAACGCGTTTCGAAAATTGGGGTTAACACACAGTAACGTTGAGAACATCAAGCAAGGTTTGAAACTCGTTCCTGAAAATTGGGCTAAACCGCGTTTCTGAAATTGGGGTTAATACGCTGTCACAGTCAGATCACCGAGCAAGGTTTGAACCATGTTTCTGAAATTGGGGTTAACACACTGTCATGGTCGGAATACCGAGCAAGGTTTGAAACCCGTTTTTGAAATTGGGGTTAACACACTGTCACAGTCAGAACACCGAGCAAGGTTTGAACCGCGTTTCTGAAATTGGGGTTAACACACTGTCACTGTCAGAACACCGAGCAAGGTTTCAACCGCGTTTCTGAAATTGGGGTTAACATACTGTCGCGGTCAGAATACCAACCAAGGTTTGAACCGCGTTTCTGAGCTTGGGGTTAAGACACTGTCGCGGTCAGAACACCGAGCAAGGTTTGAACCGCGTTTCTGAAATTGGGGTTTACACACTGTCACAGTCAGAACACCGAGCAAGGTTTGAACCGCGTTTCTGAACTTGGGGTTTACACACTGTCAGAGTCAGAACACCGAGCAAGGTTTGAACCGCGTTTCTGAACTTGGGGTTTACACACTGTCACAGTCAGAACAACGAGCAAGGTTTGAACCGCGTTTCTGAACTTGGGGTTTACACACTGTCACAATCAGAACAACGAGCAAGGTTTGAACCGCGTTTCAGAACTTGGGGTGTACACACTGTCGCGGTCAGAACACCGAGCAAGGTTTGAACCGCGTTTCTGAAATTGGGGTAAATACACTGTCGCGGTCAGAACATCGAGCAAGGTTTGAACCGCGTTTCTGAACTTGGGGTTAATACACTGTCGCGGTCATAACACCGAGCAAAAATTGAACAGCGTTTTCGAAATTGGGGTTTACACACTGTCATAGTCAGAACAACGAGCAATGTTTAAACTCCGTTTCTGAACTTGGGGTTAAGACAATGTCGCGGTCAGAACACCGAGCAAGGTTTGAACCGCGTTTGTGAAATTGGGGTTAAGACACTGTCGCGGTCAGAACACCGAGCAAGGTTTGAACCGCGTTTCTGAACTTGGGGTTTACACACTGTCAGTTTGAACCGCGTTTCTGAAATTGGGGTTTACACACTGTCGCGGTCAGAACACCGAGCAAGGTTTAAACCGCGTTTCTGAACTTGGGGTTAATACACTGTTGCGGTCAGAACACCGAGCAAAGTTTGAACCGCGTTTTCGAAATTGGGGTTTACACACTGTCATAGTCAGAACAACGAGTAAGGTTTGAACTCCGTTTCTGAACTTGGGGTTAAGACAATGTCGCGGTCAGAACACCGAGCAAGGTTTGAACAGAGTTTCCGAAAATGGGGTTAACACACTGTCACAGTCAGAACAACGAGCAAGGTTTGAACAGCGTTTCCGAAATTGGAGTTTACACGCTGTTACAGTCAGAACACCGAACAAGGTATGAACCAAGTTTTTGATGCTATGCTTACCACATTGATAAATCAGGGAAACCACTTTGAGGAAAATTGGTGTTTTTGACATGAAGTTGAGCTGTATCATAAAAAGATTTTGTTGCATTCTGGCACTTAGTTGAATATTCTCTTTGCACTCATGAAATATGACCCATACAGTCCCGGTTTCTTTTATGACATAAAAGCATAAACACTAAACATTGGACATGATCTTTCAGATTACGCTTGATGCTGTCTTGTATTTGATTGTAAAATATTGAAATTGCACTCAAGGCGGTTCTCACTATTATTGTCCATTGACAGATTCCGTCAAACCCGGAATGTCCTTGATGTTACGTTTCCAAATGATCTCTTTACATTGCAAGACGGTATTCTCCAGCTTAGTTTATTACCCTTCGATAATAATTTCCCGGTAAAATCTAGTCCTTACAAAAAACAGACCACCTTAACAAGGTTTGCAACATGCGTGTAAGATGGAGAGTTTAAGCGATGTCATTTCGGATTTATGAAAATGACGCCTGTTTCAAATCAGTCTTCTTTTTCAATAAAAATTCAATACAAGAATAAGAAGGGAAAAATTATGTTCGCATGACTACATACCGAGGCAGAAAGCGATGATATAAAGCAATTTGACCGTTTTCTTCTCAAATAGATTGCACTTGAAGCGGTTTCATCAGCCGCGATTCAATCCACAGGAAAACGCCATCCCCGCCGTGAATATCCCATAATATGCAGACTTCATTATTGAAAATCGAACTGCTTTCGGGTAATGAAGTATTCTACAATGCTTGAACAAATTGTATCAAACATACATGCTGCGATTTCCCATAGAGAATGATGACCCATTGCATGATCAGAGCTTGGGCGAAAATAATATATCGGCACGCTGGAATATTGCCTCTTCTTGGTTTTGTATTAAGGTTCTGATGTGTACAATTAAACTACGAAACTCTGCTTTTTTATGTTAGGCAAGCTTTGATTGAGCTTTTTATTCATTCAGATAAGATGGAAAAAAAACATTGATCATCTTAAGAACAAAGAAAGAAACAGTTGCGCTTTTTATTGACCTAGTGTTGAGCATGCAGGGAACCAATCGCCCTCATAGTGTTTAGAAATGCATGTTTTATCCTAGTGTCAACCATGCAGGGAACCACCCGCTCTCATAGTATTTTGAAATGCATGTTTTATCCTAGTGTTGAACATGCAGGGAATCACTCGCCCTCATAGTGTTTAGAAATGCATGTTTTGCCCTAGTGTCAACCATGCAGGGAACCAAACGACCTCATTTTGTTAGGAAACGCATGTTTTATTCTAGTGTTGAACATGCAGGGAGCCTATCGCCCTCATTGTGTTTTTACGTGCATGTTTTGGCCTAGTGTACAACACGACGGGAACCACCCGCTCTCATAGTGTTTTGAAATGCATGTTTTATCCTAGTGTTAAACATGCAGGGAACCAATCGCCCTCATTGTGTTTAGAAATGCATGTTTTATCCTAGTGTCAACCATGCAGGGAACCACCCGCTCTCATAGTGTTTTGAAATGCATGTTTTATCCTAGTGTTGAACATGCAGGGAACCAATCGCCCAGAATGTGTTCAAGTTTTGGCCTAGTGTAAAATACGCAGGGAACCAGCCGGCCTCATAGTGTTTTGAAATGCATGTTTTATCCTAATGCTGAATATGCAGGGAACCACCCGCCCTCGTAGTGTTTTGAAATGCATATTGTATCCTTATGCTGAACATGCAGGGAACAAGTCGCTCTCATAGTGTTTTGAAATGCATGTTTTATCCTAATGCTGAACATGCAGGGAACCGCCCGCCCTCATAGTGTTTAGAAATGCATGTTTTATCCTAATGCTGAACATGCAGTGAACCGCCCGCCCTCATAGTGTTTTGAACTGCATGTTATATCCTAATGCTGAACATGCAGGGAACCTCCCGCCCTCATAGTGTTTAGAAATGCATGTTTTATCCGAATGCTGAACTTGCAGGGAACCACCCGCCCTCATATTGTTTTGAAATGCATGTTTTATCCTAACGCTGAACACCAGCCGCCATCACATTGTTTTGAAAAGCATGTTTTATCCTAATGCTGAACATGCAGGGAACCAGCCGCCCTCATAGTGTTTTGAAATGCATGTTTTATCCTAATGCTGAACATGCAGGGAACCACCCGCCCTCATAGTGTTTTGAAATGCATGTTTTATCCTAATGCTGAACATGGAGTGAACCTCCCGCCCTCATAGTGTTTTGAAATGCATGTTTTATCCTAATGCTGAACATGCAGGGAACCACCCGCCCTCATAGTGTTTAGAAATATATTTTTATCCTAATGCTGAACATGCAGGGAACCCTCAGCCCTCATAGTGTTTTGAAATGCATGTTTTATCCTAATGCTGAACATGCAGGGAACCACCCGCCCTCATAGTGTTTAGATATTTATTTTTTATACTAATGCTGATCATGAAGGGAACCAGCCGCCCTCATAGTGTTTTGAAATACATGTTTTATCCTAAAGCTGATCATGAAGGGAACCACCCGTTCTCATAGTGTTTTGAAATGCATGTTTTATCCTAATGCTAATCATGAAGGGAACCACCCGCCCTCATAGTTTTTTGAAATGCATGTTTTATTCAAATGCTGAACATGCAGGGAACCACCCGCTCTCATAGTGTTTTGAAATTCATGTTTAGTCCTACAACAAATACTAGTAGGGAAATATTCTCACATCAATGTGTAATAATGTTTATATTCTTATTAACATAATTTTATTTGAGTATTCTAAAAATCGATTAAAAAATACATATTTATAGAAGAATAGAACAAAGTGTTGTTATTTGAGTAGTATTTCACACTCTGGTTCGACCAAAAACCTTCAACCGCTCTTTAAACAAAATTAAAATTCGTTCTAGTCAAGAAAGGACTGACAGCTTGTGGCTTAACATATGTTGTATCAATTTAATTAACCATTTTGCTATTTGATCTGCACAATTAAAACAAAAAAAAATGTTCAAAAGCTCTTGAACAAAAGCTCGTTAATTTCAAGAATTACCTGACAAAGCTCATTTTCTGGTTTGATCTTTAATGAATACATGGTCATCAAAGGTCTGTTACTTCTAATAAAGGCTGTAAATTGTCATTTCCTGAAAACCCACGTATTTTGTGCCATAATATTTGCTAAGTTTTCTCTCCACAAAACAGTCGACTGTTTGAAGTAGGTTTCGTTTGGTAGCTGAATATCTAGGTGAAACATGGGTGCCTATTCAGTATAAAAGTGTCAATGCTTTATTTAGCAATACACTTACAGATTACATTAGTATCAGCTCAGATGTAGATCTAAACAACATCAACTTCATTATTTCATGTTATCAGTCAGAGCCTTGGTGATAAAAATAGATACTGTACTATCCTGATAGTAAGTGATACTGTAATATCCATGTAATCTTTGGGTCTTGTCCTTGTTGACGTTGTCCATCTCGTCGTGTGCCAGTCATCTTTCAAAACTTCGCCCCCCCCACAAAAAAAAAATAAAAATAAAAAAAATAAATAAATAATAAATAAATAAATAAATAAATAAATAAATAAAAAAACATTCATTCAACTTATTTATATTGACATTGTAATGTATATATACTCTTGCGAGACGCGTTACTGTGACTCGATGTGTTTCTGTCAGGATTAGAACCTGAAGGTCGTCTCATAATTACTATGAGGCACTTCAAACAAATCAGGTGAGGGAATCCTTTCCTTAGAATACAACCTACATGTACAGCCAACGAAATTGAAGATAGGCAATCATTAGGTTCTAGGCTTAATCATAAAGAATTTCAACTTTCGCAAGGTCCGCCCACTGCCACTCATCCGATGCACAATCCTTCCGTCAGATTTTACCTTCACAATGTGTCAGCCAATGCGATCGTATTTTTAGTCAGTTAGATGACCTAAATTAAGAAGTGCTCGTTCGCTACTCTCTGGTCGCTCATTCATAATCATTAAGATAATCATGACTGAATATCCCCATCAACCCCTTAACAATAGAAGGGGAAGCATATATCTCTAAACGCTTAACACCACGTTGAACTAAATGGTATCTTTTGCTGCATTCACATGAAGTACATTGAAGCGAATTATCTATAAACAACAACAATGCACAAGTAACGCATTTCATCTTTGACTCATACACACAAAGGTCTTATATCGTCCTCATTCAAAGAAGGGATTTTTTTAAACAGTTTAGTTCCCAGTGTAATCTTGGCTAACATGGCCTGTAAACCTGTGTTATGTATTAAATGAAATCCCAATGTCCAATGTCGTGCCAGCACAACATTCATTTTTGAATGTCCAATGTCCAATGTCGTGCCAGCACAACATTCGATTTTGAATGTCCAATGTCCAATGTCGTGCCAGCACAACATTCGATCTTGAATGTCCAATGTCCAATGTCGTATGTTTAGCTAACTTCACACAGCTGATCTTTTACCTGTAAGTGTCAAGTAAATAGTTTAAGACCACTAGAACAGCCATCAGGGTTGGAAAAAAATGTCAGTCCAGATTGATTATCGTATCATTATAAAACCTGCAAGCTGCTTCCATGTTCTTCCGAGATCAAAACTGATTTCAACATTTAACAGTGACATATAAACTGGATGCAGAAAACCCCCATCTTGTAGACAGTTGAATCGGCTTGAGTGACACTGTCCATGATTTGTCTCGTTTCAAGGTTGTAATATTTCATTTGGCGGTCACATACGGTAAATTATGACACCAGCATGTGTTAATATAGATATATTGTTATATTATGACATTGTGTGTCTGTCGTTATGTGTCTTGTATGCTAAGTACCTCTAAACAGGATTCTTGTTGAATATCTTACTACTTGGCTTTTGGATACTGGGCTTGTCCAAGTAGTTTCAATAAATTGGATATTGAGTTCAGTTGGTTGCCCAAATTGTGGACATAACACTGTTGACGCTTATATAGCAACAGTTTCCATTGTATTGTTAAAATGAATACAATCGATAGAATGCCACATCACAATTCGGGAGCGTAGATTAAACGCCACTATTCTCATAAATATATTCACAGAATATAAATTGAATTCCTCTTTGATCGTAAAATTAAGCAAAAACTGTCTGTGACAGTACCAGACAACAACTTATCATCTTGTCAAAGCCGTCTAGAAATAGCACAATTCTGTGGCTATTGCTGTTTCAATCGTGCTTAACAAATACCTAAAATAACACTAAAACTACTTATATTGTAGTGCTAAAAGGTTTATATATCAAATGATAGACTCATGGATTAAATCGTTTTGAAGGAAAAGTGATGTTGACATTTCGAACATGTCAAGCCAGTGCATTTGCGTGTATTAATATACAGTCGAACCCCGTTGGCTCGAACTCCCAGGCACCGGCGATAATACCTCGACCTTCGAAAAAATCGACCCAAGCGGGAATGCTTTTCTTTAGTATATAGAAATCGGTCCTTTACACCAAGTTCGAGTCAACGAGGAACTCGAGCCAAGCGAGTTCGAGCCAAAGGGGTTGGACTGTATCTTAGGATAAGTGTGAGGTCATGAACAAGAAAATCCATCGATTTTACAGTTTGTCGCTGATCGCTCCAAGGCAGTCATCACAACATCGGTTGTTGCAATGTATTTTTCCGTGTGCACCTCTTGTTTATTTTCTGTTTTGCGTTTGATAGTTTGTTAAATGAATAAAAAAAATAAGCGAAAGTGATCTAGTGGTATAATGGAAAGGAAGGGGGGGAAGGGGTTTGCGGGGGTAAGGGGGGGAAGGGGGGCGGGGGAAGGGGGCGGGGAAGGGGGAGGAGGGGGCGGGGAAGGGGGAGGAGGGGGAGGGGGGCGGGGGCCGTGGTTACAATGGGCTGGTGTACTAATATGAAGGTTTAAAATATCGTATACATTTTACAACGTATGTAGAGCGCGTTTTTACGACATCATCCTTTTTCATATTATTTGTCAGACCATGGTAACATGATGAAACTCACTTGCCCTGTTCCGCGACCACCAAGAAAACTCAAAGAAAAAAATGAAATTTGAATCTATAATTAGATATCCATCAGGCCCGGAATCAATACAAAAGAATTAAAACAATGGAACATACATCCATTTTTATTTAACATAATATGATGAGGAAACTTTACTTTACACCTAAATTATTTTATGAGTCTGTAACACAGAACATATCATTTATATTACGGACCCATGTTGTAAAATGTTTCTTACAAACCTTCATCTTTCGCCCGGTTTCCACGATTTATGACGGCGATCTATTTGAATGTAAAACAAGCCGAGATTAATACGTTTCTTGTAACGCAACCGGGCCTCTAGAGAAAAAAGAATATCCAGAAATCGTATAAATATAGTGTATCTTTACATCTATCACCCCTTTGTTTAGTTCATTGAATGTTTTTTTCTCTTTTTCTTCTGGTGTATTATTGTTCTCCTGAAAGCTTGTGAGCTTCATATGCTTTTACACATTGCTGAATATATAATACTGATATAAAAGCTTAAACTTTATTTTCTATTACATTAGTGAAACAAATTATATTAACTCATAATAATTCACTCTCGTTGGCACGATGTTGCGTTAGAGTGTGATCTTGTGTTGTGGTGAAAACCGTAGAACACGGAGAAAACCAACCTGTCCGGCTTGGAGGCCGGGAATCGAACTCGGTCGCCTTGGATTGTAGCGTGTGTGCAAACGACTGCGCCACCGAACAACCAATGGTAAATAACTAAATGATTTAATAATAATCAGGCATAATAATCAAATGTTCAGCAATGAGCCGCCTCGTTTTCACATTGTTCAAGGTTTGAAAAAGAGCGGATAGGTTATTTCAACATGTAATACTAACATGACTTACATATTATGACATATATAAACATGCGGTTAACAAATGGTCATGGATACTTTTGTTTTATCTTAAAAGACATCATAGTGTATGCATATTTAGGTACCATTTTCACCAAACTGGACACAAAAAGAACATCGAACTACTTTTGACGTTCCGGTGAAATCATAAAAGGTTTTAAGCTCCATTTTCTCCTTAAGAGACGTCAAACTTGAGATGTTAAGAGGGAAACCAACAGCAGACGCTAAAACCTCTAGTCACGCTGATCTTGTCTAGGTCGGAAGAACGCATTCGGTCATATGTGTTCTCAGAAAATATAATATGAAGTATGCGACTGAAATATTCCAAGCCTAGACGTATCATAATTGGAGATAGAAAGAATTTACTGATAGAAAATTATAGAGAAACATTTTAACGACTAGAATAAACGAGTTATATCTTTGAGTAGAGAAAGGTAAACATTTAAAGAAAGACATTAAGTTTAGGAGTAGGGGGGAATGAAAACTTAAAGCAAGCAATGTCTTTTCAGGAATAGAGAAAAATGAAATTGAAAACAAACAAGGTAAATTTAGGAGAGGATAAACATGAAAAACTAGAACAAGCAAGTTATAGCCAGGAGTAGAGAAAACTGACAATGATAACAAACACGCTATATTTAGGTGAACATAAAATGAAAATAAAACAAACTAGGTACTCATGATTTAGGAAAAGATAACAATAAAATGTTTTATTTAGGAGTTAACAAAAATAACAATTAAACCAAACAAGGTCTTATTAGGAGTAGTTGAAATTAAAACAAACAAGTTATTTTTAGGAGAATTGAAAAATGGCAAATGAAAACAAGCAAGTTATATTCAGGAGTACAGATTATGTACAGCTAAACTAAAACAAACGAGTTATATTTAGGATTTACGCAAGAAAGACTTAATGGGAGACTGAGCTAGCTGAATGGCCTATAGTTAAAACTTTTATATTTAACAAGTATATTAATCACTCTCGTTGGCATGATATTACGCGAAAGTGTGGTCTTGTGTTGAGGGGGAAACCGGATAAAACCCGGAGGAAACCCACTTGTCCGGCTTGGTGACCACAAACCAAACTCACATGCGCCCAGGACAGGAATCGAACCCGGGTCGCTTAGGTGAGGAGCGAGTGCGCTAACCGCTGCGTTTAACGGACAACCCTCCTTTTCACCAAGTAAAATTTTAAGTTGTTAGAGAAACATACTTGAAAGCTTCCGGTAACATACACACGTTGCTTCTATTCAATTACTTCTAAGGTTATTTCAGCCCATTTGTCGGCGAACCTCATTTGCATGAGCGAGACTAGATATGGACGCAACTGTCAGGAAAAGTAACTGTTTAATGCTAGTTTCATTGGATATTGGTGACCTTCCTATTGATTCCCAGACGAGGAAGTTTCGGTTTGCCGTTTGGTAGATAACACAGTTAGGTAAAGACGTGTCAATCAGGCCAACCATCGGGAAATAGCAGACGATAAATCGCATGACTGTAAAGTGTTGCTTAGAAAATATCCACTTTTCAACTGCATTAGGAATCAAAGGAGAACAAATGTTAAGAAGTGCAAACTGAGTTAGTTTTCAACAGCTTTATTTGTACATGTGTACGAATAATACGTCAATTGTTGAGAAATCTAATTGTTATTATGCAGTGTACAATATACAAACAACTAGTTGATATGTAATTACATTACTGAAAAGTGGGGCAAATAAAAATGTCAGTAAGAGAATCTAAATGTTTCTTTTAAGCTGCACTCTCACAGATTGACCGTTTTGACAACTTTTTTTTATTTTTGTATTGGAATGAGCTATTTTGGGGAAAGTCTGGAAACCTGTGGTATAAGACTGCTGACAAAAGATCAGTTCGCACTTTTTATTCCTTAATACGTTCGAAAATTTATGTTCTATGACTAAAAGCGTTACTAACGCTCTAAAAAAGTGAACTTTTCGGCATAAAACATTGTTTTTTTTAACGTAAATATTAAAACTGTGATCTGATCTTTTGTCAGAAGTCTTTCATATCACCGGTGTTCAGACATTTGCGCAAAAAATGTTTATTCCAAGACAAAAAAATGTGAAAACGGCCAAATATGTAAGAGTGCAGCTTTAAAAGCACTATATAAAACAGTAAATGAAAGAATCCATCAAACTATGTAGGGCATAAGCATCACCTTCTTTCTCTGAGATTTGGTTGGGCGTTATGCAGAAAACGTCTAACAGCTATTTGTTAACAAGTACATGTAAAACCTCTTTTGCGAGGAGTTTATTTGATAAAATTTCCGCCAAATCAGATATTAATAATCACGTCCAGTAATTCATTTTCCAAATCTCGTGATTTATCATCCCGTTAAACTCATACTATTTTTTGCATTGTCATGTTTGGTTTTTCGGGCCTTGTCATTAATACTGACATTAATGTAAGCTAAACTGAGAACGATATTTCATCCTGGATTAGTTCCTCATTAATCAAATTTAAGATTGTGACGAAAAGTCAATAATCCACTTTGATAGGTGGAAAAAGGCCACGTGATCAATACCAGAACCGCAGTAAATATGAATAGATGGGATTTCGATGCCACATTTTACATTTAGTAATTATTCAAGTGGATAAAGTTTGCTAAATAACGTTCGATTATGTACATTTGCATAAGAACTTTTAGCCGATTAAGGAAACGTTTGATAGAAGTAGAGATACATTTTGACAGCAACTGATAGTAAGATTTGATTAAGAACGATAAAAGAACAAAAAGAATACGAGAATATCATCCAAGGTTTAATGGCAACATAAGACATATTAGCTTATCAGATGGATGTTGAATACTCATAAGAAAACAAAGGTTACTTTATGTAATTCCGATTTGGCAAGCAGAAAGTATACCTTATTTAAAATAATGGCACTGTTTCATAAAGAATTCAGGATGAGGAAATAAATAATTCGAGGGGTGAATGCGAAAAGGTTCTAAGTCACATTAGATTAAGAAGGAGAAAGAACCTTTCCGCTTTCACTCCTCGATATTGTCTTCCATAATATGTCGATTATATAGGAATCAGATTCGTCCCTTTCAGAAATTAAGGAACACCTTTTGTCTGTTAAATGGTAATTGCACCCCGTTGGCTTGTGCTTTCTTTTTTGGTCTATGCAAAAAATCACAATGATATTCACTTATTCGCACGATAGCTATTGAACTTTGTTCTTGACACCATGGTTAACAACAGTTCCGTCAACTTCTATTAAAGTGATTGAAATGATAAAACTCGTACGAAGCGCTCGTGTTTAATTGGACTTAATCGGATAGGGGATGGCACTTACTAATACTAAAATCGTCTTTGCTTCAATATAAGATGACTCAAAATAACAGATATGAGATGCGCTATTTGTAACATTGTTGAAGACGAAATGCATTTCCATTCATTAAATCTAATAAACTCCTAGTTAATCTAATGGAAACAAATATGTTTATCGAAGTAACTCGGATCGACAGTTCTCAAGGGATGTTGTAATGTAATCTTGTTTTCAGGAGGAAGATTGTGTTTTGTTTAGATTAAATAATTTCGCGCTATTTTGTGTTCTTGGGTCTTTGTAGTCTAAAATTATAGACGTGTTATACGGGATTCTTCCAATCCCTAACGTCTAAACGGGAACGTGCAAAAAACGGGGGTGTTTTAAAAATATTGAAATTGTTTTAAGGGAAGTATTTTATGGTTGAAATTGATCATAAAGAGTTATATTCATATTTTGCCATGTAATGTGAAATGTTATTTTGCACTAAACAAGCATTTAATGCATTAAAACAAGTTGTTTACCTTTCCAATAAAACGAAAGTTGACTGACACAGACAACAATTATGCGAAGGGGAACAACTCGATACAATCGTAATAACTCGGCCTCCTCCGACAAAGCTTCGAGATAGACCTCGTTGCACAATCGTAGCAACTCGGCCTTGGCCGAAATGTTCCGAGCGATTTAAAACTGTGCCCTGAAGTCTTGCAGGTGCCCTTCATGTATATATCGTTATGTTTTGACAGAATGAAATGAAGAAAAGCCGTCAAACTCATAATTATAAGTTGGATATTTATTTCTTGTGTACGGAACTAATGTAAAATAACATTATCTAGTAATATTTCTTGTTTTTATGATATTTTATAGACGCTATATGCTTTAACCCGGAATCCTGATCGGAACAACTACCCACTTTTGATACTAAACAATTTGTACGTGAAGGATTTGCCATATCAAAAATCTAAAAAAATCCGTCAACGTACAATTATTTGGACTAGGGTCTTTGCTGCACTGAGTGTTGCACGTGCCTTTCGGTATCAGTTTTAAGATAAACTTCGTTCTGTAGCATTTACAATAATCATAAAAATAAACATACTGTAATTGTTTTACTTATAAGCAAATAACGTCCGTTATAGTAATGATAGAAAATATAGCATGACTTGAATACATTTCAACAATCAGGCGTACAAATCCAATTTGTAAATCTTGATAAAATATGAGTTTTGACATTCCGAAGTGGAAAGGCTTAACGTTATTCACTCATAAAGAAGACATGTACATCGTTCTAAAGCATTAACAATAAGCATAAACATATTTTAATTGTTTCATTTAGGAAAATATTCCGCCGGAAACAACCGTTATACGAATACATGTGATAGAAAATGATGTATGAGTTCAAGCAATATCTACCAATCGTATACACATTGCATTTGTAAATCTTGATCAAATATGCGTACAACCTAGAAATTCGAAAGTGGGACGGCTATACAGGGGTATAACACAATAGTTATGCTATCAGATTCTTATCCTAAGGGCCATTTGGCATTTTGAAAGGTCAAACCAAACCCAAGTGTTAATGCCGTTTTAGTTTTAACACTCCTAATGATTTGACATTCTCTGTTTGTTATGCAAATAAGTACAGTTTACTAAAAAAGCATAATCGAGTCTCTTTAATACATTCACTCTCACAAATACTAGAACAACATCTACTGCGTAATTCGTCATTTACAATGCTACGCATGTGTGACAGTAAGAGTATTTAAATAGCATTGAATCTAGTCGGTTCAATTACAAAACATCTATGAGAGGTTTGATGTAAAAATAATGTGTTTGAAACACTGTATCGAATTAGTCAGCCTAACATACTAAATATAGAAATATGACCATTGTATTTCGCATTATAAAGCCCAGGGGACGTATTCAATAAAGTTCTTTTACTTATCCATAGGCATGCCTCAGTGATTCCACTCAGTATGTTGGCCAATTCATTTGACAGTCCAATCAAAGTAGTCATATCAAAATGAAGTAACATCTAAGGTGATTATTGAATACGGCACCAGACGAAGACGCTTAAAAACACTGATTCCTCGGCATGTAAGATAAAGGTAAGAACTTTTTTCGCATTACGAGTAAAAAACACTCTTAATGCACCAATCAATTGTAACCACGCCCCCCCCCCAGGTCCGGGGAATAGCGGGGACTTTGATTTTCGGTCCAGCTAACCCCGGATACCCCCGGACCTGGGGGGCCGTGGTTACAATTGACAGGTGCATAAGAGCTTGCATATGGATTAACCTATATCACTTAAGCTTTTATATGGATGAACCTATAACACTTACTGTTTTAAAACCAGCTATATACGTGTAGTTTACAGCCATTTAACATTCCTGGGTTAAGGAAAGTACTTATCTCTTTCCTGGGTTAAGGAAAGTACTTATCTCTATGAAGCGTCAGGTGGTGATCGACCCCGGGACTCTTTGCCATAGGTTCCGATAATATAATAACTCTGACATCGACACCCAGCTCAATTTGTCACGTGATAACTACTGGCATTTCTAAATATGTTTCAACATTTTTACGCTCGAAATACAATTTTACAACATTATCATCGGTATCATTGTTTCTCCGGAGTGAGTACTTAATTAGCATCTGGTTGAGAACTCGGAAATACTGATTAGCTCGGGAATAAAGTTTCTGTAAAATCTAAATTAAATTTAAAAAAAAGTTGTTGGAAATGAAGGTTAAACTACCATTTCGCCTGCTTAGCAACGGAAATAGATCACGTTAAGGATTCGAGGTATTACGACTATATTTTATTTAAAAAATTCCGTTGACTAGTGACGTCAAAACCAATTTCTATCACTGAAGCCGTTTAAGAATTCTAGCTAATAAGAAATAATCTGTTAAACACTTGGCCTTGTTGGAAGTCGGTTGACAGTTATTTGGAAGAATGTATTCTGTCTGACTTACGATGGACACGTTTCTTGCTTGATTGTGAAACACTTGTCGAAAGAGCCACTACTGTAAGCACATCGATGTAAGATGTACTGCTAGTAGAAGCAAACGTTTACGGACATAAAGTTCAAAGTGGGTCCTTAAAAATATTTTATTTTATTTTGTTAGTCAAGAGCATTTACTCAATGCCAAACAGACTTTAAAGCTGCACTCTCACAGATTTACCATTTCTACAACTTCTTTTTATTTTTTTGTCTTGGAAAGAGCAAATATTTGCGTAAATATCAGCAAACCAATGATATAAGATTGCTGTCAAAATGTCAGATCCAAGATTTTCATATTTCCGTTCGAAAATGAATGTTTTATGGCTTAGAAACGGTTTAAGAAAATGCATAAAACATCATTTTTTGAACTTAGATATAAAAATCTGCGATATTTTTTTTTTTGTCAGCAGTCTTACTTAACTGGTTTTCATTGATTCACGCAAAAATTGGCTAGTTTCAAGACAAAAAATAAACAAGTTGTCAAAACATTCAATCTGTGAGAGTACAGCTTTAACGAACAGAATGTTGGGATAACATTTTCTTGTGATAAATGAAAAAGGACATTAAACATTTCAAACCAGAAATATGTTGATTTCAACAGATGTTGTTTTTCTCTTCAACAGAAACGAGTTTTGATCGAAAAGCAATGACACACAGTTCACTCGGTTCATATGAAGCGTGTCGGCAGACCTCGGCTGTTATATCATGTTGCGTTGGAAAACCAACATATGGGATATAAATAAAGACCTGTTCGGCGTCCATTGCCCACCACAGGGAGTGTGTCTGCACCCACTGATGTTTTAACTCGGAGTACATCAAATTCCTATCGGGTAATGCTCTTCATTTTCACACCGAAAAAAGCAGTCAGAGCAATGAAATGGAAATATGTGAAGAAGCATTTGAGTGTTCAAATCTATGGCATTCCACATGTTGTACGAAATTACGTTAAAAAATCAGCACATTCCATATTCTGAAACAAAATCCCCCGAATGAAGAAACGAATATTATATTTAAAATGCTCTTGCAACCAAGAAAACAACAAAGAATCAATGATAAATAGCATCTTTTTAACGGTTGTTAATTAATAAACAGTCATCAATGCATTAATGCACACATGTATTAACAATATCATTCCAATTAGTTGTTTATTTTTTGTCTAAAGTTCAATGTTCTTATAAACACTCAACATCTCGCTCAATATAGGATAAGGCACTATCTCGTTTAAAATGTTTTGTTTGTTTTCAATTTGTACTAATCATCCACCTGAGAGATACTATTTCTTTGATTCAAACATTAAAGTTCTAAATGAATATTAAGGGAATTCATCAATCAGAAATAAATGCGTATGAGTGTAGCATTAACACACCATTGCTTTGAAATTGATGATACGTTTCATTCCTTTTAAAAGACGTTTAAAGTGATGAAGTACTCTTTATGCACCAGTCAATTGTAACCACGCCCCCAGGTCCGGGAAATAGCGGGGACTTTGACTTTATGTCCAAACAAGCCCGGGTAAAATCCGGGTAAAATCCCCGCCCTGCGCGGACAAACTGCTGGTGAAATCCCCGTCAAATGCCCCGAACCCCAGGGACCTTAGGTAAGGACCATTCCCCACTATTTTTGGCCAGTAAATAAAACCACCACATTCACCCGGCACTGCGTGGCCACCTGGAAGGTCAAAACACGGCCCATTTCCCCCGCTATCCCCGGTATACCCCCGGAACGGGGGGCGGGGGTTACACTAGTACTAAAGACTCTGGTTAATCCAAACATGAAAATTTAATATTCCGCTGAAACAAGTATTGATTTAACACAATAGTTCCAAACAAAATTACGTTTCGAAGCAGTTAATTCTAACTGTCGACAAAACAATGGAATCTATTAGGAAACGCATAGTAGCATAGACTTTAATTATTGCTCTGTTAAATGGCCCAATGATACGGGCAAAACAAAAATAAAACTAGAGAAGTAACATCACATGACAAACAAAACACAGGATCGGCATAGGTCGATGGTGGGGTTAAACTCCTTTGTACTTATACTGATGTTCGTACAATGGGAAGGAACCTGTCTACCCCACTACCTTATCATCAAAGTCTTGACTGTGGCAATCAGGAGATATGTACTCATATTTAGAGTGAAAGCAGGGGAAGGTTTCCTAGTATGAGTTATTCTTCGCAAAACTACAATTACATTGCTCGAATAACTATGCTAGGAGACGAAAGAAGTCAAACAAAATCAATGAAAAAGCCGAATATTTTCATTTCTACTTTCATTTCGTAGCAATGATTGTGTCTGATATTGTATTTGAGCAGACGAACTTTGCCTTTGTTAATGAACTCGAATTCTATTCTAATGAACCACCTTATTCGTTAGGATATATTTAATGTGGATAAAGGCTTAAGGTATTTGCTATTTATTAAAACGACAGTCACAGGTTGATAAAATACTGACAAGCACATTCATTATTCTAATTAATTTCAAAATGACAAACTATTAGTATTTACAATCTTAATTAAAATATTTCATGTAATCTTTATAACGGGGAAAATAAACTAACAATGCTAACTTTTGAAAAGATTCAAGAAGATATTCTGAACTAGAATTTAATTGCTGAGGAAAAAATAATTATGGGGTCACTGTACATGTTGCTTTTGCTATAGACGTATATATACCATACCTGGTCAAACGACAAAAACAACATATGAGCCAATAAGATGGACACAGTAACATATCGCAAAACTGTAGTAATCTTTTTTTACCCAGTCAGTAGTAAGCGTCAACGAAATGATTTAAATGTGAAAAATAGAAAAAAAAGACAAAATACAAATTGGCAATAACATATTCAGCCTTATACAGCACATAACGTTAAATATATGATTAAAATACACATTACTAACGAGACAGCATATAAACCATCTTTGACGAAGCCAATTAGAAGTCCAACTGTGCGTCCTCGTTCTGAGTTTGATTAGAGTTCAAACCAACACTTTGGCACGCAACATGACGTTTAAACGTTAATGAAGGGTTATATGAGGCTTGAGATTACATATCTAACTTTAATCTTATGAATGGCATGTTCAAACACACAATTTGATATGAGGATCACTGGAACAACCGCAACTATGTTCATTACTGTTTCAATAACAGCAGCCACACCACAACTAGCAGTATGTGTTCTTAACGTCTATTATTTTAAAAACAATTTGGCGGTAACGGTATAAACAGTCGAACCCCGTTCGTTCGAACTTAAAGGGACCGTCGAAAATACCTCGAGTCTTAGAAAATTCGAGCCAAGCGGAATCGTTTACCTTATATATAAAAAATCGGTTTATAACGTCTAGTTCGAGCCAACGAGGAATTCGAGCCAAGCAATTTCCAGCCAACGGAGTCCGACTGTATAGCTGTGTATCACTATTTGTACACATGTGTATTTGTTTGCCCTTATTGTCCTACTTATGCCGAAAACATATTGAGACTAACTGAAAGTTTCTCAGAATACAGATTCCCAATAGTGTCGTCATATCAGATTAATACGGAATGCCATTAGGGCCATCGCCTGTGAATGTGTTGATCTGAAACGCGATACTCGATAGAACGATGATGAAAACGCGACACGACGATAACGAAAACGTGATAGAACGACAGTACGATGATGATAATGCGATAAACTATGATGAAAACACGACAGTGCGATGATGAAAACGCGATAGTAAGATGATGAAAACACGACAGTACGATGATGAAAACGCGATAGTAAGATGATGAAAACACGACAGTGCGATGATGAAAACGCGATAGTAAGATGATGAAAACACGACAGTACGATGATGAAAACGCATTCATAGGCGATGGCACTAACTGCTTTCCGTAGATTAATGCGTTGACATTATCCAACTTCATGAACGTTAAAACACAACCCAATTAACGTATTATTCCACATGGCATTTAGAGGACCTTTTCATAAAATAGCGACACATGAACTAGATGCAAAAATACAAACTATAAAACAAAATGAACGATGTACGATTGTCAGCGTTAGATAACTTTGGACCAAGGAAAACGACCCAGATTTCGAACTAGGACAAAACAGATGCAAACGAAATAACATCATTAATTGACGCCTTGAATACGTCTTCTAATAAGAACGCTCTCAACAACAGACATGTGTCTTAATAACTTTCGCTTTCGATTTCAAATTTAGACTATATAGTGTATGGGACGTAATTCGAAAGTTATCAAATTCTATAAATACTGTTGTTAATAATATGATACAAATGTACTATTTTAGAGTTTAATTCATTTATTTATTATTCATAATATGTGTCGAACTCAATAGATGCAGTTGTTATTTATTTATTTATTTGATACAACACACTTGTTTTATAGTTTACATGTTCACTATTTGTAGTTCTATACGTAAACCATTACATATTCTATGTTGATTTGATCACGGGTCATGTTGGCCTATTTCAAATATATATTGTGTTATATTTCCATGAATAAACCTCCTTCTTCTTCTGTGATCAGATGTGCTTTGCAACAGAAATCATGTGCATGCAATGATTGCAATTGAAATGTACAGTTTGACATAAATAAATTAATAGGGCCTTTTAATGATGTCTGAATCATGGCAAATTGGATTTTGTGTCGAATGAGCGAAGAGCATTCTGGTATGCTGACACTACCAATTACTCGACGAGAAGTTATTACGATCACTTCGTCCACATCTTGTGTTTTCAGTTTGAAATCAATGCTGATGAAATTAATTCCCATTGGTTCTTAAACACATCATAAGTTTCCTCAAAACACAACATGATGGACATAACAATCAGTTTCACTCAATTAATACTTTCTTTTTAATAAGTACCAACGGGACTACAGGGAAAAGCCCAGTACCCTAAAGAGTTCCTAATATCCTGGTTTAAGGCGCAAGTCTTTATAGTGAGACAACAATTCCAAGTTCTGCTGGTGCAAGGCAGGGTGTAGTATTATCAAAATGTTACCCCTGACGAAAATGATTATACTTATAAACAATCAGACCATTCCGTTATGAGTTGTCAGTCAATGTATACTAGCTGTGCTGTAATATAATAGTACAATGGTGTAATGCAAAGAAAAAAGTATTAATTTACGCAAAGAAATACAAAAATATGAAGATAAAACAACGTTTAATATGAAAGAATACTGTGCTTATAACAGCTTAATAGACCCGACAATTATTTGCCAGTTGTGTAGTGTGCGTTGTCTTGTAACACTGAGACGTTTGTTTGGTATTTGCTGACGTTGATCCTTGTGCCTTTAATCAGGATGATGGTTAAAAGATGTAGGATACTAGGCCTGTCCCTAAAGTTTTCATTTAAGGATTGATCGCTTTTTTGCGTTTATGCTGTATGAACGCAGAACGGCACGCGAGAAAATTCCATAAAGCCACCGCTTCTTGGTCATTTTCTCGCTTGCCCTATTGCGTACACTACGTATATTTACATTTTAAAAGATATATACATTGTGATGAAACATAAGCAGTATAATCTGCAATTGAGCATTTGTTTTAAAAGAAGTGTAACAGACAAGATACGTTTGTATAAAAGAATAGCTGAATTTGTAACGTCGTATATCATTGGTTAAATGACGTCTCGCCTATCCAATCGGATCGCAATATTGAAATAAACAATAGCGCCATAATACCTTGCGCATTATACACTATGAACGTCAAGTTTTATCTTTTCAAAGGACTAGGCGAATGTAAATATTCTTGTTTAAAGCAATTTTCTATGTATATTGTCTGACCTTTTTAGCTACAGTATTTTGGTCTGCGGTGACAGGCAGATGCCAGGAAGTCTTAAAAGCACAAATACATGTCATGTGTATGACGCTCCCAATGAACGGCGTAGATGCAATGATAGCGTGAACAAAAATGATTTCCCGGTCGGCGTCCAATCCGACATGTTCTTAAAACAATTTCACGTATAATGTTCCGGTGTTAAAGATCATATCCCATGTCAGACAATGTCTGGAGAACAAAATGTGAACCATGGTTCTCATCAGCATACGGTAATTAGGTAATATAAGACATAGGAAAAAATGCCATCTGATATCAAGTTCGAGTTTGAAGGATCTTTTACATGTTAAATATCTAGAAGCGTTTTTTTTGTGATACAGTCGAGCCCCGTTCGCTCGAACTCGAAGGGGCCGGCGAAAATACCTCGAGCCTCGAAAAGTTCGAGCCAAGCGGGAATGCTTACATTTATTATCAAGAAATCGGTCCTTTTCATCCAGTTCACGCCAAAGAGTAATTCGAGCTAAGCGAGTTCGAGCCAACGAGGCTCAACTGTACTTATACTTGTCCATTAAAGTCAAAATCATACCAAAATACCATTCAGACTGTTTGGCACTTTTGTATGAAGTAAAAAAAATCGCATTAACATCTATTTCATTTTCAACTCAAGTGATATAATCTTTATTAACGAATTATTCAGCAAACCGGGGTTTAATTTCGAGGTAGATCCTTATCTCAATTTGGAGAAAAAACTGGCAGTACAAGACAAGATGGAATTTTTTGGAAACATATCTCAAATATCTCCGATATTGGTGCATGTATTTTTCCGTATAATCTCTCATTTTCCTTTTCTCCGTAATAATGAAGGTCACAAACACAGAATCCATCAACAGAATTTGGGAATCCTGTCTGCTTTGTCTTTTAATTTCGCCACGTCCACATTTCAATATTTCCGTCATTTTGTAACATATCGCTTCAGCCACAATAGAAGGCGATATTTGATAGAACAAATAAGGCGTCAATATTCTGATTGATTAAGCAGAGCGAGATATGAAAATCGCGTACCCGGCTTGACCCCGATCATCGAGAACTTCAGCAAACAATCCGTCTTTCGTATGACGATTTTCTAATAAGGACACACTTGCACAACATTTTTGGTTCATCAAATCTTTATTTTTTCATCATGGAATTGTTTTAATATTTTGATATTTTGGACAACCAAGAATTCAAAACGTGATATGATCCCGAATGAATGGACCAAAAACACAAAAAACACCAAATACCATAAAATAGCAGAAACACAAACGAGAAACAAACTCAATGACGAATTTGATACTTAAAGATGATTTAAATTAGATTTTGAAACATCATATTTCATCGACATCTTGTGTATGAATGAGAATGTGTTCACTATTGTGGATAAGTACCAATCGTGTCAGATTTTCATAGCCAAAATTCTTCGACATAATACGAATACTGGACGCATCTGTCTGTATGCATTGTTTCAAGGTGCATTTAGAAAAATGTTACAAACCTCTAAATCTAAGACCGTTCATAAACGTGCAACCTTCATGTGGAGTGTCATGTGCTGATCTGAGCCATTAATACAAATGGAGACCGCTGTGTGATTTGCTTCGTTTAAACTTAAAATTAATGAAATTAAAAGCCATTTCTGTCTGACACGTTTGAATTGTTTTTAAGAATTTTAAGTAAGATTTTTTAGATAATAATAATAATAGTAATACTAAAAAAAATATATATTAATAATAAAAGCTTTATTTACCGAAGGTTACACATTTAACATATGAGAACATATATTCTAATTTTCAATATGGCTTTCAAAGTAAAGAAAAAAGGAATATAAAATGAGGAGCCCAGGTCGCCTAGATGAGAAGTGAGTGTTCTATCCATTACGGTAGCCGGACAATCAAACTGTTTAACACCTATCTTGAAATCATCAAACGTCGAAGAACATACTCGCATACCGTAAACATATTCATAAACACGTTACAACATCAAAACGTTTAAATCGAAGGTCGTGCGTGGGCTTGCAAATTGAATCTTACAAAACAAAGTGCCTGGAACACTCTGGTGCCATACACATTAGGGACGAGTAATGAGCTACAAGGAAAAGGAGTCAATAAAAATCCATACTTCACGTTCTCCTTTTGAATATTATTACGGTTTAGATCAACACTTTCGCACGCAAAATGCACGGTAATGAAAGGTTAATATTGGCTCAGGATTCAGAGATTTTTAAGGCAGGGAATTTTAAAACTTTTTTGTGTTCATTTTACAAAATAACTACGTTCAGTGAAACGTCAATTGCGTTATATTACACAAACCGATATTCATATATCTCACTGATCAAACAATCACAATATTGACGCCTGATTTGTTCTATCAAATATCTTTACTTGTGGCTGAAACAATTACAAAATATTGAAATGTGAGCGTGGCAATAGCAAACAACATAAAGGTGCTTGTTGATGTATTCTGTATTTGTTTACCTCATTACTTAGGATAAATGGAAAGTGGGAGTAACATGCACAACTGTATGGGATATTTGAGATATGACCCGAATGTCTTGTTCTGTCATCGTCTCTAAATCGAAATTGGTATCAACTACAAAGTAATCAAGAATTGGAAATTAAAACACGGTAAAACGTGGTTGTTTTTAGCCATTGTTAGAACAGTCGTGTTTTTTATAGTTTTTTTATATTATGGAATAGTGCGGCATTTTCGCTGCTTGCTCATTATAATTATGTGCTTTAAACTCTGTTGATGAGATACATGCATTTGTTTTGGTGTACATTATAAGGTATGATTATAAGTGTCACATATATTTCTATATTATATCTGATATACATCCCAATGGATAATACATTGCCTAAATGACACTACCCTGACAATTCTTTGTTAGTGAAACACAACGATGCCGTTTGAATTACGAGAAATACAAAATATAGATATTAAATATCACATATATTTCTATATTATATCTGATTTACATCCCAATGGATAATACATTGCCTAAATGACACTACCCTGACAATTCTTTGTTAGTGAAACACAACGATGCCGTTGGAATTACGAGAAACCACAAACTATAGATGTCAAATCACCTATTTTTCATACGTATTATATTACATTATGATCGAATGCAGATGAGAACCATGGTCGACATTATGTTTCCCAGACATTGATTCGACAATGGGTTCTTAAGCATTGGAAAATGATACAAAATATTGTTTTAAGTACGGGTTGTCGACCATGAAATTATAGTGTTCCATTTTCATGGCATCATAGAAGTACATATGAAAAGTTTGTAGACACATATCATTTAGTAATGTTCCTATTTTTTGATTCCTGAGCAGTATGGGCTCAACATAAAAGCTTTGTTTATTGAACTGTATTGAGGCTTGTGAAGTATAACACCAGGATGCAACAGCGACATTTTTTCTGCCCTTGAAACAAGTTCTACACAAGGATACAACAGCGACATTTTTTCTGCTCTGCAAACAAGTTCTACACCAGGATACAGCAGCGACATTTTTTTCTGCTCTGTAAACAAGTTCTACACCAGGATACAACAGCGACATTTGTTCTGCTATGTAAACAAGTTCTACACCAGGATACAACAGCGACATTTTTTCTGCTCTGCAAACAAGTTCTACACCAGGATACAACAGCGACATTTGTTCTGCTATGTAAACAAGTTCTACACCATGATACAACAGCGACATTTGTTCTGCTATGTAAACAAGTTCTACACCATGATACAACAACGACATTTGTTCTGCTATGTAAGCAAGTTCTACACCAGGATACAACAGCGACATTTGTTCTGCTATGTAAACAAGGTTTACAACTGGATACAGCAGCGACATTTTTTTCTGCTCTGTAAAGAAGTTCTACACCAGGATACAACAGCGACATTTGTTCTGCTATGTAAACAAGTTCTACACCAGGATACAACAGCGACATTTGTTCTGCTATGTAAACAAGTTCTACACCAGGATACAACAGCGACATTTGTTCTGCTATGTAAACAAGTTCTACACCATGATACAACAGCGACATTTGTTCTGCTATGTAAGCAAGTTCTACACCAGGATACAACAGCGACATTTGTTCTGCTATGTAAACAAGGTTTACACCTGGATACAGCAGCGACATTTTTTTCTGCTCTGTAAAGAAGTTCTACACCAGGATACAACAGCGACATTTGTTCTGCTATGTAAACACGGTTTACACCAGGATACAACAGCGACATTTTTTCTGCCCTGTGAACAAGTTTTACACCAGGATACAACAGAGACATTTGTTCTGCCCTGTGAACAAGTTTTACACCAGGATACAACAGCGACATTTGTTCTGCTATGTAAACACGGTTTACACCAGGATACAACAGCGACAATTGTTCTGCCCTGTGAACAAGTTTTACACATTGATACAACAGCGACATTTGTTCTGCCCTGTGAACAAGTTTTACACCAGGATACAACAGCGACATTTGTTCTGCTATGTAAACACGGTTTACACCAGGATACAACAGCGACAATTGTTCTGCCCTGTGAACAAGTTTTACACATTGATACAACAGCGACATTTGTTTTATTTTATTTGACGTAACCTTACCATGGCAATGCCAGTTAGAACTAGGCGATCTTAAATTATGTACACAATCTAATAAGTTCATTTACTTGAAGACAGTATTACACTGGATATAACATGATATTGTAAGGGAATTATAACGGAAGCTTTATTAGTTTATGGTTGATGTATGTTCTGTGTTGATTCTTTTATTCGCAGAAAATCTTTGTCCATGGCCCGGATAATATCTGGTTGAATGTCCTTCCTTGCAACACAAAACACGACACTATTTACGGTAAATGTTTATACATGGCATCACAAAGGTTGAATAAGTATCGGTGTTAAATATGTGATCAATCAGCAATTGCTCCGTTGGATTGGAACTGATTTACCTATACATACTCCCTCGGTGCGTGCTAATCAAAATCTACGAGACATTATTCAAATATAGTTATTGAGAAAGTACACCTCGTAGGGCCTAATTGCATTATGTTATCACTGTTATAGAATGCACATGTTTTTCTGTGATGAGACGAAGGCATCCATTTCTGTCGTGGATCTGATTTGTCTCCACTGGTAAAAGAAGATATTATATTAAATTCAAAGGTGCTGAAGATTGTAGCTTTGAATTTGTTCGTTATCCGGGGTATCAATTTTAAATTGACATATTAATTATGGCTCATAAAAAGGTCATCGTTAAGCGTTTGGCCCCTGAGCGTTTCTCTGAAGTTGGCATTGTATCATTGATAGCATAAGTTTATTCTATCCTGCTGTGCAGTTCGGATAACAAAGCAGATAGCTTGGAACCATCTGGTGCCATACAAAACCCCAAGGACAAGTACAGCTACATGAACAGATGACTCAAAAAGATTCTCTGCGCGGCCTTGTTCTGAGATTAATTACGGCTCAGATCAACACTTCGGCACGCAACGTGGCGGTTGTCCGTTAATAAAATGCTTTAAGAGACTCTAGATTTAGAGATATTTTACCATTATCTTTAGAACGGCATTCATAAAATAATTTGAACAGGGAATACAAATCAACTTTATACGTTTTAATTTTGCCAACGGCTTTTGGTAAATAAACTGTGTCAAGGTTGTTCTTGTTAAACACGATCTCCTTTTTAAACGTCATTTGGGATATATACAGCTAGTCTATATCTCAGGACAATCTCAAAGCATGACGTTGGTAACAATTTGTTAAAAAACGCATACTATTTTAAAGAAACAAATAACTTTATTATCCAACTAACTTTGAGAGGTGATTTGAACAAGTATATCGTCACATCAGAGAGAGCTGGATCTTGTCGCCGAAGCAATTACATCAATTTGTCGAGATCAGTTGATGATTATTTTGCATGAAATCAGTTTTGAATCCAACGGTATATCTTTGAATTAACATAAATAGTCATATGTTCAATTATTTGCTGAAGTTATCGATGATTGAGGTAACACCGTGGACATGGTATATTGATACATTGCTCTGGCCAGTCAACCTTATTTGTTTTATCAATTCTGCCCTCTTTGTGTGGCTCAGGCATATGTTACAGTATGACCGAAATATTAAAATGCGTACGAGGCAACGTAAAAGACAAATAGACAGAATTCCCAAAGGCCTGATGATGGATTCTGTATTAGTTAACTTCGTTTCCCCAGAGAATCGAAAAGAAAAGATTTACAGAAAAAATGATCAAAGGAGCTATGCGATATTTAAGATATGGTTTGGGTTTTCTTGTACTGTCTTTCTCTCTCAAAAGATATCGGTATCAACTATTATATTGGGAATTAAAACACGGTTGGCTTTGGAGCAATTTTAGGAACAAAGAAAAACAGTCCGATTTAATTTAGATGTTGTTGATATGTCGGAAGGTTGCGTCATAGACATGCTTGTTGCTTTGTTAAGAATCTCCAAAACTGCTATATTTTGGTCAACAGCATTACCATACATTTTGTTTATTGTATTTTTTAAATGATGATTATAGATGAGAAAGATAGCACACACACGCAATGACAATGACGTTAATAGGAAACTCACGTGACAGAAGTTTTGTTTGATTAACAACGGCAGGGTAACAATAACGAGGAAGACAAAACATAGATATAAGATTACATATTTTGCATATGCCCATTATTACATCATTATCGTATGCAGATGAGGACAATGGCCAACATGTTATATTGGAGACATTTATTAGACTGTGGAAAAGATCTTATCACGGTAATATCCAATGAGAAATTGTTTAAAGTACAGTTCGCATTGGATGTCGACCGGCAAATTATCTGTTCTTCCTACTGTCATGTTATGCCTGTTGCCCTGACGGCTCCAAAGAATCCCAGTGGGAAAAGTTAAAGTGACACTTATTCAAAATCAATATGTACACATGTTTAACAAACATACATTTTGAGTGATAAACCTTTAACTACTTACTAAATAATGCATTTATGGAACATATTAATTACTGATCACAAGATTGTAACCATGTATTTCATGGCTGAAAACACATAAATATTTAATGATTGGTGAGTGTTAAAAGATTTACTGTGTTCTACTATCGTCTCATAAGGTAGAAATACCGTGTTTTCTGCACCTTTCTTTCAAATTAAACACGGTATACTTCATAAGAACCACTGTTTTCGACATGTATTCATTCTTTTGGTTTATTCAAACATTCGTATGACTGATTGGAGTCTGGTTAATCTT
This sequence comes from Mya arenaria, assembly GCF_026914265.1. Classification (NCBI taxonomy): domain Eukaryota; kingdom Metazoa; phylum Mollusca; class Bivalvia; order Myida; family Myidae; genus Mya; species Mya arenaria. The sequence goes on along the minus strand of NC_069129.1, from coordinate 11,989,281 downwards.
ATTTGGGAGTACAAGTGCATCTTAATACGACTAACACTCAGTTCTCTTTAAGAACTCGAATCACTGTTCTTGAATTTATCTTCAAGTTACGCTATTGAACCTAGGTTCAAGAATTTAAGTTGATTACAATATGTAGTTAAATTAAAGAAAACCTTTTTGTTCAACATCAATTTTGTTTTTAAAGTTTAATAGTTCTTTAAAACTTTAAAAGTTCAAGAACTTTGGTTTAATAACATTTATAGTTCTTAAAATGAGAAAGTTAAGAGAGAGTTGGAGGCCAACAGAACTGAGAATCATGATTATATATAATTGTTTGGCAAAAACTAATTATTGATTTTAAATTTCACATTATAACGATAATATGTTTAATGTGAAATAAAAGACCCACGAACAATTTTATTATTTATTTATTATATTATTTTATTTTTCCGATATTGCCCGATTTATATATTATTATAATTACATATGCTTCCAGTAGCTTCCTTGTCTGGCGCTCCGCATAAATATGGTAGAACTGCTAGGGAAATGGTATAGTATTACTCAGTTCTGGTTTTAACCACCTTTTCTCGGTGCTTGTTAAAGAATCGAGAGTTATATTTGCAAATAGTCAGGTATCGCACCGGGCTTCCTTGTATCTCACTATGTTCGTATCTGGATTTAACTTGCAATTGATGTCCTTTCTATCTCATCTCATATCACTCATGCAGTTGGAGCCGGTAGACCTTTTTAGAATACAACCTACATTTTTAGCCAATGGAATTGCCGATGGGCAATCGTTAAGAACTAGTCATAAACATTAGGAATTTCACCTTTCGGGGATGTTTAAAGGTCCTCTTACTGCCACTCATCCGATACACACTCCATGTGTCAAATTTTGCGTCGCCATTGTGTAAGCCAAATGGTTGCATTTGCCGTTGATACGCTCATCCGCCCATTCTTAATCATTAAGATTTTACTTAATGTCATAAAACTATTAAATAAACTCTTAGAAACAAATAAGGAATCTCAATTAAAAAATGACGTTCTAGAACAGTACAAGAGCGTTAAATTTTAAAAACTTAAATTACTTGATGCTCTTAAGGTCCCTTACTTCAGGATTTAGCGAAGCTCTCTATGTTTGTTGTTCAATTAATTGCGTACTATTTACTTCTATAAGAGATGCTATAAAGCAGATAGGAGTTATCTCTATGATTATCACACTAAAGAAATTTTCATTTATCAAAATTCAATTTAAAGCAACTGTAAACCAGATGATCAAATTGCAAGAAAAAAAGAAAATTGTCGAAAACTGACATAAATTTGGTATTAATGTTTACAATGCATTGAAACTTACTAACTGAAGTGCCACATAGTTTACTATTTATTTAAGTTAAGCAGTTATTTCGTGTTTTCCATTATTTTTTTTACTGGGTATGTCTACCTAGTGGAATTCATTCCTTATGCGTGATTGGCTAGTCGATGTTATCACGTGATATTACCAAGTTAGGTATATAGCATAAATATACCACCTATTGGAAGATAACCTTCGTAGCACAGTATATTCAACAATGGACTGCAAATTTAGCGACACGGGTTCAAATCCGGTCTCCGGCACAATTTTTTTTTTACATTTGGTACTTTTTTACAATTATGATATCAAAGCGTAACACATTCTTCTAATTAATTGTCCTTAGATTCGTTACAGAATTATTTTTTGGTGCCAATCTGGTGTACAGTCCTTTTAAGTATGTATTTTGGCTCATTGAAATAATACAAATACAAATACATTTGTATAGCGCAAAAAGTATTGTTCAATATTCGATTGCGCTTCACACAGTTGATAAGCTACGCAAGCCTGTTAATCTTAAGAAGTGTCATGAAATTGAGGCCAGGAATTGTGTGTGTAAAACTTAATGTTGCAGAGTCGGGCATTTTACGTTCTTACCCTGTCCTAGGAACTCAATTCCGAACTAGTTCAAGTATTGTTCTTGAAATTTTCGTAATGATGGTAACTACCCTTATACTATCTTTACTTTATAGTTTGTCTCTGAGATTCCATGGCAACCCACTTTCTCAAATGATCCAAGAGATATAGCTCAGACATTTTAGTAAATGTTCTTGGAATTACTACATGTATATAAGTACATTGCCATTGTTAGCATTTATAACAGCTATAACAATCAATACATTCATTTGACAGTACGATAACGATGCTAGTTTGTGGCACTATTACAAACATTTTAATAGTGAACAGCCTTCAACAAATGAATTGAAATAAACAATGCATGGTAAACATTTGTGTTCCCCGACCCCGCTATCTATGGAAGGGGATATCCGCCAGTTAATTTATGCTGCTTGATGACATTTCTCATTTTAAATTGCAATTACATTCGTCTAAATGGCAGGTGCCTTCGTGCAATTGCTTCGTGCCTTTTTGTTATTGACAAAAACATTTGTCTATGTATACAACTTTAAGATGCCTTCACTTTATTGCTTAGTGCTAACGTCTAAACGACAGATGACATGTGTCAAGTTCTTACATTTAAATAACTAAATAACTAAATTGTGTACAAAACTACAACTTAACTATAAATACTAAATAACTAATAGTATTTATATACTGTAATAAGACCATTAAAAGCTAAATAAATATTCATCAATAGCAGTATGCATTTGTCAATAAGCATATAGACGATAGACGAATGCATTTAGACGAACGCAACTAAACGAGTGGAATTAAAAGGGAACCAGTAAATATTGGTATCCTGCGACAGCAATATTAAATGGGAATGGAAACCAAATGCTGGTACCCTTCTTATCCACGGGAGAGCACTCTTGACACTTTTGCTTTGGTTGCAGTCAACAGTTTTCGTGCAGGAGCTGTCAAAAATATATCTAGAAGAGGTCATGTATAACATTATCTGAACTTAAAAAAATAATACTGATTGATGCTATTTTCTGCTGATTATTTTTTCCTGGATGTTTTTATTCGGTACTGAGTAAGACACATTTCCAAATTCTAATCTGCGTTCGGCCTGAATTTAAAATGTGTTGTCTACTAGGCGGTGACCAATTGTCGATGGATAACATGTTTTGAAAGTTATGAGGCCATCAACCAAAATCCAAGTATGAGCTTAGTGCTAACATTCGCAAGGAAATATGTACGCCTGGCTGACATGTATAGAAATCTATGCATGTGTTTCATTCACTCAAATTTTCAATTTCTTTTCCTTCACTGGCTTCAGGTCAGCCAAAGCATGTATACTAGAAATCTGTTAACAGCAACACTAATAATCCGGACGGGGGTGGGGGGGGGGCGGGGTGGTAGGTTGCCCCCCCCCCTCCCACCTATAAATCGGCCAAGTTAACTTTTATTTCTATATTGGAGACAAAAAGTAATAAAATACGCCAAAAATGCACCATTTCAGACTAGAATTATTGCTAAAATTATCTTGGGAAGTACTCACAAACACCACTGCAATCACCTTAAACAAATGTTGGGGAGCTGCAGTCCAACTGCAATTAAGAAAGTCACACTTTTAATTGTCACCGGGCTTATGTGTTAGGCAATATCCTCGGGGCGGATCCAGGATCTGACTTTAGAGAGGGCATTACTTATGGGAGCAACTTTTTTGATATGTGCCCCTCCCTCAGAACCAATTTTATTATAGGAGGGGGGCACCTCCACCCCCTCTCCCGGGATTCACTAGTGATGCTGATAACAGATTCTTAGTATACATGCTTTGGCTCTCCTGAAGCCAGTGAATGCAAAGAAATTGAAATTTTGAGTATATGAAACACATGCATATATTTCTATAGATGTCGGCAAGGCGTACATATTTTCTGGCGATTGATAGCACTAAGCTCATACTTGGATTTTGTTTGATGGCCTCAGAAATTTCAAAACATGCATGTTATCCATCGAAAATTGGTCAAAATCTCACCCGGCTCGCAGACAACACACTTCAATTTCAGGTCGAAACGCCGATTAGAATTTTGATATGTGTCTAATTCAGTACCGAATAAAAACATCCAGGAAAAAATAATCAGCAGAAAATAGCATCTAGCAGTATTTCATTTTCAGGTCCAGATAATGTCAGACATTACCTCTTCTAGATATAATTTTGACAGCTCCTGCACGAAAACGTTTGACTGCTACCATCGCAAAAGTCGCGAGAGTGTTCTCCCATGTATAAGAAGGGTACCAGCATTTGGTTTTCATTCCCATTTAATATTGCTGTCGCAGGATATCAATATTTACTGGTTCCCTTCTAATTCCATTCGTTTAGTTGCGTTCGTCTAAATGCATTCGTCTATCGTCTATATGCTTATTGGTAAATACATACTGCTATGTTTGATTGATGTATAATTAAGTTAGCTTTTGATGGTCTTATTACATTATATAAATATTATTAGTAATACTATTAGAAGTTTAATTGTACTCTTGTATTTTAATTAGTACACAATAGTCAATTAAAAGTAAAAACTTGACATCTGTCATTTATCGTTAAGACGTAGACACTAAGCAATAACATGAAGGAAACTAAAAGTTGTACACATAGATAAATGCAGTAGTCCATTACAAACACGAACGAAGCACGAATGCACAAGCAATTTAAAAAGAGAAATGTCATAATGCAGCATGCATTAACTGGCGGATAATCCCTTCCATAGCTATCATTGGCCACGTTTTAAATCTGTAGATAAGGAAAAAAAAAGCTAATTGATAACTGTGGCTGTGAACTTTCGTCGTGAATCATTTGAAGAAGATCCCTTTGTTTTATGTGATTCGATAGGAACATGATATATACGTATGGCAAAACATTTTTGTCAATGACCGCTTGAAGTTCAGGTTGAATGTCTCATTATAAAGAACAAAACCAAAATAGAACAAAAACATGATGTGGAGGTTATATTTATGAAACAGGCGTAGAGTTGAATGACAAACATTAAACTGTAAATACTCCCTAGGTTCATTCCAAACAACATACAGCTGGCATTCGTTTAGTCATGCTATGGAAAACAAAAATCTTCTACGCCTAACATGGCAAAACATGCACACGCTCTCCGTCTATGCCTAAGTATCATATCATTGTATATGCTCCCAGTCTCAATGCTGGCCGGGAAAACCGCATAAATCTGGCCCCAAGTCTGTTATTTGTGCATATACGATAGCGTCTTTCAAGAAGACGTTTTCAAGGCATCCGTTAATGATGTTAGTTCGGTATTATCTTTTGTCCAAGGAGAGGGTCTGGTTTCTTTCAACTGACCTGCGAATTTCCTGGGGTAACGCCATTGCAATAATATGGATTGTTTTCCGTACCTGGTTGCGTTAACCCTATATTCCAAAAAGAAAATGGACGATAAAAATTGTACAAATTATATTTTTGTTGAGTGGTTTGTATTTGATACTGATTCCTTCTTTTTGATTTGGTGTATTCATATTTGCTGACAATGAAATTATCGTTCGATCATAGTGAAAATGCTATATTCATTGATTTTTACTTGGTGTTTTCTCTTTTTCAAATTAAGCTGAAAATTTTAGCTATCGGTTTCGAATTAGTTCACCGCAATTTTACATTTATCAGATATACCTTAAAGCTCAATGTTACTTTATAATACCACAAATATATAGGTGCGTTTACTGTGATTGATCATTTCAATTCTCAATTTATTATCGCTTCAAGCCTAAGACTTAAACAGTATTCCTGTCTTTGCATCAACAATTCTATCCTACATCTGAGACCAAACATAAACTTTTGCTTTTAAACGGAACGAAGTTTGTTCGGTGTTAAAATTACATATAATTAGCTTAGCTATGTTATAAAACCGTAAAGCATCAGGGTTTTTTTTAATCAAAATATAAATATCAAAGTCAAAAGTTGAACTACTCGAATTGTTATCCTCGATTGTTAAAGTTTGCAAATCGATATAGGATTATAATGTGACAGGAATCTATTTTAATCTCTGCCGAAATTCGCAATTTAAGTACTTTTACTTTTGAAAATAATCTTCGCGGTAAGATAAACCTAGTTGGACAGATTTTAAAATAATGGCTTTTTTATTGACAAAAGGTTGCCGCGTTACAAATTTTAGAACTTTATTTGTTATAGTTGCTGCACTACGCTCGATTTTCTGAACGTTGTGGTGCCAATGAATAGGTTGTGGTGCTTATGAATAGTAATTTAGTAGGAAACGAATTGTGAAAAAAGCTGTAGCAATTTCATAACATGCAAATTAAAAATTAACTGAATTAATATCATTTTCATTTTTTTAAAAGTATGTCCACCTACCACACCGCTTCGCGAACTTTAAGGTTCATTTTGTGTCTAATAAATTAATACTTAAAAGCAAATGATCGTCGTAATTCCTATTCCGTATTTCCAGGTATTATTAGGCAAAAATATAGATATATAAATTATATTATTCAAACTATTTTGCCTAAAAAAACACATATACGTACCCCGCACTTTTTCAGTTCGCCATTCACTCGATATAAACTAATTTAGGCAAATATGGGTCTAGCTACAGTACGTTCGACCAATTTCAATGAGTCAATTGCTTAGAATAAGAAGGTATATAGAACACAATAAAATGATTCGTAATAGAAACCCGCCAGTAAAAGTCAATTATTGTTTGTGGATTTTATTATCTGCACTTTTACCCCAAAATAAAATGACACACAAGTAGTGAATTATTAATAAACCCGGTCTATGGCAATACATTCGGGAATAAAGATCATTAAAACACTCGAAGTATTAAAACAAAACATCGGTATCGGTTTGGTTAAGTCTGCTCTTTTTTAGCAAGGGTAGATGGAAATCTGTCAGCGCCCACTAGCACGTGTCGTGTTACAATCTTGTTTTCAAATCATCAGTCATCTCTGCATGAATTTGAGCTTTGCCATTTGCCACAATAATGGCGTTTCAATTTAATATGTTATATTGATGTTTGTACATTTGAATGCCTAATGACCCGACGATATTTATTATAATTTACAAAGAATTGTCTTGTTTATTAGAAACATGTAAATTTTATGACCATAAATGCATTGTAGAAAATTGCAGTAGGCATCTTTATTGCACTATTTCGACTTAACCTTTAATGGTCAAACTGATAGTATGTAAATTATGATGGTATACTTTTACTTTTACATTTTTCTTATGAAAAGCTTTTGAAACATAACGGGATTATAGCGACCAATCTGCATAACGAATGGCTTTTAGCGCGGTTAAAGGCATTTAACACCCAAACAAGTGAGGTTTCATTATATATTATATCAAAATATAAACACAATACCTACAATAGTTTAACAGACAGGTGCTATTTTTATACGTATATTAATTGCGCTTCTAAAGAAATCCTTGAAAAATATACCAGGACGCTTGGGTCAACAGCACCCTAACAATTGATATGCTTCTCTCTTGTGGGTGTGTTTATTCCAACAACGTAGCGACGAAACAAGAAAACACACTTTACCGTGTTGTCTCAAAATATACAAAGAAATCACTATTGATTCTGGCTGCACCTTTTGAATAGCTATGCAAATAAATGAAAACCTCTTTTTTTTGATTTCGTGTCTATTTATGCTATTTCACGAATTAAATGCTTTAAGTATTTTTATATCGACTTAACATACACTTTAGCCATTTGGTTTTATTTTTAAATACGGTCTTTATTTTTTTGTTATTTGATGGTTTAAGATAAACCTGTTAAATTAATATGGAAATAAACAGTATGTAATTTTGTTGTACAACTTTGACAATAAATGAAAACAGGCGCATTAAATTATTAATACGAATAAAGTTCGAACCTGCGACAACAGTTATTTCGTTCGTTTGATTATTGATCAATGTATTTTCAGGTAATTTAAAACTGCTAAAAAAAAGGAATCTCAGTTGGACTAATTAACCATTCCCACCGTCATATTTCTATTAGACTTTGAATGACACAAACAATATAAGACTGGTGGAGGAGACGAAAATAACAAACAAACAAATTGTTTAACTTTTGGACCTAGAGCTATATGCTTTATATTCCTTAAGATTGGAAAAAATGAATGTGAGAAAAAACTCTATTAAGATGTTTAAAGAAATGTGGAAAACACATTTAAGATGTGTTAAGTAATGTTGAAAAACACCTTTAAATTTTGTCAAGAAATGTTAAAAACACCTGTAATGCCTCGTGTCAGGTAAAGTGTGAAAAAAAAATCCCATTAAAATGTGTCAAATAATACACCTTTGAAACGTGCCAAGCAAAGTGCCAGAACTCCTTGATTGTGTGTCAAATAATATGAAAAAAACACATTTCAATATGTGTCAAGTAATGTAAAAGTAGACCTTTAAAACGTTCCGGGTAAAATAACTCCTTTTATATGTGTCAAGTCATGTAAAAACACCTCAAAATGTGTCATTTACTTGAATATAAAACACCTTAAAATTGTGTCAAGTAATGCTTAATTTACTGACAAAATTCCAAAAAAGGAAGAACTTAAATAACTTAAGAAACAGTTGTCTCAAATCTTGTAAGAAAAAGAAACTGCAGACGACATGTATGTTCATCAAACTTGCAGAGCAGTAAAGATATGAAAGTGCAAAACAGCAATGATGTTAACACCGTCGTTAGCTTCATCAAATGTCGGAACAATCGGCCCAATGTTCGCTGCGTTTCAAACATTGGAAACTGCAGAAATAGCAAACTGTGTACTTCAAGTTATATATGTGTGTGTGTTGGTTGTGATTTGTTTACCACAGCAAATCATAAATCACTTACAATGCAAATTCTGTGTATTTATCAAAACCCCATCATACACATTGCGTACTGTCATTCTAATCACAAAACACAGGAATTCTGGAATTCTAGCCAGTCTAGGGAAATTCTCCAGACAACTGCTAATGCTTTTTGCATCTATATATATAGATGTGATATCCTGTCACCACGAATATATAAATATATAAGCACGCGCCATTTAGCGCCATATAACCGCTGTCGCCGGTATAGGTATAATGTCATTTTGCCGCGCTCCAGACAACACGCTTTAAGATAATCAGCAAATCGACAATTTTTTCTTCACCAATGATAAGTCAACTACACTCTAAAACAGATGAAAAACAACGCACACAACAGTCTTTGTTTAATTGAGACAGTATTTGAAGGCAGTGGTAAGTGCATGTTTACGCCTCCTCCTCCTAGCACCGAAACAAGTGGCATTCCATTTCAAAGAACTTTGGTTAATGTTATAATATTGTATAATGTCAATGTGAAGTTCTTCAGACGACACGGCACTTAAAACTTACTTAGCTGTTTTCCTTTCAGCAAATAGACTCATTTTTCGTTGTCAAGAACGAATATATTTACAACTACACACATCGGTTACTTCCCTTTGCTGTACACTACCGTGGCGTATATCACGTGATAGTGACGTCATTCAAAAAGTTAAATTTGTCTCTCATTTGAAAAAAGAGAGTATTTTCAAACATTAAAAACAAGTTTATCTAATTGACCTTTCATAAAATGATGTATAAACATGTGTTAAATGATATTTTACAACAACACAATAATATACCACTTTTGTGAAAATTGTATCCTAGTGCTCGTTTGACTGAAGCATAATTAAGAAAAACTAAATCTGTTAATTGAATTTTATTTATATATAATGAGTAGTGTTTGCCGGTTTTTATACATTTAATATGCATTTCATCTGTAAATTGAACAGAAAAGGCAACACAATTTGACAATTTACCTTGTGGTACACCTATATTTGTCTTTTTGGTTTTATTTTATCCAATACTTTAATATAGTCACATTAACTTACATTTATAATTAAAATGCTTGATAAGATCATTAACGCAACAATAAATCCATCGACTTCAATGTGATTGTGTCAGACTAATGTTAGCTAGTAAGCAACCGTAACGGGTGTATAGTATATTTTGCAATTACACGGGGTTATGAACAGACTTTGTCATGTGGCCACACATGTAAACGCCAAGAGGATATTAGACAGAAATCACTCCAATCTGGGTATGTTTTTGTTCGATTTTGTCGCTACTTTCACGAGTCTGTTACAGATACATAGCGCAAAAAAGAATGCATTATATTGTCTGTCGATCGGTGTTTTAGTCTTTATACACACGTGCATGGTTTCTGAGAACACTTCGAAACAAATATTGTCCTGCGATGCAAACGTACGCAGTCATGTTAATATGTAACGGATTGAGATAATTAGCCAAACATTTACAAACATGCGTTTTTCATTATTCAATTATGTTTCTTATGTGCCCAAGGAATCGTTTTTTGATGTCATATGTGCAAAAAATATAATTTTTAAAGGTTTTCAATTTGGCAAACGTCAATAGGCATTTTCTTGATGTAATCTATATTTATACGTTTTGAAGCTGTATGGTTTGCGATTTCAAAAACAGGATGAATATGGTTGATCTACTTGAATTACTTTTAATTGTTTACATTTTACCGCATTGTTTGTCCTCTTAACCGGATATTGTAAGTTGACCGAAATCACTCTACGTTGGTTACGTTCAATATTTTTTATCGTAAAATTGAGAAATGTGTTTATGGTGATGACTAGAAATTAGTGTTATCTTGTATACAAATTGACCAATTGACTTTAGAATATATAGAAACTTTAATTAGTTGTCTCTGACTTACAATTGAAAATGGCCGAGGTATTCCGCATGGTATACATTGATGAGAACGATGCTGTTAACTATTCATGGTGCCGAAAATGTTTTGATATGTGAAATCCGCATCTCACGAAAAGTTTACTTTCCGGAACCATTATCAACGGAAATAATTAGCGTGAACACACGAACGCATTTAACTTCATCAAAATACATTTTACTGTAAAATTAGGCTTTATCATACACTTGATGGTATTGCAATGTGTATCCGGATCAACGACAACTGATGGAAATGTCTCAACATCTTTATATACGAGAAAAGACTAATTCTCCAATTGTTACACGCAACCAAGAACCAAGACAATACCACATTGGCGGTAGATAGGCCTGATTCCATTATGTTTCAACAAGTTAAATCTTCCTTACGATTACATACAATTCCTTCGAGAATTGCGCTGCTCACAATGATAACAATGAAACAAATAAGACTAAGAATCACGAGCAGAGGTTTCTTCTGAATCTGGACTGATTATGATTTTCTTCTGTTCTGGTAATAGTCGTCATTAAGTTAGCTTCTAATGATACAGGCCAAGCTCGTTTGGCAAAACTCACTGTTACGAGGTCAAAATACATCAGTATAAAGCCTAACAGACAATCAGTGACAGGCAACCATAATTCTTTTGAGCCAGACTTATTAGATATTTAATAAAAGCATTGATTTTGTTTTGTCACTTATTCTTCTTAAGCTTCAAGAAATAATAATATTCTCACTGTATTTCCGGGTATAAATTAAAAACAAACTACTTCTTTTTAGAAAGAGATTTTTCTCTGCTTTGGTTTAGAAAGCATGACACAAGACAAGACTGTCTGAACACTTACGAATTGACATGAGGTCAACACAGACTAAACACAACATTTTGGCAATAATTGTTATTATAACATCTGTGTCCTACCAACCGCCAAAATAAGAGAAGACATTGGTAATCGAGACATATAAGCAGTTTATCGCTGTTGGTCGCGGTGAAAATGACGAAAAAAATGTCTTTTATGAAACTCGTGCATAAATTGATGTATTGAAATTAAAAAAAAAAAATATGTCTAAAGAAATCCCCTGTCGGCATACTAATTGCCATTAAAAGTAGGGGAAATGCCATTATGATGAAATATGATTTTTATTTTATCGTTTTCGCACCACAATTTTACCGTCGATTTAACAAATTGACAGAATTGACCCCATTATAAAATGTCACCAAAAGCTTTTAGAAATTAAAATTTAGAATTAAGAGCTTCATTATCGTCTAAATTGTTTTCCTAATGTTTGCAAATGCTAATGTGACGTTTTCTTATTCTTATGAAATGCAAAATACACTTAGCTTTGATTTGCTTTGTCACTGTTCCCTTGTGTTTCTTTAACGTCATTATTGAGTTACAACCCCACAGAGAAACACTGTTCGAATACTATTTTATAAACTGTAACATATCCGTCAAATTTAACGTCATGTTAAATGATTAATGTTAAATCACAGTTTATCAAAAAGTGAAGCAATGATTTAATTAATTCCTGTTCTTCATGTGAACAAGACAAATACGCTATGACGTTGACGTCTACTCATTAGAAAAATGACCTCTTTTATATCCTGTTAAAATATCATCTTACTTCCAACAATGCATTGATTCAGTATCGTGTAGCTTATGAAATATTACTTTAAACTGTCAGCTTAGTTATATGTATATGAAGTGTCATTCATGCGAAATAGAGAATGTACAAGATATTTTCCTCAGGAAAATATTGTCAAAATACGTAAATCAGTTATGAACAGCAAACCGGAATTCAGACTTTCTGATGGGTTAATGAAAAACAATTGTGTGTTAAAACATGATAACATTCAAGTTATAAAGATATACAAATTAACTGCTCACTCTCCCTAATGTAAGCTTTTTGAACGCTTAGTTATAGCGATACTGTTCTGTAACGTGTTAAGTAATTTGCAAATTAACAACTCAAGTTTTTGTACCTTTGAATGGTCGACATTTTAACTCCGCCACAATCCACCAAGCCTTGTTATGTCAAATTAAATGTAACAAAGGAGTATTCACATCATTTTAACCGAGTGCCGCCATAATCAACATGGCGTATACTTTTACGACATGACTAAACTCAAAACTCTTATACATACACATAGTCTACTATTAGGTAATAACGTCTTACTTGGAACTAATTACTTGTCCGAAAAGCCCGGCTCATACACCCTAAAGACCCTTATATGAAATTCGACTAATTGAACTCACTTTTAAATTACACTCACACGAATGGCGCTGTGATAAAAATGTGATGACATCAACTGTTCATAGCTACTGTAGTCTAAAATGGCATTGCTTAATAGATGTACCAGCACGTTTCGAATATATTATTTTTATGAAAACAGGAGTTTAGTAGAGCTAAATTGTGTCCTGTGACGTTTTTCTAACAATACACGAATTAATGAATGAAGTACGATAACATATTTGTTGAAGGATCTGCATAGAACTCGTCGTTTTGTTTTTAAAACTACGTTTTCAACAATTCAATAACGTCAAGTAATTTGTGGCAGAATAAGATAAATAATGTACGTAACAATCGAGATAGCTTGAAAAAATAGCTTCAGCACAAGCCTTTATCTCACTCAAAAGTTAAACCACTTGAAATGTCAATTACATAAGTTAATTGCAGGAAAAGTAAATGGAAAATCTCATCAGTTATGAAAGCTTTGGTTATAACCTTGTAATAAAAGTCTTCTTGATATCTGTAGCAACACATTTAATTGCATGCACTTAACGCTGTTCAGTTTTACTGAAATTAAATTCATTTCTAGAGTCGAATTACGGTGAAGAAAAACGTAATGGGTTTGTAACGCACTCGAAATTGAAGATTAATTTCATTTTGTTATCAGATCTGGTTATTTTAAAGACCTCAGAAAAAAACAATTCATAAAAAAACTGTTTTTATGTAAGACCAAGCATACTCCAAGTTGTAAATTAATACAATTACTTGTTCAGTCAAGTAGTAGAAAACCGTTTATTATCAACAGCAGGGTTCAATCTTTAATTGAATTTTCAGTGTAAATCAGGTACATTTTCATTGAATAATAGTTTAATTTTACTATTACTATTATATTTCATACATTACGTGCATTCTCCTTAGTTCCTTATTGTACTTGAAAATCTAATTTAACAGCTATTTCAATAAAGATCACTGTTCAAAATGTTATTTATATTTGCTTTGTATACATTTGTATGACGAGATGCCTTGTTACATAAGTCTAAATAAACGTCTGGTATGACGAACTCCCGTCGTAAGAGGTCATCGACCTACCACGGTCACTCTCTTGCAAGAGATGAAGTGTGTTGCAATTAAATGGATTACTCTGCCTAATATAATGTCAAGATATTTTTGACTGAGTTTTCCATATTTTATTATGCAAATTTATGGTAATATCATGAACTCATTAAAAATGCTCGTATCCTCCGTTCAAAGTGCCAACTGGTGGTTGGTTTTGTTATCTAGTCCCCCCCCCCATCCTGTGTACCAGTATGCGTCCGCTCTTAGCATTCAGCTTTTTGTTATCCATAGCAATGTTGAATAAATCAAACTGGCATAGATTAGTTAAAGAACCTCTTCTATCTTGTAAACATATCAAGGTTATTAACATTGTTACCAGATTTATGTAAGATACTATAAAATTCCGAGATAATAAGCTCCAAAAATTAGCTGCTTCCTAATTCTGCTATACTTGAATTGTTTATATAAGACATACTTACATATATTATATAACTGCTAACCTGCAGCCACAATTTTTCGAAACTTCTAAAGCTTAACAGGCTTAAATAGCTTTTTTTAGTTAGCCAAAATACATACTGAAATAGAATTTTGTTAAATGAAAAAAATGTATATTATGATAATCTGGATCATATTTCCTGTCTAAAGTATAAAAACTATAACTGTATAAATATAAAAGAAGTTAACATAACGCAATTTATTAAAAAAAAACTAGAAATAGCGAGCTTTGCTTAATCCTGTTATAAGGGACTTTAGAAGTTTCGAGAAATATTATAAATGCGACACAAAATGTATAATATTGTTTATATATAAACATACAAGGAATGCAAGCATTTAACGGGTAAAATCGAGTATTTGATGGCTCAGCTAGATATCATTTAAATATTACCATAAAATGTGAGTGTTGATTGTATAGCATAGCTGTACGGTACTTCCATATACAATGCTAATTTGTGAAACGTAAAATTCAAATGCAAAATAGAAACCGCGTAGCATTACGATTACCAGACTGGAAAACATTGAATTAACGTTGTGGCTCTTACTTAAAGCAAAAATATAATATCATAATCCAACGTAACACGATAAAAACACTTCAAATTGGGATTTAAACTTAAGAAGATCAACCATTTCCAGTTCGTCCAAACATTGCCCTGAACTTTTTAGGAATCAAGAAAATTAAAGCAAATCGAGGCTCTATTGATATTAACCAACAAACTGTAATGTATATGGTATATGTCGGATCAGTGTCATATTTTAATTAGAAAAAATGTGAAAATATATTGCACCGCCCATTTGTTGTACTGAGTGACATGTCACTTTTACACGATAACGCTCCATCAAAGACACGTAGTTTGTAGCCTCAGGTTAAAGGTACTGCTGCACTGACATACCCAACCTATACGACAGATCGGACACCTTGTGATTTCTAGGTCTTGTCAAAACTCAAAGAGAACATAGAGGGTTGACGTTTTCGGACTCCATTACCGTAACCGAGTACCCGAATATTAATATACCAACATTTTCCGATATTGTATTAACCGCCTTCAAATGGGTCTTTCTGCAAAGTAGTTTGAGGAAATGTTACGAAGCATCTGGTAATAATTGTGTTTATTTGTATTTCATCGAGTTGCGCAATAAAAGGCACGCTTATCGTATTTAAACATACTTGATTTTGTGTGTTTTAAATTAATTCTGTATATATTACCTGTATTGGCCATTTCACTTTTTTTACAATTTATAAATGGCCAAAAGCAAGACCTCAGTTAGGGACGATTAGTCAAATATAAATTTTATATATCAACAGAACATGACGGAACTGAACACATCTCGTTCAATGTATATGAACAAATGTACCGTTTGTAAAATGCACATAAATATTCCCCTTTCCGTTTTTGTAGATGCATATCTAAGTAAATATCCAACAGACACTTTTGTCTTTTGTTTAAGACTTCCTAAGTACCTAAAAAACCTGGTTATTATGTAATGGTTTCTCTTTTAATAACATCTCGGGAGGATTGATTACACGTACTTCTTCCCAACAATGAAAATTAGTGTGGTGAGATCTTGCAATAGATAATTATTGTGACACTTATCTCCATATTCAGCTCGATCTTCCGTTTTTGAATTACAAAACACCAGCATAAGAAATATTATAGTTTCTGTGTAAAGAAAGACTTGTATTGAAACGTACATAAGTCTAACTATTGGCAGATTGCATTGGTGTATGAATGATGATTAAAAACAAAAGTTTTCTACACAAAAAATATATCTTGCATGCCAGACAAGTGTTTCCGGTTAGCCATAGCTGGCAAGACCAATCTTCTTTCCAAACGGAAGATAAGTCAGTCCCATCAACGCGAGTACTTGCGTGTGTTTTGCTGAGACTAATTTTTGTGGCAACAAAACTCTTCAAGACATTCGAAGAAGGTCGTAAATGTGTTATTCAGAAGCTCATGTTTTTACAATAAAATGTCATTAACATGTTCTTAACTTTGAAATAAACAGACAATGCTATTCGGCATTTTCCATCTGTTAATGCTAATTGTGCCCTATTGTCATGGAAAATAGTGGGGAAATAGTTCTCGAACACACTTGCGAGATCATGCATTTTGAACATTGTTTTTCCACCGGAAAATGTACCTTGCCTTTTCAATTTTCGATATTTTTGGTATGTTCAATATGTATTAATCATCCTAAAAACATGAGTGATCGATGACTCAAATGTTCGACCATTTTTTCGTTTTCATTTTTCAAGGTCTTCCTATTATAGACAACAAGAATAACTTTATTTGCATTTCTGCACAAAGCGACATTTCCCTATTAAATTGATTTTGTTTAGCATAATAAAGTATCATTATCATATTAAAGCATATCTCACATACGAATGTTGCATTAAGAACCATGTGTTGTATGTTAAAATCCTGCAAATATTAATGTAACAAGCAAATTTGCTGAATGCAGAACGAACCACCAACAACCTTAGATCGTAAAGATACTACATTCATTAGGTACAAAGCAACGTGCATTTTATTTATGCAGTTGTAATGCTTAAGTACATTTCCCCTATTTCTCAGTAATTTGTAAGTTGCCATATGTTAGAGATTCGAAAAAAGAAGTTATAAACAGGTGACATCCTGACCCGAATGTCTATTCGTACTTAACACGTGTCTGTATAAGTTCGTAGGTGAGTTTGATATCTCATGTAATAAGATTTTACAAAATTGCTGCGGAATTGGCAGCAGTCGACTCTTTTTCAGTCGACCAAGGGGCATAACTCGATACTTATAATAGCCAGAGTTATTGGTATTGCTTAACATGTGTGTCTATGGCAGGATGCGTACTACGTTTCGTTTAAATATGCTGAACACAGCAAGATTAAAATGTTTGCACAACGACGCCGACGTAGACGACAAGGACACGTACGGTATGAAAATGCTACCAATTCATTTCGAAAAAGAGACGAGCTCAAATTACTCCTGCAAATAACATTACTACTATAAATTATACCAATAGACCATTTCGTATAAATCATGCATGGGTGGAATTAAATATTAGTTTCTGTATTAATTTGTCAACAAAAACGGATAATTATGACTGTTCATTTGGTATTTAATTACCATTGCAAATGACGACGTTTTTAACGCTCTTCAACATTCAACCCGTGAACTTCTACCAATGAAAGCAAATTTTATCAAGAAACGCCGAGGGGACAATGTACAACTCATGGGATATTAACATTCAAACCATGTTTGCACTCAGGAATGAAAACACAATAATTGAATTTCCTGCTCTCTACTAGAAAAAGAGCACACCGGAAGATAAACAAACCGCCACAGTGGTATTTCTAAATGTTTGTATATTTTATGTTTAATTAACTGATTAATTAACTTCTATAAATTGTCATTTGGTGATAATTGACTATGAAATATCACATATTTTTTCACAATGTTTACTGCTTGTGTACGCATGGGCATCGTGCCTAATGCGTTTGTAATAAGCTTTAAACTCTACATATATATATTAATATCAATACAACTGATAATTAATCTTCAAGGTGCATAAACGTTTATGTGAAGCCAGTCAGTTATTATCTATAAAATAGAAATGTAAAAGTGAATAAAATAGATAAACAGCAATACCTTGAAGATTTACCTTATTCGAAAATTAATCCTACTAGAAGATAATCTCAGACTGTTAAGCGAAACAATGGTTGTTAATATTGTATTGTAATTATCATAGTTACATGCTTTATCAAAGCATACCAAGGTGTATCAGTGTATTTAATAAAAAAAACAACGAAATAACTATTTCTAGCTTTGTGTGCTCCGTCATGCACTATGATAGTGGTAATTTAAGATATTTAAGATTTTCTTTGAATTATTTTGATAAATCTCCAGTAACCAATTATATTTAATTTTTTCATTCTTTAGTTCGGTTAAAGGCAGTCAAATTGTTTATGAATTGGTGAATATTAAGCCCATCACTTACTCTTGACCGATCAAATTGCTTATTTAAACTAGCAAAAAATATAACCTTTGTTTTACTTATCCAACATTATTCAATTGAATGCAGGCTTCCTATTTATTTATGAAGAAAAATACTTGTCAGTTCTATTTCCAAGTCTCTCTGCAAGGTATATATGTCTAAAATGGGAGAAAATAGTAATAAATCTTTCTTAATAAGATAAAACGGTTCTAACGTGTTATTGGAGACTTATCCAATTTATTGAACGCGGAATTTCCCTCTTGTTTCGCACTTAACATCAAAGCAAGTCTTTACCAAAGTATACAGCGCTTTGATATCTGTTTTATGAGCTGCAAGTATTTAATCACGAAGATTAACAGGATTTCTCGTAGATGCAGGGAATTAATGTAACATATGGATTATAACAAAGCACAATTTATAACATCGATAATAGTTATTTTATTAATCTTGAAAATGAAAACGATGTCTTATGGCGCATTCTATGGCGCATTTATGTTGCGTTCTTAATGCAACATGTTTTATATTGCTTGCTAATGAACGATAATTTTTGAGAAATTTTGAATGACGTATATCTTCTTTTCTCTTTCTTATTTGTGTTTATTTATTGAACAGCTTTCGTTATATTTTGAATTAAGGTGAATTATATAGAATTGGGAAAACGAACATTTGCACAAACACCACTTACCGACTGTAAAATTGAAGTCCTCGATCTGCTTTGCTTGTTGACGGGCCTCAAAAAACCAGTCTGATCCGTTACCAAGGTAATCGTATTCCACTGAAAGATCCTTTACATTTATAGAACCATTTTCTGTTCTGTACGCATACGGACAAAACAGATGACGTCCCTTATACTCCATATGATCGTAACAATTTCCTCCAGCAAAAATATCGGGGTCCCCTTCGACCATGTTCCTGACTTGAGTGTACAAAAAATATTCGGAATCCAGAAGAGCTTGGGAGCCATTCTTCCAGATTCTTGTCATAAGGTTAGCTCGATTCACTGCTAACAATGCCTGTCTTTTAAATTTATTTATTCCATATTGTTGTAGAACTCCTTTACCAAGATTAAATTCCGTACCCGGTTTACAGTCATACTTTCT
Source organism: Mya arenaria (assembly GCF_026914265.1). NCBI lineage: Eukaryota > Metazoa > Mollusca > Bivalvia > Myida > Myidae > Mya > Mya arenaria. Next base: position 11,969,761 of record NC_069129.1, on the reverse strand, counting down.
GTAAGCATACTTTTCTATGGTTTCCAGGAAATAAGCGATTGTGTCATTCACAGCCGCCTTTTCGGGTTCCGTCGTTGTGGTCAAATTGACCACAAATCCTCCATCAATTGACGGCGATGTGGGTACAATCGCCGTGTAATTAAACACATTACATGCACAAAAAGACACCGCAAGCCATACTATCATCCAACTGAAGTTTCTACTTAAACACGTTGGAAGCATTTTCGCTGAAAGTTAGTCTGCTAGGGTATGTTTGTAAGTTTATATATTAAAAAAATTAGGAAAATTTATCTTATGTTTACGAATGCTCTAAGAAACACGTTTATAACTATTATAACTAAAAATAAGAAGGACTGTTTTCCAATTATTCAAACGAGCATTAGTTTACTTCCATTAAAACACTCAATTCCCAAAGGATAAAACACTACATTTCTGCAACTGCACTCAAAGACACTGCATCGTAGATACGAATATAAACTCAAGAACAACTTAGCGTTAAGGAAGACCCTTCAGTCTATTCTATTTGCCGAACACAGATCGGTATTTAATGCTGCAAGTCCTATTTTGAAAACCTGTTATTCCGGACAAAAACGTCCCACAGTCCTTTAACGTTCTAATAAAGTTCTCTTAATTTACGTCCGCTGTGTTAAAACATTCTCTTTAGATCTCGATTTGTTCAATCAATGACGATTTATTTTATTCTTTTTCATTTGTAATTGTATACGATCAAATAGACATTAACAGTCTAGTAGAAAGAATCCTAATTGAGATTTTCTCTGCCAGTCCATTCAGTGTCTCAGCTCTGAGCAGAGTAGCAATGCCAATAGAGTTCTGGCGATTCCTTTAGCGAGACTGTTCAAACGTCCATAATCAATACGGCTTAGATTTGGGACTCGCCTCTGAGATTGCAGCCCTACTGAGCAAAGAATGGCAAACATACTCTGGGGTTTGATTCAGAATTCATACCAAGAACGGAAAGGGTTAAATACTAAAATAAATCAGCAACCATAAAACTTTCATACTTACTCTTTAAACATTATTGAAACTGTTATTGAAACTAATCATAGTATGGCTTTTTGTATCATCATCATTATTATGATTATTATTACGATTATTGTGATGCTGATTATAAATATTTTTGTTGTTGTCGTTAATACTATATTAAAAATAATAATAATAATAATAATAATAATAATAATAATAATAATAATAATAATAATAATAATAATTATTATTATTATTATTATTATTATTATTATTATTATAATTATGAATTATAAATAATACTATTATATTATTATTTTTATTATTATTTTCATTCTTATTATTATTATTATTATGATAATAATAATAATAATAATAAAAATAATAATAAAAATAATAATAATAATAATAATAATAATAATAATAATAATAATTATTATTATTATTATTATTATTATTATTATTATTATTATTATTATTATTTTATTATTGTTATTATTATTATTATTATTATTATTATTATTATTATTATTATTGTTATAATTATTTTCATGATCATTATTACTATTATTATTATGATCATTATTATTTATTAATTTATATTATTATTATTATTATTATTATTATTATTATTATTATTATTATAATTATGTATTCTTTTTATTTTTATTATTATTATTATTATTATTATTATTATTATTATTATTACAATTACAATTATTATTATTATTATTATTATTATTATTATTATTATTACTATTATTATTATTATTATGATTATTATTATTATTATTATTATTATTATTATTATTATTATTATTATTATTATTTTTGTTATTGTTATTGTTAATGTTATTAATATATTAGAAATAATTATTATTCATTTTTCATTTTTTAAAGCATTATCAGATTATTGTACATGAGGAAAATGATGATGAAAATGTTGTTGTTATTGTTACGTTGCTGTTGTTGCTGTTACTATTGTTCTCGATGATAATCGTGATCAATGATCAAGCAATCCGTTTTACCGCTACGTCAAAAATGTAGGACATTAATTTTCCTAATTATTGCTTGTAACTTTTGCAAAAATTGCGTTGCAATTATGACTTGCAAGGCTTTACGTATTTTAAAAGAGACATCTATTGAAAAATAAGGTGCAAAATTTCAACCTTTGATTTAAGTAAATTATTATTATAAGTATGGGTGATAATAATAAATAATTTATGTATAGTATTTGAACCACTGCAGGAATGTCTTCTTACTAAAACCTAGAATTTAAAGAAGACATAATTCGATCAGTCGTCTATATAATCACGAGAAACTGGATAAGACAAGGCTACCAGTATATTTGATAGAGTCAACTAGGACATAGGACTTCATGAGTGTTATTCATTGAATTGCATTTCCTTACGGTGAAAAATATGGGTTTCATTATTTTACTTAAAGAATGAATTGCGGAATTGATGTCATTATCGGGGTATGAACGCAATTGGGCTGGTGAAAGTCCGAAAGACGCGTACTTTGACTAGCCCAATTGCGTTCATATCCCCGATAATGACATCAATCCCGCAATTTTTTTCATTACTTACATTTACACCAATAGTCTATTTTTTCATTCACGAATAAGTGAAAATTATTTCCTTTCATTTAAGAAAACTTAATCTTTTCTCACCCATTCTGTAAATAGAACAACCCGACTGTAACTTGAAACATTTTATCAAATGACGTCACAATAACGCGGGAAAAGATCAACCACTTGAAATCACTTTGAAATGTAAAATTGAAACACTTATGGCAAAAATACATTTAACATATCGTAATTTAACACTTTCTAACATTTTGATTTATATTTTACGGGACCTGCTGACACAATACAAACAATAACAAGATCAATAGTTTTCATGTAGATCGTTATGCGATGAATTGCGATCCGAACATATACCGTACGAAGATGTTGCGTTCATCGATTGATAAATGCAATTGCCGAAATGCAGTTCATTTAAGGAATGGAAGTTGAGGTGTAAATATATGTATTTAAAATAAAAGGTGCATATCGATTTGTGAATATAGCGTACTTCTGATTTATCTGTTTAGATATTAGCTCACAAACATAACTATAATGAAGTTAGTAAAGTCCGTTTTAGCATCGCTTCGTATAATTCGATCTTTTATGCGCATGCGCTAAACACGATCTACCCCCATGTGTTTATTCAGGTTTGGTCCTAGCCCTTAAATCCCATGTTTTGACGTGTGTACACAGAAACAATTGCTCGTGTGTATACAGAAACAATTGCTAATTTTATTTATAAAATAGAATTATGACAACTAAAAATAAACAAAAGATGGCGGAAAATCCCGAAAGTTTGCCAAATAAACAGTCGTCGGAAAAATGCGAAAAATGCTCAACAAAGGCTAAAAAAATACTCAATATTTGCTCAACATGTTGTCTGGGCAAGCAATTATTGCTTATAAAAGGAAAGAGCAATGGTCTAAGACCATGTAGTTTTAATAAATGTTTCATATACCACTGACCTGGCAGTTGCAATGAAGAAAAACGACACCTTGGTGTCCACAATTGCAGAGAAAAACACTACCCTATAGTTGTGTTGTTATTCGGCCAATTTACAGACTTACAGAAGCTGCGATGTTTTCCAATATTTACACTGAAAACTTTATTGTTTGGCAACAGAGTGTCAAAACAAGTAAAGTTTTTCACGTTCATACAATTCTAACAAACTACTGTTACTGGAACACCAGCACTAAGTCATCTGTATTATTGCAAAATGACGTATAAAGACGAAACATAAGCTCCAAGATATTTAGATAGATAACGAGAGGATAATATTTTGAACAAAAATGAGCTATATACATATGATTATGAATCTTTCACCATTCGTGCGTAAACGTAAGTAATCATCGAAGTCAAGCCTTGTACGAATCAAGAAGAGTTCTTAAAATAATAAGTATATAAGCTTATGATAAATAAATAATAATTTCTCTTTTTTTTGTTATTTTTTTTTCCAAATAGATGCTTGGTCCATTATTGCTGCAACATCCGTATGCATCATAATGAATAATGTATAAAAAAACGAGGACAATATCATTCACCAATTGTTGAATGGTTTACTGATATTCTACAAACAGTCAACAATGTGTCTAGAAGTATTGACACAAATTGCATTAAACAAAGATCAAAACGAGGCTCACGAAAATATGTATGTGACAGAGTGATCAATACAATAGTGAGGTGTAACCTTATTTTTCGAAAAATTGGTCAAATTGTACATGTCTTAAACTGCCCAGCACAGTATCGAATAAAACCAGCCACGAATGAAAGATTTGTGCAGAAAAGCGGAGTGTTCTCTAAAAATATTATATAATAAAGTTATATTAGACAGATTATGCCCGAATTGACAGGTAGTGTCTTCTATAGACAAACATTTTTCCATAACCAAACCATAGGAGAAAACAGGTAAAAGATCGACCATTATCTGCAGATAGAAGCCAGTTGCAAAATTACCAACCATTCAAATATTTTGAATATAGTTTCATCTTCAATTAGACATAATTAAGAAGACTCCAGATTGTATGATTTTTTGTAAAACTTGTGTGTGGTCTAAGACTAGGTTTCGTCTTGGTTTTAAATTTGTTTAACATTCATGTATAATACACTTAACTTTTTCATCTCTATTTTCACTTTAACAGCTGCATGGATGCGTATCGATCTGTGAGTTGTCAAGCTATAAAGGGCGCCGAATAAAATCATACACCTCTCAATGTTTGTCCCAGGGGTGGGGGGAAGGGAGGCAGAGCGTCAAGCACACAGAGGATTTAAGACACCGGTTGATATCCGACAGGCGAGATTTTAACATGCCGGTGAGAACGCCACTCAGACTCAGGAAGTTTTCTCAGTAATTTTTAAGTGATTTCGATGTCTATAACAAATCCAACCCCAGGGAGTTTGCTTGACAACTTTCTCTGCACCAGGGTTGGGATAAAATATTTGCAGTTTGTCTAAATAACCAAGGTGTGCAGGCTGCCATCATCCTGGGAATAAAACAGTGATATGTGCATCAAGAGTGCCAAATCCTGTGGTACGTACCCGTAAAGTGTTGTTTACCTGTGTTTCATATGTTGTTATTCGTATATAAGCTATTTGAATAAGTACAGCGACCCACCATGGAGTCAATATTAAAATGTTAGTTTAATTTTGCAATACGTGTGACCTTGAAATCGTTGTTTACTGTTCTTATTGACGCGGTATTTAGTAATATGTACGACGTGATCTTTTGTTTGTAATTGCATGAGTTACATGCTGTTGGTTTGTTAAGATAACGTTATGATGAAATCGACCCTGACTACTTAATTATCCACTATTTACATTGAGAATGGGCAGAAAAGATTTTTTGAAATAAAGAAAAGCAAAAAATATCTGAGAAATTATCTCTCGCTGGCGAATGCCTTTTTAAATATCAAAGTTATACTTAACTGATTGAATTGTTTTTAGCCTTACTGATACCATAATCTTTGAAAATAAACATGAAAATTGGCCAATTTACACACTGATCAGTTGTTGTTCCAGTAACGAATTATATTCAGGGCACATCATTACTGATTACAATGCCATTTATCAATTTCCACTATTTTAGAAAATTCAGGAATTTCTCCGCGTAACACGCAAACTTAAGATTTAACACCTTCGAATATCGATAATTGGCAATTAGAAGCTAGTCGCGTGAATTGTAATACTAAAACTGCTGTTCCGACGCAAAAGTCAGCGGGCCTCAAACTTCACGTAAGCCAATTTCCGATTTTTAATCAACAAGAACGACTACGTGAGCTCCAGAGAGCTGTATTCGTATAAAAAATACATTAAAAAGGAGAGATATTCTCTGGAAGCATACCCTACATCTGAAGTAACTCTGAAAACAATGAATCAAAACTCGAATCGCTCCATACACAGACGACTTAAACAATTGAATAACCCAATAAGCTCTGAATTATGAAAATCATACCCCAAATTCTCTAAATTTCCTAAGTTCCTTATATCAGGATTAAGTTTAGCTCACTATTTTTGTTGTTCAATTATATGCGTTATATTATCTTCTTTAAGAGATTTTGGAAATTTTATAGAAATAATCTGTATGATAATCAAAATTAACCATTTTTATTTATTAAAACCTAGATTAAAGTATGTTTTTTGGCTAATTGAAAATAAGCGACTAAAGCCGGTTCAGCTTAAGAAGTTTCGAGAAATTGGGGCAAGGACATACATGTATTATTAGATATTCTTTAGCGACGGCTTTAGTGATATTCTGTTTTCAACAATCCCCATGTCATATCAAATACCAAATGAGCAAAAGGGTCCACAAGCACAGACAATTATCACTAGAGGGGCAGTAAGTTAAAATTAACTTTCCGTTAATATTAGGAAAGTACGTGTTATACTAATTTAATAATCTCTAGTATCACCCAAAATTTGTATTCGCCTTATGTCTATGACGCCTCAAGCCGGCTTAAGGATATGTTTTTCGTAAGTGAACCCGATGCGGAGGTTTAATATTGTGTGCACGAATGTAATTTTAGTACTTGTCAAACAAAATAGTGCGTGTCTATATCACGGTGGAAATGCAATCATAGAGGGACCATAACGTTTTAAGCTGTCTGTGAATAAATCTTTGTTGTGTATAGTGGGACGTTATTGTATAGGCATGCGTTTCTTCAATTCAATCTTGATTTTGATGATATGTTCTTGATGAATATTTAATGGCGAAAACGAAACAGTTCAAAGAGAACACAAAGAAATTACTAAGTCAGACTTCAAACAACATGCAAATGTTCTCTTTGTTCGGCAATAAATGGTTCTATTAATGCTTGTATACGAATAAGTATAAAACTTTATAGATGGAGTTTTCATACAATCCCCTTGTACACTAAAATACAAAATAATATCAGTATGAAATGATTAAATTTCGTAAAGTAAGATTAATTCGCAAACGAATAAGGATTAAGACAGAACAGACAAAAGCTCCATAAAATGATGTTCTAACCTCATAACCACGGAGCGAGAGGTCAAAGGTTCAGGCCCTACTAGGATCTTGTTCTGATTTGACAAGTGCCTGACAATGCAGCTACTTATATCAAGTATTTTTCACCAGAATTATTACTTTATGTTATAAATTCATTACTACTTGTCTACTAATTTGACACATATATTTAGGCGAGGGTCCAATATTTGAGGTAAGGGGACGCACTACAGGTGAACCAACTGGGACGTGCTCCCAATTCACCTAAGAGCCCCTCATAAAAGACACCAAAAGGTTTTCCAAAATTTACAATTGGCATTTTGATGTAATGTACGCAATCTCTTTTTTACCACACTAAAATAACAAGTTCCTTTAAGGAATAAGTTGATAATAATCAATCATACCATTTTAATATAATTGTTAAATTAACACAAGTTGATGATGCTGACGACAAAAAAAATATATTTGTTTTTCACGCTTATCAGTTAAAATATATTGCAATATAGCTCAACTTGTTTAGCTTCTATCTTCCAAATTGACCTCTATCATCAGTTCATCTTAATGCAAGGGAGAAAACCAATACTTATTTGACATAAACTACGCTAACGTTGCCCATAATAGCACAACACACCTAGAGAGCATCGACAAAACAGCAGTGGTTTTCTTTTGAGAACAGAGTTTTGCAAGCAATGGAATCATGACTTTTATCCACTTTGATTAATATCATTTGGCAAAAGATATGCTACGTTCATTAATTTGCCCGCGTTGAATCACTCCAAAACAACTCAAAAGGAATGCATTCGTTGCGCATTATGTTTACGGTGGTCTGTATTTAAGAAATTGAACAACATATGTCAAAATGACTTTCCGGCAAAACCTTTACGCTCTTAAAAAGTTCAGGATATCAAAAGCTATTGTTTTCGTATCATATTGTACAATAGTTTAACGTTATACAGACTCTTTTTTTAATTAAGTTTGAGAGAGTTATCATATAAATGTTGATCGAATTTATTTCACACCATGATCCAAATAATGGAGTATTTTCCCGAAAGATGAACATTCCGATATAAGCCAACAAGAACAAAAGGATACTGGTAGTTTCTATAGCAACTGTTTAATCATTTGATAAGGATGCTATATGTGTTTATTTATACCTATGGTAACTAGTTTGTAAATCGATTGATCATAGATTGAAGCTATAACAAAGAATTATCATGTTGTCTCAGACGTTGTGTAAGGAAGATAAATTATAATTTAATATCAGATAATTAGTCATAATTGGCGTGCACCTTATCAATTACAAGATATTATAATGTTCAATTTGTATCCGAAACAGCAAACGGTGTGAATGTTTCGTTGAATGATTAAATAACAATTCATGATACAGTTCAAATACCCGTCATGAGAAACATTATTTGTACAATACGCTAGATTTTGATTTGCATCATATATACATCTATAAAAAAAGAACGAGATCTGATACTGGAAGCACGAGATCCGTTAGAAACTAACATTCACTCATAAAACATTTATATCTTTATAACTTCTTTTTTGAAAATAATTGAGTATAACGCAAAACAGTGATAAAATTATATCACTTAACTTTTAGCTAACCAAACACATACATGTATATGAACCTGCAAGAGGCTTTAAGTACTGTTGCGGCATTGTTCCTTCTCCAAAGTGTTGGCATTAGTTGCCATGTATTATATAAAGTCAATCCAGGGTCTCCAGCTGTTCATAGTTTTTCTTAGTTTTTCCTGTTTTATTTCTAAAATGCTCCTAGTATTCCTAGTTTCTCATTCGCAGCATTATGTCTGAGGGTTTCAATGTTGTGTTTTCATTGTTTTTGAAGTTTTTTTCTTGCAGAAAACAATACAGAGATGTTTAGCTGACTTGCTTATTCTACTGGCAGTAGTGGTTTTGTGTCACCGATTCATAGTTTGGCCTCCACCCATGGTGATTTAAAGTTGGACGCCAAACAGAAGCAAATTTACAGTCAGCTGAATACTTATATGTAAGGTAAATGGACAGTTTAGCAATAGTAAGGTAATACTTTATCTGATAATACCTCCTAGCTTTTGTCTCAGTATTCCTAGTTTTTCCTATTTTCTTCCTAGTTTTCTGCTTAAAAAATCCTAGCTTTCTCCTGTTTTTTTTCAGATGTATTGCTGAAGAGCCTGTCACTCGTGAAATACCGCTTGAGAAGGAATTTTGGGAGGGAGTAGGGACATGCGGAGTGGTTTTGGGCGTATCAAGTGAGCATTTAGTATTGCTGTCGACGAACATATATTTCGTATGCATATTATTGTTTTCGAGAACCTGTTAACTTTCTTTGTTTCAGTAGCATTACTAAATTAAAGTCACGAAGATTGGTTGGTGTAATACACAACGATGTTGCAATAAATTTAATCTGAAAATTAACTATCATTCCTCGGGTTAAGCCAAAAGTTCTCTTTTTTAATTACCTCACTTTATCTTACCTTACAGTTTATCGTTTTTTACTCGTTAAATGGAAACACGTGATTGCCGCCCCCTTTTGGTTCGCCCTAAAAGGCGGTTAGATTTAGGCAGTGGGACAGCCAAACAGTTAAACATCACAGCATTAAGTCAATACTGGATTTGTAATCGACAGATTGAAAGATTAAATTACTTTGCAAGTTACCATGTTTGCTTTTAGCATATCTTTTCTACAATATAATTGTTCTATTGGACATTTCCTTTCTTTATCCATTTTATAAATAAATTTCATAATTTTAAAATTGATGATGATGTGAACATACACGCTGTATATCCTTTAAGTACTCTACGAACTGATGCAGACAGTGCACTTAAGCATATGCCACTGGTATGTCATTAGGAATAGGATTTTATTATCCGTAAACAACAATAAAAAGCAATTTACCGATGAGATACAACGAGTCTTGACATTCCATATCTGGAGGAAAACAAAATACGAGTTTACATTTTCTGAGGAAAACTGTCACTAATGCGCCTGTTACACTGTCACGAAATTGACACCAGATTACACCAGATGGATAAATGAAATATTCAAGTTCGGCTCTGATCGTAAACAAATCGGCCCATTCGTGAGAACATCTTAAACAGCCATCCTATTTAAGTACGATGACATCTAGATGGAACCGCGGTGAAGACACAAACAGCCGAATTTGGGTAGGTGAAGCGTTTCTCATGTGTCATAGTAACGTGGACGTATAGGCCAGTCTCAGAGCATCTTCCTCAGTCATCAGTCACGAGCAAATTTACATAGCAGAGGCGGTTGTAACTCACTCTTGATCACAATTCAGTTCCTGCAGAAAGGCATGTTTTGAAGATGTGACAACCAAGAAAAAGAAGGCAGCATCATTGCTTCGTTTGATGCAGCGCAGAGAACATGATTAGCAATTATTACCGGCTGGCCCATCACCTCCTGTTAAAAGAAAAAAAACACAACATATTTCACATGTCTTGCTATTTGCCTTTCTAGCATTCGTCAAAGAATATATCTATATAGTTCTTTTTTTTCAAGGGCAGGGGCCAACCGAGGTGTAGGAGAAAACCGAGGTCTATGTGAGTCAGAAAATGACTGTCTGACAAGAGAAGAGAGCGGTATGGTCATTATAGCACTCTACTACATGAGCTGAAGACAGCAAATGAGAAGGCCTTCCACAAGACTTCCTAGAGGCCTGTACGATGAGGGCATGCGAAGGATAGAAGGCAGAATTGAGAAGAAGGACACATGGTACAGGAAGTCTCTCCCTCATGGTCTTAAACTATCCATCACTTTACGACACCAGGCCTACGGTGACAATTATCCAAGCCTGTTCTACAACTTCAGAGTTACTCCAAACACCATCTTTCTCATCATTTATGAAGTCTGCGATGCCATCAAAGCCGAGTTCGCTGCTGAGTCAATTCAGTTTCCTACTATACCTGAAGAGTGGACCGCTATTACTGAGAAGTTGGAAAAGAGATGGCAATTTACTGCTGTAGTGCTCTTGATGGCAAGCATGTGGCGGTTACCTGTCCCTGGAATACTGGTTCTGTGTACATAAACTTCAAGGCCATCTTTTCCATTGTCTTCATGGCCCTAGTCGACTCAGACTACAAATTTCATCAAAGATGCAAGTATCTACAATCGATCAGAGCTGAAGGAAGGTTTGGAGAGTCTGAATAACGTTAACAATCTCACTGTTGAAGTGTTTACTTGATTATTGCGTTCATGTCGTTCTCATACTACATAGTAGGGGACAATGCTTTTGGTGTCTAAAAGCGCCTGTCGAACCCGTTTTCAATTAAAACATGGAGTACAATGAAATAAAATTTAACTACAGACTCACCAGAGCGTGTAGTGGAGAAAACTCTTTAAATTCGGGCACACAAAGTTCCATTGTTTTGCTGAGGACAATTCACAAGAGACCATTTACACGCAGAATAAGCATCACAATCTCATCAGACTAGATATCCAGCTACCCATAGTAACCTGATGGACTTGAGGACCACAATCAGAATGTTATCCCAGGGGCATGGTGAAATGACAAAGTATTTCTGCATGATTACCCTGAGATGGCAAGGAACACTGGAACCCTGAAGGGGAGACATATTAAAAGATACCCGGGCCACCACTTCTTTACCCCAAAGCCTTGTTCAGTGCCAATGCAGGACAAAATGATTCTGTAAATATTTTCTAAAGCAGTGACAGTAAAAACTAAACAGAGACACTAACATTTTGGTGATGAACAAATAATGTCCATATATAACATTGCAACTTAAAGCAAAATTTGTATGGAGTTGTGCATTTTGGTTTTGAAATTGTCATTGAAAATACTTGTTCTTTTGACCACTCATTAAGAAAATAAAGGCCCGACATTTGGTTAGTTTAAAAATGGAGTTTCCATAATGTAAAGTTCCAAAATACTTTAACATAACAATTAATATGTCAGGTATCTGAAATATACAAATATGTCAAAGAAATTGAAATGCATTTTTAGACTTACAAACGATTCTGTATTCCACAGTCTTTCCCCGCTCATAGTTGCCTCCTTAATGATGCCTTGTTTTGTACAGTCTGTCCTTCGTGTCATACAGTAGCTTCTTCCTCTTCATACAGCGAGCGATTGTCTCCGCATGCGCCTCTGTGAAGATGTATGGCGCGCCTTCTTGGATTTTCTTTGTCGCCCTTGCCCACTTGAGGTTTGGATTTGACTTGCCTGCAAGGAGGGTGGGGAAAGCTGGAATTTTGTACTTGCAGGACGACAATGTATAGGAACATGTAAAAATTCAATAATCGCTCTTGACCCATCCATACCAAAAATAAGTTATAAATATTTACGTTAATTATCAGAGGATTAAGGCTGTCTGTTACGAGAAGAAAGGTGAATGCTGCCGAGACTCTTGGGACTGCTGAGGAGACCTTTCAGACTGATGGGGAGACCTTTCAGACTGATGAGGAGATCTTTCTGAACGCTGAGGAGACATGGATCCCTCTGAGGTCCGCTCTTGAATTTTCCTTGAACTAGGACTGACATCTTAATTGGCATTCCTCCCCCGTTGGTTGGAGACTCAGTGCTGTGTTTTGAACCTCTAAATCCTCAGTTTCCTCTGATTTTCGCTTCTGAGTACTGTATTTTTCAGTCAGGTTCTTCCCACGGCCTCTCCATGCCTTGGTAGGCATGTTCAAGTTGAATTCAAATTAAATTTAATCTGAAATAAAGTTGAAATGTACTGTGTGTTCTTCTTCCAATAATATCCGATCAGCAACTGAATTGCTCACGGTTTTGTACCATCGGGAGATTACTTAACGTCTTCGTGACCTAGTTCGAACGCATCATCATCTGAATACGACGTCGTATAGCCATCGTGTGGCCTTTGTGTGTCCTACGGATAAACTTTTTAATGAAACATCCCATCTTCGTATTGCCTTTGTGTTCGGTTCGGGTGCCATCGTGTGACAATCTGTAGGCATCGTACTTGCTTCGACTGTTGAATGTCTGCTGACTATGTTCAGGACCATCTTCGCGCGAAATTTAAAATTCCATATTCGTATGGCCATCAGATGTCAATTTCGGTACAGTGTAACGCCTGCATAAAATAGTGTAAATAGTCGCACTATAAGTGGATCTAGATTTTTGTCTTGGACTTTTAGCGACGTGAATTTAGGATATATATTATATCTGAATGAATTCGGCCATATTGACCGCCATCTTAAATACCACCAAAACGTGGCACTAAGTCATCCGTCAGGGTCCGTGTAGGCTACCAAATTAATCAAACAAAAATACAATATACCATGTTAGGTTTTCGATTTCAACTGCAATGTTTAAGAAATTACTATAATTGAGGTGTAAAGAAAACAAATTCTTCTTCAGGATTGGAAGATATATTTTAATATGTTTGATATGTTTTAATTTGTCCCTAAGGATGTGAATCCTAATCTGGAATTTGAAAAAAAATATCAAGTTTACTCAACCTAAGGATCGTTGTTAAGAACAAAGGTTTTGCAAGAAACAGCTATATAGATACAAACATTATTTTAAAGTTCGTCACTTTCTGAATTTAAACTAGAAATAAAGTCATGAGCATGAAACATAATTATGGCGTCATATGGGTGTGATAACATCATTTATAAAAAGAAAAAAAAAATGTTGAAAGAATCGTGTTTATGTTATAATTTAACTGCCTATCATCTCAGTATTCATTTTAAAATATGAACGGAATTAAAATGATTGATTTATACAGTTTGCTGGATTATTCCGGGTACTAAATTCGTACAATGCATGTAGCGCGGGAAATGTTATGATTGCTGTGTCAGTTTTAGGTATTCAGCTCATCATCAGCGCAAGTGAAATATATAGATCTTTCTTCTTATCGTTTATCTTTTTGTTAATCAGGACTAAAAACCAAAACCATTAAAACAAATGTATGCATATTTGAGAAAAAAAGAAAAAGTAATTTTTAGTGGCTGCTCAATGGTTAAGCTAGGTATTATTGTTTTCACACGCTAGAAACATGCGTTCTTTTCTAAAAAGGTAAATTGAGCAGGCGTGGAAAGCCTATAATATTTAACTCCTTTTTATGTTTGTCTGTTTATGCTTAAACAAGTTTCATTCTGTCATGTAACCAATAACAATATTTGGTTCTGAAGTGTGGGGTGTATATGATTACAATCAGCTTCATCAGAAGTTCTGAAAGGATGTGCTAGGTTTTAGACCTCAAACTTCTAATATGGCTGTTTTAGGTGAATTAGGATGATTGCCATTCTCTGTTTATGTAAATATTGGATGAAAGTAATTGAGAACCCTGGTTAACTAATACAACGGACACTTGTGGATCATAAAAATGTATGTGTAAATTCTTATTTAAATACATGACTGGGTGTATTATAGTTCCTTTAAAGGTTGTTTAATAGTCTGGGCTTCGTACATTTATTAAATGACAGTTTTTACGAAACTAATCGATCACTTACCTTTGTTATAGCAATTACTAAGAGATCGATAGTATCTACAAAAGTGGCACAATAAATATCAAACCAATGGAATGCCTGTACTTTATGTACAAAAACTATATTGAGTTTGTGAAGAATAAAAAAATACAGTAAATTCTTAATAAGATTTGGACTCTCGTCCCATTCTCTTTATATTGAAACAGGTAATGTGTAATGCGGACAGAGTTTCGACTAGAAAATCTTGACGAAAATGTGGCAACATACAGACAAGAACACAATTTTTGCAAACAAACATACCGAGATTAATGCTTTCCAACAAGTCTTCGTTCTTTTTAATATGAAGCTGTTTCTGGTTGAAAATGGAGCTTAAGGCACCGTTGGGAAGGCCAGTAGCGTCCGCCAATGTCGCGATTGCCAAGCTCCCGGGCTCGATCCCGGCCGACAGGGACTTAATAGATTTGCATAAATAGGCGGAAATTAAAAAGGAAATTTACAACAACTTTTTTAAAACAATGTTTCTTTAACAGCAAGTGATTTTTAGAGTACGATTAAACGCGATATACTATTAGGACTTCAATGTATTTTTCTGCGTCAAATGACGTATACTAGTGTTATTACTGCAGGAGGTCAAATATCCCGTTTCAATTGGCCATACATTCCATCAAAATGTGAATTATTATGAATATTTCAGTTATAATTTGGCATTTTGTAGACTAAAGAATAAATATCCAGCATGGGAAATATGAATAAACAAGAGCAAAACATTCAAAACGTATAAGGAAAGTCATCATGATTAAAAGATGATGCGGAGACATTTATCATACTATTAATGTTACAATGACGTCACTTTCCAAAAACGAGTAGTTGGTAGCGTAAAGTAGGGTTTCTTATAAGCACATTAAGGTTAGTTTTCATATAGCGGTTCATCTTCTCGAAACCTTCTCGAAAAGCCATTAACGTGGACCTAAACTTACGATTGCTTATGTTCCAAAGAGTCTGCGTTATGCCATTCTAAACCTTGATTTTTCAATTGCCATTAAGCGTAAAGGAAGTTGGCCGATCCGTCCCTGTTCTTTGTAGTTGTCACGCAAGCACTAATGATATCAAGCTCAATTATAGGCTCTTTTAGTAGAACAAAATACCATTACGTATAGTAATTTATAGGAGTTGAGCTTATGATTTGTTAAAAATGTATGTTGTTAGTGTATATCGGCGCTGTTTATGGTAGTCTTTATTGATGTAAGAAATGAAATAACAAATGTCACGATGACTTAATTACTTTGTGTGGTTTTCATATCACATAAAGTAACAGTTTTGACATTTAACGAACTATTTTGTAAATAAGATTGATAAAAGTATGATAAAAATGATGATCAGGGTAAGTTTACGTCATAATCCTTTTTCAGAGCAATGTTATTCCTGTGTCATTACCGATATCAATGATATAAAAATGGCGTACTTTGTCGAAAGAAGACATCTCACATATTTGCACGCAAGAACACAATAATACATGTAGATTCTATAGCACCAGCACTTACCGAACAGTTATGTCTCCCAAGCAGGTGCCCCGCATGGGCAAGTTCAATTTATAAAATTTAAGACTCTAAAATAAAACTTCGTTACTAGAACATATTTATTGCCAACTTTTACATTTTTACTACATTTAAACGAGGGCAATCTTAGAAAATATGCCATAACTTAACAAAATTTGACTTTTAAAATAGATCCTGCAGAAAAGCTTGAATAGTTCAATATTTTTAAGAAAGCGTCTTTATGATACAAAGTAGATTTTAACATCGATCGACAATTGTAAACTATTCAGAATAAAAATGTCAGTGGTCCTTTGGACGTTTTTTTTTACAAGAGTTCCAATTGAGAAATATGAAATTAAATATAATCCATTCAAACGAACCAGCGCCTCTAATAAAAACAGAGAAAGTCAATCAAGCTCATACAATATCGAGATGTCCTCCAACAGTATCACTGACCTCAGGTATCAAGTGCAATTTCACCTGCTATATACTACCCGTAATAATGTACTTAAACCACGCAACATTTTCCCTTACCGCTACCACTAGCAGATGACAAACATGTAAACCCAGAATCGATCCGTTATCCTAGCACCAAATGCCGTCGTCTGATTGCCTGCAACCATAATGCTATAAATGAGTTGGTTGCTATCAGAGGTGGCATTTAAAGTATCTCCAAACCCACCTTGCGAATGCTCTAATGCAAATACATTCAGTGATTAATTCTTCGGTGATATTACTTACGGTGACTTCAGGTAAGTCAAATCTCAATCTCAGCTCAAATCTATTTACCACATATAATAAAAACAAACAAACATGTGTTTTACACTTTTTAAAACCACATTATATCATTGAAACTTCATTGTAGATTCCAAGGGAATAATATTCTGCAGACAAAAATGTATTTGAGTTCAATACATTGTTTTTTATCAATTACTTTTTTTTTATCTAGAACAAGTTTTCTTTGAAATATAAGACATTCGTTTTTAAAATTAAAAAAAAAGATTTTGAATCATACTATGCATTTTATGTGGTGAATGAGTTGAGATTGAGATTGAGATCTGACTTGATTTGTTTGTAATATTGGGGCCTAGGCCTAATGAATCCGTCACTTACAACAAAGTAGTTCTGCAAGGTTACACAAGTGTCCCCAAGGATCGTTACAGGAATGGGTGAGGTGTGTGCTTATATTTAAGATAACATTTTGCCTTTTCAATGAAAGCTGGGGCGGTATTCATAAAACTGCTTAAGTCATTTGCTTATTTAAGTCACTTTCCTATATTTAGTATCCATTTAGTCATATAATATAAAAACAAAGAATTTCAAAAAGACTTAATTATCATTGAACTTAATAAGAAAAAAAAAACATACATAAATGTTAAAATCACTTACACATTTCTTTTAATTTGGCTTTGAAAATGTTAAGAAATCGACTGAAGTTAGAAAATGACCAGAAAAGTTTTATAAATAACGATTTCTTATTAACAATACATCCAATTCAGCTCGATATTTTCATATCAAAACATATCTGAAGTCTATAACATATGCTTACAGAGTGTTACATCAAATAAAGTGTATTATAAACTAAATGAACATTAATAGCCATGTAACATGTATACCACAATAAAAGCAAACACATTGACAACAGAATAAAACAGTTAATATACATGTAACTATGTAATAAATCAATGAGTATTAAGTTCTTGATCATAAAAGATACGCATGACTTACAGTGTTAAAACATTTTCAATAACCGGAAGACACCGATGTTTACACTTAACTCGTATATCTTAGATATCTATTATTGGTTATCATGGATACTCTTTTTGCCCTTATTATACGATCTAAAATTAAACTTCCTTTGTTTGGCCTGCCCTTTCTGTTCAACAGCAATATATCATCAAGTTCACTGATTACGGGAGATACATGTAAAATATCTAAGTGACACTTTTGAACATAGAACATTATGCCAGTTGCTCTTAATTATGGCAATACATGTAATTCATATTGACACATCTAATATAGAACATTATTCTACTCTAAATCAGGGAAAACAGAATGAAGAATGATTAATAAATGTTTGGTGAAAATCGGCATTTTAAACGTTAAAAAACTGTAATAAGAAATTAAATGGTTAGTAATATCATATGATGATGATATTCATTAGATGGAAACAATATTGAACTCGAGTAACACCTCAGTCTACACTTTCACTGGTGAATTAAAATCATATTTAAAAACGAACAAGACCTTAAGTGTGTCATAGTTGTTAACAAAATTTTATAACATTTTCCAATTATTCACGGCTCGTCAATATATTTTTTCGTATATATTATTTTCTTTTATGTATTTATTGATGTTACATTAGTGTTTATTATTAATATTTTTTTCAATGCTACGTCTGCAAGCATTGGTCTTATATTCTTGTCTGAATACTTTATTCTTCCAGGTAATTTTCCTCTATAGAATTATGACACACTAGTCCAACTTCTTATGGGTTAGTGATCATTGTTAAGAAGCATCTTTCTTTTATATGTGGGACTTTTATCTATTCAGAAAAATGCAACCCAGTCTTTATTAAAATTGCGCTGACTCTAGCTGAATGACTTGCCATTATGAAATTCGCGCTGACTCTAGCTGAATGACTTGCCATTATGAAATTCACTCTGACTCTAGCTGAATGACTTGCCATTTTGAAATTAGTGCTCACTCTAGCTGAATGATATGCCATTATGAAATTCGCTCTGACTTTAGCTGAATGACTTGCCATTTTAAAAATAGTGCTCACTCTAGCTAAATGACTTGAAATTTGAAATATGTGCTTACTCTAGCTAAATGACTTGCCATTTTGAAATTAGTGCTGACTCTAGCTGTAAGACTTGCCATTTTGAAATTAGTGCTGACTCTAGCTGAATGACTGGCCATTTTGAAATTAGTTCTGACTCTAGCTGAATGACTTGCCATTTTGAAATTAGTGCTGACTCTAGCTGAATGTGCAACAGCATCAGCTTTGAAGCAGAAAACACCAAGTCGTATAAAGTAATTCCACATAACCTCAATATTGATATGAATAACTACAGAAACAAGCACAGTAGTCGAACATTTAAACATAAACCCCGTTTAATTGGACAGGGTCAACGCCAAAAATATGGAACAAAAAACAAACAATCTCAAACCAGAAACTTGAAACAACAGCACAAAATTCCTCAAGCAACACGGTAGAGGTATATATCAAGAATTGTTAGGTTCCGCCTTGGAACGGTCATTAAAATTTAAATGTAAATTTACGGGGAGGGGGGGGGGGTAAATTAGTTTGTGTACACAACCTTACTCCTAACCCAGTAATCTCGAATACAGTAAAAACACATATGATTAACCAAATATGTATTCAAAATGATTTTGGAAATGACAGTTTCCGTGGAAGAACTGATAAAGCCCGAATTCAAACGCATCCGTGCTTGGATCAGAAAAGTCAATGCTTGTGACAATTTCAGATAGCATCACAACCACTATGTTACACTTTCGGATGTTTAAATAATTTAAAAGCTGTCAGTGAATTTCACAGACTTAAATAATTATCCGTCTTGTATATTATGACGGTAACAACATTTTAAAGTTCTTTCTGATAAAGTTTGGGTGGGATTGTCTTTCATCCTTTTTAAACATATTTTCCGGGACATGGAAAAGTGAATTTCATAATATTACAACCACTACAATACACTTACAGGTTTTTAAATAAGTCAATATATATCACTAAATTTCAAAGACTTAATTATGATCCACTTTGTATAATTTGACGATTATAACATTTTAGAGACTTTTCTGGTACAGTTTGGATGCGATTGTATCTCGTATTATTTAAACATTTTTTTTCCGGACTGGGAAAGGTGTATTTTGTACTCTAGTGTTTTAATCAGGTATTGCTGATCATTGAAATCATTTATATCAATAAGCATATTATTGGCACGTGCTAACGTATTTAGCTACGATGTTAAAGTAATGTTTTATTGGGTTCCCTGAATTAAGTTCATCCCCCAGCTCTCTACACTCAGCTCGACGTTGAATTTGACAAAGTCGGAATGTCTATCTGGCTCATCATTCAACTAAAGTCAGCGCGAATTTCAAAATGGCTTGTCGTTCAGCTAGGGTCGGCTCGAATTTAAAAAAAGGCAAGTTATTCAGCTAAAGTCAGCTCAATTTTTTTAAATGGGAAGTCATTCAGCCATGGTCGGCTCGAATTTAAAAATGACAAGTTATTCAGCTAGAGTCAGCTCATATTTTAAAATGGGAAGTCATTCAGTTAGGGTTGGCTCGAATCTAAAAATGGCAAATTATTCAGCTAGAGTCCGCTCAAATTTTAAAATGGCAAGTCATTCAGCTAGAGTTTGCTAAAATGGTAATATAAGCGAATATAAGTGTTTGAAAATTGGACTCCATTTACCACCGATAATCGCAGCGAATCGGACCAAGCATTTCGATTTTCTATCGGACAATAATGGAAAGTCATAATATCAGTAAGGAATACATTCTTTAAACATAGTATCATCATTATCATTTAAAAGGTTAAACTTAAATGGTAAATGTGATGCTATAGTCTTGCTTTTGGCAACAATAAGTAAATTTCAATAATTTCTATAATTATATAAAACTTTAAAGTAAAAAACAAGTAAATTAGTTAATTACAAACTATACCAAAAATGGTTTTACAAACAAAATGCATCTAGCCGGGATCTCCGGTATTTGCCTGACCCTCTACCCCATAGAGACAGGTTAATGCAAAGGTTTTATGAAATATGTAAACAATTGAAAACTTTTTTTTAATTTTAAGAGAGTTTGAATGTTTTTAAGAAAAGGTGTTCACATTCACCGCTTTTGAGAGTGACCTCCCTTGTTAAAATGAACTCACTGTGATTTTACCGGAAAGGAACAATGACATTTACTCGACTTTTATCACAAAAAAAGTAAAATACGTAGTAACATTAGCGACATCGATTTTGGACAACCACTATCGATTTTCGCAGACAAAACACTGTCAGCGACGACTAATCGATTGTACTCGATAATCGTTTCATCACTAGCGGATATAGTGTTTATATTATGTATGGAGTTTAATAACAACATGAAATCTACGGAGACAAAGCTGCCAAGTAGTCAACATTTCAAAAACATACCCTGTAAAGAGAAACAAAAACGTAGGCCAAAAAGAAAATGAACTAGAACCACAGCAAACATTTAAACACCACAGACAGACCATACTCGTATCAAAATAGTTGGGATGGGTTAACCGCCTTGAAACGAACAGTGAAACACGAGTTCACTGGAACACGAGTCTAGTGTGGGCTTAAACTAGTTTGCCATAACCCCGCATATGTTCGAACATTTATCAATTATTACAATAATATCAATTGATCAATAATCAATAATAATTGTTCAAATTAATAAGCCTATTCAAAGCCAGCTTGACAAGGATCCCGTTTCCATACTAATAAACAAAAGCATTGACACACTGATATAGTCGATTCTCAGTCGTACTCTGACTGTACTGCGTAGTTGGAATGATATACATGTATTGCAAGTGTGCGAAGATACATTAGTGTGCAAGAACTTTACGAAAAGATTACTAAATATCTGTCTGAATGTTATGTAGAGTTCGTCCCTAAGGATTTGAATCTTTATCTGGATTTTGAAATATATTTTCAGTTCACGCAACAAAATTATCTATTTGAAGAAGAAAGATTATGCAAGCCGTTGTTTGACACATTACTAGCTGGGAATGTCAGACTGCTCGTAACATCTATGGAAGAAATGACGGATGGAGAACAATTTTCGTAATCTTTATAAAAAATACCACAGTATTTGAGAGACCTAACGCATGTAAGAAATACATCATTCGACATATTTCTACATTGTGATCTTTGTTTTACTGGGTAACACTGATTGAATAGGCGAAATATTTCTTAGAAGTATTTAATGTAGTTATTGTATTTTATAAAGATAATGAACGAATAAAAACAGTCATGAAGCTATGCATCATATTTATTTTTTGCATATGAAAATAGTAAATCACATTTATTCAGAAAGGCTTGTGTTGACACTCTTAGCAGTAAAATGGCGCGAACCGAACCTACTTAACTGGCAAAGCAACCCTAACATTACTGCTAAACTTACTAACATGAGGAAGATGTCGTGTTGCTTAACGGTTAACTGCTGCACATGCTGTTTTACCTAATTCAGGATTACGTCTTTAAATTGGGGCCACTACGATGGACGTGTGTAGCAGTAAAATGCCAAATAACTTACCGACTAAGCTAGCCTGGAACACTTAAATGAACACAGATTATTAAACTAACCTTTTGATACTCGCGAGACACAGTAATGTGCTTTATTATGTGTTTTGTTTTACAAGGCACGAGCGCTGTTGAGGCAAAGCAGAAAAATGCTCCTAATACACTGAAAGACGAGCTAATTTTGGCATTGGACCTGCGATTCACACACCTTTTTATGTTGAATATTAACCGAATTGCAGGTCGCTTGGTATTTTATTAGTAAGTATCAGTTAGTCTTCATGTGCGATATCTTAATAGTTCAGACTTTCATGAATTATCTGTGTTTTGTTTTCTATATACATTATGTCTGCTTTTGACGTCAGTGAAATTGAAAACAGCTGTAATCAAATCGCTACAATAATATATCTGCGACAACGCCAAAAACTGCCAAACAACATAGACAAAGTATTTCTTTGCGGTAAGAGTTAACGTTACACAGACCGTTCCAAATTTAATTAATATCGTTATTTTTGATATGCAAAATGACGTCTACTTCAATATAACCCAATTTCCGTTTTTATGTAATAATGTAAGTTTTATATGTAGAGCAGGTGAGCAGCACAATGTAATCAGTTTTAACAGCAGGCTAAAAGGAAACAAAATACTAATACGTGTAGTATTTGAAAGAAAATATAGTAGATTCTACAGCTTGCTAAAACGTATAGTTATGATTTTTCATTGTTTGAACAAATCATTAACAATTGTTTCACATGTTTAAATATTTCCAACACACTATTTTATTTATTTAACTTAGCATTGCTATGCGCATTTCTTACACATGAGGTATTGTAATTTAATATCTTACCATGTAAGGTACTCGTCTCAAATAGTACAACACTATTTTTGATATTGCGAATGCTCAGTAGCGGTCTTGGTCTGATTGCTTTTTCAATAATGTAGTTATAAGCAAGTTCATTTCAATATATAATGAATCTCTAGAACTTGAGCTTTTGTACGTTAATGTCGCATTTAAATGTATTTCGAGATCGCTACGGGAAAGATAAAGAAGCTATCTTCAAACCAAGCTTTACGAGCTCGCAAGAAACCCTAAATCTCGGTCGCAGATACTCGTTTTGTGAAATGACGTCATCGTATCACTATGTAGTATGATGTACGTTCGCGTATAAGGCGATAAATCATTTTGCGAGATTATTTACGATGTCTTTTCTCATAACTTTTGGATGTTTTGCTCTAGTTAATTCATATTTCCCATGCTTGATATTTATTCTTTTGTCTACAAAGTGACGAATTATACTCACTTATATATATTCACACATTAAATGAATGTATGGCCAACTGAAACGGGTTATTAGACGTCCCGATCACCACATTAAAATACGTCGTTTTATACAGAATTGTTATTACATCACATAAAGTATTCTTATAAATAGCTAAGTTATCACTTACTGTAAATGTAACCTCATTTAGATAACTTATTGGAATTTCTTTTTTTTCATATCTGCTTAGAAAATTTTGAACTTGAATGCAAACAATCACACAACTATTATCGCACATTTCCGGATTACCGGAATTCAACATATTACTCGAGAGGGGTGGGGTCGACAGCCCACTTTAAAAGCGATAAATGAATTAATATAATTGACAAACGTTAAACCATATGGCAACAACTTGGCTATATATGATCATTTACCCAGTCATCCTCTTGGACAATGTGTGCGTTGTGAAAATGATATATTACAATTGTGCAAACACATTAGTTTGCGAGAACTTTACCTAACGATTGCTAGATATTTGTCTGAAATATTAGGTTGTATTTGTCTCTCGGGATTTGAATCTTGGTCTGGATTTTGATGTTCACGCAACCAACTGATCTGTTTTAAGAAGGAATATTATGCAACCTCTGTAATAGAAATGACGAATGAAGATAGATTGAAGTATTCTTTTTAAAAATAATATAGCCATTTATGAGAGGCTAAACGCATGTAAGAAATTCATTAGTCGATTTATCTCTACTTTCTTGTACTTGTCTTAGGGCGGGAATAGTGAACGGCCGTGTGACATTGATAACCATAATATATTACATATTGTACTGGTATCAAAAGGTAGACGTCGTGAAGTTACGCGGGAAACGAAGGAAGTTGTTGCTCAAGGAGAAATACGCCTTCCTCCTCTGTTAACCAATGTAGTATCCACTTCCATTGCCCCCTGCACGAAACATGAGAATATGTTTAATTCTGCAACCCATACAACGGACGCACTAAGGATCAAACTAACGACAACCTTGTCGGCTGGCCTAACAAGGAAACATTCACACATTGCTAACTCAACTAATATACTGTCGACGTCGTGTCGCTACAATCTTAACACACCTGTTTAACATTATTTAGAATTATAGTGTTTTATTACGAACTCGTCTAGAGGTGAAATACCCTGTATCGTATTGACTGAGAAGGCTGGCAACAAAATTAAAGTTACATACCCAAACAAGGTACTGGTGACTTTGTGTCGCTAACCATGAAACTAGGGAAAGATGTCTCTTTTGGAGGTTACGCTGTAGTTTAAAACATATCTCTGGTGTAGTAGATCACTGGATCGTGGACGAAATGTTATTCCAAAGGTAGCTAAATTTGAAATTCATCAACCGACAATAATAGTTACAATAATAATCATCATAGCATAATACTAGCAATAACTGTAACAAGTATAATAATAATAATAATAATAATAATAATAATAATAATAATAATAATAATAATAATAATAATAACAATAACAATAATAATAATAACAATAATAATAAATAATAAATTATAATAAAAATAATACTGTGTATGCCTATATTCGGTCAATCTCAAAATAAAGAGATATTTGCAAGAAACACTAAAGATAGTACATTGTATGCACATCACTGATATGAAGAAAGA
Organism: Mya arenaria; assembly: GCF_026914265.1. Classification (NCBI taxonomy): domain Eukaryota; kingdom Metazoa; phylum Mollusca; class Bivalvia; order Myida; family Myidae; genus Mya; species Mya arenaria. The sequence goes on along the minus strand of NC_069129.1, from coordinate 11,944,567 downwards.
AAGGCACTGTGTGAGAAAATACCAGTTGGTCTTAGTTTTATATTTGGCAAAAGTTTGATGTTTGAAGGCAGTTTCTTATTTTTGTAGTTTATTTTGCACTTATGCTTGAGTTTTTTATAGTTTCTATTTTTTATTTGTATTTTTGCAAACAGGATTAACTTCCATCCCCAAGGGAAGACCTACGAGTTTACTGACCATTCCAAGTACCTCAAGCTTTCATCAAGCGAATTGTTAATAACCTAACCACACTTTTCTTATCAAATATTAGTAGTATTTTTTTTCCATTCATTATAACAATAACTTTAATATTAAAACCCGTACCTTTAATGAAGATGTTTTTAATACGTAAAAGCGTTGGTCTGGTGAGAGAAATTTTAATATTATCGGTTAATGAAGCATACCATTACAAACTAAAAGTAAAGTATTCAGAAGGTTCGGCTGCAGATTGCTGAAAATGTAAAGCTTATGTTGTTGTTGGTTTCCTTTGAAAACGGTATTATGATCTCTTTGTCTCCCATGTTTAAATACTTTGTCTCCCATGTTTAAATACTTTGTCTCCCATGTTTAAATACTTTGTCTCCCATGTTTAAATACTTTGTCTCCCATGTTTAAATACTTTGTCTCCCATGTTTAAATATTATGATTAAATATATTGAAGGTGCAATTCTTTCAATGCCCCTCGCATAGACTTGAGACGTTTTCCTTTTTCTAAAGTGTAACTATGACGTTCATTTGAATTTATAACAAATTAGTTGCTAGTGTAAAAAATTCGAAGCGGTCTGCATTATGTTATTCTCAAACCCATGCATTAAGCGTGAAATTTCCCGACCGGCCCCTGTTCATTTGTAGTCCGCACGCAATAATAATGATATCAATCTCAATTACGAAGAATTTATATTTTGTTTTTATCTTTTTACGCATTTGCATTTTATACAGTCATGTTGTATAGTAAATCAGTGTCAATGATTCTTTTAAAAACATGTACAACAAAGTTCTCTACATCGTTTATAATTTTTTGATAAATAATCGAGTGCTAGATCTAATAATATGAATAATTTCCACACAATTGAATTTTTTGAATTGTTTGAAAATGCTTATCATTTCTTACGTATGAGTTTCGGTCCTGTTGTATAAGCCGAAACAATAATTTCATAGCTTGTGTTCGACTTTCCTTGATGAAATATCACAACATTTCCACCACGAGCCTTATAATGAATTAGCAAAATAAATAAACGTGTCTCGCCTCCTGTTTGGTGTTGTGAAATGAATGATATTGTGTAGCTAAATATCGTCAATGCGGTGTATAATCGTAGCCATTTAGTCCTAAATACAGTCGAACCCCGTTGGCTCGAACTACCAGGAACGGCAAAACTATATCGAGCCTCGTACAATTCTAGCAAAGCGGGAAAACTTACACTAAGAATATCGTTATCAGTCCTTTAGATCAAGTTCGAACCAAAGAGGAATTCAAGTAAAGCGAATTCGAGCCAACGGGCTCCATTGTACCACGTCTGGTTGGATGTGAGGAATAAACCAAACCTTGGATCAGTTTGGAAAGCGACTGTCAGTATTGTACTTTAGCAAAAACTTGTTCGTAATGTTGAAATTATCAATAGTGTTTTAAGTGGCCGATCATGATCCAGAAATGACTCATAGCGATTTGCAGTCAAATGGTAAGGCCATGTTGACCATTTCTAGAAAAAAACGGTTCCCGATACAAACCTTGCAAATTACTTTGTCGTTAGAAGTCAAACTTTGGACACACATTCGCCATGAACATTCTATGCTCCTAGTTATTTTGACCTTTTGTAGAAACACGGATTTTAATCAATAACTTGGTTAAACAATACTTGGTAAACAATTGTCAAATTTGTACGAACATTCGTCATGGTCAGTAAATAACCCCTATTGATATTGAGGTCAGTTGGTCAAAAGGCACGATTATGGTAACCTTTACGGTTTACGTTCAATCACTTGCAAATGATAAGGTGAACTGTCTTTAACTTTTGTACGCACATTTGAAACGTTCAACTCATAGCCACTTTTTAACTTTGAGGTCAAAGATTTTGGGCATGGTCAATTAGTTTGTGAATTACTGAAACAAACATTTCACACTCAATATTTTAAAGACGTTTGATCCTATTGTCCTGAAACATTGCAATCAACGTCAGTAACGGTCAGTTAAAGGCCCATATACACTAAGGGGTCTTGAATTTTATTTTAATCGGTAGCTGTGACCTTCTGCATTAAGTTAGAAAAACTGCTTGTGTTGGTACTGCTCAAAAGTATTTGAAGAAGCTATGTGTTACACCTGAAATTTTGTTAACATGTTAACATGTGTCAAAACAGTGTATTATTCTGATGTAAAACATGTTTTCCTGACTTTGTTTTGAAGATGAAAAACAATCAATGTTTGTGTTGACACCGAAGAAAAAATGAATATGTTGATAACTGATATTTATTATATTACATTGTTTTGATTTCAGTTATAGTATACGCCCTTAAATATAGTTGTGTTCCGCAAATGGCATGTTGGCAAAAGAATCTAACTGTTCAGCCGCCATTGTTGCACAGTTTTTACTGTTTTATACAGGTTGCGCTGATGGTATGCTAAGCCCTACCACCATGGGGGCTTTTCAGTCTACACAGCTGATATTCCTGCTTGTGTTGCGTTTGTTGAATGCTTCTTCAAAGAATTCACAAAGAACACCCTAAAAAACGGTTAAATAACAAGAAACTTCATATTTAACGTGATTCACATGGACTCAACACATATTCTTTCTCTAACACGGGACTGGGTTATGTCACTCAAATGAGACCACAAAGCAATTAAATGTGTAAAATGATCTAAGAAGTCGTGCTTATTTAGACAGAACAGTTTTTCAGTGAAAAGTTATATACTGCGATAAAATTGTGAGTGCACTTAACTATGTAAATGCCTCACAGTATTTTAAGTAAAACTGAGTCTGACAATAAACTCGACCGAGCTGTTTTGTATAAAGGAACTGACGCTTTACATCGTGCTAGAAGTGAGCCTGCTGTTAAGCATGAAGAAACTGATTCTTAACGACGTGCTAGGAGTGAATCTGCTTTTACGCAGACTTAAGCTGACTATACCAGTCCTGCCATAAGTGAACTTGATGCTAAGCATGAAGGGACTGATTCTAAACGTCGTGCTAAAAGTGAACCTGGTGTTACGCAGTATCAAACTAACGATAAATGTCCTGCAAGAAGTGACCCTGTTTTTAAGCATAAAGAGACTGGTTCTAAACACAAATTACTTTAATCTAAAGATCTTGCTTAAAGTGACCCTTAAAGTATAGAAATTAAATGTATGTGTCGTGCTAGAAGGGACCCTGCTTGATAGAGGAAGGAAGCCGAAATCAAACGTTCTGTCAGGAAACACTGCCAAGATAGAGCCAGGGGGGTTGCCAGCATGCGCAATGAGAAAAGCCATAGAAGGTCCGTGAAAGGGTAAATAGAAGTAATACGATCCAGAAAGCACATTAAATATAGCTTCAAAATAACCAAGAAGCAAGGTACCTGCTGCTACATCAGTTCAGTATGTTTTCACATAGTTCTTTACTGCTATCAATAAATGCCATGGGTATGAGTGAAAATGCTGCTTTCTTTTGATTTTCTTCAATCTGTAACGTAAGTTACATTGTTCAACATTGATTACAATCTTAAACATGAATGTATCAATTGAACACTCAGAAAAAATGCATTTTTAGGAATGAATATGTCAATCATGCCTCAGTTACTTAAAAACTCACCTCTATGCCAGACAAACTGGAAACCCTTCTCGTCCAAACCAGCAGAAATTAAATAAAACTATCTTGAAGAACAACTTTTATAGTAATAGTGTAACTAAAGATCAGTTGCTTCAAAACACTGAACATGTCTAAAACAATTGCAGTAAAAAGGTAAACTAAGTATCGCTTTTGTCAAAGCCACAAAAATACTGCTACAGAAGCCAATTGTAAGAAAAGCTGTACTAAAAGGTATCGATAAGAACAGCTTTGATGGCAAACATATCCTTGAACCATTTGACATAGAAAGATAAGTGTGTGCAAAGGTATGTGTGCAGAAACGGAGCTTTTAATCAACAAACAATCGAGCGCATCTATGCTACATTCCACCTTACTCCTTAGAACATTAAAGGTTTGAAGTGTGTTGTCAAACTATCAGTCTCGGTATTTAAACTTTGATGTTATCAAACCAGGACCCCTTTTTTATTTAATACGATGTTTTGTAAGTCAAGAGGAGGGGGCGATGACCACGCCATAGAAATACAAGGCCTCGCAACTTTCAGGCACCAAATTATCATCTGGATCACCTTGATTCCTCATCAAAAAACTTCCTATGCCGCCTGTAGAAATATATCTGCTCATTCTCAACAAACCCATGTACTATGTGTGTACTGTTAATTAAAAACAAATTGGAAAAACTTTGAAAAATATAATATCCAAAGTGTCTCTTAACTAGACATGTTCTAGTTTATGTTGTGAGTGAAGACGTCCACTGCGATTACTGTACAACAACCGGTTCAACTCTTCCAGACATACAACATACAGCTATTTGTGTCGGAACAAACACGAAAAGGAAGACAAGAATTTGCCTAGACTTTACAATCATTGACTTTGGATGTTTAAAATGGAGATAAAATCCCGTTTACGCCACCACAAGACCATTTGCATCGCACTTCACAATGTATAATACGTCAAGGGCAGGGATATGTAAATCATTAGGTTCGAAAATGCTGTGTGCTCCCAATCAGCGACACAATTCGTTCGCGGAATTCTGATTATTCAAAAACACGTCTTCCCAATAAAGCAAACAAATTATATCAAATGTTTATTATAAATGAATGAATATAAGTGACACCACCGATACGAAGTTACCACAAACAGGAGAACATGTTGAACCATCTTTGTATGAAGTTTTATTAATCTGAATGAAAACGTCAATATTTCTATATATTGGTAAACAATATTTTATTCAAGTAAGAAGTCATCTACGTCTGTGAAATGCAGTAACAGTTACCTATTAACATTTCAAAAGATTGCGTTAAAAATCGATTAATGAGCACTACCCGATAAGTGTCTCGGTATTTAAATGTATAAGTCTTAGACGACAAAGTCACCATAACGAACAGTGTAAGGAAAACATTAAACGTCTTGGCACATGTAAATAGTAAACTCATTGATTGACCCTTTAAACGAAGGCATTTCACCACGATAACCAATGCTTAAAGGGCATGCTTTTTTGTTGAAGTTTCCTTCGGTAGAAATAGTTTGGGAACTATCTCCATTCCTTAGCGTGAATTCCCCACCGTGAAACAGGTACATAACCTCGTTGATGGAACTTTGCTGGCCAGGTTGGGGAGGACGTTGTTGAATTGATGCCTCATTTGCCGTACCTAAGTCCGGTAATGTGCTGATACCGCCAGTTATTTGCCGCCGATTCTCATACATGTAAACACTTGGTGCTTCGTTGCAACCACCATTCGAGAATATTGTCATAGAACGATTATCAGGAATCGACTTATGATCAGAACTGTACACCACTTTTATAACCATACTGTTTGTAATACCCAAGCTTGGAAATCGCGGAATTGTTAGGCCGCTTTCATGCCCATCAAAAAAGGCCTTACCATCTCGAACAATTACATTGTGGTTGATTATTTGATACGCGTTGCCGGACTGATCTTTGTCGTCAAGCGTAAATGGTAGGTAGATAATCGGAGAACAAATCGTTGGTTGTGTGGTATTGTTTACACTTCGAGTGAGTTCAGGTATTACATATTGATCCCAAATGGGCAGGCAGTTACACACAGCTTGTATAAATATTGTTCCCGATGGACAGCGCCGTTTCAGTGTCCGTCTCCCGCGATGAAGCGTCTGCATGTACATCCCAGGTTCCTCTGGTATGACAGTTTTGTCACAGACAATTTTAGCAGCTGATGATTTTCCTTGACCCGTATTTCCACTTTTTACCTGGCTTGCAGAGGCATCTTGACCAGGTTGAGTAAAGGCAATCCCCAGGAAAGTTCCAAATGGTTCCTTTCGCTGGGAATACGGAAAGGTGTCAAAGCAAGGATCTTTACAAGTGATATCTACCGTATTGTTTACACATACGAGACTTTCATGAAAATACTGTCCAAGAGGGCAACACCTTGGTATGGACCAACTTCCCTTGCACTCATAGTAACCCCTGCAATTTCCTTGTCCTTTCCTTCGCTTCTCGCCGGGCTGTTTATAACATAAATCATGTATGCATACGGTGCCTTTTGCTGAGATACATGTTAGAAAATTCGGGTTCCAGTATGTCCCATAACTACAGTCCCTTACAATGCCAATAAACTGACCATCTCTGTTGCGATGGCACTGGATATATTTACTGCAATCTGTCGGATGTTCCCTGTACCCGGCATTCATGGTCATAGTCTTGACGTCACATTCAGTGGTGTACGTTGGGCCGGAAACCACTATTGTCATCCAAAGTGCACACAGTATGGGCACAGCCGATAATGACGTCTTCATCCTTTAAAGAATAAACTGGATTTATTAGGTGAAAGTTTGTTTTTCATACTTGTATTTAATAACTGTTAACTTTTTTGTTCATTAATATTGTACTGCATATAAGTTAAAGTATACATATTCAAATTAGAAAATGCAGAAAGTGAATTTTCTTATGTCATACATATTTCTTTAAAATCTAGAGAGTTTTTATAAGAACAGAAGATTAATGTTCGAATCTTACTCTGTAATCATGCGTAAATTATCCACGTTTAATCAAATAAACCATGGACCAATATTATTATAGGTGTCCTTTTTTTCCTCAGTGGACAATAAATTATAATCATGGAAATGATTACAGCAATAATTTGCCAATAAGCACTTAAACATAGCTAAACTTGTATTAATTGATAAAGATTTGAGATGAAGGATTTCTTTTACCATATAACCAAATGGACATGGCCTATGTTGACAAAAATATATTATGCAGTGTTTTCACATGATTCGATGTTGACAAAATATATATTATACAGTGTTTTCACATGATTCGATGTTGACAAATAAATATTATACAGTGTTTTCACATGATTCGATGTTGACAAAAATATATATTATACAGTGTTTTCACATGATTCGATGTTGACAAAAATATATATTATACAGTGTTTTCACATGATTCGATGTTGACAAAAATATATATTATACAGTGTTTTCACATGATTCGATGTTGACAAAAATATATATTATACAGTGTTTTCACATGATTCGATGTTGACAAAAATATATATTATACAGTGTTTTCACATGATTCGATGTTGACAAAAATATATATTATACAGTGTTTTCACATGATTCGATGTTGACAAAATATATATTATACAGTGTTTTCACATGATTCGATGAATATTTACATTACATGATCAAACAATAAACCAAATATAAAAGACATATACAGCATCTACATAAGTTAAGTAAATAAAAAAAAATCATATTAAAATTATTATTATTTTTATGTAGACTATAAGTGAATAAATGAATAGTTTGAACTATGAAGTCTGAAGTTTCGCTGGATTACCTTGTTAAAATTTGCAAAATAGAACAATTAAATCAATTGAATAAAATCGAACGTTTCAATATAAAACATGTACTCCGCATAGAGATTGTATTAGTAAGGCTATAACAAATAGTTGTCATGTTGACAGAAAGTACCGCACCGAATAAATCCATCTCTAAAACGTATTATTGTTTTTATCCTAAACTTTTTAAACATATCACCTGCTGCTCAGAAAATATCATACAGGAAAACGATTTTGATTCGATGCATTTACGTAAACAAATCAGGATTTAAATATTATGCAATCTATCTTAATTGACTGAAACCCTTTAATCAATCAAATCTGATGCTGTCAGGTAGATTTGCATGATGAAACCTCACGTTCATGCTGCATTCATGTCATAGTTTAGATTTAAAGGAAATAAAAATGATTTATGTGTCTTAAATATAATGTTTATTAAAAATACAGTCGAACCGCGTTCGCTCGAGCTCCGAGGGACAGGTCAAAATACGAGCCTCGGAAAATTCAAGCCAAACGGGAATGTTTACCTTCAGTATAAAGAAATCGGTCCTTTCATCTAGTTCGAGTCAACGAGGAATTCGAGCCAAGCGAGTTTCGACTGTATGTATTAAGAAGTGTTATATCTATGCAAATTGATCATACTTTTTTCTTCTGTCCATTGATCTACCTCTTTTAGAAACTCCGAAATTGAAAATAAATTATGTAATTTATGACAACCCGCTCTTTTTTCAGAAACAAAATTAAAAACGCATCGTTTAAAAGACAACTGCTTCGGATGGACTGTATCATGAGCAACGGTATAAGAAAACAGTCAATACCATGTATTTCTAATAAAATTCCTGAGCTAAGTGTCTGTTTATAAGAAACGTTAACTTTCATACTGAGCAAAAACTTGTTTTAATAAGATTTCCACATTTAGAGCTACACTCAAAATTTATTTTTTGATTTCATTATAAGAATTGTCTAAAGCCTGTGTTGCCCATTAAACAAAATCTGAATATTCTTGAATTGTATTTTCCCATCTGTTCGATATTGATATTTTTACCAACGTTTTGGTCACCTTAAGTTAAGGATCGATTATCATATTCAAATGAAATGACATTCACTGTAAATTATCTCACTGCAGAATAGACCTAGGAAATATATTCAATAGATATTATTTAATAAAAAATGTTAACTTACTTGGAATGTTTACTACTGGTCCCGTTTAGTTCAATAGACGGTTGTCCGTAATTCTAACGCAGTTTCAACGTTAAATACAACTTATAACTGTAACTTAATTGATATCTACTTTTTAATATATGATTTAACTACATCATTCCTCGCACGGCTCGTGTCAAATTTATATCTGTTCAATATTCATTATTATAATTGCTGGTTCTAAATTTAAAATAACTTTCATTTAAGGTATACGTTGAACGATAAGGTGATGATTTAAAAATGTTTAAAAAAATGTTTTGGTTTTCATTTAAAGAGTTCTACGAGTTGAACTTGTTAAGTATTTATAAGAAAAATACATAAACAAGTACAGAAGTCGAAAGTTTAAACATAAACTTTAGCCTTAAAATTGAAAATTATGTCATTTCACGCTTAAATTTCGGCTGAAAAAATCGAATTCGATTTCAAATTACAGATACTTTTCTGTACTAATATTTCAGTCAATTATTTCAAATATTTTAATCATTCAAAAGTATATGTTTATATGGTTCCAAAAATGATATGGGATATCAGGAATCAAAATTTAACATATAAGCGCCATTTGCACGATACAATGACAAGCTTGTGTGTACATCTGACACCTTAAACATAAACGTTGATTTAAACATCCTTTGATATGGTTGTCACACATAATTAACATAAACCATCATACTTCATATTAAATCTCAGTTTTTTCTCCATTTGCATATGCTTATTTAACGATTGTAAGCTTTATTCAAAAAGCTTATTAACCATTATCATAAAAATAATAAATTTTGTTTTGAATCTATTTCGCAGCTGTAAAACAATTTGTGAAATACTTGAAAAAAAAATCAGATAAAATATTATTTTGTAATAGTTCTTTTTTTAAAAGATATTGCCTTTGCAAGCACAATTAACATTCAAAGCATGAATAAAGCATTTTTCGTTTGAGTGAAATAATTCGTTGAGGCGCGTTGTGCCCATGATGGTGAGTATTGTATTGCCTTTATTTTCGTCATGTATGTACGATTGTACAATGAAGATTTCAACAACACAATGGAACATGGAGCAGGGACATTCACAATATTTACGCTAAGGGTCCAAACGGCACTGAACGTGAGAAACAAAGTAGAAATACCACAAACAAACCACACATCATCAAAAAAGCATTATAGTTCAATGTATAAAATGATTTTGTAATATTTCGAACAAACCAAGTTCGTTTAATATGAGCTTCAAAATACCCTGTGTCACTTTAATTGCATGGTACATATCAGTGATGAATAGTTTTGGAACAACGGCAGTATGATACTGTTTACTTGCACAAGGGTCACATTGTCGGATATCCCCCCCTCCCCTGTAAACACTACCGTTCTATACTTCGTTGTGCTTGGCTTAGAAAATCTCGAAATTATGTATTATTTAACTAAAAGCGGCAGTTTTATTGGTTCGCAAGATACCAATACGGAAACATGCACAAATACACGTATTGGCGAAAGCTAAAAATGAATTCGATCAGCAGTACCAGTATAAATGTTAAAACAGTCACTAAGACAACTCACAGTACAGGGTAACTGAAATGTATTCAATTGTAACATGCGATTTCATTGGCAGAAGAGTTGTCGCCCATGAATGATGCATATTCAAATACACGAGATTCTCTGTCAGTCAATTTCCCACAGTATCAATGAAAATACCATGGTTGCCGGCGATGAAGGATGAATGCCTTTCAGAGAGTAAACGATACACAAACAACGTCAGAAGACAACCCGCACGCAAAATTCAGAAATAATAAAAGTTCCCTATAAAAGAAATTCTTGTGTTTTACTTTGGGGAAAAAACTAATTTACGGGCGCCCTTGACCCATCTAATAAACCTAAAAGGTTTCATCGTCTGAGCACTAGGCACAAGCACTCATAGTTACTGATGTATTAACTTCTCCAAGTGCTCAACGATCATATTCAGACATTTTGATTTTCATGTACATAAAGACGTTATCGATAAACAAGCGTTAAGTGTACTTTTTAACCAAAGCGAGGACATCAGCAATTCTCCTGCAGCTGATTGTGATACATAACGTTTTGATGAGTTGTCTAACGGTTATCTAATGCTAGTTTGTGATTCAAATTATTCGAGTTAAAAATACTTATTTATAGAATACATATTGACCTTAGGCTATCAATAAACACTTTGTCGAAACTACAGATTTAACCAACTTTATACAATTGACTGTTGTTCTTAAAAGGCAGTTATCAAGACTTTAAATGTAAAAACTGGAAGGCCCTTTTGTGTTCAGAGGCCGAAATTCAATATCTATCAGAGATTTTCCTTAAGATTCATCCTATCTTAATTTTAAATCTTAAATCGGTCCTATATTGAAATATAACCTTAAATTGTTATCGAAGTCTTTTCTAAGACCACTCTCAGATTCGTCAAGCATGCGGGTCTAAATATAGATATAATGCAGTTGCCCAGTGCTAAAATGGTATAAAAAATGCGCGGCAATTTTGCAGACGATGTAAACTAATATGGCCGCAAAAGACAAAAAAAGACAAATCCCAACTTCACCAACAAGGAATGCCTCTTAATTTGCAAAATAATGGGAGAAGACAGTAGACATGGAATGTCAGGACACACCTTATACAATAATGGCTTTACTTCAAGCAAGAACATCTTGCTATTTTCGAAGTTTTGATAACTAATATTACCATTGAATTGTAAAAAAAACTCGTTTGGAATGTTTCACTTCAATCATTTAGTAAAACAAAATTTCCTATTTGTGATGTGGACAGCCCTCTTACTCACTTGTGCCCCCAACCCCCGTCCTCCATCACCCCCAGTTATGCCGGATTCCTGGTTCAGCCACTGATAACCGCTAGATTTGTGGACATATATTATACTGTGCTAGATCTAGCATAAGTTTAAATCTAAGTAATAGTTGTTTTTACCTAAGAATAAATGCGTGTGTTTCAGTAGATTTTTTCTTTAATTTTTAATGATAATAAGTATGAAAATATTGTGTCCAAGTCATGAACATGAAAATAAATTTATGTTAATTGTAATTTAATGCCGGCAAATGCAAGCAGATGCATTTGTTCCTTTGGATTTTTGAATATCGATATGTATCCTTTGAATGATTTGTGAAATTGGAAATATTATTTAAAAAGAAGGACTGAAGCTACTTATTTATTGAAAAACAAGTACATTTAAAGTGACATTCTTATTCATAATCAATTCATACATATGTATAACAAACATACATTCCGAGTGATAAACCTTTAACTACTTACTAAATAACGCATTTATGGAAAATATTAAATACTGATAACAAGATTGTAACCGAGTATTTAAAAGCTGAAAACGCATAAATATTAAATGATTGGTAAATGCGAAAAGATTTACTGTGTTTTAAGCAAGAAATACCGTGTTTTATGCACATTTTCTTCAAATTAAACTCTGTATCTTTCATAAAAAAACTCATTTTCGACTTTATTCATCCTGTTTTGAATATATTTAAACAATTCTATCAATTGTGATCTATCTTAATTGGGAGTACGAGTGCATCTTTAAGGAAATACTCAAAGATTAAAAAAATAATGGCAGGGTGTGGATAAAAGCTTCAACATTCAGTCACCATGACTTCCCCGCACTGTAGACTTGCTCATCAAAACGTGGGACAACTTGACTGAAATCCACCGCCCAAAGTACATGGACTTCAAAAGACAGATTCAGCTAACAGGTTCATTAATATTCTCTTCAATATGCATGTTCGATGCATTTCTGAAATTAAATATACAGAAAATCAAGTAGGGCTGCATAATCCTTTTAAATAAAGTAATAAGTTATAATGTTTTGCCACTGTCCTTACCTCAATTTATAGTTATAAACTGTTTTTTTTTTCTTTTTAAGACATAATTTCAAAAGTGAATGTAGAAAATCTCACATACTTGGAATGTTTGTAAGAGTTTTGTTAATGCATTTGTTATTCCAAAAAGAAATGATCGAACTAGAAATAATGATCAAACGTTCTTGCAGCATGGACTTCTTTGTCTTCAGTAAATCGCCAAAATACAGCGTCTGTAAGAATTGACAAATGCTGTAATTGATTTCATCGGGACTGATGGTTGTGGTATGGACATTCTTGGACACGCTTAATTCCTACAGCAATTGCTAGTAATCTTAAAAAAGGAATATTATTTATGAACATAATCATCATGTGACAATAGTTGCAAAAGCATACTTAATGTTCAAATAAACTTATTTTTCAAAAGTTTGACGATACAACAAGATTGGCAGATTTGGGCTCCGGCCTGCCATCACCACCGTTTCCACCATCGTTGCTGTCTGCTATTGCTGCCATGAGAATTACTTTCTGCTTGCAAATGTTGTGAAGAACACAATCAGCAATTACTAGCATTTTAATAATATGTGACATTACTCCTGAAGTTTATATTGTATAACTGTTCGCTGAAACTCAACACAAATATGTCCAAATGTATTGAATTCCGTATTGAATTAACATTCATAAAATAACTCGTTTTTTCGAAATAATTGTTGTACATGTGTAAGGTATAAAGTAAAGGTGTTACTATTTATGTTTAACGTACTTGTATTGTATATTCTTTAACATATCAATATTGTGATTTCTTTTTTATTTTAGTAAATGTCAAATAGATTCTGTTTCACTTAATTGTTCATCTTATATTATAATTCACCTCGACACTTTAACTGCTGGGGGATTATTTCCCTATCAATAATTTCAAATCTACTTCTCAACTGACCTATCCCTCTCTAAACCAGAGCTCCGGTGACTGTGGCTCCTGTAAGAAATATTACTTTGAGTGTATAAAACAAAAGGTGAGCTGCTAGTGTTATGTTTATGAAGAAACATTTTTCCATGTTAAATATGTTCACTTGTCAAATGTTTCATTGACACAATTGTTTAGACTTCTTTTCTAAGCTTTCGAAGAAATTGATGGCGGCAACACTTTGTCGAAACTACAGATTTAACCAACTTTATACAATTGACTGTTGTTCTTAAAAGGCAGTTATCAAGACTTTAAATGTAAAAACTGGAAGGCCCTTTTGTGTTCAGAGGCCGAAATTCAATATCTATCAGAGATTTTCCTTAAGATTCATCCTATCTTAATTTTAAATCTTAAATCGGTCCTATATTGAAATATAACCTTAAATTGTTATCGAAGTCTTTTCTAAGACCACTCTCAGATTCGTCAAGCATGCGGGTCTAAATATAGATATAATGCAGTTGCCCAGTGCTAAAATGGTATAAAAAATGCGCGGCAATTTTGCAGACGATGTAAACTAATATGGCCGCAAAAGACAAAAAAAGACAAATCCCAACTTCACCAACAAGGAATGCCTCTTAATTTGCAAAATAATGGGAGAAGACAGTAGACATGGAATGTCAGGACACACCTTATACAATAATGGCTTTACTTCAAGCAAGAACATCTTGCTATTTTCGAAGTTTTGATAACTAATATTACCATTGAATTGTAAAAAAAACTCGTTTGGAATGTTTCACTTCAATCATTTAGTAAAACAAAATTTCCTATTTGTGATGTGGACAGCCCTCTTACTCACTTGTGCCCCCAACCCCCGTCCTCCATCACCCCCAGTTATGCCGGATTCCTGGTTCAGCCACTGATAACCGCTAGATTTGTGGACATATATTATACTGTGCTAGATCTAGCATAAGTTTAAATCTAAGTAATAGTTGTTTTTACCTAAGAATAAATGCGTGTGTTTCAGTAGATTTTTTCTTTAATTTTTAATGATAATAAGTATGAAAATATTGTGTCCAAGTCATGAACATGAAAATAAATTTATGTTAATTGTAATTTAATGCCGGCAAATGCAAGCAGATGCATTTGTTCCTTTGGATTTTTGAATATCGATATGTATCCTTTGAATGATTTGTGAAATTGGAAATATTATTTAAAAAGAAGGACTGAAGCTACTTATTTATTGAAAAACAAGTACATTTAAAGTGACATTCTTATTCATAATCAATTCATACATATGTATAACAAACATACATTCCGAGTGATAAACCTTTAACTACTTACTAAATAACGCATTTATGGAAAATATTAAATACTGATAACAAGATTGTAACCGAGTATTTAAAAGCTGAAAACGCATAAATATTAAATGATTGGTAAATGCGAAAAGATTTACTGTGTTTTAAGCAAGAAATACCGTGTTTTATGCACATTTTCTTCAAATTAAACTCTGTATCTTTCATAAAAAAACTCATTTTCGACTTTATTCATCCTGTTTTGAATATATTTAAACAATTCTATCAATTGTGATCTATCTTAATTGGGAGTACGAGTGCATCTTTAAGGAAATACTCAAAGATTAAAAAAATAATGGCAGGGTGTGGATAAAAGCTTCAACATTCAGTCACCATGACTTCCCCGCACTGTAGACTTGCTCATCAAAACGTGGGACAACTTGACTGAAATCCACCGCCCAAAGTACATGGACTTCAAAAGACAGATTCAGCTAACAGGTTCATTAATATTCTCTTCAATATGCATGTTCGATGCATTTCTGAAATTAAATATACAGAAAATCAAGTAGGGCTGCATAATCCTTTTAAATAAAGTAATAAGTTATAATGTTTTGCCACTGTCCTTACCTCAATTTATAGTTATAAACTGTTTTTTTTTTCTTTTTAAGACATAATTTCAAAAGTGAATGTAGAAAATCTCACATACTTGGAATGTTTGTAAGAGTTTTGTTAATGCATTTGTTATTCCAAAAAGAAATGATCGAACTAGAAATAATGATCAAACGTTCTTGCAGCATGGACTTCTTTGTCTTCAGTAAATCGCCAAAATACAGCGTCTGTAAGAATTGACAAATGCTGTAATTGATTTCATCGGGACTGATGGTTGTGGTATGGACATTCTTGGACACGCTTAATTCCTACAGCAATTGCTAGTAATCTTAAAAAAGGAATATTATTTATGAACATAATCATCATGTGACAATAGTTGCAAAAGCATACTTAATGTTCAAATAAACTTATTTTTCAAAAGTTTGACGATACAACAAGATTGGCAGATTTGGGCTCCGGCCTGCCATCACCACCGTTTCCACCATCGTTGCTGTCTGCTATTGCTGCCATGAGAATTACTTTCTGCTTGCAAATGTTGTGAAGAACACAATCAGCAATTACTAGCATTTTAATAATATGTGACATTACTCCTGAAGTTTATATTGTATAACTGTTCGCTGAAACTCAACACAAATATGTCCAAATGTATTGAATTCCGTATTGAATTAACATTCATAAAATAACTCGTTTTTTCGAAATAATTGTTGTACATGTGTAAGGTATAAAGTAAAGGTGTTACTATTTATGTTTAACGTACTTGTATTGTATATTCTTTAACATATCAATATTGTGATTTCTTTTTTATTTTAGTAAATGTCAAATAGATTCTGTTTCACTTAATTGTTCATCTTATATTATAATTCACCTCGACACTTTAACTGCTGGGGGATTATTTCCCTATCAATAATTTCAAATCTACTTCTCAACTGACCTATCCCTCTCTAAACCAGAGCTCCGGTGACTGTGGCTCCTGTAAGAAATATTACTTTGAGTGTATAAAACAAAAGGTGAGCTGCTAGTGTTATGTTTATGAAGAAACATTTTTCCATGTTAAATATGTTCACTTGTCAAATGTTTCATTGACACAATTGTTTAGACTTCTTTTCTAAGCTTTCGAAGAAATTGATGGCGGCAACATATGAGAAGACTTGGATAATTGTTAATAATACTAATCGCACATAAAACAAGACCCGCTTGAAATTCGCCCTCTTCAAACGCGAAACATAAGCCAGTACAGGTATTTGAATAATATATGTATACGAGTATATGATATCTCAGTTATCTCGATTTATCTTCATCAATTTTACTTTAAATTTCATTTTTTATTATATTTCTAGTCAATCTTACAGCATCTCTCGAACAGCTAGCTCAGTCATTGGAAGGACCACAGGCCATAAATTATAACTTTGTTAACTATAGACTGTTTAGGTGAAAACAGCATTTCCAATCCTGAGTAAATATGATAGTAAATCAAGAATGCCGGTTATTCCAAACTGTATAAAGTATCTCGACGCATGTAAGTTGCATGTTCATGGTGAAACGCTCTTGATAATTGATGTTATCATGTTTAGTAATCCATCAACAATATTTAGTAGTGGCATTTAGATTTCGTGAGACCTTCCCATAATTTTGCTTTAATAGGTAACATTAAATTATAAAAATGAAAGACACGCATTAGCACCATCTAAGTCGAGCTTTTCTACATACTTGTACCTGTTATGCATATTGCATGTAGTTATCTTTTGTTTATCAAATGTAAAATAACAATATTTACAAGGATAGTAATGATCAAAATAACTCGATAACATATTCATACTGATATATGTTGTAATGATTTATTACGTAGGGAAAATAGTTTTTTGCCTTTATCAAATTAAATAACTAATTTTTAAGTTCGTGCAGGACATGCGCATTTGTATATTGAAGTTAGGTAATGACACATGATAACTTCGGGGAGACAACTAAAATGGCCGACAGCCTGTTTATGTTTGTTTTACGTTGTCTTTCGTTCAGTGTGTTAGGCCTAACATTTTGCCTTTCTTTACACAGTTCTAAGTATTTACTACTGGGCTTGTCCCTGTAGTTTCAATAGAAAGTTATTTGTTTATTAGCATTAATAATACAATGGAAACTAGAAGGACCAGGCCAGAATACACCTATTATACTCGTCTACTTTTACGACCTGTGAATAAGCATGAACACTTAACGATCGGAACACAACGTACAAGCAACACAGACTTTTCATACATCAACCTATCTGTATTAAAAACGTTGAATGTCAAACCGACTATTACGCAAGAATGTTATTTAAAATGAATTTATCTATCTTCTATGTTTTCCTATAGTGCAAACCTAGTCCGAATAAAGTCATTAGCACAATTATACACAAACTGAATTAAAGAAGAAACATTACTTATAAAGATAAAAATGTAATTTTTTACCAAACCATTGATTTTTGTTAGGCTCAAAACCTACAGATAAATTGTACAATTCAAAAAGAAAGAAACCCCTATATTATGGATATTGGAATTCTGATTGTTAAGAGCATTCTCGTTTTTGATGTAATTTACCTTCGGCGAATCCATCTAACACAAAATGTCAAGTGATTTAATAGATGTAATCAGCGATCATTTATTCGACATGCAAGCATCGAATTGGAAAAATGACATATTTCTTGTCACGGAATATAGTTCCTTCTTACGTTCCCGTCTGAACTCCACAATACTCTCAATTTAAAAGCATCAATCGGAATTCTGTCGTCAACCATCAGTGGAATTTCGGGTAATTGCTCCTGAGAAATAGAAATGGTATTTCCTCTAATTCTGGTTTTAAATGCAATTCTATTTTTCTCTTATTTTCTATATGCACGTGAGTACAGTATTAGCTAAACCACACTTTGGTCACTTTCTTGAGGAGAAACCAGTATTGCCGTTTGAGAGGCCAAGGGAACGCCCGCCTAGTGGTGCTCGAATCAACGACCTCTTGGGAAGCGGAAACCGTTACTTTTAGACCACTCGTTGAATATAGTAATTAAAATTTGCCTTGTCGATGTATTTGTGTTCACTTTGAAATTGCAACGCTACATTCGACCGTTTAAATGTTTAACAGGTACAATTGAAAATATTGATATTGATAGTCGACAAGGTGTATACCCCACAAAGAGGTCATCTGATATAGTGTATACATGAAGTATATATGTGTGTACATTTTCAAGTCATATTTGTTCTTGCATACTTTAAAGTAAATGGAAATTTTCAAGTCATATTTGTTCTTGCATACTTTAAAGTAAATGGAAATATTTATCGAATTATTTGTTATCTAATTCATAATATTTTATGGTCAACACTATTACGTTCTATTCCTTTTAAACATATGGTGATAACACATGGAAAATACCAAAATAACAATTTTTTTGTTAACATTCAAACACAGTTCAATTGAAACAACACATTAATTGAAATAATGAGGATATTAACAATAACACGATGTTAAAATGACGGCGAGCTATGATTTCCACTCATGACGTCGGAGCACGATGCCAATTTCCGTAAGTATTTTGTCTATTGATAATTTTGATAATTCAATGAAAACTGCAGTGACAAGTCCAAAAGTCGAATGTTTAAAATAAACCCTGTTTAGAGACTCAAGGAACTAGAACCACAAACGTATTAACAACACATACAAAATGAGGAACAACACACACAGACCTTACACACATCAAAATAGCTTTACCGATAAACGATGGGTTATCTGCCTTGAAACAGACAGTAAATCATTAGATTGTTTAAACACGATTCTACTGGAGGCTTAAACTAGTTTGAATGGTAATAATCACACACTTTTTTTATCATTAATTACAAAATTAATAAAATAAATATTTATGCAAAAAGCTACAGAAACAAGCTCAGTAGCAAAAGTTTAAACATAAACCCGGTTTAGTGCCACTGGGCAAACGCCAAAGACATAGAACACAAATCACAAACAAGAAACATAAAAGAACAGCACAAAACTCTTCAATAAGCCTCATTGAGACATGTTTACAAATATTGCATGCTTCATGAGTCATGCAATGCAATTGACTGAAGTCGTATTTTATATTTGGCAGCTCAGTTAAATATTTACATGCTCAAATCTGACCAAAATAAAATATAATCTACTAAAAAAGAACTTATCATTAGTTACCACATCTTAAAACTTTTGGGAATTGTGACATTAAAACCAGACATCTATCACAAATTGAAATATAAATGCGTTCAATATCGTGCAATTTCTGATATCCCTTAACCTCAGAACTATACAAGTGGAAAATTAAAGTCCCAGTGCCGCTTATATAAGTAAAAAGGGAACATATTGTTTTCCGCAGTCCAAAAGCGCTCAAGTTTATCGAAAATAGTAGAAGTGTCATTAAGGTCGCAGAGAATTGAGGACAACACAATTGTGCTTCCCTAAGGTGACAAATATGATTGCTTCTGTGCTGTTGAACTTCGAACTATTATCACTTATCTCTTCAATCAATTTAGTTAACCTTCATAGTAGCAAAGAAACCTAATATCGATAGAAATCTCTCTAGTAAACATTACATTTTGCAGGATTAGGTGAACATCTGTTTTATGATCAGGTTAAAAAATATACGTGCTATTAAAGCTGCACTCTCACCGATTGAGCGTTTTGACAACTTTTTTATTTTTTTT
This sequence comes from Mya arenaria, assembly GCF_026914265.1. NCBI lineage: Eukaryota > Metazoa > Mollusca > Bivalvia > Myida > Myidae > Mya > Mya arenaria. The sequence goes on along the minus strand of NC_069129.1, from coordinate 11,924,451 downwards.
CTATGCGAAAATCCATCGAAACCAGTTTTATAAGACTGTTTACAAAAATTAGATCGCAAATATTGATATTTTAAGCATTTTTCTTCAACCGTTAGTAATGGTTTAGGCCATACAACATTAATTTTTGAACAGAAATATGAAACTCTACGATCTGATTTTTTGTTAGCAATCTTATATTATTGGTTTGCAGTTTGCAGATATTTACGCAAACAATGGCTCTTTACAAGACAAAAAATATAAAAGTTGTACAAATTGTAAATCTGTGAGAGTGAAGCTTTAAATGGACTAATAACTATTGAATACAAATTACTGACAGTCAAAAAGAAAAGTATAACTTTAACTTCTTCAGTACCACCTTAGACTTAGTGACGGGATGCCTGGTTTTAAATACCTACAAAATACACACCTATACCTTACTTTTCTCTTTTCTGTTGTATGCTGATCTAGAGAGGCATCATGACACACATATCAGCTACCCTTCAGTCATTTAAGAACTAAAATATCCCTTTAAGTTTACTTGCTTCATTTATTAATATACCGTCATTTATAAAGTTCACCTAGTATTTGGCATGCCGCTGTATAAAATATACATATATTGGTATCACAAAGTTATCCGCTGCGGGAGGAGAACGAAGTATAGATGTGCATAATAAACGAGATTAATTCAGTAAGATGCAAACATATTATAAATCTCAATTATAAAAAAAAACACGTCTTAGTGCGAAATCCTGTGTGTGTTGCACTTCATCACGGAACATTTGTCTATGTCTGCTGATTATAGTAGACACTAATTCAGGACGACAGTAGAATAACAAATTTATCTCTTACATGAGACTGAAACAAATCACCTTATTCCATGTCCAATCGTTAAGAGAGTAATTTATAAGCATACCTCAATACTTTAGCTGGTTCTTGGTGTCAAGTATGTTAAAAAATGTGGCATTAAATAAAACATGAATAGTTATTGTAGGTCGCCGAAAACTTTTAAATAATATGTAATAATGTATTGGATAAGGTATATTAGTATCTTCATGATGATGCCGTTTTCGATTCAGTTACTTCTTTTAAGTTTGTAATTCTTGATAAATGTTAGGGCAAGTTTGCGGTTGATTACATGAACTAGTAATATCCGCCAGTGAGTTTCTGTTTCACTGGAAATAAATGTGGTTTGATGCATGTGTTGTTAGTCAGTGCCGTTTGTGCGAGGTATGTGTGTGTTGTTTTGTATGAGGTTTGTTTGTGTTAATTTGTATGCGGTATGTTTGAGTTCTTTTGTATTAGGTTTGTTTGTGTTGTTTTGTATGAGGTATGTTTGTGTTTTTTTTATACGAGGTATGTTTGTGTTGTTTTGTATGAGGTATGTTTGTGTTGTTTTGTACGAGGTATGTTTGTGTTGTTTTGTATGAGGTATGTTTGTGTCGTTTTGTATGAGAAATGTTTGTGTTGTTTTGTATGAGGTATGTTTGTGTTGTTTTGTATGAGGTAAGTTTGTGTTGTTTTGTATAAGGTATGTTTGTGTTGTTTTGTATGAGGTATGTTTGTGTTGTTTTATACTTGGTATGTTTGTGTTGTTTTGTATGGTGTATGTTTGTGTTGTTTTATACGAGGTATGTTTGTGTCGTTTTGTATGGGAAATGTTTGTGTTGTTTTGTATGAGGTACGTTTGTGTTGTTTTGTATGAGGTATGTTTGTGTTGTTTTGTATGAGGTATGTTTGTGTTGTTTTGTATGAGGTATGTTTGTGTTGTTTTATACGAGGTATGTTTGTGTTGTTTTGTATGAGGTATGTTTGTGTTGTTTTATACGAGGTATGTTTGTGTTGTTTTGTATGAGGTATGTTTGTGTTGTTTTGTATGATGTATGTTTGTGTTGTTTTATACGAGGTATGTTTGTGTTGTTTTGTCTGTGGTTTGTTTGTGTTGTTTTGTTTGAGGTATGCTTGTGTTGTTTTGTTTGAGGTATGTTTGTGTTGTTTTATACGAGGTATGTTTGTGTTGTTTTATTTGAGGTATGTTTGTGTTGTTTAATACGAGGTATGTTTGTGTTGTTTTGTATGAGATATGTTTGTGTTGTTTTATACGAGGTATGTTTGTGTTGTTTTGTTTGAGGTATGTTTGTGTTGTTTAATACGAGGTATGTTTGTGTTGTTTTGTTTGAGGTATGTTTGTGTTGTTTTATACGAGGTATGTTTGTGTTGTTTTGTATGAGGTATGTTTGTGTTGTTTTATACGAGGTATGTTTGTGTTGTTTTGTATAAGGTATGTCTGTGTTGTTTTGTAAATTGAGTGTCTTTTGTTTAGTATCTTTTAGACCGTTACATTTTGCCTTTTTACACTTCAATGTTGAAAGAGAATGACTACGTTTTCCCTTGAGTATTCGAATTTTTTAGTTTATGTGACCCAGTGTGAATCAACCGAAATCACCTTGACGTTATATTTCTTGATTTATTTTAGTGAAGAGTTTTAAGTCCTCATGCACGCGATAAATTGACTTATTTGTTTTACAAACAACAACGTTGCAACATCAATTTTTACGTTTTTAAAATACTTGATAGTACTAAGATTTTATATATTTAACATTTACATTCAATATATATATACATATATATATATATATATATATATATATATATATATATATATATATATATATATATATATATATATATATATATATATATATATATATATATTACAAGTTTGTTTTATAGTTGTTTAATTTTGTATTCTTTGTCTGATTTTGTCATTCTGCCAACATTTGCCATTCTTCGAACTACGTTCTTCTCCAACCTAATGCTATCACATCAACAAACAACTACATGCACTAACAAGAGAGTAATAGAAAGCATTCATTTATAAGAGGGATTCGGACTTACTTTCTCATGTAAGAATAGATAATTGATTTGACTTTCATGTGACAAGTGAAATAGTAATTGTATTAAATGTGCATACTATGTATATTTGCAAGAATGTATGTTATACATTAAAATGAGTATCACATGTCATGTTGGTGAACCTAAAGCTGGAACGAACAGTTTACATGTAATGTTTTCAATAATAATTGTGTTATTAATACGTCTAATCTCATGCAATACCTTGTTTCCGCTTTATAGAAGTATCGCGTATTTTTCTTTATACCACATATGTAATGAAACATGCATGTAAACAATTTAATACAATACCTGCTTAGTTGGTAACACCTCAGCAAGTCATACGTTTGAAAATTATGTTTTTCTCATAAGTTATGATCAATATTTACTGATAGATTATTTTCCGACTTGATCCAGAAGAACACTTTATATTTCCTCTTGATTTAATGATACACATGTTTTAAACGTGAGTCACTTTCTTTTGTTTAAACCGGAAATGACGTCAAAAGTATGTTACCAAATTATGACGCCATATAACCGGGTGTTACGTCACGATTAATGGATGTTGTGATTCTTACTATATCATCTCAGTACTTAATTACTTTTAAACTGATTTTTCCTACTCTGGGTACTACATTTCTGCAAAGCATGTATCGCGGCATTGCTTTGACAGTGGTATTCAGCTCAATCATAAGCGCAAGTTAAACAAGCAAATATATTGAGTTATTTTTTTACGGAATAACAACGGGTTAGGAAAATAGGGTTAGGAAAATAATCGTGACACTCGTCGTCAAATAATACACAATTGTAATCAACTAATCCAGGAAATAAATTAGAAACCTCGCGAGGTTCGCGATGATTAGTGTACAAATAAAACATATGATTTATGATTAATGTTTGTTTTTCCAATTAACAGCTACTTGGCAACCGATTCATCAAGAGCAAGGTACCACGATCAACCCTATATACCCCATAATGCCAAATACTTGTCAAGGCCATCCTAGAAAAAAACTACAAAAATAACTACAAAAATAGGTCACAAAAACCCGTACCTAATAGCAATTCCTACTCAAACACACCAAACACCAACAGATGTGTCCAAGACTACAAATGTATGAACGGGAACAGTTCGGGAAACTTTACCAGGTACTTTGGCAGTCCTCAAGAATATCCAAGCCACCAACTTGGATTAGAGACCAATCTCAATAGGAGGGGTTATTCATACAAGTACAAATATGGACAAAAACTCGACGGTGGATCCAGTTTAACTATTATGCGCCATACTGTTTGTAATTCAGGGCCGGAAAATAAAAAGGCCCCCATTTAGCCTACTTCTAATATATAATTCGGTATCATTGGAAACACAGCCAAGTTTCATAGAAAGATAGAAGCGGAGATGCAAATAGGAATACAAAACATTTTATTTTCACTATTGCTTGCTGAATGGCTCCATTTTTAGTGATTTTATGCTGTCAAATAAATGCGACATTGTAGTCAGAAGACACACTTTCAGAATGAATAATATGTCTTGTCTGTGACGATCTGGACGATCTTTAGGATATTTGTAAGATCAAACATTACTGGTACAACTTTGACTTACTACAAATATAAGATGATAAACTCCTAAAAGTTCCTACTGAAAAACTAGTTTCGATAAGGTTGATTTTGATATCAGAAAGCTTTAGAAATGCATTGTGAACAATTACATAGTTCTTGCTTAGATGGATATTTAGGATACAAAAAGTCTTATTACAGAATAAAAGCTAGGTTTTTTGGTATGGTATTAGAAAAAAGAAATTGACACGTGTATGACTTCCGACACATGTGCCTGCAGTAATCTCAAGAAAAGCCATTGTAAATATATCAAGTTGGTCATGTTGTAGAAATAATAGCAAATGATTTTCAGAGCCTGTACGGGATGGATGCTCCAAATACGCCTATTTTTTATGAAAAGGCAGACATAATAATACAAAGTTCAGGAAGAAAGTAAATGGGTGTCGCATAATTATACACAAGTTGTAATAGTTCATAACATGGAAAGATATGAGCAGGTTTGATATATAAATTTCAAAGTAACTTTAACGCACTGAAATAAAAATGCAGCAATTGAAATTAACATAAATCCAAGACATGGCTCAGACAACTCCCATTTTCAGATAATTAGTATTTCAGGGAAGATAAACACCAACAATGGAAAAGCTGTTAATGCGAGTTGACTTAATACATTTGCATTATAAAAAAAATATAGTTCTTAAGCACTGCACTTTACCTCATTACTTTCTATCAATATTTGAAGTGTCATTTCAATTCCTGTTGTACGAGGGATGATCAATAATTACGTCCCATATTTTTGTTTCATACTACTTGCAACATGTTAAAATCAGTACTCTTTTCCATTGACTGCTTTGATTAGAATAGCATGACATAGCAAAGTGCGGAACAACATGATATAATGCAACTGTAGTAACTCGCTACCGGCCAGGTGACGTTTGCGCGACGTCAATCGGCCGATGCATTCTGAAACAAACAACGTCTGCTCTAAGACAGTCACGCATGCTATGAATTAAACTATGTTATCACAAGAGCGTTTGGAAAGTTTTTCAAACATTAAATTTTGCAAAGAAATAGGAAAAGCACCATCCGAAGCGTATAAGCTACACAAGCTGATACGGGGAGAAAACTGCGTTTGCCGTGCGCAGGTTTTCAAGTCGCATCTATGCCTTTCTGATGGCCGGTAGTCCCTTGAAGATGATGCAGGTCGTGACGTCAATTGAAGAGAAACTGAAAAACGGACTGCAGTTCCAATGACTGTATTGGAGCTATCAGAAGCTGCCAATGTCAGCCCTGGAACCACACATAGCATTCTGACCACCGAATTAATCACGCGGAAGGTATTTAGCAGTATTCACTTCTCTTGTACAATGATTTTTATTTTACAGTAGTATAATACTTGATAATTGGATCGATTGAAGTATATTCAAATTGTTGCAAAGTTTTGTGACGAACACTTAAATGTTATAAATTGTTCCAAGTTAGGAAGCCGCAAAGAGATATTTTCATCATTTTCAGTAAAACAAAATTATATTTTATTATTCTGATAGCCGATGTACATGCATTTGCAGATGCACGCGCGCTGGGTGCCATGTATTCTGACCAACCTCGCGAGAGACAGGCGCGTGAAGGAGAGGTTTCTACCGCGCATCAGAAAGAGCAATTACTTTCTGAACTACGTCACCACGACTGATGGGACCTGACTTTATCTGGGAGACCCAGAGACCAAAACACAGTAGGCTGTATGGACGAGAGCTGGGTCACCGCCACCTGAGAAAGCCCGAGTTTCATGTCCGCCGGTAAACAGATGTACATGATGCAATTGACCTGGCCCCGTTCGATTTTGCTATTTCCCGGAGTTGAGGTCCCACATCAAAGGTCGCCGATTTGAAAATATACTGGAGCTACAGAAGGATGCACACGCATTGATAAAACAGATCCCGGGAGAGTACTATCTGGATATCATCTTCAACAAATGGCCAAAAAGACACGAACGCTGTTAACAATGATCCTGTGCCTCATTTGAAAACAAGTGAGATCCCACCAGGCGTATCTCGAACAGCTTCAGGATATGTGACGTCGTTGACTTCGTCGAACAAATCACGACGCGTACCGACAGCGCGATAGTGTACGTCTTTGATGTAGGAAAGACATACATTTCTGACCTTTACAGACGCAGTTGAGGTTAGAACGACTTTTTTTATTAATGTTTTCTATTAATGCATGTCTTATACTATTAATGATATAGAGGCAGTTTCGTATTTCCAAACACATGGCCCTGTACAACCACAAGACAATGATTAATTGGATATAATTAATATGCGTGATAATTACGGTTCTTACGCACGTTATTTTTCAAGATACAGCCCGGATCAGCATCAATAAAGAAGAATTGATGAATGAGAGATTACTTAGTACATATGAATTATAGGATTATGGTGTCCGTGCAATGCCCTTCTGCACATTGCCATCTATCTGTTAGTGTTTTTGCACGATATAGCCTGAATAAACTTCCAATTATAAGAAAAAAACTGGTTAAGGGGACACAATTGCATAAATATTCATGAAATGATCAGTGTTCTTGTGCACTGCACTTCCTCTCAGTGAAATCTATCTATATACCAAGTTTTTTTTCAATCCCAAAAGTAGTTTTGATGTTTATTTTTTGAATAAGGTGTGCAAGCAGCAATTGTGAAAACTAATGGGGAAGGTCATTGAAGGAGTATGGCCATCGTGCACTGGACTTCTTCTCATTGCCATCTGCATGTATTTATAGACCATATTTTACAATCCCTTCAGTATTTTCGAAGACATGGCCCGGACAATCTCCAATGAAGCAACACTTATGAAAATTGGTAAAAAAGATATTTCCTTCAAACATATGAATAATGGTTCTTGTTCACTCAACTTCCTCTCATTGTCATTTTTCCAAGTTTTTCTTTTAGGTCAATCCCATCAGTAGTTTTGAAGTTATTCCACGGACAAGGATGTGACAGATGGACGGACGGACGGACGAAGTGGCGACTATATACTCTCCCTTTGAGAAGTACATATAACACTGACGACAGTAGTACGCCCTATTTCAGATGATCTGGTAAAATTGATCAAATGGATGATTTTGGCAGCATTCGTACCAAAGGACCAGCATGCCTGGCGTAGCCATTTACCTGCTTCCTTCTATTAGGTATACAAAGCAGCACTGGTTTCACCCCTTCAATGATAGTGTTTGGTCGGGTAATAAATCTGACGATTGTTTTTGACCTGAAGAAACTTGTGGATTAAATAATCACATTTTACCACAAAATTATGTTCTTGCTCTAGAAGACACTTTGACATAGATACATGGCATAGCACGTTAGAAGTTCACACCAGTTATGACATTGGTGAGCCAGGGTGGTAAACAGAATAAACGAATTAGACAGAAACCACCGGGCAGGTCCATATATCTTGGCAAAGAAATGGGGAGATACCCTATATGGTATTCAATTTAGACAGTTTTCCCAGTCTTGGTGACCACGAAAAACTAAAACCCTTCCGTGGCGATCACTAAGATAAATTGCAACACGCCCTATCCGATAAAGAAAAACAGTTGAAACTGATTGGCATGTTGCTTTACTACGAGCCCATTTTGATTTCCTTTGACTATAAAACTTGTTGACGACTCAGCCCCAGCCTCCAGAATTCATAAGCTTGTCTCTTAAAACAAAACATTTATATCAGCCACTTTACAAAAAACAATAAATTCGTTCATATATTCTAGGACAAACTACTTCAAATGGTAATAGTTGGTATAATTCAGGCCCGACAGTGAACCCTGTTCCCTTACATTGATAAATGTTTCACGAATAAAATCAACGCCTAAAGACATGTGCAAACAACGCACCTAAATATTAAGTTTAAATGCACCAAGTGCCAATGTTATAAAACTTGATAACGTATCCGCATGTTATCTTTTGGTTAATTTGCACATGAAAGTCATTATTGGATAAATCCACTAATTAATAAACATATGGCTAACCAAACCTCAAACTTAAGAATCGTAAACGGATGCCCAAGCAAATCTAAAACCAAAATATCAGAAATTAGAAACGAATACCAAACCCCAAACAAAGGAATCGAAACTGGATGCCGAGGCAGAAGAAAATAAACCTTACATCAAAACATCCTAACAATTCTAACCGATGACCTATACCTGTCGGATGAAAATGAAAGGGACTATTCGATAAAATATGGGAATTGTACACCTTTAAGACATAGAATTAGATTATAACTTGAATGACGATGGCAATGGCAGATGAAAATAAAATAATGGATAAGGTCACACCAAATTCATAACTTCAAAATCACACTTTTCTAGTTGTTAAACATTTTTGAAAAGTTATTTTAAAATATCCTATACATGACCAAGTTTAAAAGTCTGGACACCAGGTTAAAAATAATAATATATTAAAATACTTTGTCATATCCCATTGAAATGACTAGACAAGGTGACTAGAAAAATAACTCACAACATGAATATAGACATTTGCAAAACACAAACAACAGCTATCACAGTAAGATAAATATCCCAATACGTTGCCTGGACACAGGAATAATGCAACAAAATAACTGTGGGTACATGATAATTGAAAGGTGTTTAAGCCATGTTTTCAACCAATCAATTATTTTTACTCATTTGAATATGCCAGAAAATATTTCATACCATTTTTTACTAGAGGAATGTGACAGAAATAACAGAAAATGTTGAACATACTTATGATGTTTCAGGATACTTGCTGCAATACTTTTGAATGTGACAAAAATAGGTGCATAACAGATTATGTTGACCAACATTAAATGAAGTTTCACAAGTATAAAATACTATAAGCATTTTTTTGTGTAACATGCCATACAAGACGTTTGTAACATGTTTAGACCATTTTGCTGATGTCAAGGGCCATAACTCTGGTAAGACAAGTATAATGTGACAAAAACAGTAAGTGCATAACACTAAAAAAGCTAAAATATGACCTTGGAGATCACACATCTTATGTCTGACACACCGTCCTGTTTAGCTCAATAATATCAAGAATTTTCATCAAATTCCCACTGAAAGTTGGAATGTTATGGCGAAAACAGAAATTGTAGTTATGAAATAGATATTGTATTACTTTGATCTCTAGATGTGACCTTGACCTCCGAGATTCCAGCATAAATTTTGTGCCGAGACACCTCATCAAGCTCTACAATTGCATGAATTTTCATTGAATTCCCATCGATAGTTGATAAGTAATGACAAAGACATAAAACTTAGTCTTGAAACCCATAATGACCATTGAGACCTTGGTAGGTATAGAAATAAAGAATTACAATTAAAAAAGTTATTATTTAAATGATAACAAGAGCTGTCACAGAGACATAAGTAGGTTGTCACATAATAAAGGTGCGAACATTATATAAAATGCAGGCTAGAGTTATCTAACTTGATTAATTAAGAATGGTTGGGAGTCAGTGTATAAAGTTTCAATGCAATACATGATGTATTTGCTGAGATATTGACTTAAATGTGGTAACATGCAAAAACCTAACCAGAATTTCTAAAGCGAATGATAAAGGGCATTTTTATTGCACTAAAAGCAAACTAAAGTTATCTAACTTGATAAATTAAATAGGCTGGAGGGTTGAGTACCATTGTATAAAGTCTCAATGCAATACATCCAATAATTGCTGAGATATTAACCATTATGTGTAATTACATAAAAAAAACCTTAACCAGAATTTCTAAGTCAATTAATAAAGGGCAATAATTTGCATTAAATGCAAACAAGAGTTATCTTACTTGGTTAATAAAGTTGGTTGGATGGTTGAGTACCATTGTATAAAGTCTCAATTCAATACATCAAATAGTTGCTGAGATATTAACCTGAGCGTGCTTACATGCTAAACCTTAACCAGAATTTCTTAGTCAAATATTAAAGGCCAATTATTTACATTATATTCAAATATGTGTTATCTAACTTCATTAATTTAGTATGCTAGATAGTTGGGAATACTTATCCAAAGTTTTAATGCAATAAATGATGTATTTACTGAGAAAATGACTTAAACGTGCTTACATGCAAAAACATAACCGAGGTGTGACGCCGACGCCAGGCTGAGTAGTATAGCTCTCCTTATTCTTCAAATAGTCGAGCTAAAAATGATATACATGTTCAATGTGTTAATATCAGACACTGCAAGTGCCAACATTTTGTAGCAAAATAATTCACAACAGTTTAAACATCAAAGCAATCCCATAAAGACCAATATATATATGAACTAGAAACGCGGCAACGCAACAATGGAAACACATCATGGCATTTCAATATACTGGGTGTCTTTAAAAATACAAGCAACACCTTTAATCTGTTCATTGCTTGTGCTGTTTAAGTGTATCCCGAAAATACATGTTTTTATTAGATTAAGAATTTAAAAAAACCTTGGCCGGTATTTACTCCCAACTTAAGTCACTTTTTTAGAGATTTTAGGGTCAAGTTAAAGCATATTCTAATTCATCGTGAGTTTATTTCTTACTTTTTTCACAAACTTTTGACCCCATGTTTTTGCTTCGGTGCCTGCAATATGACACGGGTGGCACAATGGTCTAACTTTACTATATTTGGTGTAAAGGTCTTGGATATATAATTGTCACCCATAAGGTTATTTTCACCACCGCAGTAGCAGCAAATTTCCAGAGCACATTTACTGCAGTTTGGGCTAAAGTATGGAATTTCGATGTTAGTTGTACAGGTTAATGCCCTTTGCGTGAATAAATCTGAACCCTCCTCTAGCTGGTCCCCACAAATGTAAAGCCGGTATTCTTTCAGTCGACGCAGGTAAGCATCCTGGAAGAGATTTAATGTGCTTTATTAATGGAAATATGTGTAAAAGGTGTTGCACATTTAACGAGCAGACTCAGTGTTTTTGTGACTAGACTTGTTTTGTCCTCATTTTTCATGAAATAAATCATTCCCCTTGCTATACATGTGCATATTCAAGAAGTCTATGGCATCATGGGTACCACGTTTCATTCAAATATTTTTTTAGGATTTGAGAGTAGGTAAAGTCTTTTGCATGACGCAATTTATGAAGTAGAAGCCAAAGGTATCACAAAGGCCAGACTTTTCTTCCTAAAACAGACCGGCTAAAAATCAACACATTATGGCACTTTTAATGTGTCATAGGTTCGAGTCCCACTTTCTGCTTCATCAATAATCTTACTGGTTATAAACCGACTATGGTTCCTAATTGCCTGTGTATAGCAGACATTTACTTAACATACAATCGTTGTTCAAAAGCTCTACAAAGCTTTATGTTACATGTTCATCTATGACCATGTAAAATCAATCTTAACTTAACTTCTAATACCTTTAACGAACATCATATACCTGAACCCTTTCTATCTTTGAGCTACTGTAGACTAGTCTAGGCTTGTTACAATCACCGCACTTGATGACATCTCTTACTTTTTGGGCCTGTAAGTTTATAGTGGTTTAGTTATTCAGGGGTGTTATATTTACTGACCCTTTGGAATCAATGCTCACACTTGTTATGTTTGATGATATATATGAAAATAGAAATCTCAAAAGCTAGTGCTATAAATCATAACAGGCGTTGCACTCGTTTCGGAATCAAATTCTTAACTTTTTTAACCATACAAATTAAAAAACAGGTTGTTTAATGAAAACTCTATAATTTGTTTATTTCACTTGTTGATATTCGTATTGTCATAGAATAAATAGTGCGGATATCCGTCTTTTGTTTACAGTAATATAAAATTATATAAAATTCAAATTGAATTCTGGTTTTATTTCCGCAAGATTCCTAACAGCGCCCAATGAGGATTTCCCTTTTAACATATTTTTCAATTTCCTCATCCATATCCTCACGGCATAGTGACACATGCTGTAATGCCAAATTCAGTATACTCATACAGCGTTCAGCCGGGTTCATCCAGCTATGATTTGGTGCAGTACGAAGTACAACTAAACAGTCTAGATCAAGCGCAAAGAATATTTCTAATAGTAACACTTTTACTGACTCATATGTCAAGCGGTGATCTGGACCTCAATCGGTAAAGATGCATTATATTGGCCTGTCTAAGTCAACATCATTCAGAAAATAATTCTCACGCAAAATCCTAAGTAGCTTACTGCAATGACGAAACGGTGTTAATGCCTGAAAAACTTTTATCTTTGCAAGTAACAAAAACATTCCCTTGAAAGAAACTGTCATCAGCACAATCTGGAATTTCTGTTACCAGAACAACTGATGGAATGACTCCTGCAATATGAAAATCATGATCAGCAGCTACGAGCTTTAGACCAGTACCTGGAGTCATTACTTTGTTGTGCCCTCGCACGCCTTTGGATATTGGTATGCCTGGTTCTCCTATGGGCACAATCGATTTATCATCAAGGCATACAAAGTGTGTATGCTCCTTAAACGCAACACAAAAGTGTTTCAAGTACTTGTTATAGGCAGCCACATAATGTGCATCGGGGTGAGAAACTCTGGCCATTCTAGTATGCACGCGGAATTTGACATTAAAGCGTGATGTGAATCGGAGTGCAGTTTTAGAAAACTGATTTGATGGTGTAAATTGTAACCGAAGGGCTTCTGCACTTGGTACAGCCACCCCTTCAGGTACACGTTTCTCACTTCGTCCCTTAATTTTTCTATGGACATTCTCAATGACATGTATAACTCTTCTCATTTTCTTCTCTCGTGGACTTGCAGGATTTGTTCATCAACATACTTGCCAACTGCGTCATAAAATTCATCATACTTTGTATCATTGTCATTCATTGATCTCAGGTCTAAAAGTAATGTTGTATCATCACTCCCAATTAAGTTTTCTGCTGCACGGTCATTTATCTCCCTCTGTTCTGAAGTTTCAGCAGTAAGTTCACAACCGGTCAGATCAAAAAACATGTTGCGCAAGACTGACTTTGGCATTTTACATAGTTTACATACCGGTTTATGAAATCCCTCTGCATCTGTCTATTAGAGAACTTTGGCAAATTCTCGTTTACACTATTCATGACCATACTGTTCTTTTCAATTCTTGTCTGAGATGAATCAAGAGGAACTGACCAAATACAATTGAGAGTTCCCACACTTCACCGATAGCCACTCCATATAGCATTACTGGCTTGGACAATTTCATAAATCGGTCTGTTGGAATGTCAACGTCAAGATCCAAATATTCATAGTCATGATGGAGAGACAAAAAATCTTCCAAATCAGTGTACATGTCTTCAACGTTTTTGGTTGGTGGAATAACATGACAAGATGTTTCATTTTTATAACAATGACTTGATGGAGCAACTGAATCAACACAGCATTTAGCTTTTAGTTTCTTGTTTGACTGTAGCCTTTCATTATATACTTGACTAGAACAGATGCTAGATTCTCCATGTGGATTTTGAGGGTGTTGCTCCTTTTAGAGCACATTGAGGGAAGTTGTATTACATCCGCTAAATCAGTACAAATTTCATGTAGTTTCTCTGACGTAACCTGTGGAGGCCTATGGCGCAACTTGGAGTACTGGTTGTAGCCCTGAAACTTCTGGGAGAGCAACCATTGTCTTTCAACCGCTTATGGAAATGATCAACATACAACAAGGCATTACACAGCTTTTTAAACACCTTTTCCCCAGATGCCAAACTGTATTTTGACTAGCCACACCCCAATATTTTAGTTCACACAGCATTTTCTGGGGACCTGCAATTAGAACATTAAAAATAACTTAAGCCACAAATGGTATAACATATTGTAGAATACAATATCTAAATTGCCTTTTGACCAAGCTGGTTATATTATTGAAAAGTGACTAATAAACTTGTGAAATGCATAGGTGGCCGCCATATTAACACAACAACAATGGTGTAAAAATTTTCAGCGGCTAGACAACCAAAACTGAATAACTATAAACTTGCGTAGTGAATTCTACATGTCATGGCCATGATTCCCTCTGTTGCCGAGAATGCAACAGTCAATTCCAACCACGCCCCCTAAAGGTCCGGGGGTATACCAGGGATAGCGGGGGAAATGGGCCGTGTTTATACCTTTCATATCGCCCTGCAGTGCCGTGTGAGTGCGGTGTTTTTGCGGGGAAAACAGCGGGGAATGAGCCTTATCTAGGATGTCCCAGGGGTGGTGGGCATATGGCGGGGATTTTACCAGCAGTGTGTCCCTGCTATTCCCCAGACCTTGTGGTCCAGTGGTTACAATTGACTAGTGCATAACAGAACTTATATCAGAGATTATGGTGGGCAACCTTGAGGTTCAAGGTTTTTGGTTTAATCATTCAAAGAGCCTGTGATTGCATTTAAACATATCAATACATGTTGATTTATATGAGAGCCAATTTGGCGACAATGAGGATCAGGAGCCCTGGCTAGCCGTGAATTTTATAGATCATCAAATTATAAGCCTAATTACATTGTTTGTTTTTAAGGCCTTTATGTTTAAAATAAGGGGTGTAATTACAAATGACTTATAAATAATTATTAATTTCTAATTATGTTCAACAATTTCATGGATCAATACGTTAAATACCCGTTAATTTTTCATTTACAGCTGGGTTTCTTCAGGAAGGCCAAACGTCTTCTCCATTAACAAGTTGAATGCATTATTAGGTAAAATAATGATGTTGTTGTTTGAATCCGCAATTGTAAACACCACAAACCGGCAATTGAAATCAGTCATCATAGAGCACGACATACTTTTTTGCACAATTATCCCTTCTTCACTCTTCTTCTGACTTTCAAAGATTTGAATTGAATTTAATGTATTTTCGTCACAGGCCACTTTTGTCATTTCATTAGCACGGTTAAAAATGTCAGCAAAAGTGTCCGCCAGGGTGGTCTGCACAGCAACATTGCGATATTTTACCCTCGCAATGACCAATGAGGGGCATTGGTAGTCATATTTGATCCGGTAGAGAATTTACAGAAAAACCTACACCGTATTGTAAAGGGAAAAGGCTACACTCCACCAAACAAATGTACGCTAGTAAAAATAAAAGCTCGATTTTTTTAGATGGTGCGGGCGCAAGCGATAAAAAAATGAATTTTTTTTTTCTGTCTTTTTGAAAAAATAGGTGCGGGAAATCCGATGAAAACGGTATTAATTGGGTGTGGCCTAAGTATGAACTTAAAATGAAAATCACCTCACATTGAAAAATATGCTAACATTACTACACTATGACCTTGTACTGTGGGAGGATAGTATGGGGGACTATTCAATAAAATATGTGAATTAAATAGCTTTAAAAACATAGAATTGGATTATAACTTCAATGACGATGACAATGATAAAGGAAAATAAAAACAAAAACAACGGAGATGGATAATGAAGTCAACATAAACCCTGGTGACGTTAAATGGGGCAAATGAGAACAACAAAGAATACTCTCTCTAGGAAATGACCAATCCTTGAAACCTCGAAATCTTTTACAAAAAAACAGACAAATCTGCAAGCCATAACGAAAAAACTTCAAAATATTTCGCCAACATATCAAAACTAACCGAACAACTGTACTCTGAATCAGAAACAAAACCAAAATCCACCCATGATTTCCCCGTAAGTTGCATTTAATTTAGATAATATAAAATAGTGATACACAAAGATGTATTGAAACCAAAACTTGTCCTCATAAAATGGATGATGGGCCTTAACATTCAAACCGCTATAAAGCAAACGTAGTACGGCAAAAAATTACAGTAAATTTGGAATTCAATTCTTTGATACCAGTAGCTGCTTTATGTGATAGATATTGTGTAGCAATGTATATTAAAGATGAACTCATGTGAATATGGCCATAATATATTGACTAAGCAAAACATAAAATAAAACTTTATTATAACTCGTCATTCTTCTGCGAAAGTTTTCAGTTATTGAAATCTCATTACCATGATAAAATAACTTTTTTTCCTTAAAAGTTTAAGAGGCTCGTGTTATAAGAAAAAGTTCATAAACTTTGAACGCTAAAATGCTTAGTCCAGCCTCGAATATTATCTTAATTAGCTTATGTATGTTGTTTCCTTTTCTAAAACACACTTTTGTATGCCTTTTTGTACCCCACCCCTTATATACGTTATACTATTTAGTTGTATATGTGGTATATACACGTGCATGATAAAAATATAATGTATGTATTTTTTACTTTGTACGCCGTTCATGCCTTAATGAATTTTACTTTATTATTAATCCAATTCCTGTTCTGTTCTTTTATTCATTCATCTTTGAAACGGAGGCTACAGGCTGGAAATTTTTAGTTTCATGTTTCAAGGTTATTGATATTTAATCGCCATTTTCGTATTTAGTGTTCATTATATTGTAACAGTGTGTCCAATGTACATTTCGGCCTGCCCGTCACATTGTCGCAGCATTATCAAACCAAACTTCTCCATAGATATCATAATATATCATTGCGTTGTATATACCAACTAGAACACTCATCTACAACACAGTCCAAATAATTTGGTCCAGGGTTCAAGACTTACATACATTAGAGATACGCAACATCACATACAACATGTCATCCATTATACTGCATCATTGCTCAGTCAATTTACAATATCTTAAACACAACAAAAAACAACTGCCAAAATAGGACGGATAAAAAGAGCGAGAAGAGAAAAATCACAAACGGTATTATTTCAAATCCGATGTTTTGCTTAAAAAATGTTTATAAATTAAACAAACAAGTATAAACGGAAAATAAAGGTTTTTCGTCTTTGTCAAAATATGACACTGATAAGTGATATATTTCCATTCCGTTCGAAATCTGAAACGTATCATTTTCAGTTTTGCTCAGACAGTCGAACACAATAATTTAATATTTTACTGTAGAGTGCATGACCAGTGTTTGTTTTCGATATGTTTAAGGCACGACGCAAAAGATTAAAGGCCAGAGTTTTTCATAACTTTTGATTAACGGGAGCAGATAGAAGAATGAATCTTATAAAATCGAGCATAAAGAGACTATCCTTTCACGTCAGGAAGAGGTTAATAATGAGATAATTAATTCACCAAAGCGGTTGATGATCATTACCAATGTGATTTGGGCACTCGTATTTCATTTTAAATCCACTTGGTTATGATATAATGTCAGGAATATGCTGGAATTAAATTCATGAAATTCCCATAAGGTAATAAAAATACAAATTCATATGAATGCAGCTTCATAATTTTGTCTTCCGCAATACCGAAGTGGATGGATGAAATCTGAAATTAAAACAGTTAAACAATACTCAAAATTTTATTTATGATTTTATGTTCAACCATTTTTTAATCAATAGAACATTCCTCAAATACTTCCATGTTTTCATAGATTAAAAAGTTGAGCAAATTATGCACAGGAATATCAATAATTGATCAGATTTGTTGATGGTTTTGCATCCATTTTTGGGATTTATATTTTGTGGAAACTGACCCCATAAGGCAACTAGCCCGAATGCAAATAAACCTTTTTTTTTTATAAGAAATCCATTTAAAACGGAAGACGGAAGTGAACATAATGGGCAATATATATAAAATTAATGTGGGTTATTATTATTGTATGTTGGTTATTCCCTTTTGAGCAAGTGATGTATCGAATAAAATTTGATTAAATTGGGTAATCTTTAAAAATTTTATATTTACCTCCTAAAAACGTGAGGGAAACAAAAAAGAAGAAATCAGGATTTTAAATGGTATTGGCAAAGTATACGAATGGCAGAAATCCAGCCAACTGAAAACGGTTTTAAAGATAACCATAAAATTAGCATACACATATATCCACTCGCTGCCTTATAGCAGTGTATACCACGTGCTAAATTACGTCATCAATGCTACGTCGGAAGGCAACATTTTAAGCAAAATAAAGACTTAAATCAAAGATAACTATTTTTTTTAATACACCATTTTAAGTAAAACAAAATTATTCATTTCATTTAGAATAATATAAAACATAATATATATAATAATATGACACTGCAGCAAATGAATTGTTTGAACTTTAGAAAATTGTTATAGGAAATATATATATGTTACACTCATTTGTTCAGCAAAACGTATGCCATTCATGACTTTTTTCTCCAAGACCGTTTTGAAGTGATCTAAGAGGCTTACCTTATCTCCATCGACTGAGCAATAAAAAAGACACAATTTGCTTTAAACAGACACAAAAAAAAACAATGCTGAAAATGATTCATTACCAAATGTAAGTGTCAAATTAATATTTAAATATTTTTTTAGATAATGGCATAGTATTACCAAACAGAATTGACACATTTGTAAGAAAAATAACAACTTTGCATATAAACTATGACAAACACAACACTTGAAACAATGACAAATATAACTTGCATCCAATATTCAAAATATTTTTCGTTAACTAAAACCTTTCAGTAATGTCCAGCTTTTGGGTCTCTGTGATAGATCTGCTACCTTTGTAGCACAAACTACTCCAGGTGAGGAAAAATCATTAAATCTCTTTTCCATAGTATTTCTGCAGACAATACTTTTCAAGTATGTGCAAACTCTCGACCCTCTGCCTCAATTCCACAAGCACCTTTTTCTGCTCGGAGACTAGGTCCATCACTAAACATTAAGATATTAAATAGAAAATTTAATACGTATTATATGTTTCTATTTAATACTTTATAGGTATACATTTATATTTGTATAACGAATATATTAACCTTTCCTGATGTTTCCTGATAACGTCTATTCATGTTTCTTGCTGTGAGTGTTGTGTTTCAATAATGATTTGTTGGTCCTTTAGGCTCTTTGATAGTTTCTTCAGCGGCGCCGAAACACCAAGAAGGAAGTGGAGGAAAAGCCTCACATCCACACACCGAAGTATCTTCAGGAAGGCAACAGTTTTGTTACTGGCACCACTGGACACACATACTACTGGTTCAGTCAACTGAAGGATAAACATAACACATATTCAATATTGTCCAATGGAGTTGTATACTTATGTAATACTTTAAAAAACAAAACAACATTATATGAAATAAATTATATTTCCTCGTTTCATTTGTCTTGGATGTAAGAAATGAAGATTTATTTACTGAATAAATAGAATTTTCTTTGCAATCACTTTTGTTGAGCGTATAATTATCTGTTCAAGAAGAGCGGCAATGTTCTTGTTCGAGAAAGTGACATTGATGACAACTCTGTATGTGTGTGAAATCCAGCCAGTACCACCCACTCGCACAGGTTTCTTACCAAAGTTTTGTAATATTTACAGCAGTAATGTACCTCCAGAAAGCGGGGTTCTCAGGAAAGATGAGATGTATAATAAAATCATAGATTTGATGGCCGAGTGGTTCACGATGCCAATAAGGAACGCAGTTTTATCACACAGGTATGCTTTCAGTTGCGGTAAATGTGTTATGGTTTTTATGTCAAAAATTTATTTATTCATAAAGTTCATGAAAATAGTAATGACATTAAAAATCAGAAGAATACAGCTTCAAATATCATAAAACCGAAACTCCCAGAATATCATACACGTATGATGAAACAGAACTTCAAAAGAGGGATAAATAATATTGCAAATTTTCAGCCATCTGTTCTCAAGATGATTTATAAAAGACTAACATTAGATGCAACAGCAGCTTCACATCCAGACATACAACTGAGATTACAGATGATGATCATGAGTGATATCGGCCTTCGCACTGATCTCAGGAAATTAAATCAAGGACGCCCAACGGGTACATTTGATGAGGGAGCTTGGAGAAATCATCGATGAACACGGCAGCAGATGACATAACAAGGCTCACATGTCCTAATACATGTCAGTGAAATACCTTTTATCGCACTCAAAAGAGAAATGTCCAGCAGGCACAGATATTCCTTCTACTTCTTTAATTCGGCTGCAGTTTACTCTAAGAAATCTATATGCAAAGACTGCTTTTAAGTTTCACATTCAATTGCGGATTCAAAACAAGATACAGCGACGTCAGTTCAGGGTTTCTCATCCAGATGATCATTACACATCCACTTTGTTCAAGTACCATTGGAGTTTTGCTTTTAGACCTGGTAATGACTGCGCATTGATATTTTGTGACGACAAAGCAAAGGTACCATTTGGCGAGCCAGAATTGGTTTTATCAACTGTTGTGCGTGGATATAAGACTTTGACGCCTTCTAGCAGTACCCTTGTAGCAGCTGATCATGATATGCACCATAAAGGCAACTTGACTTCCTCCGTCTACAAGAAATGTGATGTTCCGGATGCGGTTGAAAAATATTTATACAGAGGGAAGGTCACAACTGTTATCAACGACTCCTTCCAGTCTTCAAATCACATGCGGCACGACGCTACACTGGTTAGACTTTTTGACAAAGGAGACAGCAAACAAAAGGTTTTGCTTAAATTCACTGATGGTGGAACTGATCATCATTAAACGTTTGAGCACATCCAATGTGCATCTATCTGCATGTTCAAGGAACTAGATCTCAACATATTTGTGGCATGCAGATGTTCTCCGGGTCAAAGCTACGCCAACCCTGCAGAGAGGATCATGCCAATTTTCAATATAGACTACAGACTTGTGCTTTTTCTCGCCAGAAATTAACCTATGAAGTTGAAAGTTGCATACGCAAATGCAACTCGATGGAAAGCATTCGCAAAGATGTAGCTGACAAACCAGTGGTAAAAGAGCAGTTGGAAGTGGCAATGGAACCATTGAGGGAAGTCATTGAAAATGGATTCAGGCGGCCTTTTTGAAAGATGAACCCATTGAAGCAATGTATCCAACTAGTGAGGAAGACTTGACATTCTGAAACAACTACAGAAATTCCCACAAATGAACACTGACAGGCTGGTAAATGCTGCATTGCAAACAGGTTCAGTATTGCTTTCAGATAAGAAAGTGTTACGATCCCGAATGTTGCAGCCCATCATAAACAGAGCTCGACTGGATTACTGATCCTATGCTTTATGAAAGCAATGATCAATATCGGACATTGGATGAAATATATAGCAGTGCTTTAGGCGACCGCCCCAAATACCGAAAGAAAGAAAGCAAGAAAAGATA
This sequence comes from Mya arenaria, assembly GCF_026914265.1. Taxonomy (NCBI): domain Eukaryota; kingdom Metazoa; phylum Mollusca; class Bivalvia; order Myida; family Myidae; genus Mya; species Mya arenaria. The sequence goes on along the minus strand of NC_069129.1, from coordinate 11,902,969 downwards.
AATCAGGAACTGCAATCAATCCACTTACAAGTCTAATCAAAGAAGAAAAAAACACTAATAGGTGATGCTTCCTTCTACACAGCACAGAAGGCAAGAACCAGCTAAGCACTGTCTTCTCCAAATGTAGACTAAATGAAAGAACAAAAATACAACTGGCGTTAGCTCTATCAGAAGGTGACATCTGCGGTTATGCACTGACTAAACCTGAACACCACTTTCATGGGCAAATGTTTATCAGGTTGAACATTGATTGAAGCAGTTACATGGAGACATCATACTTAGCTGTATTCATGACAGCTTTCATATAGCTTAAACTGATCGATGTAAGTATTGTGGTGTAACCGGTGCTGATACTGATGAAACATGACTGACTATCCTATTAGTATACAATGCAATAACGACAATTTTGAAACCATTTGCATAAGACCTTTTGGTAAGAAGAAGTAAGTTGAGAATGATTGCATATTTATTGAACATTGTTTTAAAGAAAAAAAGGATGCTGCTACCTGTTCATTGTTTTTAATGTTTTTCATAAAACAGGCAAATAATATGTAAGAACACATGAAGAGCCACCGATTGCTACTAGTAAGAGACATATAATCCAGGTGCTTTATCTAGTTGATCCCCAAAGGTATTCGTTTGGCAGGCCTTGATGTTCTGTAGGGTGTCCTCCTTTATAAACAGTTTTAAACATCATTTAAATAGTTTGGATTAATTATAATATAACTCAACTGGCTATGATCAAAATGCCTGTGTATGAACAGTCTACATTGTGGGATTTATAATAATGAACAACATATCAATTATCATGCTTGCAAATGTTTATTGTAAAAGTGTTATTTATTCCATTTTTATGTATCATAAGAGTATTTATTCCATTTTCTGCATATTTGATGAGAATATAATGATATTAATATTATATATATTATTACAAGTAATATCCAAACGGGACTTAAATGCTTTGGCAGCATAGCCGTTGTGGACATGGTAGACTTTGACGTATTCTGGTCCCCAAGCCAGATTTTTTCCCCTCATGGTGTTACATGAGTCCAGTAGCACACAAACTAGATTGTCCCACAGCAGTTCAAGTCACTCAAACAGGCTTTCAAATTCTATGAAAATTGATTCAGAATCAGCCCTTGTGATTTTTAAGGAGGCCAAATGTTTCAACACTATTTCTTTTTCTATGCCAGAAAAATATCTGCAACAGTTTTCTCATTGTTTGTGTTTGTTGACTTGTCTTAGTTGAAACAAAACCGAGATCCATTAACTCCTCCACATGTTCATCATTGAAATGGCTAGCCACTCCATAAGTCATCTTGTATGATGCTGTACACCTTTGAATTTTAATTCGCTGAGAGCTTTTGTATCTTTGGCAAGGGTCTTAAGTAAGACACACTACTGTGGTGCAAGGGAGCATGTTCAGCTATAAATCCAAGTATCATGGCCTCTGGATTGAATTGTCAGTCATTGACAGGAACAACTGGATGCACTGGCTGAGGTGTCTGTTCATCCCTGACTTTTGTAACCATACAGGTAAACATACATGGAAATACAAATTACAACAATAGAATTTAAATCTCACTCAAACTGGGTCCTCAAGAAGTTTTGTTGAACTGTCTCAAATAGAAAATAAAATGACTGCCTCTACGTAATATATATTACTACTACGAATTATTTAATCTTTTTTTTTAAATTTGAACCAAACCAATTTTCATTTGAACCTCCCATTACGGTCAACAATGCTTCAAACATTATGAGAATTATAAAGAAACGGTTTACCGCGTAAACTGCAATCGGCCAAATAAAATTTGTAAAATAAAAATCGATTATTATGACACAATCCAAATCGGGATGTCCGAAATAATGCTACATGCGCAAAATTCATTCTCAGTTTGACCAATTTCTATTAACTTAAAAAGAAACGTTTCGGGAATTTCTCTTAAAAATAAATGGCAAATATACCCCTTAAGTCGACAAATCGATGTTTTTAGAAGTTGGTGGTGGTCGTTTTTTTCCAATTTTTCAATACCCGTTTATTCGTCTTCGTCGTCTGTCATATCCGGATACGACCCATCCGGATACCGTCTTCTAGTCCCATCGGTAATTTCCGTAATCACCGGATGCTATCTTAACCAATCATATAGCTCGATTGCCAAGACGTAATTAGGTTCGTTAATTTCCGGCTTTACATTTCCGGAAAACTCACCTTTCGTACCCATATTGTTCGAACTGAGCTCGAATCGCTCCCTGTACCCCTCCTCCCTAGAAAAAAACTCAACGGATTTACATTAATCTCAAAATTGATCCGTGAGGCCTTAAATCCGGAATTCCGGATTAATCCGGAATTTTATCATCCCAGTTATATTTATGCGAAAAGCTACAGAAACAAGCTCAAGTTGAATATCTTAAATGATCCAAATAACGGCTCAGTCATATCGGAAATACAAGGAATCTTGACAAATGACCTTGACATGACTATTATACGCAACACACTGTCTAAATATGGTGAACACTTGTGCGCAGTTATTTACAAATCCTCCATTGCAAGGTCAAGAGAAAGCCTTGACAAGCAAAATCAGGACACGCACGCGGATGGACGGTGCGAATTTTTATGCCCATCTTTTGGGCTAAGGAACAACACTGACCTGAAACTAATTACTCTCAGACTGACATGAATAATTATGCCCCCACAAAGTGGCGGCATATAGGGTTGCCCTTGTCCGTACGTACGTCTGTCTGTCTGTACGTACGTACGTCCCGAAGATTGTTTCCGATCTAATTCTTGAAAACCGTTTGTCCAATCCTCACCAAACTTTAAACACATGTTTGTGACCATAATATCTTGATCAAGTTCCTTAGCCATGGAAATCGCTTTTGTCATTTAGGAGTTACGGCCCTTTATTTGCAAAAAAAGACTTGAAAAATACGTCCCGAAGATTGTTTCCGATCTAATTCTTGAAAACTGTTTGTCCAATCCTCACCAAACTTTAAACACATGTTTGTGACCATAATATCTTGATCAAGTTCGATAGTCATGGAAATCGCTTTAGTCATTTAGGAGTTACGGCCCTTTTTTGCCAAAAATACTTCAAAAATATATGTTTCCAATCTAATTCTTGAAAAGTATGTGTCCAATCCTCACCAAACTTTACATACATGATTGTGACCATAATATCTTGATCAAGTTCGATAGCCATGGAAATCGCTTTAATCATTTAGGAGTTAGGGCCCTTTATTTCCCAACAATACTTAAAAAATATCTTATCCGATCTAATTTTTGAAAAGGATTTGCCCTTGTCCTTACGTACGTACCAAACTTTTCAAAACTTTACACACATTTTTAGGAGCATATATCCATTATGCTTTAGTACTTTTCTAGATTTTCTTAGCAACAACATACTGAAAACAGAAATTTAACAGGTAATATGATTTTATATTGTTATATTGTTTAAATAGATTGTACTTTGTACTATTGTAGTGATTCATTCGTATTATATCATCTGCACTGTGTTTGTATTGCATGCCTTTACTTACAAAACCTCTGTGAAAAACGGAACGAAATTTTGAAAATCTGTTTATAGAACTTTATCACACACATTTTATTTCCAATTTTTACTAGGTCTATTTTGGTATGACAATAACCCTTACATTACATTTATGTTGTATGGACAATAACAGGTTCGTTTCGTTACGTTTATGCAATATGGTGCCAGATATACCGATACAATTGAACTTCCTGGAACCTGACGATAAATTTCTCAGTTTCCGGCTTTTGTGTTGGTATATTAGAAGTGACGCCTTCTCGTGGTGGCACCGTAAACAGAGACTGTGGTGTGTATCATTTACTTTTAACCATACTCTCAACAGGGGCTATAACACATACTAACCCTTCACATAGCCATACCCTTTGGTAGTAGTTTGTATCATTTACTTTTAACCATACTCTTTGCTGTTGTTTTGCTCCCAATAGGGACTATAACACATACTAACCCTTCACATACCCATTCCCTTTGGTTGTAGTTTTAAACCATGTAGCATATCAATGTCATAATTGCTTGTAGATAGTTGTGGTGTAAAACTGGCTGTATTATTTGAAGCCCTTCCCTTTCTTGCTTTCAGTATGGATAATACAGTTCCACAGTCTCTGGCCAAAGTCACTTCAACAGCTGCTTTTGCATGTTTATCTACAGCATGGCATATATCTACTTTCAGAACATGGATAGAATTACACAAGACAGTACTGAAATTAGAAAGATAGGCCTGCAGATGACAGGCCTCCTCACAACCATATCTGTTGGCGGCATAACGCAAGAAAAACTTAAAATGCTGAATGAATTAAATGAAGACATCACTAAAAAAACTGAGAGCATTGTGAACGAGGCTAGCAGAATGGACCAAGCTTTAAAGGACGGTCGTGAAAAAATAAAGAGTCTTAGGAAGGATCTGCAAGCTTCATCGAAAAACTACTTTGAGTGTCAAACAGCAAATAAAAAGATCCGAAAAGACCTGGAAGAAAGTCAGGCATCTTACTCCAATATGCAAGAAGAATTGAACCGGAGCCAAACCACTTTGGATCAGATGTTCAGTGAAGACTCTTTCTGCTGCAGCACACCAGTCAATGAAGAGGGAACTGGTGGTGCTTGTGACGACACCTGCAAAGAGGGAACTGGTGGTGCTCGTGGCGACACCTGCAAAGAGGGAACTGGTGGTGCTCGTGGCGACACCTGCAAAGAGGGAACTGGTGGTGCTTGTGGGGACACCTGCGAAGAGGGAACTGGTGGTGCTCGTGGCAACACCTGCAAAGAGGGAACTGGTGGTGCTCGTGGCGACACCTGCAAAGAGGGAACTGGTGGTGCTTGTGGGGACACCTGCGAAGAGGGAACTGATGGTGCTTATGGCGACACCTGCACCAATATCAAGAAGACAGATTGACTGAAATAATCATGAACCATTATTGTTGAGATATAGGCTGATTGTATTGACCTGGCAGGGTGGAGTTTCAAGGCATTTTGTTTTTGTTTGATGGTTTTTTATTTTGCCTGCCATTTACAGATAACTGTAAAGCTAGCTAGGATTTCAGAACTACCCGTCCACCGTGTAAAAAATTGCAAATTGCTTTTTCAGCGTTAAAGGTTAGCTCCACCTTTCCAACTCTATAAAATCGGCTAATACTCTTACAGAAGCTTATCAACAAGCCAGAAAAAAATCTTCATCATGTGTTTTTGTGACATTTTCCTCAGATTTGTTTCTTTTTCATAACTGACTTGATCATTTACACGTCAAACTTGTGTGGTGGCGGCTGATTTTCTTCACTACATAGCATATTGAAAAGGGTTTTTATTTCTCAATAACCTGTCCTGTTTTACCAAATTTATAGGGCATACTATACCAAATTTATAGAGCAAACTAATGTTTTGGTGGCATTTTCTTACTGTTACCTTCAGCCATGTCCATTGTCAGATGCACATTTTAAAGTGTGGTTGCTGATCTGGGACAGATTATCATAAGATATGAAACAGGTATCAGAGTAGTGTTGGTGATAGGCTAGACATGCACTGTATTGTGAGAATTGTGTTGCTCTATGTAATTATATCATTCTGATTCTTCTTTGTTGCTCTATGTAATCATATCATTATGTATCTTAACTCTTACTGGTTAAGGAACCAAGTAAAAGTGTCCATGCAAAAAGGGTAGACCAATTTTAGAGGGCTCCTACAGGAGCCTTCTTATCAGAGTCTGCACTGTTCGCTTTTCATTTTTTTAATGTATATTTTACCAAGATAAACAATTGTCTTGTTATAATAACCAACTGCTATATTAATAGTCTACCAATTCATATATTCAGAAAGAGAGGAACCAGCTTTAATTAATTAATCACTATAGTAAGGGCTAAAATACTTACCTGCTTTAATCAATCGTTGAACGAAATTTTATGTGCTTCTTTTCAAAAGTTAAAAAACACCTGAATGCATACATTCAACTTTTCTTTTCAACAATAAAAAGCACTTGAATACATAAATTCATCTTTTGTGGTGTTCATAAACCCAAACTTATTTCTAATGTAACACCTCACATTGCTTGTCTATCATTGATAGAATATTCACATTGATTTTCATGTCTTTATATATTTGCAATGCAGTAAGATTTGTAAAAAAAATTGATGCTAGATTCTTAACCCTTTCTACACCGACTATTATTTCGCTTAATTAAGTTTATTTATTTCAGAAAAATACTTTGGTCACTTCCTAGACGTGTATTTACTTAATATATGTTCAATCTAAAACTCTTACTCAGACTACACTTAAAGCACATCAAAGGCTCAGAGTAAGCCAGCCAGTGAGATTCTTTCAGTCTGATAGTGAATTTTAATCTTGTAAATTTCTGTAAATACAGGGCTTGATCTCATCAGAAATTACTCCGATTGACAAATCGTTTTAATACAAGATCAGCCTTTATGTCAAATGGAACCTAGTCTTGATTTAAACTACATATATCACTGCTAAATTGTGATAAAGACAGGTGTCAAGTGTTGAAAGGGTTAAAGGAGAACACCTTGATACAGTACCATCCAACAGTTATTGGACAAATTTCTCATTTTTTTCATTTAAATGGTACATTCTTTTGAGCTTCAATTCTTTTGAGCTTCAAGGACTCATGGAAACAATTTTGACCTAAGATCACGTCCCACAATTTGCAGAACCTGATCTTTGATCTAAACTGTTTGATACACATAGCTTTATGCGAGTAGAGAAGCATAATTTAACTTTAAAAAATCAATCTTTGAATCTTTGTCTCAGTCTACGTTTTTTACGAAATATGTCCAAGAACTTTTGGACGGTACTGGTACTGTATGTTTGTTTTTTATTCATGTAAATAAAAATTTAATAAAAAATTTCAGGTAGATGAGTGAAAACAAATATGCCTCGTCTGAAAAGGAACCGGAAATCGGATAAACAGAGGCAGGCTGATGATCGCTTAAGGAAACGGCTTACCACAACTGCTGTCAGTGTCACATCTACAAAAGATGCAAAGGGAAAAACAACTTCCAGTGTTACTAATAAAATTACGACACATCATCAGCCTAAAGAGACCAGTCAACCAAGTGCGTCTTCTGATCTGCCAATCAACAGAAGCTGAGTAACCTACAGGTAAATTGTTGTAAATGTAATCTTATTGCATTAACTGATGCCAGCAAGTTCCTTATTTGTTCAATTCAAATGATTTTTACCTGAAAATTAAATTACTAATTGGATAATTAATGTAATGCGCAAATTCATGTAAATAGGTATAGTTGAGTCTCATTTAATCTGATACGTTGGTTCTTGTCAAGTTTTCTAGGCAAATAATCATTTCAGCAATCATGAAAAACCTTTTCTTTGCATTTTATGTTAAAATAATTGCCTATCATGGTTTCGGAAAAATTGAGATTGATTATTTGCTTTACATTTCAGGTGTCACCACTACACTCCAGCAGTCCTGAAAGTTTGCTACAGCTTGTGGGCGATTCCAGTACAGAAATACCAGATGATGTGATAACTGCCGCGCTACAGTTGTTGATAGCCCATCAGCCTACTGGGCACAGGTGTTATATTGGATACTACATGCCAGCACAGATACATTTATTTACCATAAATCAACAACATGGTGCAATGATGAATGTTCCAACCATTCCGTTAGATCAGAACTCCATTAATATACATCCACTGACAAATCACTGGGTCACATCATTCTTCAGTGTTAATTTGAATCAGCTGTTTGTGTATGACTCTCTTATGTCAGATTCACATAGAAAACAAGTGTGCCAACAACTAACTATATTGTATGGGCAAGAGGTGGCATCTCAAATGAAATACTCTTACGTTACCCAGCAATCTGTGTACCCAATATGTGGAGTGATGGCCATTGCCTTCGCGTTTAGTTGCTTCCTTGGACATAAACCTTCAACTCAACGTTATAATATTCATACAGCTCGAGCACACTTAAGACAATGCATTTTAAATGGTGAAGTGAAATGTTTCCCACTTCAAAATGTGGAAACTACTGATGATTGGCTTAGCAATTACATGAAAGACCAGACAGTGAGACAGAAACAAACACTTAAGAAACAAAATTTACAAAGGAAGTGTGACAGTGTCAGTGCAGTGATGAATAACAGGGAGATATTTGAAGCACAAAGAAAGGCAAATTAAAGGAAAAGAAAAAACAGATATGTCAGTGGAAGAGTTGAAGGCAGGGAAATTAATTGAACAGAACAGAATCAAGAAATTTCGTCACAATAACAGACTACAATTAACTGAAGAAGAAATCCAGTTGGAGAAAATGTGTGAACAACAACGACTTAAGAAGCTAAGGCAAAATAAAGGTCCACAGTAGAAGAAGTTCATAAACAAAAAGTGAATGAACGTGAAAGGCTCAAGAAACTCAGAGACACATTACGGTCAAAGTCAACGGACCAAGAAGTTCATAAACAAAAAGTGAATCAACGTGAAAGGCGGAAGAAACTCAGAGACACATTACGGTCAAAGTCAACGGACCAAGAAGTTCATAAACAAAAAGTGAATCAACGTGAAAGGCGGAAGAAACTCAGAGACACATTACGGTCAAAGTCAACGGACCAAGAAGTTCATAAACAAAAAGTGAATGAACGTGAAAGGCTCAAGAGACTACGAAAACAGAGGATATCCATGAGAACAGCAGAAGAAAATGAACAAGAAATTTTAAAATCTAGAGAAAGAGTTAAAACACATAGAAAGAAAACAAGACAGTTTGCCTTTCCAGAACTCTTAAAAAAACAAAGGTCAGTTAACAACTATCGTAAAAGCACAAAACGTCATCAACAAAATGTGCAAACAGCAATTAAAAAGTTTAAGAACAACATCAGAGACTATGCTAAATATGTGTGTACATGCTGCAACAGATTAATGTACCGTAGAAGTGTCCTTCATGTAAACGCTTCTTCCTTTCCAAATATAACAGAAGAGTTGCGCAAGAAATGTTTAAGGGAAAAAAACCAGCTCATGGGTTTGAATGGATTTGTCTCACATGCAGATCTTACTTGAAGAAGCAACGTTTACCCCTGCAAGCACAAGCCAACAATCTTGAGGTTCCTGCTGCTCCACCTGTACTAAGTGAACTAAGTTCCCTGGAAGTCAGACTGTTGTGTAAGAGATATCCATTCATGAAATTGGTAGCATTACCTAAAGGTAGACAAAGTGGCATTAAAGGATCAGTTGTGAATGTACCAGTTAATTGTGAACAGGTCTGTTCAACTTTACCAAGGACACCTGGTACAGCTGGTATAATACCACTCAAGTTGAAAAGAAAACAGCAGTACAAAGGCTATGTAAAGTTCCAATACATCAGACCTGAAAAAATAATGCTAGCATTAAGATGGCTTCAGAAGCATAATGTTCATTACAAAAATATTGAAGAAAATAGTTCATGGCTGGATGACACTCTGAATGAGGATCAAGACACATTCAATGAGCTGATAAAAGATAAACCCACACTTGAAGATGATGATACAGATACAAGTCAAATCATCATGCAGACAAATGACAATGAAAAAGTCAGTTCATCGTCACATACTCAAGTTGTTTCCAGTTCAGACAGTGACAGTGATATTGAGAATGCCAATGACCCAGGCGATACTCTAAGAGGGCTTCATTATGATACGTGTGTGCAGTCTGTAAATCCAAACCTGGATGTTGACAAAATTCTTAGCATTGCGCCTGGAGAAAACAAAATACCAATGAGCATTCTGATGGACACAAATTTTGAAGAAATGTCATTCCCAAGCTTATTTCCAACAGGACAGTTTGGTTTTAGAGCAGAAAGACCTGTGGAACTCACAGCAAAGACATATTTCCAGGAGCGCCTTTTGGATGCCAGCACAAACTTTGCAAGAGACGTAGAGTACTTGTTTGTTGCTCAAACTATTATTGAAAGACAACAAATCCAAGATAGTATGTCTGTGGCATTGAGGAAAACATACACAGCTGATGAAAACGAGCAGTTAACTGCATCAATTGTAAAAGACACTTCACTGGTAAAAACTACCTATTAAAGGACCAAGCCTACCGTTACTTACAGCCTGTTAGAGGTAGCCCACCGTACTGGCAGAAAGTACAACTTAAACTACTATCAGCAATAAAGCAATTTGGAATCTTTACATGGTTTTTCACACTGTCAGCAGCTGATCTTAGATGGTATGACACAATACAAGAGATACTATCACAGAAAGGTATTGAGAAGACAGAGGCTGCTATTGATGCAATGACATGGGAGCAAAAATGTGATATATTGAGATCAAATCCAGTTTCAGCTGCAAGACATTTCCAGTTCCGGCTAGACCTGTTTATGAAAGATATGATCTTATCAGATTCTCAACCATTGGGACATGTTCGCCATTTTTTCTACAGAATCGAGTTCCAGCAGCGAGGCTCCCCACACGCACATGGGGTTCTCTGGATAGATGACGCCCCAGATGTGGAACACAGCAAACCTGAAGACGTCTCTGAGTTTATTGACAAATATGTACAGTGTTCTCTGCCGGCTGGAAATGAGGATCCAGAACTCTTTGCTCTAGTGAATCAAGTACAGAGACATTCACACACCGCATCGTGCAGGAAATCTGGAAAGCAGTGTAGATTTGGATTTCCTCGGCCATTGTCTTCAAAGACAATACTGTCCAAACCTCCAGATTTGAGTGAGACCTTACCGCATCTCATCCCTGTACTGAGACAAAATAATTTAAAAATAGCTGGGGTTGTTAATGAGTTTTTGGAAAAAACTGAAAACTTGGAGAACATGACCTATGAAGAAGTTCTCAAAGCCTGCCAATTACCAGCAAATGTCTATCAGGAAGCACTATCCAAATCTGCTTCATCACCAAAAGTATATACCTCAAGCGTGATCCAAATTCAGTGAACATCAGCAATTACAATGCATCATTGCTGTCTGCCTGGCAAGCCAATTTAGATGTCCAGTTTGTAACAGACCCCTATGCATGTATACAATACGTTGTATCGTACATTACCAAGGATGAGAGAGAGATGGGTTCTTTGTTGCATGCTGTTGCCAAAGAGTCTGCCCAGGATACTATAAAGGAGCAAATGAAAAAATGTGGGCAGGCGTTCCTGAATTCCAGATCTGTAACGGCACAGGAGGCAGCATACAGGGCCCTTGGCTTACCACTGTACAAGTCCAACTTCTCCACTGTCTGGATACCTACTGGCCTGCCATCACAGAGAATTAGCCTTTTGAAACCATCATATGTACTCCAACGCCTAGATGACATGGACAATGATGTATTTGTAAGTGGCATTGCTGACAAATACAGTAAGAGACCTGGTGTTCTGGAAATGTGGTGTTTGGCTCAGTTCGCTACCTGGTATGAACCAACACAAAAAGACAAAGTACAAAGTGACTTTCAGCCCGACATACTCACAGACCATTACAACATTGGAGAAAATGCTGTTGACACTTCTGTGGAAGATGCCCCCAAGGTCATCAAAGTACAGTTACCATCTTCAGTTTGTGTCATGCGAAAAAGGAAGAAACAGTGTGTGATAAGATTCCATAAATTTTCTCAAGAAAAGCAACCCGAGTCACATTACCATTCTCAGCTGTACCTTTTCCTACCATGGAGGAATGAAATTGAAGACTTGCAGGACAGATATGACAGCTACGAGGAAAGTTACAATAACCATAAACTTACCATTGACAAATGTAGGTCTACCTTATTCAGACATGAAAAACTTGTTGAAGCTGCATTTGAACAATTGCAAGCTGAGGATCAACCCAGAGAGGCATGGAATCAGTTGGCAGCTGAAAATCAGCAGGAAGAATATGATGCAGAAGATGAGGGTGTGGCTTTAGATGAAGACCATGCAATATTACACCCAGGTGACCAGGAAAACCTTAGTGTGAATATATCAACACCGGCAAAAGACTGCGTTCAGGGACTAGCAATAGAGTCTATGCCATCTGTTCTACCGTACAATGACTATTGCAGGCATGTAAGAACCCTCAATACTGAACAGTATCAAGTGTTTCAGGTTATCCTCAACTGGTGTGTTAGATACATGCAGAGTGTAAACAACACAACTGTCCAAAAACCAGATCCAATACATTTGTTCATCTCGGGTGGAGCTGGGACAGGAAAGTCCCACTTGATATCGGCATTGTATCAAACAATTGAGTTAAACCTACGCAAAGAAGGCGACACTCCGGATTGCCCAAAGGTACTACTACTTGCCCCTACTGGTACAGCAGCCTTCAACATACAAGGTGCTACAATACACGCGGCGCTTCTTTTCTCCTTACTACAGCAATCTGCATCCAGAAAGTCTTCTTCAGCCACAACCCATCCATTGTCAGATGACAAAAGAAACACATTAAGGGTGAAAATGTCTCAACTTAAATTCATAATTATTGATGAAATATCAATGGTTGCCAGTGACTTTTTTGTGGAGATACACAAGAGGTTGACAGAAATATTTGCTGTTGAAGACATATTTGGTGGTCTGTCAATAATTACTGTAGGAGACATGTATCAGTTACCACCTGTTGCTGCACGATTTATTTTTGAGCCACCCAGGAATGCTTTTGCAGCTTTATGTCCCTCACTGTGGTCAACACATTTTTCCTACATAGAGCTCTCACAAATTATGAGACAAGCAGATGATCAAACATTCTCAGAAATGTTAAACCGTGTTAGAACTGCTTCACATAGTGCAGAAGACATTAGTGCCTTGAAAACCAGATTGGTAAATAAAGGTGAAGTCAATCTTGATGATTTTCTGCATGTTTTTGCCACAAATGCACAAGTTGATGCTCACAACATGGAACGGCTTAATCGGTTGCCAGGTGAAATAATCAGTCTGTATGCTGTTGATAAGAAGCCGTCATCTTTGAAGAGTTTCAACTTCTCTGAGAAAGACAGTTTCACTGGAGGTCTCCCACAAGTTGTAACATTGAAGATTGGAGCTAGAGTAATATTAACTAGGAATGTTGATGTGTCTGATGGTTTGACAAATGGAACACAAGGAAGAGTGTTAGATGTGAAGTTCAGCTCTTCTGGTGCACCTGTAGCTGTGATCATTTTATTTGATTCATCTGCTGTTGGAAAAAATGCACATCTAAATAGTAGAGTTGATCTGTCGGCCTACAAGGAACCTGTGGTCCCTATATGCCAGGTGGAAGCCAAATTCTCCCCAACTTCCTCCAAAGCCACTGCATCAAGGAAGCAATTTCCATTGAGATTGTGCTGGGCAACATCCATACACAAAGTACAAGGAGCAACACTTAACAATATTGTTGTCTCATTTGAAAAACGTTTCAACCCTGGACAAGCATACGTTGCTATAAGCAGAGTAAGAAAACTCTGTGACCTCTATCTCACAAGTTTTGAGGAAAGGAAAATTACAACAAATGCAAAAGTGACTCATGAAATGAATCGTATGAAGCAAGAAGCTTTACATTCAAATCCATTTGCAGCAGTATCTGACAAATACTCCTTGAACATTGCACTGCTTAATGCACGTTCAGCAAAGCATCACTTTACAGATATTTAGCACACCCAGTGTTAAATACAGCTGATATAGTATGCTTTACAGAAGCAAATGTGTACGCAAATAATATCAAATACTATGAGCGCCAAGGATGGACTTTAAAGTTTCTGGAAAAGTCATCTGTAGAAAACTGTCATGGACTACTGTTTTTCTGTAAGGAAAACTGTTCAGTGGTGTCTTGTACATCATCGTATGTTCCTCACCTGGAACAACTGTTTGTGGAACTTTCTTCAACAAACTGTGTCAGCTCCCTTTGTCTCGTGTACAGATCCCCATCAACAACACCAGGTGACTTTATCACCGATATGACTGCCACTGTTTCTGACAGAGCCCCTGATGTGTTACTGGGAGATTTCAACATCAAACTTGGTACAGCTCCATACAGACAATTGTCACAACAACTTCAGGACTACCAACAGGTGGTGACTTCACCGACACACCTGAGTGGGTCAACAATAGACCTTGTGTTCGTAAGAAGTCGTCTCCAAAAACCAGTAGTGTCTGTTTATCCAACATACTTTTCTGACCACAGCATTGTGTACATACAATTTCAAAATTAACTCAAGAATTCATTGTTGTGCTAGACCACTGAAGATCTTGTATTAAGAATTGACTCATAAGCCACAACGGAGTGTATGATACAGTAAACGAAGCAGCGCCATCATTCAGTGCAACTCACAGTAGAATAGCCCAGAATTTCAAGATAACACTAAAGATTTTGTCAGGTACATTCTAAAAACATGTCAGTAGACATTCTTTTTTAAGCCTGAAAGAATTTGTATTTATAGTTTTGCAAACAATGCAGATTTAATTGGCAAAAGTGCAGACCCTCATCAGAGGGCTGTTCCAGGAGCCCTGATCTAGATTCACACTGTTTGCAACTTCTTTTTCTATGGGTAATCCTGCACTGAAATAGTTAAAGTTTGTGTTGTGCATACATTTTATGTTCATTTCAGAAATAAATGTGTTCATTTCAGTAATAAGCCTTGAAACTTTATACAAGTATAAACCCTAAACGTTGCAAGCATGATATTGCTTTAGAATATGCAAACTGCATAGATCCAGATTTCATGACAACTATATCTGTCTTATCGGCGGCCTAAGCCGTTACAGTGGAAATATCTTGTGTATCAAACTTCTACACTGCTAGGAGCACTTGCCTCAAACATTCACAGATGTTTATCCTATATGTGCCCCATGTGGGCCTGGGGCGTGCCAATGTGGCACAAGAATTTGGACCACTGCTTACCCTGGCATGATCGTAAGAGACGACTTACAGGGTTAAACGTTAATCTGGAGTTTCTGCATCTCTGATTCTCCAGCAGATATTAAGTTGTTGGATCCATACCCCATATTTTTATCTCGATGTAAATGAGATGTGGATCCAACAAGTTTTTTTCCTGCCTGAATGGCGCCATATAACCTATACAGTCTTGCGATGCCGTAAAACCCAACTCAACTCAACTTATCCTATATGTGCAGATTATCCTGAATAATCATTATGGCTTATTTTCTGTGACAAAAAATCGAAGTGGGGGCATCCGTGTCCCATGGACACATTTCTAGTTTTTATATTCACTTGCAACTTTAGCATTAAACCATCCTGTTATAATTCAAATGGTTTCAATTCTAAAGGAGATAAACTTTAAACAGTGTTCAATTTCAAATACATGCTGTCGGTCGAGTTTGTTGGCGCTGAATATATATCTGGGCTAGTGACGTTCCCCGCAGAGGACAAAATCTCGAACCTTCTCTACCATTTTTTAAATATGCATTGAATATATTATAAAAAACAAATCATATGTACAACAAAATGTACCTGTTCTTCTGTACATTAATTATCTGTAAAAACGATTGGGTTAAATGTACTTTACTTTACACTAAACCGGGTTTATGTTTAAACTGTTTGCTTCTGAGCATGTTTCTGTAGCTTTTTGCATATATATATATATACATCAAATGTCTTTTTAAATATTATTGTCAATGTTGAGATTTAACTTTTCTCTAGAACATGTTCAGGTAAAGAGTACATTATGTCAGGGTATACCTAAAAGTTAAGTCCTTGTTATACCGTGCATTGACCAACTATGTTCATACACTAATGAACTGATTGACTAAGTATTCGACCCTTATTTAAAATAACAATCCTCTCACAATTATATGCGCAATGGGCTTGTGAAATAATGAAATAACCTGAAAAAGATAATCTTTGTTATAGCGACTACAATGTTCTGGTAAGGCTTAATGGCTGAAATATACACATCTGATCTATCATGTTACATATTTTACATTGATTTCTTCACCTTGAAAATATCTGCTCTGTTTATCGTGATCTTTTGACTCCTCATCAAAATCTGCATGTTTCGTAGACGAAGGTCTGTACTTGGCACGAGTCAGAGGTTTTCCAAACACATGCAATTTATATTTAGTATTATCTAATATATATTGAATAAAGACCCAGCTAGCAAACCCATATCGGATAGATATGGGCCTGATGCGTGTTCAATATCGATCCCTTGTCGTTTGAGATATTGGTCCGATGTCGTTTTGCCCATCGGCATTTGATCGGTCCCTTATCGGATATTGTCGATATTGGTAAGATATGGGCCCGATATACTTTTTATTATCTACGATATCGGACCGATATCGTTTGGATTATCGGAAATTTAGCGATCCATCATCACATTTTGCGAACTGTTACCGATATCATTGATTATTGGCATTTGATCAACCATTATCACATTTCGAATGAACTATATATCAAGCTTGTGTTAAATTAGCCGCTACTCAGAAATCAATAGAACTTGTTACTGGTAAACTTCAGGCAAAGCTTCAAAGTACACCTTTCCAGTGCTGAGATTTTGCTTGAACCAGAAACTTGAACCAAATTGTTGACAGACAGACATCGCCAATCTATAGACCGGAATTGCTTGAGCAATTCGGCCCCAAAAAAACTTGTTTGATAACTTTCAAATTGTTGATAAAATAAAAAGATTGTTTGTCAATGATGTTACAGTTTGTTGTTAAAAGTCTCTTAATACTTTTCTTTTCTTAAATTAACCAATAAACACAAATACACTACATTGCAATAGTGTACACTACTCTGCTGATCAAGTTTATCAGATATGAGTATAATAGTATATAATTATCATGAAAAAAACAATGAATAATAATCATGTGCTGCACATTTATTCTCCTTTAAAAATCATGATAACTATGATGAAGTTTATTAAATTGATAGAAGAAAAATTAAGTACAAATAAGTACAAATCATATATAACAAAAAAACATAATTTGGCACACAAAAAATTGTCAAGAAGGAAAATGACTAGACTAGTTCACTGTAAACACCAATATTTAACAACATATGAATTACTATGGTATATTATCAATATTGAAACAGATTAAAATTCTGAACAAAAACTTTGAACAATATGAACAACAAGAACAATAACTCTGTGGTCCTTAAAAATCATGGTCAATTATATTTTATACACCTTTAAGCTTTTTTCCTCCTCTTAATCCAAAACATAACCTGTCAATCTAAAAAAGTTACCTAAAAATTTAAAAGCGCAGTCAAAGAAATAGCCTTAGCTACTTAGAACAAGAGCTAATGTTCCTTAGAAGGTTTTATAAAAGGACTATCTGCGTCAGAAACTGGAAAAATAAATTTGAGCAGTGATGAACTAACAAAATGCAAACTAACCCTATTTGGCAAAATAACTGCCTTTAAAATTACTTCTATGAGGGCTTTTTGAAAAGAAGACAATCTCGGAAAATGTCATTTCAATCGAACAAATCAAATGAAAATTGACTAGAATCTAGTGAGGGATATTTTGAGTAAATATCCGAGACTTATCATCAACTTGCAATAGTCTATTCATGGTTTTCAAATACATCTTTCAAACAATTTGAAAATGAATGAAGAATCACTTTCTTCAACTATAGTGTACAAATATTTGGCAATGAATATATTTTTTATCATGTGCTAAATTAATTTAATGAAGACATATTTAACGCTTTGGAAATATTTTAAGACTGGCTGTTTCTGGTTTATAAATCAAAACAAGGCTTATCTTTGTTAATTTCCTGTCAGTATAAAAGAAAAATGTGAATGTTTGATCAGAAATGGGAGGATGTGAAGACGGTAGCATTTCAGTAAAGTGAACATAGCGTCCATATGACAAAGACTACGCTATAAGTTTCAAGAAGAATTACTCTAATACAGACTCCAACTTGTAGATGGAATATTATTAATATGATACCAATGCAACAGGAACAGTTTGAATTGAAAGAAAGGCAACTAACATTAAAATTGACAATTTTGTTGTTATGACAAGGCTCAAATAGTGTTTTCTATAATAATGGCTTGCCTAAATCACACATTCATACAACAGAAGTACATAGTTTTGGGTGGTGTATTCTGTGTCTCCTCATCTTCTCCTGGATGGATCTTCTCCAGAGTTGGAGTGATAACATTCATATTGTTTATACGCTTGAACTAATCTACAAAACTATCTTATACTAATTGTGAACTCTTGTTCACAGAATGCACGAGGAGTATTATTCCTCTTAAACACAGTGCATTTGTATAGGTGTTAAATTTCTTCTTAAACTCTAGATCAAACAAATGCATGGTGACTATTCTCTCCATGTAAATACAGTTCATTTCTATAGAAGCTGCATGTTTACAAAACACCCCCTAATACCATAGAATTATGATATGAGTTTGGTCTAGTGATACTTGATTTGCCTCACTACACTACTGCGCTATCATGGAGTAGAATAAATGGTGATTTACGGCACGTCAACGCATAAATGTATATACATTAGTTGGAGTATTCATTGTATTGTTCCTGAACGTTTGGCATAAGAATGCTAGTGTCCGAGTGCTTCATCCTCTTCTGTTTTCCTCCATCTCGGTCTCAAGCGTTCCTCAGCCAGTCGTTTAAGAAGTACTCCGTCACGCTATTATCACTAGAGGGGAAGTTTCGTTTCACAGCACCTAAAAAATATAGTAATTTCTATATAGTTTACAATATGGCTAGAAACTTTTGTTCACAACTTGACAGACCAGTTAATACCGTTTTGATACCTGATTAATTGTGTGTTTAACTATGTTGAAGGAACTATTATACTGGAAATGGGGAATGTTTATACTATATAAAAGCTACATTTATATACCGGTATGTAGATATAAGCCAGGAAAAATGATCCATTTAAAAAAAAACAAAAATATCTATTTCCAATAATTCACCCTTAGATAAATTCTTGCCACTGGATTCGCAGTCCATTGTGCTACAACTATGTTAAGCAAGCTTGCAAAAGCTTTTTTTAAAATAAAATACTTGAACATTGTTCAAATTTTGTGAAAAATAACCACTTTTTTTAAACATTATATAAAAACATCCTTACGTATAATCGCCAAATATAACTTTAGGCAGTCAAACGATTATTAGTCCTTACCCCTGTCCAATTGTATTCCTTTGCTAAACTGTTTTTCATAACAGCCTTCATCACCCGCTTAGGCATGGCTTTCACCGAGGATCCCCCAATACTCGATAGATGGTCAACCTGATGTCTCTCTCTGAGAATAATAATTATATTATAACAAATGGGCCTAAATCTCGCACCTAAAAAACCTTGACAGGGCTTGATGGTGAGATCATTCAACTTTCGAAACAGTCCAAAAAGACATTTTTGGTTGTTAAATAGGCTATAAGCTTGACCCTATTATACCCAAAATGTGGGCTTGCGTCTAGACATTTTCGATACCAAGCATAAACATGTACACACTAAGTAACAATCAGATGAAAATTAAGGATTTGTGAATTTTAAAATGCCGATTTAAAAAAAAAAGTTGACAAGACACCACAAGATATTCTTTAAAGGAAATACTATCGGCGCTGTACTGTACATAGTGCTATTTGTTTAGTCTACCAGATTTACGGTTTGCATAAATTAACATATTTACGAACACAATCGAAAGATGGTAGGCGAATTGAAAGTAGTATATTTTGTTATATTGAAACACGCTGTTTCTGCACTTTTCTTACAAATTAAAAATGGCATCCTTTACAAGAAGATTTGTTATACATAATGATTCGTCGTTTTCATTCAAAACAGTCAATTGCATTTATTAAGGTACTTCTTATTTGCGAACTTAAGGAAAAATGTCTAAGATATATTGTCTTAATAGAGAGGCTACGAAGCCATCATAAAGATCACTTAAATTTTAACCTTAATCTTCACGTATCTTGGAAAATAGATAAAAAATATTTTTTTCTTACCTGAAATTCCATGTATGCCCCGAGCACTGCTTAGTGGGGTAGGTGGGGGAGACTGAACACGGCTTGAAGGGGTAGGTGAGGCTGACGGAACACGGCTTGACGGGGTAGGTGAGGCTGACGGAAAACGGCTTGACGGGGAAGGTGAGGCTGATGGAACACGGCTTGACAGGGTAGGTGAGGCTGACGGAACACGGCTTGACGGGGTAGTTGAGACTGACGGAACACGGCTAAAATAAAAAAAAATGCATTCATTGAAGCATTAGTGATATTGAATGTTGTTACCCGAGAAACCAATAGAGTTGATAAATTTACATCGGCATCATCAGAATCATCATCAAAATCATCAGAGTCAGACATTTCATATTCAGACCTACCCTCAACAAACTCATCAAAGGAAATTGTACCTGCAGCTTTTGGTTCCTGAGATTGATTATCCAAGAAATCATCAAGAGTTTGAGACAAGGTATCAGATCTGACAGTTGACATTAAAGAGCAAATTGAAATATCATCTTAAACATGTGGACTGCTTTCAGGACTTTGAGAAAATTCAAAATCATCAGTCAATGAGATAGCATTACTAAAGACCATTATGAACTCATCTTTTTATGCAAATCACAAAACGCTTCGTCAATCAAAAAAAATTGGGTCGCGAAAATAGATAACATTTGCAAAAAAACGCTGTATCGAGTGCTTGCAAGGTGCCAAATATACGTAAAAGGTCGAATGAAATTATAAACTATATTTAAATATTATATATTTCACAAACATTAACAGATCTTACCATTGTTTAAGTTTTACTTCAGTTTTGATTTCACTTTGGTTTGACTTGGCGCAATTTGTGGAAATCGAAGGAACGACCACAGTAAATTAAAAATTAAATAAGTGTTTTTTTTAGATTTTTAAATTTTATTTTATTTATCCAAATTAAATATAGCATAAGTTTATTAATGTGCCAGAATAAAAAAAATAAACGCAAAATGTATGATTTTCTATTCACTGCGTATTTCACTACGATATCACCCCGATGACGGTCCATCATCGGGAAATGATATTAAATTTAATGTCCTTATACATGGAAACTAGAAATTAATTTGTTTTTAATGTTGATAGAATAAACGGTTGTATATGTTCTCCACAATAATTTTCATTCAGAACATTTTTTGACAATATTGGTCCGATAGGGGTCCGACAGCGCGCCGATATGCCGATCAGTTACCCACATGGGCCCGATATGTGCATGCTGACTGGAGATACTCTACACAGGAACCCAAGATTCTCTTAAATTATAAGCTATACATTTTAGACTTGAAATGACTTATAGTTTGTTTGTCTTGTTTTGTTTTAAAACAATATGTTTTCGACCAGTATAATTTTGTGTCACTTATTTATATATCTGTAAGTGTGTATTATCTTTTTCGCCATGACCATGCATTTAACAGTCAGAGGCATATATATGTTGTATATTTGTATGTTTTGAAAAAAGAACATGAAAAGGTTAGATTTCATAAACAGGTTCTCTATGCTGAGAATGAATGTATAACTCCAGAACTCGGTCTACAATCAGATTGTTCACTTCAAATGCAGAGCATTTGGAT
This sequence comes from Mya arenaria, assembly GCF_026914265.1. Classification (NCBI taxonomy): domain Eukaryota; kingdom Metazoa; phylum Mollusca; class Bivalvia; order Myida; family Myidae; genus Mya; species Mya arenaria. Next base: position 11,881,507 of record NC_069129.1, on the reverse strand, counting down.
GATTACATCATTTGATACTTGGGAAAGGAAAAATTGGTGACCTTCAAAGAATTAGCTCCAATATTACACCAATATCGGTGTTTCATATTTTTCATACTATGCACAACACATTCTGTGCAAATGTTAAGCAATACCTAAACACATACATCACTGAGCGGGAAGAAGTGTTCTCGACTATCATCTGGTATAGGTTCTGGGAGGTAACTGAGACGGTCAAAAAGGTCCTGGTCTCGAACAAGGTTATTCAAACAGTAACGCCACTCGCTGTCTGAGCATTTCTTAATCTGGAACATATTAATAGGTTCACACATAATTTGAATGAATGAAAAATATACATAAATGCTACCTGAATTGTGGCTGCTTACCTCGCAAGTAGAAAATAAACAAATAATATAGGTTAAGAGTGAACATATATAGACTTGATTGCTTCAGTTACAAGCAGGGATTAGATTGTATTATCCGAAACATTAATTTCTTTCTAAAAAAATATTATACCAATTGCTTATTACCCAGAATTCAACTCATACTTTAAACTATATACATCTATGTTAGTACATAAAGGCTAAAATAGTATTATGGTTAATATTGGTTATGGTGTTAATTTAATTTAATGCCATGCACCTCTTTGTTCATCTCTCGACCGAATAATAATCATTTATGAATACCTGATGATGTTTGCTGTTTTTAAGTCTGAACTTTTTGTATCCAGAGTGGCAACTGGACTGTCCGCTCTAAGGCCAAGGCTTTGTCTCCCATACATAAGAACAGAGAGTTTTCTCTGAACTTAACACAAAATTCTTTCAAGTACATAAAGAATTTGGCAGCATAATGTGAATCTGGATGAGAAACTCTTGCCTGTTTTGTATGAACACGAAACTTAACATTAAATTTGCCTGTGTTCTTTAAAGCAGTGTTATGAAATGGGTTTCTAAAAAGAAACTAATTATTTTATTTCTTGGTATGGGAGTGCCATCAGGGACCCTTTTGCAATTTTATTCTTTAATGTTTGTATTGATATTGCAAGTGGCATTTACTATTCCTCACTCCTCCGTCGCTCATTCAACTTGCAGAATCTGCTCATCGAAGTACTTGCTCATCTCATAAAAAAAGCCATCATAATATGATCAAACAACAGCAGTGTATCATCAGCACTAATAACCTTGGATACTCTTTCATTAATTTCCCGTTCCATTGTGCAGTTTGTAGATTCTTCGTACCCTGTAAGACTGAAGTACATATGTCTGAGGATTAATTTTGGACATTTAACAAAATTGACATATTATTTAATAAATTCCTTTCTCTTTCGATCAGATGTATTTCCCGGTTGAATACTTAATATGAAGTTCAGGGTATCAATACTCCCACCATAAGCAACGCGATATAATGTTATGTGTTTTGACAGCCGTAGATTTTTCAAATACTTGCGCCTGCGATTGTCAATACAAAAGTTGTCAAGTTCGATGAAAGTGTTGCCAGGAGTATCCTTCATTGTTTCGTTTAACATTTTATACTCCCCTTTTACATTGGACTCTTCAAGTGGCTCGATGAATGAAAAACTTGAATCACCACTATTGCCTTTTTCTCTTGATTGGTATGTGTTCTTATCTTTTTTTATTGTAGTATGGCTGAATATTCGTTGTTACTAATGACCTTAATAGTTTTGTGTAAACGATAACACTACACTATTCTACATAATCAATCCGTTTTTTTCCCTTTTATCACAATGGCCCATTCGCCTTTTCATCAAACCATCACAACGTTTACATTTATAATATATTCTACTATATTTTGTCCGTCTGTCCGTCAAATTATGTCTTTTACGCCAAGCAGTGGGTTTGTTAGCAAAAGAGGGAATAAATAGCGTGTAACTTGTTTAGATTTACCTTTCGACTACTGGACTTGTTTCTGTAGTTTTTTCATATACATATTGTACCCGTTTTCCTGCGCCTGTCTCTTGCCATTATGGCTGAATCAACATCAGTAGCATGTTTAAGTCAGGATTCGTAAAGTTAGAGAGTACACAGTTGACAATAGTATGAGCACTGCCATCATCAATGCCAGTATTGCACAACACATTTGTAACAGAATATCATTCTTTCACATTTCTCACACATAATAAATGTATTTTAATTGCCTATATCTGTCGATTCATCCAACAATATTCAATAGAACTCAGACTCATTAGTTTTATCAAGAAGATTGTCGTTTACTGGTTAATTCCAGTTTCTTTTTCAGCTTTGAACATGTTGCACATTCGATCGTCATGCTTTTGACCACTTTGTTGTTCTCTTGCCAGGGTACATTAGCTGCTAATCTGCTAGGGTTTCAATGCCAATTATATTAGTACACATTACTTAATTATTTTATAACGGTGTCAAAAGATGACATAATCATTTAATTATTTAAAAAAAGGACTATTCACTGTTTAGAATATGCTTTGCACGTATTCGCGTATGGTGTGTCTTGGCTTTCGACTATAGCCAATAATATATATATATATATATATATATATATCCGGTATAAATAGTGCGAAAACACGTTTAAAAGATTGAAAAGTAAGCCGGATTTCGTTTATGCTTTTAATTGTGGAACCGAGGGAAATATTTAAAATGTAATTAGAGAGTTTAGATGAATACGCAATAAATGGAAACGGTCAAGTAATCAGCGCCGCAGAAACCCACGCCATCTTTGAAGAAAGATTTGCACAGTTTTAAAAGAAATGTAAGTATTCCATGGTATCTATGGTCATTATTTACTTGCTGTTATTTAAATTTTATGATTGAATGTGAGTCGATCGGGCTTTTAGTGAATGCATTTCATTACATAAAGACATTAAGTGTGGGGTTTGAGAAGTTAATTTGTTTTCATCACGTCGAGCAAGTCCACCCTCTCACATGTTAAATGCTTTGTTTTACCTTTTGTGCTTAGCGTTTAGTTTCTTATAATCGTGTATAAACATAATATTTTGATAGTAGTAGTGTTTGATCAAACACTGTGTTTGATATTTTCCATTGCTTATTTTATTGCATATTGATATTATGATTAAAGGTTCCTCTCATTAGGTTGTTCTATGATTCAGATAAGCACTTTCCCTTAAACCCGAAGAAAGCAGTTATAATTGATTGTTTTTTGTTGATGTTTGTGTTTGTTAATTATAACTTGTTGGTTAGAAACTTAAAATTAAAGACCTTAATGTAATAAGGCTTTAACAAAAATGGTTAGAAACTTAAAATTAAAGACCTTAATGTAATAAGGCTTTAACAATAAGGTACTTATTCAATTACTTCTTTTTATAGTGTTCTTGAAACATATTTTACAATTATATGTTAATTGTTCAAGAAATTTTACTAGTGATCACTGGTAACTTATAGTTTTCTTGAAACAGTATTTTACAATTAGGTTGTAGCAGGAATGATAATTATTAATAAAGTTTTGTTTATGTTTATTTTCAATATCATAATCCAGATATTGATTAGTTATAAATATTGCCGATACTACCTAGTACTGACACTCTTTGTCTTGTAAATAAATTACCTTTGAACATCTATTTTAAAGTTTGGAGCTATTTTTTATGGTTTTGTTCGTTTTACAACAATATGTTTTATATTTGAGCTAGGACCTTTATTCTGGTTAGGTTGGGCATGTTATTTTGAGGTATTCTTTAAAAGAAATCAGCTTCGTGATATAAAACTGTGTAATAGAGCGTGGAGCTAAACATGATACCTTTAAACCTATATATTGAGCTTTGAGCTATGTTCCAATAGAGTTCCTTTTGGAAAATTTATTTGACTCGGAGTGAGTTGCGCTTTGAGCCATATTCTAGCAGGTTTGAGCTTCTATATACATTCAGTGAATTTGGCCTTGGACGTTTACTCCTTTGGAGTCTTGTAGTGTATTTGAGTCTCAGTTTCGGGTTGTATACTGGAGCCATATTCTGGTCGAGTTGAGCTCACAGGAGCTATAATCTGGTAAGCTTGAGTGGACCGGTAAATACATATAGTAGTGTTTAGAGCAAAAAACTTTGAACTAAGATCTAAACTTCAGTAGTGTTGTGGTTGGAGCTATAGTTTCGTGGAACTGAGATTGGAGGTGTATTTTGGTGGATTTGAGGCTGGAGCCTTATTTTGGAGTTGTCTGTCCTCGGACAATACTCTGGTTAAGGTGAGGGTAAAGTAATGAAATTGTGTAATTGATAGTTTACGTCTATATTGTTTATGTTTTACACTACATTACTGGCTTACAATATAATGCTGGCTGTTGACCTCCACCAAGTCAGTGAAAGTTTGCCAGCTGGTGCTTGAGGGAGGCAATGCGTACCAACATGTTTGCTTTTCCTGTTTTTAGTGAGTTCTCATGTACGTTTTTGAAAGACTTTCTTGTTACTTGTACTGTGCAATTCTCATATATCTGACAATGTTTGCCACTCACAGATCAATGAAACTTGCCTAAGCGTCTAAAGTTCAACGACAAGTGATTTCTCCGTAGTCTTTGCTCGTAAAAAGCGTAAGGAAACGAAACATTATGGTGTTCCGTTATGTTGCTATTGTAATTCACTATGACGGACAGAAACGTTACATATTTGATAGCCATCACAGAGGCAATGATGAAATAAGTTTTGAATTGGAGTCATGTGTTTTGAGTTTTGTTGTAATTGTTCCAAGATTCGGTTTCATTTATTTGTAAACTGGTTGACATGTATGCATTTTAAGTCAGGAAATCAATAACATTTAATATATTTTGGATTTTAGGTACAGGGTAAGTCACACCTAGAAGAGTAATATGTGTAGGCAAAAAATGCAAAAAACAAAATGTTACAATTAGTAAACTATGTATCCATGAATTATGGACCTTTGTTGGTAGTTTCGAATGTAACGCCGGACACCAGATGGACGGAAAAGACAAAATAAACCAGTTTTCGGCCGCTTGATAGACTTACATGACCAAAACATAATTAGATTACTAACCATTCAACAAATAACGTTATAGAAATAGAAAGAAGCACAATTTTACATGCACCGAGGTCATTTATTTGCAATAAAGCACAGCTGTCACCAGACACCATGAACAGACAAACGCGGTGCATGTTTAGATCTATAACCCAATAACCATTCTATTATTGATTTCAAAAAGCTTAAATCCTATATGTTACCCTCTGTATGTGCGTTTAACCCATTAACTACCTTCTGATGTATGTTATGATGCTTGCAGCATGTCAGCATGGTATGCGGGTGATGTGGGTTTAGTGTAAGCATGCACCATTTGTTTTGCTTTAAAGAGCTAGTAACTTAACATGCTTGCACATAACCTCATCCTTGCACGTTTTGTATTCGGTTTGTAAATTTTCAGCACTAGTGTTTCAATATATATTATATAATTTTTAAGCTTTTTGACTGATGTGAAATTATATGGAAGACATAAGATACACTCAACCATAATTAGTTATAACAGAAAAAAATCATCTTTCAAATACAAGTGTTCTATTTTAATTTCTGAAAACTTTTCAACATCAATATCTCATCTTTAAAACTCTTATAACGCCGTTTCATGAAGGAACATGTTTAATAATAAATTTATAGGTAAACCCCAAGAATATAATGATTTGGGATCCTAATTCCATCTGCAGACGAAGGACTACAATTCAGAGTACCTAATGCAAACTTTTCAAAGATAAGATGCAGTTATTGTTATCACACAGTCTGCCTTAGCAAAAAAGGGTTTACAACTGTGTGAGCATAGTTTCATAATAAAAAGCATCATTGTACTTAAACAGGAAACAAACAAAAAATAGAAGAAATGAACAACGAAAAGTAAACTCTACAAGAAAGGGACATCATAGGCTGGAGCATCCCTAGACAGCAGAAAAAGCGGTTTTAAAGATAACATGTCTCTGGAAAATTTTCATAAAATAAAAGCACTGAAAGTTTAGTTATGTAAGGAGGCCATTTTCAACCTTATATTGTGTATGAGGAATTCATCACCAAAAAACAAGAAGGCAAGTACTTTTCAAAGTATTGTCGTTGTATCCACGGTTTAAATAAAATCCAAGAAATTCAGCGAGTCTATCTGCCCAACTAGCTGCTGAAAACATTTTAATTTTACGAATTTTCTTTAAAACATCATAAAAATCGGGATGAGCAATAATAAATGCAATCAGCGATTTGAGACTGCTAGTGTACTTTATATTATAATGACCATTATCGAATTTAGGGAAAGGTGTCCTAAATATTTATGATATCTGAAACCCTGTTTTAGAAGTTTTTCCGTCATAAGTTTATTGCGAGAGCTGAATTTTTTCACTTATCTACAAAATCTAGCCAATTTTATCAACTATGCAATAAAAAACCATTTGATGGTGAACTAGGAACATCTCCATCTACAGAAGGGTAATTAATTATTTTGAAATTAAAATCATCACGTTTATCATAAAGTCTGTATTCTCCAGTTATCTGGGCTTTTTTGTTGTCATCGTTTCCCATAAAGGCCTTCCAGTCCTTGGGGTTTTTTTTGTTTTAGGTCCAGATATCAAGAATGTTGGCGTCGACTCCTTTCTGTTGCGTTTTAATGACTTGATTGAACCGGGATTATAGGTATCGGTTACAAAGTCAACACGAACATATTTTGGAAGGTGATTGAAAACTAGACTCTGCAAGCTCTTCAAATGTTTCAGACACCGACGGTAGACCTGGAAGTGTTGCGTTATTGTCAAATATGTGCGCAACATTTTCACGTGGGTGAGTTGTTGTAAGTTCAATGGTTGATTTCAGTGAATGCATCAGTTTTGCTTTGTTAGTTTTGACAGGCATTCCGTCAGCAGTTGCTGACCCATTAGGTCAAATCATAGGAAAAGCTTGTTAGCATTCTACAGGTCACATTTAAGACTGTATGTTCAGGAATCTTAGTCAGAATGTTTATATTGATTAGCTCTAGGCCAAGTTCGAATCTGGGTCATGTGCGGTCAAAAACTAGATCACACTAGAGGTCACATTTATAACTGTATCTTCATGAAACTTAGTCAGAAAGTTTATATTAATAATCTCTAAGTCTAGTTTGAATCCGGGTCATGTGCGGTCAAAAACTAGGTCATTAGGTCAAATCATCGGAAAAGCTTGTTAGCACTCTAGAGGTCACATTTATGACTGTATGTTCATGTAACTTAATCAGAATGTTTATATTGATTAGCTCTAGGCCAAGTTTGAATCTGGGTCATGTGCGGTCAAGAACAAGGTCACCAGGTCAAATAATAGGAAAAGCATGTTAATACTCTAGAGGCCACATTTATGACCATATGCTCATGGAACTTGATCAGAATGTTATTTTTGATGATCTTTATTGGATCAGGTGAGCGATACAGGGCCTTCAGGGCCCTCTTGTTTAGTTTGTAAGTTTTGTAATTCTCAGTATACACCGTCGGATGATTTTCTAATAGGTAAGTCGTTAGAGCATCGTTAGTCTTTCGACGTTCTGAGATATTTGTGATTTCTTCGAGTCTGAACTTTCATGGGATATATGTCTCGTGTTTTTCTATGTACTTTCTACGGCAGGCTTGATGATAGTGCACCTCCCCTGCCACTAAATCCTGATCTTGAATTTTACAAATCAGTACATTATCACATTTGTCCGTAGCAGCATCTTAATGGAATTATCGGCGCTCTTTGTTACACATTTTTTCTGAATTGCTTTTCGCCCTTCATCTTAAATGTTTGTTTATCACCAAACAACCATAGGTCTGCCGGAAACAAAACTAGACTGCATGAAGAATCAGAATAATATCGTCTTCGCTTCGACGTACTTGGAAAATTTTCGTCTGTGGTACAGTACGTGTAGAATTTGTTGAGTCCTTTTTTGAAATTATTCTAATATTTGTGAAGAGCTGACAACATCGTATATGTGTTCCATGTCGTTATTGATCAAATGTGTCTCGCAAGCTTTTAAAAATATTTTCAAGTCTACTTTTAGGACAAATATAGCTTAGTCTTTTTATAGCAAATTCTTGCAGTTTGTCAAATTCTATTTCTGTCAAACCACCAATCTGTTCATCTACAGTGCTTTCGAAATGTGCGATACAAAGTTTACTACTTTTATCGGCGGAAGAGCTCCTTTACAAATTATGTTGACCTTTCAATTGCACTGGTTGCTTCATCTTTGATCATCTTGAACTGAAAGTTAATATTACATAAATTTAAAACTCATCAACACAAACAGATTTACCTGTTTGTGCAAATTGTAAATAATGCCGTTTTGCTGCAAGTACAAATGCAAGTCTAAGAAATTATTCACTTGAATTGTAATTTACAGGTATGGTTGTTTCATTAAATCCCTATATGTTTTCATTTCGGCAAAAAACAAGTACTACTTTTGTGCAATTTTGCACTTATAGTCAGTCACAATATGTGTGTATGTCTATTTGATTTGATTCTTATGAAATAATACGATTTAAACAAAATTCTGAAATAAAATGGTGTTTGCATACGAAAAAACAACAACATTTTCTTGACCGTTACGTTAGATAATAAACAGACTTTAACCTAACTTGTTTATCCAGTTGACATAGAGAAGTCTTCTGTAAATTTTCTATAGTGACATGGCATATTCATATCCATGGGCAGTTTCTTTGCTGTTTCAATAATCAAGAAAGTATTGTACGTCATAAATATAAAAGTGTATTTATTTTTCCATACTTATGTAAAACAAACTACAGAAACAAGCTCGGTAGCAAACACTTTAAACATAAACCCGGTTTAATGGCACTGGGTAAACGCCAAAGACACAGAACACAAAAACAAAAAACAAACAAACATGAAACATGGAAGAACAGCACATTCCTGATTTATTAGTTGTAGAAATATATAATAATAATTTTATAAACGAGTGTAATCCTAATTGCTTCTACTATCTTTAGCGTATGAGATCGAACACGATTAATCAATTTCGCTTCCTAGATTGCGTCTGCAGTGCAGTAGTCACATTGCGGCTGCGTTTCATTCCGCTACCCGTGACTCCAGCAGAGCATCACGGGGGTCCCTTACAGAGCCAGCCCCTTACAAGAGTTTAAATAATTGTGTTTTTTTAACATTTAATTGTTAACAATTCTACAATATCTATCACCTATATGTTTAAATAGATAATTTTACTACTGTCTAAGTAAAACAGTATGGTAACGTATGTTATATTTCTGGTTTCAAATTATAATTAAAACCAAGATATGTAACGTATATAGCTTCAGTGTTTCATTTGTATCAAATATTAATAAGCATGAATGTCTATTGTGCAAAATATAACTGAAAGTAACATAAATTACAAACGTGTTATTATCACAGTCATTATAAGATTCAAGGGCTTGTTGATAAACAATTCTAAAATGTAAAAATATGGCATTCCTCTTTTATCACACACTGTTTAACGTAATTTTACCTGTTAAGTACTCTGTGTTAAATATTATTTGTAAACAAATCATTATTTGTAAATTACAGTTGATTAGTTACGTAATTTAAACCATTTCTTACTGTTTAAACTATTAGTAAACCAAAACGAATGAACTTAACGACGGTGATTTAATATCTTTATACCTCATATGCGTTCCAAAAAAAAATTGAAAAAATAAAAAATAGACTAAGGTTCACGAAGTTTCAATGGCCGTAAATCTGTTACGCCCCATCCCTCAGAGCGTAAACATAGCTCATTTTGTGGCGTTTTGCATAAGCTTTTGGAAAATCATATCCTTCAAAATTCGGGGGGGGGGGGGGTCGCAGGACCAATTGGCAGCTAAAGGCCTATATATTTTACTTGTTTTAAGCTGTCGTTTTCGCATACAAAGACAACTCAGGGACAACTATCTTATATCAGTACATGTTTTAAAAAAATCAATGGAAACGAAAAAAGCATTTTAGAGTGCAAGTATAGTTTGCAATTCAGTCTAATGGTAAATTTGCAAACAGTCAAACGAGAAATGTCTGCAATTTGTCTTTATGTGATAATTCTAAAGTGCAGGTCTGGCATGGTTTAGTATTTCAAAAGAGGAGAAATTTGACACTAATATCCTGATTTCTAGACATCGTATGTCAATTTTGAGAAGAAAACGCTTAAATCTCTGTTTCAGTCAATATATGTTTCAAGTTTTGGTGAGCTAATGAAATTATTAAAAAAACTCATTCGAAACAATATGTTACCAAGTTGTATTATGAGGGTGTATTAAAGTTGCCTTTGGGATTCGACGAAACGTTTTGACAAAGAAAAATGACGAATATTCTTTACTCAGAGTATTTGTTCCTGCCAATTGGAGTTCAGATGATGTATTGTTAAGTGTTGGGTCTCTGATATGAAATTGATGAAACTGTCAGTAAACATTTTGAGCTTGAAATATAAACTGAATTATTGACATGTGTGGCGAAGCTTCTCTTTAGTTATTCATTTGGCCCCAAACTTGCCACACTGAAGTTGAGAGATACAAAGACATACTTTTCTTCAAACTTTTATGTATTTCTTTTATTAACACAAAGCTAACACAAATGTATAATTTTAATTTATTCAAAAATCCAAAAATTAAGCAATAATCCAATTATGTTTAATATTAAATAAAGATGGTTCACAAATGTCCCAAATAAACTGATATAATGTAAGTCCAGAAAGATCCAACGTTAATTTATCTCTGGCGAATATAAATCACACGGCTTCATATACTTAGTACAAGAGCTTGAAATGCACGAGAATTCCGAGTTACATGCTATCCCGTTTCAACGGAGCAGTCTCCGGCGGAGCAAAGGCACCGTTACAACACACTGGCGGTTCTAATCCATTATGTAAACTTTAGCGGAGCAATGCCGTATAGTAAATATTTAACATGTGAAAATATAGTACATGAAGTGAATAAACCTTTGTAAGAGTTGCATACACAATCTTTAACAATTTTAGTTGTATATAATACTTACATTAAGAAAATTAGTATTTATATTGCAAATATGACTAACGAAGTATAACGGTTATGCATATAGTCCATGTTACTCTCGCGACAATTCGCGACAACATGTCGGTTCCTGCGCACAGGCTACGCATTTCTTCACTGTCAACATTATATTGAAAAACATATAATCTGTCTTAATCTTTGGATCGAAATCGTTAAAGGATTCTTTGGAAAGGGGTGCGATACTTCTATGAAATGATGTCGACGGTTGTTAGTATTAATATAGCAATACATTTACATGCATGGATATAATTAAGACAAACTTACTTTTAAAACGCCATTTACATATACCTGTAGCCATAATTTGACTAGAGATACATTGCGTTACCATAGCAACAGTTTAAGCCATATTCACTTACGTCCTGAGTCTCAGGCTTTAAAATAAGAGCTGATATTTGCAACGTCGTATTTCATTTCACTAATCCAATCGGAAAGCAATATTAAAATAAACAATGACGTGATAATTCCTTACGGGCTATACCCAATGAACGTCAAGTGATGTTTATGCGCAGGATTAGGCGAATGTAAATAGTTGAGTTTGATGTTCACTGATCCCGTAGAACACACAGAAGGAAACTAAACCAACGATCCATGATATGTGCAAGGCGTACAAAATGTCCGCCTGTGATGAGTTTGTGTTGCATGTTTTTCGACTACGTTGTTTGGAATGTTACACCTGTTGATTTATAAAACATTTTACCGAACACTGAAAAACTCTTTGCTTAAATGGTGATTAGGAATTTGATAATTTAATGAGTGTCACTTTGTATCAATATAATTTTATCAATTTTATCTGATGTTATAACATAGTGCAAGCGCCGTTATACTGTGAAGATTAGACAAGTAAATTCAAATACATTATTTTCTTATTTGTTTGTTTGTTGAATATATTTTATTTCTTCATCACGAATACATTTCGAGGAAATGATATTTGTAAAAATAAAGCAGTATTGATGTGTTTGGGGGTTTTGTGTGTTTTTCGTATATGAACAAGTTTTGAATTTTTAGTATCATTGTCGATCCTGCATTATGTTTGTGAACTGATAAAGAAAGCTGTTAATTTGATGTGGCAGGTATATATTTGTTACACTTCATCGCTTCCGTAAAGTGGCGGATCTGTGGTCTAGTGGTAACACACTTGACTGTCGCAGGTTCGTTTCCCGCCGCACCAATTAACAGATACTAATCGTCTTCCGGGAGGAATGTTAAATATGGGTCCCGTGTGACAGTGCTATACACTGGTGCACGTTAAAACACCAGGTTAGGTTGAACCAGGGTTACATTCTATGTGCAATGTGCTCCAAAATCCTAAAATGACTAACAATCTTATCGGAGCACTCGCCCGAGTGCACGTATAAATAAGCTTACACACAACCTCTACCATAGCCTCCAGGTTTTATCAGTTCACGCATACGGGCGCAATCAACGGATCAAGATCCGGATCAAATCAAGCGATCATAAACAATCGGCTCCTTTCACATCTGACGCATGTTTCTTCAATTAACATTTCACACAGTACAGTATCCTCTTTGTGCTTCTCATTGCGCTGTTACATTTTTCCGGTTACAACTTCATGTTGCGTGACTAAATTATCTAAATATTTGACGAAGATGATACTGCCTTGTAATGCGAGACAAATTAAAAAAACCAAGGTGTTTTTTTGAATAGTATGTAACGGCCTACCAGAAACAAGGCGGTTTGTCATGAATTTAGCACATAAACTAACATGAACGTAGTTTACTGGAGTGTCTTTAGAAGTTCAGTTGTATAACACTATTTTCACCATTGTTTGTTAGTATTATATGTTCGCTATGACAACAAACTTTTCTGACAATTGAACCTCTCAAAATACACGTTTCAAAATATTTTGCCGCAATATCAAGGAGATATGCGTGTTTCGAAAATAAACATGATAACTTCGCCAGAAGCGAACAGAAGTGTTTTTTATTTCACTGTTTACGGACTGACACTCGTATCTCTCATGATGTATTAATAAGAGTTGTCTCTTAAATTTAAATTGATTAAACTGTCAGTGAACTAATTGTGCATACAAATTTAACTGATATATTGACAATATTGTTCCTGGGCATTGGCAGCGAATTAGTTTCTGTCGAAAGTTTATTCTTATTGACATCTCTATCTTGTGTTTAGTTACAAATCATTACATCTTTATATCACTGAAAAAATAATTAAAGAGGGAATTGAAAAGGAAATATGGATTATAAACTAGGCTAGAATGTTATTAGGTCAAGAGTTTCGGTTAAACTATTAGGTCTTTGTTGCAATTAAAAATTGAACGTTTGCGTGCAAACATCGTTTAAACTGACCTATACAATCATCTATAGGATGGCGCACATTCCGGGCTAGTATTTGAGTTTTATTTCCTTGGCTTACACTTACATTTCTTCATGGTTTAAGAAAAAGAATCGTCATATCATTTGTTTTATAGTTTGCATCATTGTTATTCCTAGTTATATTTTCTCTTCCAGTATTTAAAATTTTCCAATAGGTAACACGCTACAACAAATAAGGTTTCATGAATCGAATAACATTTTCTAGCACTATTACACCTTATGTCGATGCGACCGAACAATAATTTAAACTCCGCCTTCTGTTTCCGTTACTTTAGTCATATTAGTAATAAAACAAGTGGTATTACAAGTACAAGCCCAGTAGCCTACACTAACCAATATCCTGTTAAATGGCCCAAGTATGAAGGCCAAAGAGACACTAAAAAGGACAGACGTCAGAAGACAGCAAACATTTTAACAAATATATCGTTATCAGTATAATGGTTGGATGACCGCCTATATACGGTTAGAAAAGAAACTAAGTAAAAAAATAACGGAGGTCATACGAGTGCTCAGCATCACACTTGCCTCCAAATTTACCTGAACGATCAAACATGTATGTGTCATCCGTATCAGCATCAACAAGACTCACTGGTATTTTAACATAATTCCACATTTTAACCTGTCTCAGCTGACCCGATATTTTCGAATAAACTTGTGTCAAACATTTAAACAACAATTATAACATAACTATTTTAGTAACCCGTCAAAAACGATTCTAAATTATTTAACCTTAAATGCCGCTATTTGGTTAAATTTCTAGCAATAGAACAGTATTGCCGATTTGTGATATTTGTGATATATTTAGACCTGTTGTTCTATTTAAAGTCCTTTCAAGAAAACGGACCTAAAGCAATTGAACGATTTGCCAAAATCAAAGAGAACATCCAATACTACATGAATGCTACAGGGACGCACCCACACGTCAGGACTGTAAACGAAGACTCGGATTAGAAATATACATATAATTAAATATATATTAATACAAATAAATGAATAAGACGACTATCTAATAACACTCTAAGTTAGAAAGATTACTAAATAGCAGGTCATTGTTATTTTATCAAGGAGGTACTTGTATTTGTAAAAGACGTTCCATTCCATAGAAAAATGTTAAATTCAGTTAACTCGAACGCATCGGTATATACAGTTTTTTGGATATCGCTCTGGTATAGTAGACTAAACATACGTAATTTATCCTTAAAGATGCACACCTATTCCCAAATTAGATTTACAACAATTAATAATGTTGCTTTAATATACCAAAAAGGATGAATAAATGTTAAAAACAATGGTTCTTATGAAAGATGCCGAGTTTAATTTTGAAAGAAACTAGCATAAAACACGGTATTTCTACCTTATGAGACTATAGTAGACCACAGTAAATATTTTAGCATTCATCAATCATTTAATATTTTTGCGCCTTCTGCTATTAAATACACGATTACAGTCGTGTTATCAGTTATTAATATTCTCCATAAATTAATGCATTACTAAGTAAGTAAAGATTTATAAGTCGAAATTGATGTTTTTTTATTTATGTGTATGCATTGATTTTTTAAATTATCTGCCATTTGATGACGTCACGATGGGATAGTCGATAACAGAACCAGTTGATCAATTTTCAGCGATGGAATGCGATATAAGGTACAGAACAGACTTCATGTCTTTAAAAAACATTAATTTATTCATGTCGAAAACATATTTCGTATCAATTAATCCAAATTGCCGCGCCTCGACTTAAAAAATCGGTTTGTCACATATTTTCGCGACTTTCGTGATTGTTTAGAATTGAACATTGATCAAGCCCAGTCGCGAATATATGTTTGCAAACCCTTTTTTAATGTTATAGTATTAAATTTGACACATATCTAAATATAACAGCTGTTATGTTTTCATGTTTATATTCTTCTGTTTGCGGCAAAACAGAATTTAGATGTGTTCCTGAAAGCCATATAACTGGCTATGATGAACTGTGACCTGGCAAACGACTGGCATTAAAGTGAAAAGGACACAAAGTTGAACTATTGCAGCTAAAATAATTATTGTGGAACAATAAATAATTTTAAGAACATTCACATATTTGACCAGGTGATTCCATTGTCACCTTTCTGTAGCATCAATTAGATATCATGTTTTGTTTGTACTATATAAAATAATCAATATTCCAGGTGCATTGACATTCACGATCACTACAACTCATCATCAAGTTCCGATTTCACTATGTCGTGCACTGATTTGCTAACGGAATTTCCGTAATAACTTGATAGATGCTAGTTTTGTCTCGTCCTATCTTTGGCATTTGCTAAGATGCTTAGCCCGGACTGGCACCAAAGTAAATGGCAATATATAGTATTTTTAAAATCAACCTTAAAAGTTTTTTCTGTTTAACATTACATAGTTAGTCAATACCATTTGATATGAACACGTTGTGACATAATATATAAGAGTTTAAATCTCGCCCCTATGTAAATACATACATGTAATATACATCCACAATAGTTGTTTTACCGCAGTGGGTATACAAGTATAAACACGATGTTGCAGTGAAAAGAAACTCACCTTGCGGCCTTATAAAAGAAACTTTGTCTTTGTAAATAAATGGAAACAACATGGACTAACCCAGCAGAGTGAATGTACAAGGTCATGCTGCAAAATTACTGCAGTTAATGTGCAAATGTAAAAATAATATTATTAGCAAAAATTAATGTGTTCCTATGAGCGATTTTCAACAGTACATTTCTATTTTTCGAATTTCCCGTAGGAAAATCTATCCTTAAACGGTCCCCAGGTTATAACATTTTAAACGAAGATATGTTTACTTTGTTCTTGCTATTTAAAATGAGGATAGCTTTCGGCAAAAACATCCATCAAAATGAGAGCAATTTCTAAATTAATAATGGTAATGGCACAGGAATTGCATTGCACTATATGATGACAGTAAAATAAACACTTTTGCGTTTCATAACTTTAATCATCGTTTATTTCTATAATATTTCTCAAAGTACATATGAAAATGTAAAAGCTTTGTTATAAAGAGATATGCTTTGGGCATCAAGCTTGCGAATCTTATTTATATCCAAAATGCTGTTGTTGTTTTTAAACTAAATTCCATTCTAAGACTAAGTTTGAAAACGTGACAGACTGGAAATGTTAAGACAGCTGATACTTAAATCTCAATATAAATTACAGTGCACCCCTCAGTCAGCTCTTACTTAGCTTTCACTTATCAAGGCGGTAACCCAATGAACCCCTCGGTCAGCTCTTACTTAGCTTTCACTTGCCAAGGCGGTAACCCAATGAACCCCTTGGTCAGCTCTTACTTAGCTTTCACTTACCAGGGCGGTAACGTAATGAACCCCACAGTCAGCTCTTACTTAGCTTTCACTTATCAGGGCGGTAACCCAAACATATACCAATTGCGACAATCTAATAACATCGTTATGTTAGTTGTCGTTTTGCAGTTTGTCCTTGATATATATGTCTTCTAACACTGTCTTTATTAAAATGCTAATAATGATTATTTTTTACTGTCCCCGAAATTTATCTTGTTATACTTCATAATTATTTTAACCATATAGTTTTAAAATGTGATCTTAACATAGAGCAAACATTGCAAAAACCATCACAAATCGTTTGATTCATATGTCGGTATACACATTTCGGCTTTGATTTATATGTCGGTATACACCTTTCGGCTTTGATTCATATGTCGGTATACACCTTTCGGCTTTGATTCATATGTCGGTATACACCTTTCGGCTTTGATTCATATGTCGGTATACACCTTTCGGCTTTGATTCATATGCCGGTATACACATTTCGGCTTTGATTCATATGTCGGTATACACCTTTCGGCTTTGATTGATATGTCGGTATACACCTTTCGGCTTTGATTGATATGTCGGTATACACCTTTCGGCTTTGTTTTATATGTCGGTATACACCTTTCGGCTTTGATTGATATGTCGTCATACACCTTTCGGCTTTGATTGATATGTCGGTATACAACATTCGGCTTTGATTGATATGTCGGTATACACCTTTCGGCTTTGATTGATATGTTGGTTTACAACATTCGGCTTTGATTTATATGTCGGTATACACCATTCGGCTTTATTTGATATGTCGGTATACACCTTTCGGCTTTGATTGATATGTCGGTATACACCTTTCGGCTTTGATTTATATGTCGGTATACACCATTCGGCTTTGATTGATATGTCGGTATACACCTTTCGGCTTTGATTGATATGTCGGTATACACCTTTCGGCTTTGATTGATATGTCGGTATACACCTTTCGGCTTTGATTCATATGTCGGTATACAACATTCGGCTTTGATTCATATGTCGGTATACACCTTTTGGCGTTGTTTTATATGTCGGTATACACCTTTCGGCTTTGATTTATATGTCGGTATACACCATTCGGCTTTATTTGATATGTCGGTATACACCTTTCGGCTTTGTTTTATATGTCGGTATACACCTTTCGGCTTTTTTATATGTCGGTATACACCTTTCGGCTTTGTTTATATGTCGGTATACACCTTTCGGCTTTGTTTATATGTCGGTATACACATATCGGCTTTGTTTATATGTCGGTATTCACGTTTTGGCTTTAATTGATATGTCGGTATACACCTTTCGGCTTTTTTATATGTCGGTATACACTTTTCGGCTTTGATTTATAGATCTAATTTAAGAGTAACGCATGCGAAACTTAGTTCAACAAAACAGAACAGTTCTGAAACTGAGCGAAACCTATTCGCTTTTGTTTTCCAGAACATCAATCTGGAACAGAAATAGAACATTTGTAGAACACAAACTCGTTCAAAATGTGTTCGTCAAATATTGTTGAACAGTCATAGAACACTTTAATACCAAATTCGGTTCAACAAATGTTTTCAAATGTTTTGAAATGGAGTCCAGTGACATTTTTCGATATGTTTAACTTAGTTTCGCGTAAGTAACTTTTAAATTAGATCATATGATGGTAAATGAAAAAAATAAATATTTCTTTTGATTTAAGGTTTATAAAAATATATAAATATATTGGATAAAGTTAACCATTGTGCAGATGACGACCTCAATATCGACAAGCCTCATTGTCGTCATTACCTTTATTTCCCTCACATTTTGCATGGTGTTACAATTTAGTTGAGTTGCAGTGTAACACACCACTGACTTTATGACGGATTAAAAGGTGCAACCGGACTTAAGTGCGGGAATAGTTGGTTCAAAAGACCCATAAGTTGGATAACCGGTTGATGTAGGAATTGTTTTGTTTTTTTATAAATAATTCACAATCAGTTCTAGACATTAACCAGGGGTAGTTTATTTTAAGACAGCTACATTAAAATAACCTTTATGACAGTCATATTAAACGACACATATTTGTTATAATTGTAAGAGAGAGAGAGGGGGGGGGAGAGAGAGAGAGAGAGAGAGAGAGAGAGAGAGAGAGAGAGAGAGAGAGAGGAATAAAGAGAGAGAGAGAGAAAGAGAGAGAAAGAGTGAGAGAGAGGGGGGAGAGAGAGAGAGAGAGAGAGAGAGAGAGAGGAATAAAGAGAGAGAGAGAGAGAGAGAGAGAGAGAGAGAGAGAGAGAGAGAGAGAGAGAGAGAGAGAGAGAGATGATAAGTATACATAACAAATCAGCCTCTTTTCAACCTAGCTAGTTATCATGAAAAGACCACAGACTAGATTTTAGTGACAAAAAGATAACATTTATTTGCTGGAAAAAGTTTGATCGTGCAAATATTACGGGAAAATATTCAAAAAAGCAAATAATTGATGTATTAGTACATTTTCTTATGCATATAAAACAATTATTTGCCCATATGAATAATATGTTAAGGTGCTGATTGCTATAGCTTTCGAGCGTTGGGTGGGGGATGTTAAAATATATAATTTGTTTATATAATGCTTGGCCGTGTATCCTTAAGATGATTTTTTTAGCACATAAATATATGTTTCGTTGCATTGTCGCGTTTTAAGTGTTATTATTTTAATAGGTTTATGGACCTTTAATGAAATTCATTAACATTTATTGTTTCATTAATTAATGCGTTCATAAACTGAAGGTGGTTCATGAACTGTGTTAAAGGTCAGTGTGGTGTGGGTTATGGACTGCGTTTGGTTTATGAAAGTCATGACATATGTATTCTTGAACTCTTTCATAAATAAGAAAAAGCCGCTATTATTTTTTAAGATTACACATAAATTTGTTAGTATAAAACGAACGACTGTTTTTTCTTTATACAAGAGACACCGTTCACATTCTGTCTATAGACTTATAAATATCCATTTTGATGTAGACAAGACGGAATTACCAGTCGCTCACTTCAATATACAGTGTTGTTTTTATGACATTAGGATCGAATTCCGAATATAATGCTATTACTGATATTAAAGGTATAAAAACAAAATGTGTATAGAGTTTCTAAAAACCATTAAATGCTATTGATTAAAGGGTCAACCTAGACATATTCGTACTATATTAATATTATTTGTCTATGCCATTATTATAGTTCAATAAAACGAAATCTAGGCTTATGAATACGAACGGTCTCAAGTCCTAGTCTAGACTCAGACTCAGTAAAGTAATTTTAAAATAATTCAAAGAATCATCTCAATTCACCCAAAAGGACTGTTTCAAAATACATGCAAAGAAACTTTTCCAATGTTGAGTTTTAGCATGGCACATGTTATATATAGGATGACATTATGTCAAATGGTTACAAAAATAGCAACTTTGATCATTAATATTCAACTAGAAAAAAAGTTGCAATAAAATTATGCTTTGCAGTTTAATTACTTGAGTTTGAATCCAGACATAATACTGTTTGCAATTATGGCCTAGAATTTCTCCAGGTGAGAAACGGTTTTGATTGATAGGAATACGTTATGAAAATTGCCGGGGGTAGAAAAGTAACGAAAAGGCGTTATTTCCTACTTTTTGGAGCAATGTAACGCACTGTTGTTAAGCAATTATCACTCAATTACCCCATTCGTGAGCGATCGTAACCAATGTGCGGATCAATCAATTTTCCTTTCAATAGTGTAGGTGTTTCGCATTAGCGTATTAAATAACTTGAGGATATCCCAGCAGTTAAGGATTTGTCAACCATTAATGTTTAATCATTTACATTACACATACTTTTAAAGTGTTCAGTACCAGCAGTGTTGGCATATTATTTGGATGAAAAAGAAATGTGGAAACCAGCTAAGTTGTATCATTTGTTATGTAAGTTGTTACAATATTATTATATAATAGTGTTTTTCTGTAAGTTTTATAAGTGTCTGTGCTGCCCTATTTGGAGCCATATGCTTATAAGTAAAATAAAGTTGCAAAAGTTGTCAATTTCTAGTGCAAACATTTCGAAAAGAATTTGTCGGCTCTTGTGATACAAAGCCATAATAAAAACACGCGAATACAAACTGCATACACGAGATACCGGTGAACTTTGCATGTTAACTAAATCGAAATACTAGTTTGTAATTGCTATAGTTTACCACAATTAGGTGTTAAATAACATCACTTTATGTTAACTATTACGACGGTACGGTTGTCTACATTTGGTAGCGCTTGTTCGGGTTTTCTTGTTAGTGGAATACTCTGATGCCCAACCTTGGTGGACACGCGCTCGACGCCTTCTAGAAATCTGTGGCGAATATTCTCAGAACTCTATGTGCAGGTAGCGACAGGGACCAAGGTGGCTTAGAGGGACCTTCATGAGCGGGGCTGCCTCCGCAAGCGCTAATCAGATCTAGATCACTATGCTGTCGTGGTAGAGTATATAAAGATCAGGCGAAAAATCTGTTAATCCAACTTTGGTTAAGTGCAACATTAGTTGGCAACTGCATTTTCGCAGATCGCCATGTTATTATTGTCGCATTTTAAAATTTTCGATCTTGCAATTACTTAAAGGCTATGTCAATAAATAGAAGCGTGTATATGCTCAGTAAACAAGGCTTAAACGATGATTCAGTTGTTCAAACTTTGGTTAATACAGCATTAGTTTACAACTGGGTTACGTCCACCGCTTTGTCATTTTAAAAGTGTTTTCATTGACATCTGATTACAGCAAATGACGAACATATCATAACTAATAATATCATCAAATGCAGGATCTGTTTAAGAATACCGTTAGAATACGATGCGTAAACATTCCTCAAATACAAACATTAGCAATAAACATCTGCACTGGAGACTAAATGTGTTACTATATGCTTGATTATTTCTATATATCTTAAATGCGTTTTCGAACTTGCCCTTTACAATAAGACTTGTGTACAAAGCCGGCCAACCGGAAATCGAACCCACGACGGTTGCACATTATGCAAGCACTCTTAACACTTATCAACCAAGAACATAATTTTGTATAAAGTATTTATAAGCCTAGATATTTATGCTGTATGGAAATTTCTCGAGGTTTTAACTCTTTCCTGTCAGCTGCCTGTATCCAGCTACGGTGGTGGTTGCGGCTTAAGCGGGGCAGACTATTTATCCATGGCGGGAAGCCCGGAATAGACTTCTATGAAGCTGGGATAACTAACAACTTAACTGGAATTCACAGATCGTTCACTTCTAAAGGGTAAGTGTTTTGAACCATTAGTATGTCATAGTTAAAAATCAATGTTAAAGATGCACTCTTACTCCCAAGAATAAATATCAAAGCAATGGTATTTAGCTCGACTATTGGAAGAAAAAGGAGGGCTATACTACTCGCCCAAGCGTCGGTGTCGGCATCTGCGTCCGGTTAGTTTTAGGGCAAGTTGGGAATTGCTCTGATAAGTCCAATACCCTTCATTCAATTTGCTTAAAACTTCACACAGTTGTTCAGGGCCATCACATTTAGATAACTCCATATTATCCTTTGTACAAGTTATCGCCCACGATTGACTTAGAAACTTAGTTTAAAATTCTACGGCAGGTTGGGATTTTAATAAAAAAAAACTTCTATACCCTTCATTCAATTGACTAAATACTTCGCACAATTTATGACGACCATCTTACAATAGGGTTACATAACTCCATTTAAACCCTAAATACAAATTATGGCCCTTAATTGACTTTTTTCTTTTTATTTCTTTTGACAGGCACATTTTTATATTCTTAACCAGGTTTTCACAATGGGAAAACAAGTTATTAGAATAACTTGTGTCATTTTATGGGGACGGGCTGGTGGGCGGTCAGCGTCAAAGTCACCGTATGTATGTATATACTTTAGCTAGGTTTGACATATAGTGACCAAACTTGGTATATATGAAGAGTTTATGGAGACCTTTTATGGGGTTGTATTTGAGGCCGCTAGGATCAAGGACAAGGTCAAAATTGCTATATAGAGAAAATTGGTTGGTATTGAATAACTTAAGTAAGGGTCGACATATTGCAAGCAAACTTAATATATATAAAGAGTTTATAGAGACCTTTCATGAGATTGTGTTTTGGGCCGCCGAGAGTTAAGGTCACTGTTTATTTTCTTTTATTGCTTTTGACAGGTACATAAATTATTATTGTATTCACTTCTAATTCAAAGCGGTGTAGTCGAGCGCGCTGTCTTACGACAGCTCTTGTTATGAAGTATAAATAGTTTGTTTTGAAAGAAAATTGCAGGAAACACGGTAATCCTGGCTTATTAAAATTGTAGATCACAGTAAATCTTTAAGCACTTACCAATCATTTAATGTTTTATTAGTCAGTTCGTAAAGACAGGGTTACAAACTTGTAATCAGTAATTGATATTTTTCATCAATGCATTATTAAGTAAGAAGTTAAAGGTTTGTCACACTTTATCAATCAACGTTATATGTTAGACTAGATACTGATACAAATATCCAAACCGTTTGTAATTTACATTTAGGTCATTTTGGTATAACTAAAGTCCTTGCAACTTGAAACTCAAAGTCATAGAACGACAGTGTAGACAATGAAATATTCCCTGACGAAAAAAATCCTTGGCGTTGGGCATCAATGTATGAAGTGCTCACATTAAACTTAAAAACATATAGTGAGTAACAAAACACGTGTATTGATAAGTCAATGTGTACAGTTCTAGATGTCATTTGGTCAAGTGAAAGAAAAAGAAAGGAACGTTATAATAGTGTGTGTTTTAGTCGTATTACGAAAACGCCGTCACTTGAGCAAACCAAAAATTAAAAATATATCTTTAAGACACTCTTTTTTAAACTATTCTTTGAAAATTGGCATCATGTGTGTCTCTTCACACAATCATACGGTACTACCTCTGGTGGGCGAACACTTATATTTGTAGACCGCGTTTGAACTGGCAAAAGTTAACGTCGATAGATTTAAATGCGACCACAATGCAATGTGTTGATTACAAAACTGTTCAATGTTGCTGAAACAGAAGTTAAGGTTTTAAAAGGGCAGGATACTACAGGAAGAAAAGGTGCACTGAAGCGGACTGTGATGAACTTGAAAGCTATAAATTTGACAGAAAATGTTAAAACTGGGTTTATTCGAAGTAATATTTGGTTTCAACTGCCAACTTTCTAAAGTTTGTATGTATTTGTAAGCTTATTATTAGCTTAAAAATATATTTGACAGTATTAAGCATTTAATTCTACGAAGGCAGAATGCTACCTATGCTTGTCATGCCATGAGGGCAGTTGGGTGCTACCAAAACAGGACAAGGTGTAGCACTATACCGTTACTCTTTACTTATTAAATGAACTACAATTATGCGAAGGTGAAACGGACTCTCTTCATTCCTATAACAATATTCGAACAACTTTCAAACAATAATAAAGGAACTACCATCACCTAACTATTGATTTTATTTAAGGTGATGTTGTGTTAGGAGCCATCGACAACCCCGACACTAGACCGAAAGTTGCATGCAATTTTCCTAGAGGATCCGAGACAGCAGTCCGGACAGCAAGCGTAGGAAATCATCAGAGTTCACAATACAAAACCGGACGTTACGTGTTGTTATCCAGCAGAATCCGTGACACAAGACCGGAAGTTGCGCATTATGATCCAGCGCATCAAGCATTGTTTTAACGACGTGAGTTAATGGCACAGACGTTACCCATCCAGCCCAGATATTGTGTGCACTTATCAAGCTGAGGCCGCGTGACAAAACCGGTATTGTGTAACCGTGATTACAGACCCGAAACGTCGTATAATTATCAAATAAAATTGCATATCCGAACCGGAAGCACCGTACTGAGATGCAGCATCATCCGTGATACCAAACCGGACGTTCAGTACAGGTATTAAACAGAAACCATGATATCACAGGGGAAGCTCCGTAATGAGATGCAGCATCACCTAAATTAACAAACCGGAAGTTCCATATTGTAATAAAGCAGACGACCCGTTACATGAACAGAAGTGCAGCATTATTGATGAATTATGTTTGTAATGATCACTTCATGTTGTGTTATGATTTGTCTATATTTATCTTTGATATTGACAGACACCTATCTTCAATAGTATGTGTATTTTTGTACCAGATTCACCATTTAACATTGCTATCATATTTGACTGACGTATCCGTATCATTGCAGACACAAGCGGGGCATATTGCTAGGCGTCGTCTGCGAACTCACCTATCCGGTCTTTTAACATAAGATGATGTTATGAAACGTTTTACTGAGCACTTAGGCCAGTTTAATCCTATCATACATAATTATTAAATTTTATTCTTAAGCAAAACGCATTATCAATACCAGTGCATGTAAACAGTTGATATTACTAAACAGTTAAAGCGATGGAAATATTTTCTTTACAAATATTGATCAAGTTTGATCATTTTGCTATTATTGACATCCTGCCTTCAGTCTCTGACAGCAGTCAATAATTCATCGCATATAGCAGTATGTTTTCGAAGAATGAAATGAAGAATTAGGTTAATTTCAGTTATATTTAGTTTAAAACCTCAGAGGTTTTTAGCTTTTAAGTAGAAATGTTCCTAAAAATTTCTATACCACCTTCATTTTTGAACACATTCGATCCATGTATTAATCGGCCGATAAGTACACTCTCACTGGACGTTCAGGGCGTCCTGGTGAACGAAATAAACATTAACCGAAAATATGCAGTACCAAATTTAGGAATAGGGCCAATTATTCTCTCTTTGAATGACCATACTTTTAACATATCAGGGATATGTTTTGACGGACGGAATCCATTACCTTCTATCTAAAATAAAGGAGCTATGGCACGACACGAGACCGGAAGTTGCGTGCAATTTGTCAAGAGAAGCCGACACAACAGTCCAGACATTATGCTATTAAATCAACAGAATACACGAAACAAAACAGGACGTTGTGTAATGTGATCGACCAGAACCCGTGACACCAGACCGAAAGCTGTGCATCATGATCCAGCGCACCATGCATCTTTTAACAAAGTGAGATAGTGGCACTCACGTTACCCAACCAGACCCGAAATTATGTTTAGTTATCAAGCAGAGACCACGCGACAAGACCGGAATCTTCGTATTGAGCTATAGAACTAATCGTGATACTAGACCCAAAGCTGCGTGTAACGGTCTCTGCACACAACGAAATTGTCTGTTTTTGTTATATGTAAAATAATTCCAGTTCAACACTTTATTTTGAATTTGCAGAAAAGATTTCAGCGTTGACAATATGTCCCCACAAATGTGAACACTTTGTCTGTGTATTTTACACCAAAAAACATATCGATAGTTTCGTTTTTCTGCTACTATCATTTCTTTAGAGTCACTATCTATAACGTCAATGTGAAACAGGCATTGCCGCATCTCTGGAGTCATCTCTGAATCCATCCACCCAGGAAAGAGGTCCTGCAAAATATCATTCAAAACCAAATTAATGTCTTCTAATATGATAAAAATCATGTGTGAACTTAAATATATATACAAAAAGTCAATGTGTACATCATCAAATGCTATCCAAGTGGGGAGAAACATTGTTTTTAAGAGCTATTTGAAGGGGTACAACAACGCTGAAGCATTTTGTTGTCGGCCGACACCATAAATATCAAACAAACACAATTATAATTGTGATTACCACATTGATGTTTAATGATTTGTCTATTTTTATGATTTGACATTTATGGACACGTGTTTTAAACGGTGTGTATATATCTTTTTGTTCCAGATTCACCATTTAACATTGATATTATATGTGATTTTCGTAGTCGTACCATTGCAAACACAAGCTGGTCATATTGTACGTCCGGCGTCGTCGTCCTTGTTTGAGAAATCGCTTGTCCGGTCTCATTAATATAGGATAATGCTATGAAACGCTACACTTAGAACTAAAGCCAGTTTAATTTTATCATTCGTAGCAACGTTTAGTTCATACATAAGTCATTAATTGTTTAAGAACTATTTATAAATGTTTTCATGAAGAATTCATTAATAATTCATGACACTATCACGGTAAATTACAGCGCGCTTGTTATTAAATGTTGTTCTTGAAAACATGGTACAAAGTAGTAAAGTTATTTTTATATAAATTGCGCACATGTTAATCCTTGTCTGCTTTGAAAATAACACCTTAAACATACATGGTACATTTAAAAAAAACAGTTGTAGGCTTCCAACTAACTTTTTTAATTAAGTCATAATATGCTCTGCATTGTTGTCAGATATAGCAACGTAATTGAATTGTTCATCATATAAAGTAAGCAAGGGTCCCTTGGATTTAAGCAAGCCAGTTACAAATAATGTTCAATCAAATTGAAATACATGGAAACACACCAGTCTTTAACTAAAACTAAGATAATAATGGGGGGCTCATTTGATCGTTCGAACCCTGTGACGGGATTATTTTCTAAACATGCGTTGATGAATACCAGTCTATGCAAGATTTAAGCAGATTGGTGATATTTTATGTTTTCTTTTTAATTTGCGTTTTGCTGTGTTTCTTTACATTTCTCAAATAAATGTACATTAATACAAAAAATGAACTTGCTAAGGTCACAAATCCGAACACGTTTTGAGGTTTTTCACAATTATCTTGGGGAGTTTTTGTTGTAGTAAGTTAAAGCTGCGTATGAAACATCTTTGGTTAATGTGACAACATTTGTCAAAGTTATTCATTGTTTCCGATGTTTTTCAAAACATGCAATTCAAATGTAAAGCGTAATTTCTATTTATAAATACCTTCAATGTAGGTCAAGATAACTGCAAAACCTAAATATGCGTGTGACGTCATTCCCCCGTGTGCTACATTTTGATCTTTAAAAGTATAAACATTAAATGGCATTTTTAGAAAAATACTTAACAATACAAGATGAAACTTCGCAAGTCTGACCAATATTTATGCGAAAAAATATGCAAGCCTCTGTATTGATCTAGATCATCCAATAATCGATCACGGTAAACAAACGCGTGTTTTAGCCGGTATTCGGGATTTGCGCCCTGTTCGGAAATGTACCGTCAACCAGAAACGCTCAAAGTACTCAATTAACTATAACGTATCTGAATTCATTTACCATTTACTACGAACATATCATATCATTATCCTGTTTTGTACGATATTAAGTCTCATACGGGCACTGGAATAATCCCCAATGGAACGCTTATATATTGAACAAAGCGATGATAAGATATACAAATGTGGTCAAGTGGTCATATTGCGGTCAAACGTGATTCTTGATTTTACAGGTAGCGGGTCTATAACTCACGGGTTTGTTGCATTTAATATGTTTTCGTCCCTACCCAGTAAGCTTATTTAGCCGTTTTGTTTTATGTTCTTAAATTAGAATTTCAGAACTACTTGTTCGCATTGTTTAAACAAATTTTGATTGGCTTATATACATATTCTAGCGCTAATTGTTGTTTATTTCTTTTACCTTTGATCAGTGTATATTGTTGTTGATTAAAGGTCAATTCGTGCTTTATAGAATAAAAGCGGCATATTTGATTCTTCTACTTTTTGTCTAAAGTAGAAGACAATTTCACTTGGTAAGCATAATACGTAAATTCTAATAAAAAAACAAACATCCTTAGCTCGGTGTCAGAGGGCATCTGATTTTAGCTGTGATTCTAATCGAAAAAGAAAAAGGATAAAAACAATAAAAACGTTGTAAGAAATTCAAAGAATGTTTGATCGGGCATTTTGGCAAAAGCCAGTGATCGGGACATTCATAAGGAAGAATATTCTCAGCTTCACTCGTAAATTAAGCTTTATCTTTTGACAAGTTGGATATGAATGTTTCTGTTGGGTGGGGGAGTGAGCGATTATTTCCAATTTCTCAAATACCAGGTTAGATTTGTTAAAGCGATCGATGTATTTGCATTCTTGATATGAATTTGATGTTGTTAAATAAGTAAATCAGCCACATTGGAAGGGATGTATTTGGGTCATTAAAAATTGGTCATTTCAATATGTTGAGACAAAAGTGTTAACAAGGTGCAATGTTAATGGAATAACCAGTGCAAATATAAGTTATGTTATTCTAGGGTTTTAAGGAAGAAACAGATCGGGTGTGATTCTGTAGCCAATACAAACGAAATAAGTCTTACAAGTCCAACAACAATGCTGTCGTGAAAGGTATTATGCGATTGTATGATACATGGATGCGATTTTTGTTGGGTGAAAGACCAACGATAGTCAAAGCAACTGGAATGTTCAAATGCGGGTCCTCATTCAAAATATTGACATTAAGATATTTTTTTCGATCAATTGGAATAAGTATTTCTAGTAAAGATTTAGTTTTTTTTAAACTTTTTTATTTATTTTTCTGATTTAGGTAGTGATTCTCACATTGATAAAATTTGTATTTGCAAACAATTTGTAAAATGTGATGTTTGCAAGGCCAGTTAAGCAATTAAACTGATTCGGTTAAATAACATGATTTGTTATACTGGTTTATATACTTTTAGGTTTTAAGATTCCAATTTATGGTAGGGTTGATACAGATTTTATGAGGCGCATGTTGGGTTCTTATTATGTCTTGTAGGGTCGTGATTATGTCTAGGATTTGGTAGAGGTCATGCACAGTCTTAAAAGCTTGATTTGCAAAGGAATACTAGTAGTTATATTCGAGATGTAATTGCAAAATATTTAGAGTAAGAGAGTAGGGATCCTTGGTGTTTAGAAAACCTTTGTTTTACAATGTGTCACCGTTGAATTTAGTTCCAAGGAAGGACACTGTAGAACGAAGAGTTATTTTGGACTTAAGTTCGCTCAAAAGACATGATGTAGATTGGTTTTCACTAGAATTAATGTCATCTTGTGTTTTCTTGATTATATGTTGTATATAAATGGTTATGTACTGTGTCTTACAATATTTTGTTTCTTGTTCATGTGCCGTTCGTAAAGTAGACAATGTTTTATATGTATATAGTGTTTCGTTATACATTTCTTGTCTCTTGATTATTTGTGCTATACTTGAATGTTGTGTTCCTAATACTTTACTAATAGATAATTATATGTGTCTCTTTGAAACATCTGTCCTGTTTAAATCTCTGAACTCAGATGGTAAAGATTAGTTTGACTGAAATACCTTAATTATTTCATTAAATGATTTTTTCTTAAGCCGTTGAGTCTAATGTGTAATTATTTCAAATTTTAAATTCCTATGTCATGTTTGGTTTAAAAAATGATGGCTAATATTTGCCCAAATATTTTATACTTATAGATATTTTGTGAATAGTTTATAAATAGTATCCGTTTAACTATATTCTTTACTTATATACAAACATAATTTATGATAACATTATTACAAAAGAGTCAGTTAATACACTAATGTCATATCCTAAAGTGTAAAATCCCCACTCCCTACTTCTCTGGAACACGTTTTATTCCTACTTAAACAACTTATACCAAATATGATATAGTCCCTGAAGTTGAATTGCTGTGGCTGATAAAGAGACGCACAATGCTGTTAGACAAGTCAACAACTTTCGAAATTGGTTTCGTGCACTTCAGATAAACCAAGTTTGATCATGGTACAGACAACTTAATTACTTATGTTTCTATTTGCAGTGTTATCATTTTTGGGCTTCTTTTCATGATTTGAGTGCATGCATCCGGTTTAACCTACAGTTTTGACAATTTTAATAACGCAAAGGAACAAAGCAGCCAAATAGACGCACATTTAACCATGAGCTTGTTTTAAGGCACACGAACGAAACCCCACCGGGCACAGAAGGAGACACACAACGCGTGAAAACAAGAGACATAGTAACAAACACAGCCCTTCAGTAGTTTAACACATTAAAATAGACGATGCGTTTTGTGGCGTTCTTTATGGTTGTTGTTTATTTAGTCTAGGACGGATGGCTTGAGGGTCTTGGATGCAGACAAGGTTTCGACCAAATGGAAACCACGCAATTAGACTGACTAGCTAAAAGATATGCAATAACTCGGTATTGTGTATGTACACATAAACAATGAATGACCTCGCTATCATGAAATAACGTCATGATAAAATGATATATATAATATATATACGAGTATATAATTATATAAAACTCGTGTAATAAATTCAGATCTGACGCCATTAATTAAAAGCGTTGTAAACAGTGAATTTTTATGTATTTAGCGCTTTACATAATAAAATAAGTATTTGCGATATAACATGCCATGTGGTGGTCACTCAATGCGAATCTTATTTAAATCATACATTTGAAGGGATGAGAGCTCACCAATGTTCGTTCAAGCACTTTTGCTCATGTAAAACCTCTATGTAAAGAGTATGAAGTATTATTTTCGTGTCAGTGCACCTCATTTAGAAAAAACAAACGTCTTCCATGTAACAACGTCTTTAATACAATAAAATAGATCGTTTTTAACACTTTGGATTTCATCTAGGATAAAACAGTCACTAATGTTGAAGTGTCTAGCCTGTTCTACAGTTGATTTACTTATGAAAACATCTAATCACTATTCTCCCTTCACATAACAATAAATCCATCTGTCTGAGTACTGTAAACAACATTTAAAAGATAAATATCTAATTCAGGTAATATGGATATTCCCCATTCATGCTGTCATCTTTCTTTACAAAGCAATATGCTATTGTTTATGTATAAAGATTAATCAATTAAAACGTTATTTTAAACAGTTATTTAAACTAAGATATTCGAAAAGACATTAAAGATTTATAATTTATTTTTCATCAACTTAAACATTCGCATGTAAATGCGTTTCGACGATACTTTCCAATTTACATTTTAGCAGAAAATTACACGCGCAGAAACAGAGATGTTACAAACTCAATTTAGCTTGCACGCAGAATTGATAGTTCATTATTTTTAATATTTTTTGTCATGAGTCTGACTAGGAAGTTAATGCACCATACAAATGTCTTCCTTCCTTGGTAGAAGATATTGCAAATTTTATCCTGAAAACCGTATGTACTATTTTATCTCCCTTAAGTTTGGTCACCACTTCCGAAAATATGAATATTCAACACAATATTACCTATAACACTATCCATAAAGATGGCATTATTTTACCGTAATGATTTACCTTTTTTTCGAACACCAGTACGATTTCATAACTATCACGATTCCGATTTGTTGAGAGTCCACTCGATATCGGTTTAGTATATGTTCATCGCTTGGTTGTTTTAAAAATTCATAAAACGGCACGTTTTTCCTGCCAATCAATTCTTCATTGTAATTTGCCATTTCTTCATTAATTCATTCATTAATTAACTTATATGTTGTCTGCAGGTGGCACAAAATGCCAGTTAGTATATCAGTCGCCATAGAGAAAAGAGCAAATTCGTTGTTGGCATGTAGCTGTCGTAGTCTTGTATAAACTTTATGTTAAAAGCAATTTCAAAAAACATTTTGACGTTCTAATTCAACCAGTTAAAGTTCTTTTTCAAGAGTTAGTGGTTGTCCTTTTCATAATGTTTTACAATATACCAATACAATTGATAATGCAGGTACAACCCATATAGCAGAAATGCATTGGCTATACATGCAGATATAATGAAATTAAAGTTCCTTTAAAACATCAATTATTTTCATACGCGTTTGATGAGTACTTCAAGAAATCTCTTACATTAAGTCACCGTATTGCACATTATTTCAAATTGATTTGCTAGCTTAGAAAACACTGTTACCAGTGGCGTCTGAAAATATTTCACCAGAAATAAAGTGACTAAAGTTATGATGTTGAATCTGCTTATTGGAATATCAAGTACAAATCAGACAACGGCTGTTCATTTTAAGGACGCTTTTATTACTCTGTCCATGGCAATTTTCCTTACAATGCAGTTCTTGTTACCCTGAACATAATTTTGGACTATCATTACCCTTTGTTAAGGGACGCAATCTTTTGAATAAGGCTAACCTTCTAGTGCTTTTTCGATGTATTATCTTTTTTACAAGTAGGTTTATCTCCAATAAAAATGAGTTAAGACGCGTAATAAAGGGACATTATTGGCTGGAAGCTATTCAACAGTGCAATGATAAATATTATTTAGATACATCTGCATAATAACTGTTTATAACTTAATTGATATGAAATAGTTGTACTTCATAGTACATTTTGGATGTTTAATGTTAAGACACATTAAGTGGGTAAACCTTTCTTACATCGTTTTCCCGAATAGCTTTTAGGCGAATGCGTACCCTCGAGTACTCTTTCAGATTTTGTAAATTGAAAACTTCTTCCTGCTTAGTCCTGAAATATTTCAACATTTGAGTTATTTAAAACAATTTGTCTGTTGACATTGAAAACGTCTGGGCGTTTTTCTCTCTGCATTTATTATCTTTTGACGTTCGATGTCTGTCGTTAAGTGTTCGTTTGACCTTGATATTAACAATTACGGCAATTAAAATTGATATTTCTTCTCATTTGATACATATATTGAAAAGGAAATTCCTCCAAAATATAAACATCTCAGCAAATTTTGGGAATATTTCAGGGAGTGTTTTTATCACAAACAATTTGGTTCTACGTTATGTTAACTAGCATGTCATGAGCATTGTCCATTGATGTAGATAATGTTAGTCTACTACAAGATGTTAAGCTAGTTAATACAGAATTCAGGAAACAGAGACAACATATTCCGGTTAACTTGCACCAGATTCCAACTAATTGCAATTTATTCAATCCGTCCGATGACACTGCGTTTTTCTCTTGGTTCAGAAGCCTTTCTATTAAATCTATCAAAACGACAATATAACTGTCTTGTTATAATTTCGTTGCAAATAAATTGCATTAAAATCTTCCTGGAAGAGTGAGGACACTACATGAATGTGTCAGACTCATATGTTTGATTATGTTTTGTGGTCCTTTTGAGATCGGATTTAGTATAGAAATTGAAATGCCACTTTAAGCCAGTGCGAGGAGTTGATAATCGTGTACCTGCCGTTCGTGCAATAAAGTGTCTCTTAAGTGCCCTTTGCATACTTTAGATGCATTTTACCAGTGTTGGAGAGGGCTGAAAATGTTGTTCTTGCCATAGGTCGTCCATGAAATGTTTTAATTATGACTGCTGTGTTCTTATTTGGGAGATAATATTTGCCCCTATGTTTTCATGGCATTGTGTTCTTTGTTGCAATGTATTTACATGTTTATGAGCTTCATATGGATTTCTGTCGCAATAAATACAAACCTTTGTGTGCCTCACGAAGGATCTATTTCGCAATGTGTTCATACATGTGTGTGCATTTAAAGTGTTTATGCCGCAATGTATTTGTGTGTGTTTTCCGATGGATGTATGTCGCAGATCATCAGGATTCCAAGTGGCAGAAACAAATATATATTCAGCTACTGAATAAGAAATATAAATACGTTTGAAACGTTTTGATGTTGTTATGAACATGCATAAATAAGCGTTTTTCACTGACCGTCATAAGGCGATAGCAATAAAATTCTTCTCTTTTTAAAATATTATCCCTTTTGTTTTGTATGCTGTTGTATTGCATATGTATAATTATATCAAGTGTTTGATCTCCTTCGAAACAATGCAATGCCTGCCTCCAAACGTTTCAATGAATTAGGCTTAACTGTGTTCTGTTAACTTGCCCATACCGTTTGCTTTCAAAATTGATATACGTTGTCTAGACAATTGTGTCCAATTTCTCCTCATTTGAAATTTTAAACCAAGCCAATCCCGAGTTTAAGCGATATACTTGTTTAACAAATATACAGAATCAATTTACAGTACAAAGCAAACAGCAGGCTATTCCAACATGCGTGCTTGTTTATTTGTTTGCGTACTTTTCTCCTCAACTTACCGTTCAGATGTATTGCAAACGTTTCTGAATATAGCCAACACTTTACAAAACGTTGATGTTGATATTAACGTCGAGGTTTAACATACATGTACTACTTTAGGACGGGGCCATGTCTTTGATGGCACGTGGACGTGACCTTGTTTGTTGAAAACCCCATACGCAAGATTTGTATGTACACTATAATGTTGATATAGTTTTAGGTCTGCACACTTCAGGAAGAAATTGATTTTGGTATGCATGGATTGGTTAACATTGTGTCAATCACTTGATAAAACTGATTTGGAGCTAAATTACGTAGTTTTTAAATCGAAATTGCGATAATTGTATTACTTCAATTTTTAAAAATGCCTTTCAGCATGGACATGTGTTATGTTTTCGGAATTAATAAAATAAGATAAAGGAAAAACTCTTCTTTGAAATTTCTAATAATTATGTTTTTGAAAATTTATAGTGTCGAAAAAGACTTATTTGAATTGATAATCAAAAACAAGTACAAACAAAAATACTACAAACATCTGTGTATGTTTACTTGAAGTATCTGAGAAAAACATGTGGCAACATAAAGACGTATTTAACACTAAGTCATATTTAACATATACCTTGTGATGCAGTCACTTTGCAGGACATTACATTTATTACCGTCAACGTCATACGTCTTTTAATCATACAACTAATATGTGCAGCTCCAATTACGCGAAAGGACAAT
This sequence comes from Mya arenaria, assembly GCF_026914265.1. NCBI lineage: Eukaryota > Metazoa > Mollusca > Bivalvia > Myida > Myidae > Mya > Mya arenaria. Next base: position 11,846,317 of record NC_069129.1, on the reverse strand, counting down.
ATCAATAGTAAACACTCTAATATGAATACTATTTACAGGCACAACGTCAGGCCCCAAACAAAACTGATCGAAAACATAAACGTACAAACATCACAAACAGTTGTATAATTCCAAACTGAATGTCATTGGGTGGAGATAATTTTTCAGCACCATTTTGTCAATGGCATAAGTAAAAGGCATTGCAATTAACCCTCAGAGAGATCCTACAGTTGGTTTGTTTCTCAGAGAATTAATTATATTTTTTTATTTTCCCTTGTCATGACAATAAATCCATCTGTCTGAGAACTGTCAATAACTACTAGAAGATTAATGTCTATTTCATCTAATATGTGTACTCCATTCATGCGATCTGTATCCGTACAACGCCATTTAAGATAAATATTTTTTGCGTTTAGGTATTACAGACGAACTATAAATTTATAAAGCGATATGTTTGATTTATTTTTGGAACAGCAATTAAAACTAAAATTGTTCATTTAGACGTCCTTGCAAAAAAGGCGTTTTGTGTAACACACTGGTTGCGCAGAAACAGAAATATGGGAAGGCAGGCCTTGTCAGATGTATTCCGCAAAAAACAAATCTTTCTCCCTAGGACACGAAGCAAACATCTTTATATATTTAACGTTAAGATGGTTTGTCTTTGGCACAGAATTAAGGAGTTTATAAAAGTAATTACGCTCCTATTGGTTTGAAACACTTAGAAATAGTAACTATGCTTTCGTTATGCTTTACCTTGATTCTTTATAAGAAAATTCTGAAAAAGTCCAAATAAATTAAAATGTAACAAACTGAATTGCATTTTTAAAGATAAAGATGCCTCAAAGCCCATATATTCTATTGTATAACTGAGGAAGTCTGCATAAAGACAACCAATGGACTTTGAAGGCATCGCAGTCAGCTTGGGGCAATAGAATGAACAATAACGACAAGCACTTCAAGCAAATGAACCTCTGTGTTTTCCAGAAAGGAAAGACTATGGTATTTTATAACTTCTTGAATAGTAGTATATATGCCCAAGAAAATGGTCGCTTATATATGAGACACTTTCATAGTTGTATGGGCGATTACCTTATTAGGCAATGTGTGTCTTCCTGGATATGATTTTGGACGGAAATGACGCTTTCCGAAACAATGTCATATTCCATCTCAATTTTCTGCCTTTATATTCGTCACATGTCAATATGACCCCGACGAAATATAAGAGTATAAATACATGCAACGTAAGAACACCATTGGCCGGAAGCTTTTAAACTATGCGATTGGAAACATGATAAAGAGACGTAAGCATGATAACAATACATTTTCAAATTGATATGACTGAATGGAATCAAGGGCGTGAATCATTCATAAATCGCTCAAACCCGTCCCCGATGTGTTGCCTTCAGACAATGAGAACTTACTTTTAGTTTTGAGGTTCAGACATTAAAAATATTACTTTTGAATTATTCATTCCGTCAGACATTGAAAATATTATTTTACATGTTATTTATGAAAATTCGCCTCGGTGTGTCTAGGAAGAAGCTATTACCCGAGGCAAGGATAAATATCTAGTTGGTAGTATATATGTGACTAATATTACATAGAAAAAATTGATAATACTACAGGGACAAGTCCATTACCCTAACATCTAAACTAAAACATGAGATAGAGATAAAAGATGCAAGAAACAAACAAACACCAAACATGTAACACAACGGTGCAAGACAAAAATCATCAAATGAGTTTATTCTAACAGTGGCAATCGCTCTATTGGGATAAGATCGTATATTTTATAATACCTTAACGGTATTGATTTGGGTTATAATTACCTGGCAAGTGCACAAAAATCACAAGCAAGTTATATTAAACATCACTCATAATCTTGTAAATAAATATGTATATGATGCTAAAATCAGTCCGTTTAGAGTTAGTATATTTGCAAAAACTTGCATCAAAACAATCGACACAGAAAGGAGCATGTATTTAAAAAGGTCATTTATATCATATAAATGGCGACACATACACATACATTGCAGGTTCGGGGCTGTTTTGTTGCTACCTAAAAGAGAAAAATTATTCCACAGTGAAAATAAAAGTAGTTCAGAAATTAATTTAGACACACATACCGGTTTCGTTTGTTATCTATTATAATGGTCCCACCATTCTATCGCTGTTGTTGTTTAAAATATCCGAGCTATATTCAACCTTCGCCTCAAGTTTTTTTTTTTATTTTAGGGCAAGAAAAGCAGTTGCTGTTAAACTGTCTTTAAACTGTGATTGCTTAAGTCTGCGTGTCTTTTCATGCATTTTATCAGAACACAATTGCGCCAAACGAGTAGTTTCGCATTCGCCAACGTACACTGCATAATTTATAATAGCATTTATTGCTGGATAATCCATAATATATCATTTAAGTGACAATAAATCAACGTTGATGCAAGTTGTTCAATTGAATTTGAAGTTTAAAATAGTTTAGCATCGATGAAAACCTTTTATGTTAGACGTTTAAGGATCAGTCTTAAATAGCATACAGTATAATCATAAGATTTGAAAATGAGCACGTCTGAATTATTTAGTAGCATCTGAATTGGTTTAATGGTTAAGTAGATATGAAAACAGGATATTTAGTATGAAGATAAACTTTCTTGACAAAAACCATTTATATTGTTTAAAGATATATTCAGTTTATCTTTCCGAAACTTAACTTAATAGCATCTTTCTGACAGAACATTAAGAATCATTAACGTTCTAGTGAATAAATGTCTCTTTCTAAGAGCATGAATTTATAGCAACTCTTAGAAATAAGAAATCCAAATTACAGGGACTAGCAAAGTGACCCAAACTTCAGTCAAGATCATGTTCAAAGACGTGACAACAATCACAACATACAGAGTTTAAACATAGTCATTAGAAAAAAAATCCTAAATATTTTTGTAACCGCAATATAACGGTCATTGCAAACTATGTAAGAATTCAAAAAAGCCCCAGACACCCATAGCTTACGACCAATTAGAAGTCTGTACATGTATATAAAAGTTCTTGAACAGCTTAATTTATCATGGATTAGCAACTGGTTTAAGAGAAATGTAGTAACCTGGATGTTTTGAAATCTGCAAATGCGACGTTTAACAAACCAAAGTTGTCGCGAAAAGGTTTGTTATGGTTTTAATACGGCCATTGACCTATAGGCGACTGATCGCTGACAGGTGAATGGCTGTTCCTTTACCTTTGTCGACCTGTTTTAGGTCAGCAGTTAACTACAATATTTTCGCGATTGGCCTCTGTCTGGATACTAACATGTTGCCTAGATTTCTCAACCGATCGCAAATATTTTGTCTTCACAACATGACATAAATATACGTTCAAGACAGTCAACTTTAATTTTTCCGCAGTGTACATATTGTGTACATGCAAAGTACGGTAAAGGCATGGGCAAGAGGCCCTTGTCTGAGGTTAAGTGTGTGCTGCTAGACACAGTAGCCAATGAGACCACAGTGACAGCAGCCCAGCAAATGGTGATGACAAGGTTAGGCGATGGACGATGCACCATATTACGAACATGAGTTAGAGCTGCCAGTATGAAAGTCAATGACCGAATAGCAACTCATCTCTGACCAACATGAAGTAGCGGTGGTTGTTGTACTGGACCCAGCCTATATTCACGACCAGAGGTTCAGATACTATTAGGACAGACGGAACTGTGACTAACTGATGTGGACGTGTCAGATACAAACCTTTGGAGATCCATGATCTTATCCAGAATCGTATCAGTCTTCTTCTCCTTTTATTAAGGAAAACAACAGTTAATATTGCACCATCTTCCTCTTCATGTTGCGGTTATTGGGTTCAACGAGTTAGATGCGTTAAACATGAGTATGCATTGAAATTAAGAACAATATTTGCATCAACTTTTAAAGGCACGTGCATCAATGCAAAGCAAACACCAAACAAAACAATCACTTGCAAACAGTCTTGTATACCGAGATTGAAGCACAGTTAGTTATTTAATGACGTTTCATATATTTACATGCATTGTTCTTCAAGAAACTATTTTTCAAAACAATAAGCTTGTTGCCGGTTAACTGACCCAATTGTTTTTAACAAGGCATTTTTAATGGCATTTAGGTGATCCATTAATCTCCAGAAGACGTTTACATTTTAAATGTTCGCATTGTTTCAAAATCAAACATAAATATCATGATGAAAAATTCATGCAACGCCGAGGGTTTTTGACTAAATATACATTTACATTATGGCATTATGCTTTTTGAACAGTTTTTCTCAACTTGTGGTATTTAAATTCAAGTTCATGATTGTATTATTTGTAGAGAAAAAACTGTAACATATCCGTTTCATATTCCAAAAAGAGCAATAAACCAAAATTATTACGAGCTCGTAGTTGCAATTGTTGGACATTTCAAGTAGTTTCAAATGCATAACATCGAATTTGAAACCATAAAATACATCTATTTTGTCTTTTTGCGAATGTTTCATATGTTACGATAATGTTTTCTGTCCTTTTTCAGGCAGATGTTCTTTCTGTAATGATCCAGAATTGTAAATTGTCTGAAAGATGAGGAATACTGGATGACTTCAATTCAACTCTAGTTATTCGTATATAATATTTCCAGACTGTGATTCTTTCAGATTTTATGAATTCATCGCTAAAGATATATATTTATAATTATATATACTTATATTCTGTCCATAACAATCTAAAGTACCGTCGATAAAGATTGATAGGACACGAAATGGCAAGTACAGCTGAGAAAAGATATTACTTAACTTTTTAAACGTTTTTTCCTTTATAATCATTGATGTAAGGTTCATGAAATGTTAATGTTTAAATGATATAACGTAAAGTTTAAACAGTTCCCTTACGGTCAGTGAAGTCAGGTGAAGAATGGAGTGGGAAATGGGGGTTTAAACAAATTTACAAAAACATATTCACAGGTGAATACTTTCTCTACAAACAATAAACGCCAAGTAAACAACTAACAGAGACACATACCATGTATCAAAACACTAGTAAGTCAAAGTCACTAATTCGTCATCAATAACGGTTAAAATTAATATCGTAGCAATGCAGGACTGGTCAGCAAATACACAGCGGAAATATCCAAGGATAACTTGTTTAAAGTAGTTAACTTTATCTCATACAAGATGCAAAATACGGATATATGCTAATAAGCAATATTAGCATAAAGAGCTTTTTTCCGACATGAATAATAAAACATACAGAACATATCAAAATATGATAGAGAGCTGGTGACATTTAAGTAAAGGCGTGTTATAAATAATTTATAGAGTTTTAAATAGGTACAATATTGGATTTTTTTTTAAAAAGCCGTTTTTATATATATCCCTGTATAAAATTACAAAAGGTAAGATGGATAAGAGCACAGTTTACAATGATAACATCAACTTAATTTGTTTGTTTTTTCTGGCTGTGCGGGCAGTTTACACGCGCACGGTTTCTCTAGTTGAGAATGTAAACTGGTTAGTTCTTTCATCTAATTCATGAGTTAAAATTATGGAAAATCGTATGCATTTCAAGCTGCAAATTTGTGAGTAGTACTATGTACATGGGAATTACAGTATGGTACAGAAATGTGTAGTTTGTAAAACTGTATTAATTAATTCAGCTTGACAGAAAAACTTAAGAAAGTGTTTCTAAGAGGATGTACTTAATTTATCTTTTATCTGAAATACTACTAGATTTTGCTAATTTTGACAAAGGCATTGATGCTCCTATTATTGGGTCAATTCTAACTGACTGGTAGCCATCCAAATCCAAATCACCGCCTGGCCATCGTCCTGACAATATCAGCACCTACCATCGTTTAAGAATGTAAATTAAAAAGGCCAAATCGTAAAATTTAACGAATACTTGCCGAAAAACACACAAGAAGTTATATGTGTTTGACAAAATTTAATAATATATAAATTTTAAACATATTCTGAATAGGTTATCCCTTGTTATTAAATTTGATATTTTAATTCATATTCAAAATGCCCGCTGAAATATTTTCTGGTATTTTAAAGCCACATTTGGTCTAGTGGGTGTAGTTCATATAAACGTCACTAGAATTTACAATTGAGCGTGTGAGGTTAGCCCATCCAAAGCGATTCAAAGTTGCCACGAAGCTCTCGTGCATACATGTTTTACCAAATCGTTAACCTCGTGACATGAAATTAGAAGCGGTAACAGCAACTTATCAATGTTGAACAGTGTTTTAAATTTATCCTGCCAATTTGACATGGAATGAGGTTACTTCTGCTAGATGTATGTAGATCGGTTTGTTGTACCAACACCATAGAACGTACATACTGCGCCTGTAACATATACATGTGTTATTCTTCTGGCTGTGGGGTTGCTGTCTTCTGTTACCAACAGACATAGACTAAATAATGTTCGGTGTTGACGTGTAATTATACTCGGGAATTAAAGGATTTATTTCGAAATTGTGATTAACTGTAGGTGTTGTTTTTTACTAAATTATTATATTTTGCGTGCACAGCTCTAGCAAGTTGCCATTTCGCATGGAACCTGTTTTGTAAAGCGCTGTCATTTGACTGTTACTATTCCTCCCTTGTTTATGCCTTATTGCCCTTGATAGCTAATACAATAGATTGAATACCATCTTTATTGAATGGAAACAGCAGGAGAAAAAGAGAAGCTGTAACATAGTTATGTCTAGCACAGAAAGTTTGAAACTACTAAATTTGTTGTTTATGATGTTATTTGCTTTCCATTATACACGCTAGTACATTAAAAGGTCACTTATATCCTTTAAATTTATGAATTCAGATTTTCTCTGTAATTGATTCGTAAATTATGCTGTTATTTTTGACAAGTTGGATATGAATTTGTTTGTTGGGGTGGGGAGTAAGCATTTTTTTCCAAATCTTTAAATGCAAGCTAAATCGTGTAAAAGCGAACGATGCCTTTGCATTCTTCATATTCATTTGATGTCATATTGAGATAAATATAGTTGGGTCATTTCAATATGTTGTGACAAAATCAACAAGCTGCAAAGTTAAGGGAAAAGCCAGTGCAAAGCTTAGTTATATTTTATTTATGGTTTTTAAGGAAGAAATAGAACTAGTTCTGAAGGGATTAAGAATCCAATTTGTGATTGGCTTAATACCGATTACATGAGATGCATACGGGGTCCTTATTATTTATTGCTGTCGGGTCCGGATTAAGGCTAGATTTTATAAGAGGTCATGTACAGATTTATAGCTTGAATCATAACGTTATATAAGTATTGCTTTCAAAATGTAAGCTTTCAGCCCTTTGATTTTATGAAGATTTTGCTAATTCGAATTTTGAACATTTTGATTGCAGAAAACATAATTACTTTTGATTTTATTTACAGTGTTATCATTTGTGGAGTTCTTTTCATGATTTGGGTGTTTGTATCCGCTAAAACCTGCAGTTTTGACTATTTCAATAACACAAAGGAACACAGCAGCCAAGTAGTCGCATATTTAACCATGTGCTTGTTATAAGACACACGAATCAAACCTCAATGGGCATAGAAGGAGACACACAACGCATGAAAAGAAGTGACATAGTAACAGAAGCAGCCCTTACGTAGTTAAACACATTGAAACAGACAATGCATTTTTGTGCCGTCCTTTATGGTTGCTGTTTATTCAGTATAGAACTGATGACTTGAGGGTCATGGTTGCAGAAAAAGTTTCGATCAAATGGGAACCACGCAATTGCACTGACTAGATGAAAGATATGGAAGTTCGGAATTGTGTATGTACACATAAATAATAGATGACCACGCTATCATGAAATAACGTCACGAAATAATTGAAATATTTATATTACATGTGATTCCGATGTAACGTCATAAATAAGTAACGTTGTAAAAAGAGTCCTTTATGTAGCGATATTTAATGTATTTAGCGTAACACATAACACAATTAGTATTTGTGATAATTACTATTCCTAAATGGTCACTCCATACGAACTTTATTAAACTCATTTACTTAAAGGGATTAAAACTCACCAATGCTCTTTCTGGCATTTTTCGCATGTATACCCTCTATGTAGAAGATATGTAGTTTTATTTGTTGTCAGTGCACCTGATTTAGAAAATCAAGCGTCTTCAATGTAACACTCTCTTCAATACAATAACCTATTGTGTTTTCAACACTTTGGATGGCATCTTAAATAACAGTCACTTTGGAAGTGTCTAGCCTTTTCTACAGTTGATTGATTTATGAACTCATCGTGTCACTATTCTCCCTTCACATAACACTAAGTCCATCTGTCTGAGTACTGTCAACAACATTTAAAAGATAAATGTCACATTCAGATAATATGGATAATTTCCATTCATGCGGTCATTATTCTTGACAAAGCAAAATGTCATTGGTTATGTATAAAGTTTAATAAATTGAAACTTGTTTTGAAACGGTTATCTATACTACAATATTCAAATATACATCAAACACTTATAATTTATTATTCATACAACATCAAACGTGCGCATTTAAATGCTTTCCGACATCTTTACAAACGATACGTTGCAAGTTACGTTTTAGCAGAAATTTACTTGCGCAGAAACTCAATTACATGATTAAGCTTGCATGCACACTTGATAGTTCATTATTTTTAATATATTTGGTCATGAGTCTCAGTTGAAAGCTTATGTATAATGCCAATTTTGTCCTTGCTTTATAGAAGATATTGTAAGTTGTATCCTGAAAACCGTATATACTCTTTTATCTACCTATATTCTGGTCAATTCTTTCGAAAAAAGGCCTTACCCCTAACTCATTTGCTCAAGTTTTGTTATTGTTTATTTAATTTTACAATATACCAACACAATTGACAACACAGGGACAACCCATGTTGCAGAAATTCATTGGCCATCGATGGAGATATAATGAAATTAATTCTGGATGTTTAAAAGCAACTCTGTAACATCAATTATTTCCATGCGCGTCTGATGAGGATTTCAAGAAAACTGTTTCTATAAGTCACAGTATTGGCCATTAATTCAAATTGATTAGCTAGCTTAGAAAACGCTGTTACCAGTGGCGTCTGAGAATATTTCGCCAGAAATAAAGTGACTGAAGTTATGATGTCGAATCTGCTTGTTGAAATATTAAGTACAAATCAGACAATTGCTGTTCATTTCAGGGACGCTTTTAATACTCTGTTCATGGCAATTTTCCTTACAATGCATATCTTGGCACCCTGAATATAATTTTGGACTATCATTACCAATTTGTTAAGGGACGGCTATTCTTCTAGTGTTTTATTCGATGTATTATCTTTTTACAAGTATGTTTATCTCCAACAAAAATGAGTTAAGACGCGTAGTAAAGGGACATCATTGTCTGGAAGCTATTCAACAGTGCAATGAGAAATATTATTTAGATACATATGTAAAAATTGTTTATAGCTTAATTGATATGAAATAGTTGTACATCATAGTGCATTTAGGATATTTAATGTTAAGACACAAGTGGGTAAAACTTTCATACATCGTTTTCCCGAATAACTTTTAAGCGAAGGCGTACCCTCGATTACTCTTCCAGAATTTGTTAATTGGAAACTTCTTCCTGCCTAGTCCTGAAATATTTAAACATTTGAGTTATTTAAACATTTGAGTTATTTAAAACAATTTGTCTGATGACATTGAAAATGTTTGGGCGTTTTTAATTTCTTTCTGCGTTTATTATCTTGTGATGTTCAATGTCTGTCGTTAAGTGTTTGTTTGACCTTGATCTTAACAGACCGTTTTTCTGTCGTTTTGATAGACTTAATAAAAAGGCTTCTGAACCATTAGAAAAAGACAGTGTCATCGGACAGATTAAATAAATTGCAATTAGTTGGAACCTGGTGCAAGTTAACAGGTATATGTTGTCTCTGTTTCCTGGATTCTGTATAATCTAGCTTTACATCTTGTAGTAGAATAACATTATCTAAATCAATGGACAATGCTCATGACATGTTAGTTAACATACCGTAGAACCAAATTGTTGGTGATAAAAACACTCCCTGAAATATTCCCAAAACTTGCTGAGATGTTTATATTTTGGAGAAATTTATCTTTTCAAAATATATATAAATACGTTTGAAACATTTTAATGATGTAAAGGATATGCATAAAAAGGCGTTTTTCACTGATCGTTATAAGGCGATAGCAATAAAATTCTACTTTTTTAAAATATTATCCCTTTCGTCTGATATGCTGTTGTACTGCATATGTTCAATTATGTCAAGTGTTTGATCTCCTGGGAAACAATGCAATGCCTGCCTTCAAACGTTTCAAGGGATTAGGCTTAAGAGTTCTGTTAACTTGCCCATACCGTTTGCTTTCAAAATTGACATACGCAGTCTAGACAATTGTGTCCAATTTCTTCTCATTTGAAATTTTAAACCAAGCCAATCCCGAGTATAAGAGGAATGCTAGTTTAACAAATGTACGGAAACTATTGACAGTACTAAGCAAACAGCAGACAATTTCAACATGCGTGCTTTTTTAGCTGTATGCGTACTTTTCTCAACTCACCGTTTGGATGTTTATTGCAAACCTGTATGAATTTAGCGAAAACATTAAACAACGTTGATGTTGATTTTACATACATGTACTACATTAGGACGGGATCATGTCCTGTTAATGGTACGTGGACGTGACTTTGTGTGTTAAAAAGCAAAACACGCAATAGAGTGCTATGCATGGATTGGTTTACGTTTTTTCATATACTTGATAAAACTGATTTGGAGCTATATAACATAGTTTTTAAAACAGAATTGCTACAATTGTTCTCCCAATGATATGCACAAAACATATGTCTAATTTCTTATAACGGCCTTTCAGCATGGACATGTGTTATGTATTCGGAATTAAAAATAATAAGATAGTCGATTTTTGACAAGCGTAAAGGAAAGAATCTTCTTTGTAATTTTTGAAAATTATGTTTTTAAAAATTCATACTGTCGAAAGGACTTATCGGTATTGATCATCATGTAAAAACAAAAATACTACAAACGTTAGTGCATATTTACTTGAAGTATCTGTGTGAGAAATGTGCAACATAAAGACGTTTTAAACACTAAGTCATATTTAGCATATATCTTGTGTTGCAGTGACTTTGCAGGACATAGCATTTATTACCTTCAACGTCATACGTCTTTTAATCATGTAACTAATATGTGCAGCTTCCATTACGCGACAATACAAGTCCAATAGTAAACAATCTAATATGAACACTATGTACAGGCACCAGGTCAGGGCCGCAACGAAACTGAACGAAAAACATAAACGTACACACATCAGAAACAGTTGTTAAATTTCAATTTGAATGTATTGGATGCATATACTGTTTCCGAACCATTGTGTCAATGTCATAAGTAAAAGGCATTGCAATTAATCCTCAGAGAGATCCTACAGTTGGTCTGTTTCTTAGAGCATTTGTTTTATTTTATATTTACCTTGCCATGACAATAAGTCCATCTGACTGAGTAGTGGCAATAAGTATCCGAATATTAATATCTATTTCAATATGTGTACTCCATTCATGATATCTTCACAATGCCATATAATATTAATATTCTTTGCGTTTAGGTAAAACAGACGATCTATAAAATTAAAAAGCGATATATTTGATATCTATTTGAAACAGCTATTCAAACTAAAATATCCCATTACTTTAAGACGTCCTTGCGCAGAAACGGAAATATTAAGCGTAGGCAGGCATTGTTAAATGTATTCCGGAAAAACAAATCATTCTACCTAGTACACGAAGCAAACGTAATTATTTTTTAAAATGTTAATATGGTTTGTTTTTGGCTTTGCATTAAAGAGTTTATAAAAGTAATTATGTGCCATTTGGTTTAAAACACTTTGCTTTCTTTTTGCTTTACCTTGATACTATATAACAAAATTTTGAAAATATCAAACTAAACAGCGGATATAACAATGCAAGTTACACTCAATTTGAATTGCATTATTAAAGATAAAGATGCAAAAGCAAAATGAACGTCTGCTTTTTGGTAAAATAATTATTCTAGAATATTGGTCGTTCATATATGAGACACTATCATTATTATATGGGCGTTAACCTTATCAGGCAATGTTTATCTTCCTGAACATAATTTTGGACGGAAATGACGGTTTCTTAAATGATGTCATATTCCATCTGAATTATCTGCATTTATATTCGTTCACATGTCAATTTGATCCAGACTATATTCAAGAGTATGAAGACATGCAACGTAGGGACATCATTGGTCGGAAGCTTTTAAACAATGCAATTAGAAACATGATTAAGAGATATGAATGGAAGCAAGTGCGTGAATCATTAATAAATTGCTCAAAACCCGTCCCCGATGTGTTGCCTACAGGCAATGAGAACTTACTGACTGAGTCAAGGTTTTGAGGTTCAGACATTAAAAATAATGCTTTTGAATTATTAAATTCGTCAGACATTGAAAATATAGTATATATATATAATATAATAATATATTATTTATGGAAATTCGCCTCGGTAAGTCTGGGATAAAACAATTACCCAAGGCCGAGACAAATTATCTAGTTGGTAGAATATATGGGACTGATGTAACGTAGGAAAATGGAAATTAACAAAGACAAACCCATTTAGCAAGAATTTAACAAAGACAAGATGGAGAGGATGCTGTAAGTCAAAGAAAACCATGCTGAGTTGGCCAATAAAACAATGGAAACAACGGAGGCAAGTCCATTACCCTTACAAGTAACCAAAAGCATGTATAAAAGATGCAAGAACCAAACAAACACCAAACAAGTGACACAACGCTGCAAGACAAAACATATAAAACGAGTGGCAATGGATTTTTTTATAAATTCGTTTATTTTGTTATACCTTAAATACATTGTTACTTACCTGGCAAGTGCACTGAAATCACAAGCAATCTTTAATAATCTTGTAATTAAAAAGGTTTGGTCTGCTAAATTAAGTCCATTTAGAGTGAACGTATTTTCTACATCTAGCATCACAGCAGTCGACACAGCAATGATGATGTATCTAAAAAAGTTATCTATATCATATAAATGGCGACCCTTACACATTTATTGCATGTCTGTTTTGTTGCTACCTGAAAGAGAAAAAAAATATACAATGAAAACATAATTAAATCAGACTTAATTTAGACCCAATACCGGTTTCGTTTTTTATCTATTATAAGGTTCCATCATTCTATTGTTGTTGTTGTTTGATATATTTGACCTGTATACAGTTACCTTTACCTCAAGTTGTTTTTAATTTTAGAGCAACAAAAGCAGTTGCTGTAAAACTGTCTTTAAACTGTGATTGCTTAAGTCTGCCTGTCTTTTCAAACGTTTTATCAGAACTCAATTTCGCCAAACGAGTAGTTTCGTATTCACCAACGTACACTGCATACTTTATAATAATACTTATTGCTGTATAATCCATAATATATCATTTAAGTGATAATAAATCGACGTTGATGCAAATTGTTAAATTGTATTTGAAGTTTGCAATAGTTAAGCATTGATCGATTTTTTTTATGTTATACATTTAAGGATCAGTCGTAAATTGTATACAGTATTATCATAAAATTTGAAAATGAGCACGTCTGAATAATATTGGCAATTGAGTTGGTTTAATGGTTACTTTGATATGAAAACAGGATATGTATTTTGAAGATAAATTCTTTTGACAATATACATTTATATTGTTTAAAGATGTATTCAGCTTATCCTTCCAAAACTTAATTTAATAACATCTTTCTGACAGAGAACATTAAGTATGATTAACGTTTTAGTGAATAAATGTCTTTTTCGAAAACCATAGATATAACAACTCTCTGAAATAAGAAATCTAAACTACAGAGACAAGCACAGTAACCCCAACTTCGGATCATGTTTGAAGACGTGACAACAATCACAACATAATGCGTATAAACATAGTTATTAGAAAACTATCGTAAATATTGTTGTAGCCGCAATATTACTGTCATTGTAAAGTAAGAACTCACTAAAGCCCCAGTCACCCGTAGCTTACGACATATTCAAAGACTGTGAAAGTCTGTACATGTATTTTAAAGTCCTTTAACAGCTTAGTATTGATTTGCGACTGGTTTAAGACATTCAAATGAAGACGTGTGGAAGTCTTGAATTCTGCGAGTGAGACCTTTTGCTGACCAAATGTGGTTGCGAAATGATTTGTTATGGTTTTAATTCGGTCGTCGTTCTTTCGGCAACTGATCGCCGACGGGTGTATGACTGTTCCTTTGCTAAGACGACCCGTTTTGGGTCAGTAACACTACGCCTCTAAATTTGCGATAAGTCGCTGTCTTGGTACCAACGGATTGCGGAGATTCGACAACCCATCGCCGATTTTAGTTCGTCACCACATGACGTAAATATATGTACACGACAGTCAACTATCATACTTTCGCAGTGTGCAGATTGTGCACTTGCAAAGTACGATAAAGGCAGGGATAAGACGTGCTTGCCGGGGGTGGATTGTGTGCTTCTCGACACAGTAGCCAGTTAGACAGATCCTCTGCCAATGCTACCACTCCGCTGCCGCGACAGCAGCGGAACAAAGGTAGGTGACAAGGTCAGACGGGATATCGTGGACGATGCATCACGAAAATGAGTTAGAGCGTTTGTAACAAAGTCAAGACCAAATAGCACTCATCTCTGACCAACAAGAAGAAGCGGTGGTTGTTGTCCCAGAACCAGCCTATTTTATAACCAGAGGCTCAGGGACTATAAGGATAGAAGGAAGAGAGACTAACTGGTTATAAACGTATCAGATTCTATCCTTAGGTGGGACACAAAGTCTCCAGTGACTATATGTTCAACACATCCACGATAGTGTCAATATATGCTGTTTTAGGGAGATCCATGGTGGTCTTCTCTGTCATATTTTTAATCTTCTGTAATGGAAAGCGACAACTAATATTGCATCATTTTCCTCTTTATGTTGCACAGAAAAATATTTGCTTTAACCTTTAAAGGCAAGTGCATCATTGCAAAGCAAACACCAAACACACAATCACGTGTAAACTATCTTGTATACCAAGGTTGAAGCACAGCCAGTTAGTAAATGATGGTCCACATATTAACACGCCATTTTTTCATTACGAAAATATTTTTCAAAAAAACAACCAATAATACATATTTTCCGTAAACTGATCCCATTGTTTTGTTAACAAAGCATTTACAATGAAATTGAGATGATCCATTAATCACCAGACGTTTACCCTTTCAATGTTGGTATTGTTTTAAAACATCTCCATAAATATCATGACGGTAAATTCATACAACGACCAGAGTTTAAGACTATATATACATTCAAGGACTTTGTAATTATGCTTTTTGAACAGCTTTTCTCAACTTGTGGTATTAAAATTCTAATTCATGATTGTATTATTTGTTGCGGAAAAACTGTAACATATCCGTTTCATATTGCAAAAAGAGCAAAAAACCAAATCATAACGAGCCTGTAGTTGCAATTGTTGGACATTGCAAGTAGTTTCAAATGCTTAACATCGAATTTGAAACCGTAAAAAACATCTATTATGTCTTTTTGCGATTGTTTCATTTGTTACGGTAATGTTTTCTGTCCATTTTCAGGCAGATGTTCTATGTGTAATGATCTAGAATTGTAAATTGTCTGAAAGATGAGGGATACTGGATAACTTCAATTCAACTCTAGTTATTCGGGTGGAATTTTTTCAGACTGTGATTCGTTTAGATTTTATGAATTCATCGCTAAAGATATATATTTATAATTATATACACTTATATTCTTTCCATTACAACCTTAAGTACAGCCGATTAAGATTGATAAGACACGAAATGATAAGTACGGCTGAGCAAATATATTACTTACTATCTTGTTTTGTAAATTTATTTGACTCACAAAATGATCTACGGATGTCATAATTGCATATGGTCATTTATTTGAAAAAAAAAAACAACACACTTTCCTTTATCATCAGATTAAGATTCATGAAAAGTTTATGTTAAAAATATATAACATAAAGTATAAACAGGTTCCTTACGGTCAGTGAAGTAAGGTGAAGACTGAAGGGGGGAAAGGCGGTTAAACATATATACAAACTTATCCACACATTTTAAACATTTAGCAAATAAGCTGTAACCCATCAACTTGAAGGCACAACCTATCAAGCAAGACAAATAATGGAAAAAGGTAACTCAATTACAAGATATTGACACTCCCTGCGAACCCATTCACAACATCTAAGTAATCAATAAAATAATGAATGCAAGTCAAAGCATTCATCTGTTAAGATATAATTGGAACAACAGGGTCCAAATGATAATAAAAACACAACCAAACCAAGCCAAATATTGCAACCATAAAAAAACATAACGACAAACAAAGCAGGCAAATACTTTCTCCACAAATATTAAACGGCAAGTAAATAATCAATAAGTGTCACATACCATGCATCAAAGCACTATAAAGTCAAAGTCACTAATTTGTCCATCAATAACGGTTAAGAATAAGATCGTAGCGATGTATGACTGGTAAGCAAATACGAAGCGAAAATATCTAAAAGTAACTGGTTGAAGTATATAACCTTAGTTCATACAAGATCAAAGATACAAGAATCTTTATTTTAAGTCGGGTATATGCTAACAAGAAACATTAACCCAATGAGCTGTATTCCGACATGAATGACAATCAAATATAACATAACAAAACACGACAGAGAGCTGGTGAACTGGACATAAAAGCATATAATATAGTTTTAAATTGGTACAATATTGGAACAATTATTAACAAAAGCCGTTTCTTAATATATTGATTCATAAAATTACAAAAAGTAAGATGGAATTGAGCACAGTAAACAACGATAACATCAACTAGTTTTCCCGGATGTACGGGCTATGCACATGCGCACGGTTTCTCTAGTTGACATATCACTGTAAAATGGTTAGTTCTTTCATGAGTTTAAAGCATGTATATGCGTATACATTTAAAACAGCAAGATTGTAAGTCGCATTATGTACATGGGAATAACAGCATGGTACAGTGATGTGTATTTGGTAAAACTGGATTAATTAATTCAGCTTGCTAGAAAAAATTAAAGAAAGTATTCCTAAGTTATTTAATTGATCATGTAACTAAAATACAACTATATTTTACTGCTTTTATAAGAAACAGTAGCGTAGGCATGGTTGCTCCTGTTATTGGACCAATTCTTACAGGTATCCATCCAAAACACCGCCCGGTCATCGTCCGGGCAATATCAGCACCTAACACCGTGTAAGAATGTTAATTGAAAGTGCCAAATCGTAACACCTTAACAAATACGTAGTTGTATGTGTTTGACAGATTTTAATGATATATAAATTTGAAACATATCATGAATAGATTAGATCTTTTCACTTAATTAGATATTTTATTTATATTCAAAACGCCCGCTGAAATCTTTTCTGGTATTTGAATGCCACATCTTGTCCAGTGGGTGAAGTTCATGAAAATGTCACTAAAATTTAAAATTGAGTGTGTAAGGTTAGCTCATCCAAAGCGTTTCAAAGTTGCCACGAATATATGTTTTTCCACATTGATTACTTCGTGAGTTTTAATTAGAATTTGAAACAGCAACCAATCAATGTTGCACAGTGTTTTAAATTGATCCTGCCAATTTGACATGGCAGGTTATTTCTGCTAGATTTATGTTTATCGGTTAGTTGTTACAACGCCATTGAGAACATAAATAATGCGCCTGTAAGATATAAATGTGTTATTCTTCCGACAGTGTGGTTGCTGTCTACTGTTACAAACAGACATAGACAAAATAATTTGCAATGCTGATGTGCAATTAAACTCGGGGCGCTAACGGATTGTTTCGTAATTGTGATTAACTGTATGGGTTGTTTCTTAATACTAAATTATTATATTTTCACAAACACAGCTCTAGTATGTTGTTATTTTGCATCAAACCTGTTTTGTAAAGCGCTGTTTGTTACAATTCCTCCCTTTTTACGCCTTATTTACCTAAACAGCAATTACACTAAATTCAATACTATCTTATTTCAATGGAAACGGTAGGGGATACAGTATACCCAGTTGTGACATAGTTATGCATAGCACAGGGATTTCGTGATTACCAATGGTATTGTTTATGATACTATTTGCGTCCCAGTATACACGCTTATATATCAGAAGGTCACATATATCCTTTAAATTTATGTAATTTGATTTTTTTCTGTAAAAAAGTTTAACGGATATTAACAATATGTAAACACTTGTTATTTACCACTTCCGTGTAAGAATGTTAATTGAAAGTGCCAAATCGTAACACCTTAACAAATACGTAGTTGTATGTGTTTGACAGATTTTAATGATATATAAATTTGAAACATATCATGAATAGATTAGATCTTTTTACTTAATTTTATATGATATTTATATTCAAAACGCCCGCTGAAATCTTTTCTGGTATTTGAATGCCACATCTTGTCCAGTGGGTGAAGTTCATGAAAATGTCACTAAAATTTAAAATTGAGCGTGTAAGGTTAGCTCATCCAAAGCGTTTCAAAGTTGCCACGAATATATGTTTTTCCACATTGTTTACTTCGTGAGTTTTAATTAGAATTTGAAACAGCAACCAATCAATGTTGCACAGTGTTTTAAATTGATCCTGCCAATTTGACATGGCAGGTTATTTCTGCTAGATTTATGTTTATCGGTTAGTTGTTACAACGCCATTGAGAACATAAATAATGCGCCTGTAAGATATAAATGTGTTATTCTTACGACAGTGTGGTTGCTGTCTACTGTTACAAACAGACATAGACAAAATAATTTGCAATGCTGATGTGCAATTAAACTCGGGGCGCTAACGGATTGTTTCGTAATTGTGATTAACTGTATGGGTTGTTTCTTAATACTAAATTATTATATTTTCACAAACACAGCTCTAGTATGTTGTTATTTTGCATCAAACCTGTTTTGTAAAGCGCTGTTTGTTACAATTCCTCCCTTTTTACGCCTTATTTACCTAAACAGCAATTACACTAAATTCAATACTATCTTATTTCAATGGAAACGGTAGGGGATACAGTATACCCAGTTGTGACATAGTTATGCATAGCACGGGGATTTCGTGATTACCAATGGTATTGTTTATGATACTATTTGCGTCCCAGTATACACGCTTATATATCAAAAGGTCACAAATATCCTTTAAATTTATGTAATTTGATTTTTTTCTGTAAAAAAGTTTAACGGATATTAACAATATGTAAACACTTGTTATATACCACTTCCTTCGAAACAGCAGCAATAATTCCAGAAAAAAAGATCCTGTATGAGTATCTATTGGTCAAACAGATAATATAAATCACTTTAGTTTTAGAAAAGATTCTAATTTAAAATGTACGCTAAGAAGTTAGGAAATATTACAAAAGTCTTAAACACGCATGTTTCCATGACTGCCTTATGTTGTTAACCCTTTATTTATCTTTTATCTTTCAAAGAAAACATCTAAGCGTAACATGTGTATAATTGTCATTTTTCAACAATTAACTATTAGGACAATACTGGATATTTATATATTCAGAATCTGTATAGGTGAAGCATTGGTTTGACTGCAAAAGCTTAACATCGTTGTTATTGTGAGAAAACTTGTTTTATACAAAAAATATAGTCTTGATTGTAAGAGAACATGTCGAGATATTTTTGTACGTATATATTTTTTATTTATATCTTCTAACACTTCCAGAACACGGTTTTAATACAGATATTTTCAACACAATTATCAATGTTTTAGAGAAACCGAATACATTGCCGAGTCAATATATGTGGAAAAGCAATGGCAAGAACTTTGTTTTTACATACGAGACAGATTTGTGGATAACCAGGATGATAACAGACTTTGACTTTGCTCGTTTCAGAATGTTATAACCAAGTGTCTCTCCGTCAATTGTGTACATGATGTGTAGTTGTCCTGCTCGGACTGAGAATCAATATATATAATGTTGCAAAACTATGTTGTCACAGCAACCGACAAGAAGACATATCCTTTTTTGTCAAATTTGTAATGTCCAGATCAACGATGGTGTGTTCACCTCATCAATTGTATTGCTGACTTATCTCCGCTTTGGCATTGAATTCTCATTCAAAGTTCTTGGGTTGATCGAAACAATGTTTACTATGAAACACGTGGTTGCACCTGAAGTGCTATTGCCTAAACTTATGTTCATATATCTGTATCGTTCAATTTTTAATTGATTATTTTCCATAGTTGTAAATTGTTAAACAAAATTATATATATATCGTATGGTGATGACTTAGTACCTCATGCACTCGGTACTAACTATTGACGTTCGTTAATTTCAGTATATAACTGGTTTTCATATTACAGTTGTTAATATACGTGCTTGTAATGCTTTAAACGCCCTTGGAGTTCTTTATTTGTTCATATGAATAAGGATATACAGATTTTGATTGATTAATTGCTTAAGAAATTGAACAATTGCGTTTGATATATTTTGCATTCACTCTGCATTCAACCAACAATGCATCACTGCCGTAAGATCGTTTAATACACCTTAAACGGAACTGAAATATCTTGCCAAAAAAACAAACATATATAGACGGAAATATATTTAACCGAAATCTTGGTTGAAAGATGCTTGTCAACAACAAAACACCACGTATCATTTGAAGTCTCCAGAAGCCATTACGTAAACACACAACTGATTGTTGAAGACATAATTCCTAGTGATGCTTTTAATTCGGAAGTACCGTTGCGATCGGAAGGGAAAAAGGTATTAAATTCATTCCGTGACTTGATGTTTTTCATATCTACATAATGATGCTTGCATGTCGAATAAATGATCGCTGATCACAACTATTAAATCACTTCGCATTATCTGCGAGATGGTTTTGGCGATAGTAAATTACATAAAAAACAAGAATGCTCTTAACAATTCAACTTTTTATATAGAGACTTTCAATACCGATAATTTTGAGGGGTTTTATTCTCATACAATTTTGTAAACCATGGGTATGATTAGCGACTATGAAAGCAATAATTTGATAGAAAAATCACATCTTTATTTCACAAATCTTAAGTTCACCTTTTCTGTTAATTATTTACTAAATACTCTGTTAAATATGTTTCAAGTGTAGACACTACAAAACTGATATGTTAAAGAATGTGAGACATGATATAGTTGATCTCTTTCTTCTGTCACATATTCATATGATACATTAACACGTCATTGACAAATTATTCCATTCATGATCGCGTGTCTTAGTTAAAGATGCACTCTTACTCCCAATTAAGATTTACCACAATTAATAATATTGTTTTAATATTCCCAAAAGGGTAAATCAATGTCACAAACAAGGGTTCTTATGAAGGATACTAAGGTTCATTTGAAAGAGATGAGCATAAAACATGGTATTTCTACCTTATTAGACTACAGTAGATCACAGTAAATCTTTAATCATTCACCAATCATTTAATAAATTGCGCTTTCTGCTATAAATTAAACAATTGTTATCAGTATTTAATATTTCCATAAATGTATTATTTAGTAAATAGTCAAAGGTTTATCAGTCAAAATTGATATTTGTTATACATGCGTATGCATTTATTTTGAATAAGAGTGTCACTTTAATATTATATTATAAGCGAAACGTATCGAGGTCTTTACTATAAACAAAATTATTTAAGAAAATTACACAAAAGAATAAACAATACAATATATATTTGAATATATCAGTCGTTACGTTTACTAAACATTAATGCATGCAGTTGATCTAATGTTTTATAATGTTTAATAAAGATCTTGAAAGTAAATCAATTAAACGAGCGTTTCCTCGTAAAACGATCCAATTAAGTTATATACAAAAATCGAATCGTTTAATGTAAACCGTGTGTACTGAAACATGTTATACCAAAAATGTAAATGTTTCGTTTGAATGTAAAATAAATTAAAATTGTTCAACAAAGATCATTTAAAAATGACAGATATCTCACTTTAATTTTTTTAATTATTTAATAAAACAATTCTTTGTCATTCGATGTTAGTAACACGATCTTGAGCTATTTTCTTAAATCATTGGAAAATAAACGGTTCGCATAGACATTCGAGTAAGTAACTATTTTTATTGAAAATAAATTGTTGTTCAATACTACAATTTAAGTTTTGATTAGAGTAAGCACATACGTCTTGATTTTTTTGATATTCTATCATACACGTATTCCTTATCAAGAAAAAATCTCTTTAAACTTTATTAGGCATTGATAAAAATCATTTTCAGCATGCAATAGTTATATCTGCATACTTGCTTAAATAATAACTGAATATATTTACTCAAATCGTTTAAACTACCATATAATACTCGTAGTGACCGCTGGATCACATTCGAAAAACTTATATGTTTTTCAGTGGCGAAAGGATGATGATGCCATCAATTATTGTGCAAATCCTGTATGTACTTTGGATGGCAACAATGGTTCCCGGCGAAACGTACACCGCCGAATGTGACCATGAGACTTTGACAGTACGAGCAGGTTTTAGGGAACACCCGACATACTGCAGTAAATTTATCCAGTGCCTTCTTAACAAAGACGGCCAGCTTGTTAGCATTGTGCGAGACTGTGGTTATGGGACATATTGGAACCAAACTTTTCTGACATGTACTTTAGCAACACGCACTGTCTGCAAACATGATTTGTGTTATCAACAGCCAGACGGAAAGCGAAGAAAAGGACATGGAAATTGTAGAGGTTTCTATGAGTGCCAGGGAAGTTCGTCCGTACCAAGGTGTTGTCCTCTGGGACAGTATTTGCATAGCAGTCAGCTCGTATGTGTAAACAATACGGCAGATATCACGTGTAATCATCGTTGCTTGGACACAATGCTATACACACATTCAAGTGAACCATTTAAAGTCGGAGGTACATTGAATCCTTTGTCTAAAAGTCAAGGGAAAACAATGCTTTCAGATTGGCAAGTTAATTCGGGCATTAATCAGCAAACACCCGTAGACATACCATTAGATAGAAATGTCAATGCAAAAACAATCTGTGACAAAACCGGCATACCTGAAAACCCTTTGATGTATAAACAAACGCTTTATGGTGAAGGGTGGGTTGTAAAAGGACGCTGTCCCAATGGAACAATATTTGTACAAGCTGTTTGCAACTGCGTTTCTCTTTTGGATCAAACAAATATACCTAACCCCAATGGAGGTGTACTAATAATGACCCAAATAACAATGTGTAGACCGAAAATCTACCTTCCATTTACGCTTGACGAAAGAGATCGATCCAGCAACGCTTATGAAATTATCAACCACAATGTAACAGTGCGAAATGGTAAGGCCATTTTCGATGGAAAAGAAAACTATATAATGATTCCAATATTCTCAAGTTTAGATATAACAAATAGCTTAGTGATTAAGGTTATCTACAGTTCCGACCATGAGTCGATTCCAAGCAATCGTTTCAGGACAATATTCTCGAATGACGGATGCAACGAAGCGCCAAACGTTTACATGTATGAGAATTGGCAACACATTATCGGTGGTGTCGGTACAGAGCCATATGCAGACATGTCGAAAGACGCTCGTATTCTTCAACGTCCAAACACACCAGGCCAACAAAGTTCTACAAAAGAGGTCATGTTTGTGTTTCATGGTGGGGAATTTACGATAAAGAATGGAAATCGATCCCAAACTATTCACGGCAAAGGAAATTTAAACAAGTTAGAATGTCCTCTCAAAATTGGTTACGGTGCTGATATCCTGCCATTTAAAGGAGAAATCGACGAGTTCACTGTTTATATGTGTCAAAACGTTAAAAGATTTTTATCTTAATAATTGGACCTTATTGAAAAAAAAATCAACAAACATTAAATTGCTGGAACTAGATTGTGTCGTTTTTCTTAAATGAGTTAGAACTGCTTATGTTAAATATTTGACTATAACTTTTTCACCCCTGTTATAAGGCGATTCTGCATGGTCAATTATGACGTTTTAACAAGAAGCGTTAGTCGTTTTAACGAGTTACTTAGTCGTCTAAACGAGAAACATTAACCTATAAACGAGATACTAAGTCGTTTCAACGAGATGCTTAGTCGTTTTTATAAGAAACGTAAGTCGTTTGAACGAGTTGCTGAGTTGTTTTAAAGAGATACTTAGTCGTTTTAGCGAGAGACTTAAATCGTCTAAACGAGTTAGTTAAGTTTTTTGAGCGAGTTACTATGGCCATTTAAACGACAAACGTAAATCATTTTGTCATCGTTAAGCCACAAGATTAACATATCTTCGTTTAGCCTTACTATCAATCAAACTGTAACTGTTGTTTTCACACTTTTTTCACTGTAGTGGAACTGCAACAGATCTAAAAGAACGCAGACATGTTAAAATAGAGTTTGGTAATGATTACTTCTGTTATACACGTTAACGCTACAAGCGGACAATACATATTCATTTTAATCAGGTTACGATGGAAAAATGTTCATATTCATTCTTAAGGATGCACTCTTACTCCTAAATAAGATTTAGCACAAATAATACAATTGTTTAAACATACCAAAAACTATGAATAAATGTCAGAAAAAATGATTTTTACGAAGATTATCGAGTTTTATTTGAAAGAAAAGTGCAGGAAACACGGTATTTCTTTCTTATGTCACAATAGAAGATCACAGTAAATCTTTTAGCATTCACCAATCATTTATTATTTTTGCGTTTTCAGCTATTATATACACAGTTACAATCTTGTTATCAGTAATAAGAATTTTTAATAAATGCATTATTTAGTAAGTGGTTAAAGGTTTATCACTCAAAATTAATGTTTGTTATACATGTGTTTGTATTGATTTTGAATACGTGTGTCACTTGACCTTTCCAATGCGGTCGTCCCTAGATAGTTTTTAATAAACAACCTGGTCCCTGAATGTTTACTATGAAGCTATTGTTTATGATTTCTAAGCTTTTTTAGTTGATTTAGTTATAAGTGTTAGGAAAAGAGTGAAGTTGAGGACTCAAAAGCTGGCTTAAACGCACAAAAAAAACTTTTGTTTCGCTACTCGTTCCAAAGCGGTAAATAACACATGTATGAATGAAGATAATAGATGCGTATGTGGTGTCTGTGTTTAAATCTTATTTACAGGCATTGTCCCTGTAGTTTTCATTATCAAATGACTTCGGAAATGATATATTCTGCTGCGATGTAGGTTTTGTGATCATGTTCTTCGACACAAAATAACATTTGCCGTATATGTTACCGTTATTCATAACGTCATGAATAATGTCTACATTTATACGATTGTTCTGGTGACTGTGTATTTTCATACCGTTTGGATGAAAATAAATATATATACCTAAGGATATTGTTAACACATTAAAAGTGGGGGTTGTTAAAAGAATAAATTGCGTGTTTCTTTCATTATCGGGACATGAACGCAGTTGGGTTGCTTAAAATATGTGAAGTCCGAACACAACTGCGTTCATATCCCCGGTAAAGATAGCAATCGCACAAATCATTACTTATATTTACACCAATAGTTCATTACTCTTTTCCAGAAACAAATATATATAAGGTATCTAATTTCATATCTGAAAATCAGAAGTAACCTTTCTTTTTCACCCATTTTGTAAATAGTACGACCCGACCGTAACTGGAAACAATTTATATTAATGCGCGATGATTTGCGATCCGAACATATGCGAAGATGTTGCGTTCATCAAAATATATTAGCAATTGTCGAAAGGACGTTTATTTAATGAATAAAAGTTGAAATATAAATATTCAACAAAGCATTTCTTTTTCAAAAAAAAATTGAAATACCGCCTGCGAATCATTTCAAAGAAAAGTTAAACGCATGTGATAGGTTTTACTTTTCCTTGGACGTGACATCATTAGTGGTCGCATGCAGACTACAAAAAATACAAGGCCGGATTTGGCAAGTTCCTGTGTGGTTAATGACGATCGATAAACACAGTTAACACTGACAAATGTCTGTGTTTTATTGTATGACATTATCTTTAGATGCCAACCTTTCTAGACTCGTGTTTTATTCCATTTGCTTAAAATATGTTTTATGATTCATATTCATATTACATCATTACATGTATCTATAATTTACCTTGTATACTACATAGATTTAATTAATTTAAAAAGTACATTTCGAAAACAAGAAAATATAGTTAAATAAAAAAAACAAGCTATCACATATCTTTATTCGTCCCAAAGATAAACGCATGTGATAGGTTTTACTTTTTCTTGGACGTGACACCATTAGTGGTCGCGTGCAGACTACAAAAAATACAAGGCCGGATTTGGCAAGTTCCTGTGTGGTTAATGACGATCAATAAACACAGTTAACACTGACAAATGTCTGTGTTTTATTGTATGACATTATCTTAAGATGTCAACCTTTCTAGATTCGTGTTTTATTCCATTTACTTAAAATATGTTTTATAATTCATATTCATATTACATCATTACATGTATCTATTATTTACCTTATATACTACATAGATTTAATTAAAGTACATTTCGAAAACAAGAAAATATAGTTAAACAAAAAAAACAAGCTATCACATATCTTTATTCGTCCCAAAGATAAACGCGAAGTTAACTTAATATTGAACGAATAAAATATATCACAGACCATTACGCAGATAATCAAACGGTGAATATCGAATCACATATTAAGAAATACGAGATAAATTCTAACATATCCTTAGTCGTCAAAAAGATAAACTTTGTCACTAAAATATATAACAGTCCATTACATCAATTATACATCAATTATCACACAGTAAACAACCAATCATACCATGACTGATATAGTTAAAATTTAGTGATATTGCCATGACAGTTTGTTTTCAAGTAGAACTTTTATTATCATATTGCATTTAATCTAATTAAAAATGCGTTCACTGTAAATGATATTTCCTAAAATTGTTATTATATTATGTATATATCATATGGAATTTGACTAATGACATATAAATAAAAAAATGCAATATTTATGCAAAAAGCTACAAAAACAAGCTCAGCAGCAAAAAGTTTAAACATAAACCCGGTTTAATGGCACTGGGTAAACGCCAAAGACACAGAACACAAAAAGAAAAAAATCACAAACACGAAACATGGAAGAACAGCACAAAACTCTACAAACAGCACAGTGCATTCATACTATATATAAAAAACTGGGTATTTATAAATATATCAGTGAAATACAAGTGATATTCCACCATACAAACAATTTAATTTGTGTTACTGTTTTGATTCTTTAACCCACTCTCGCAAGTTTTATATTACACAGATTTCGATTTCAAATGATTTGTGATTAAAATTTACTTATCATATATATATATATTTACATCTGGTCATATCGTAATATTTTTGCTTTTTCAGGTCAGTTTGTTTAAATTGTACATGAAAACTCTAAATTACACGAATATCAATTATATCACATATATTTCAAACAAGTTTATACACATGTAATTAAACATTTCCCTAGGTACATCACAGTTTAAATACTGTCACAATACTGAAATGTCATTTTTTGTTTATGTTAAAAGAGTTTTGTTCACTACTGCATGTTCACCAGTGAGTTGGCATAGTTGAAATACCCGATATTGGGAAGAAAAGCTTGGATGGAAAACTATTGACCGATGGAAGTATTCTGAGTACTATAACCCGGGTTATTTTGAGGGGCCCAGGAGTGACCTCTGCAGGATTTATACTTCTTAACACATTGTCGAATTCCTAGTCCGGAAAGTCAACCACATCATCCAGAGTGTTTTGATTGAACCTGAATATAACCGAGGGCAAGAGGATCTCTTGCGCAGGTCCCGGACAGGGTTCACTTATTGTGTGCCACATCATCTTCCTAGTTCCATAACCAGTACATGTACGCAGGGTGGTCCTAGGTTTATGGCCTTTCACTGCCATGAAATGTGAGGAGCGAATCTGCGCCGCATCAAGAAAATGTACTGAGGTTGCCTTCAAACTATGGTTTGTGTAGACCACTGTCAGACATACCTTCTCCTTATGTTTTGCATCATTGAACCTACAAATCACACCCAATTGATCAACTATCAACAATAAACAACATATGTGTTTCTGTTATGTCGCTGTTAATACGTATATTATTGTAGTAGGTGGTTTAAAGTTATTATTTGAAGTCCTTTGCTACGCTTACCCCGTCCATTCTTTATCATTAACGTTTTTTTCCTTATGTCAACTCACTATTACCGAAATCCCTGTAAAGCCTAAGATACACAAAATGAGAGACACGCAACGGTCATACAACAAAAGACCGATTTCAAATGAAACAAGTTGAACAATTCATACGAACTGATAAGCTTATTTAAAGTATTAAGCGATCAGATACAGACATCACATTCAAAGAAATGAATCCAACTTGAGTAACAGTACGTTCTCCTCCGAGGAATGATACAGTCATTCAAAGTTACCCGTCATAACTCGTCCAAATGTTTCAAACAGGCATTGATCCTTCTTTCCAGCATGTGCGATTGTCCTTCTACAGTCAGTTGACTTTGAAGAGTGACACCGCTGTATCGTACGGATTCATCGATGTGTACTTTTACTAGTTTATACTAGTTGTTTAATCTATTCTTTATTGTCTTCAACTGATCCTGCTTCCGTTCATGATTTTTATTTCATTTCGAAAGTATCCACAACTGTTTGGATATGTGTGAAGCGTACACATACTTATACACAGAATGAGACGTGAAACAGGTCGTCAGAAAAGGGCCCTATCATAATATTCATTTTATTATATGTCTCCGTTGATAACTTTATGTTTAAACATGTTTTAGTTTAAGCCAACCAGACGGTATATAATAGTTCCTCGATATTTTTCCCGTCATTAATCAATCGCATAAGTAATTATAGACGCAACTGCATTCAAACTGATTTATTCAGGAAATAATATACGATCCAGAAAAAAGATGATATCATAAAAGTAATCAATTCTCCTCAGTGTGTAAAGGGCAGCACTCAACACACATTAATATGCTTATATGGATTTAAAAATGACTGTAGCGTGATACAGATTTTTCAAAACGGCGTACTATATTTTCACTGTGGGGTATGGAAAAGAAAATTCACAGACATTATATAAAAGTAGTTTATAATATACTTTTGGGTCATTTATAAATATATCAGTGAAATATATATTCCACCATACAAACAATTTGTTTTGTGTTACTGTTTTGATTCTTTAACCACTCTCGCTTCCAAATATCAGAGGTCTAGGTCTAGGACACAATTCCAACACCGACACGTTCGAACATAATTTGGCGCGTTTTTCATTAAATCTTCAATTAACTGTCTTTTTATTCCCTTCTAATGCATAACATAAAATATTAATTGTTTCTTTCAGTTTTAGAAATTAATATACTTCACCCCCTGAACATCAAAAGCAAAAATAGCTTTGGTGCTCACTCAGTAAAATATAGTACGATCTTTCCCTCTGTTTTGTTACAAGTGTTAATCAAATTGAAAACCTAAACTATCAAATGATACTTTGTGATTTTTGATATCAGTTGGCTACATTGAACAACGGTTTATAAAACAAGCTTATTGTCCGATATCCATAGACACAGTATGCATGATGTTGCTAAAATATGATTTTGTAGTTATCGAAACATTATGCATGCTGCTGCTAGGGCATGCGTTCGTAGCTATCGAGACGATAGTTATTTATGCCAACACTGCGCACTAAAAGAACATTAAACGAAAGTTTATCTAGTGATTGGTGTACTTGAAGAGTTATAGTACAGACAATTTCGTGTATGAGGTGTCCGGCTATAGTACCGACATTGGTTCACAATTGTCTGAGTTCAATGGAGCCATGTTACTTGTTTCTACGGGGAAAATTGCATAGTCCTGTCGCATTTGCTCCTTAATTGTGCTCATACCTGTATAGCCGATCAATTTATATTACAGTTAAAGGTCCTAACCCTTTTCTTAACCTAAATGTATCAGAATGTGGATTCCTGATTCTTGCTGACCCTATTTTGATAATATTTGAAGTAGTTAAAAGTGCATATTTATTTGTATATCAAACAAGCTATTTTGGCTGTCAAAGATTGCAAATATGTCAAATTACCTTCGATTCACGTTGGAATAAAGAGCAAATATGCAATGTGAAAACACTTAATGTACTTTTGGTCCTTCATCTTGGATAAAAGTGGTCAGCCGTTTCAAATGATAAGAAAATAAAATGGGTTAAAACCCATATAAAATTATCATTAAGGTTAATTAAGCGATCAGATGGCTAGTGTATTTGTGGGTTAGATTTCCTAACATAATTCTTAGAAAAAGAGCGTTAAAAACAATATTATCATAGGATATTAATCAACATTCTTTAGTTACACAAAGAACTATCGCAATGACTAGGAATAATAGATATGTATAGAAATGTACAAACATACAATATTTCAAAAAAGTTTAGCCGAATTATTCCTCCATCCGTCATTACTTCTATTTCCTGCTAGCCATTTGTCAAATCAACTTGTCTTTCTTTTTCAAATAAATAATTTCGTTGCGTGGTTTAAGACATATAAATTCGCTTATCTAGCAACTATGATGTTTAGTTCTTGAAAACAAATTGGTTGGAGCATGCTTCGTTTCTCATTCGTTTAAACTTTGTTTCGCTGCGCAAATAAGTTATATTTGTTAAAATATTAACTGTATTATTATGTATGCCATAATTAATATTCCTATGGTTATGCATCGATGCTCTGAAGAAAGATAAAGAAAACAAAACATATGTACTAGGTACAAAAAGGTACAAAATACTTTCGGATTTCTGTATTGCCATAAAAGCAAGAAGGCAATCACAGAATTATATTTCTCACACAAATCAAATCAATTGATTTAAACCATCCGTTTAAAGGATGAAACAAAACAATAAATCTTCTACAATTTTTAGTTTATATATCAGTGTTACAAAGGTAGATGGCGATTTTCGGAAAACCTTTGAACTTCCGGATACCATCAGCGAACCTAATGTGAAGCGCGCACTTGATATTTCTCAGCTCGGATTTCTGACGTATATTTCAAAGTCTGACGCGCAATTTCTTGTTTTGGAACTTGTACACAGTCTATTCTCTTCGGCGGTTAGTGGTTCGTGGTATGACTTGGTAGTAATAATAATAATACAATGAAAGCTACAGGAACAAGCCCAGTAAATACAATAATTAAACCTGTTTAGAGGCTCACGGCACGTGCCCAAACGACAATGAATTATACACATACGTAAAAATACACATACACAAACATAAATACCACTAACACGCAACACATGCATCAAAATAGTTTTACCGATAAATGATAGGATTGACGCATTTGAACAGTCAATGAAACAAGAGTACATTGAAACCTTAAAGACGGCTGCCTTTTCCATTAAATTTAGTGACACCGTTTTGCACTCTTACACCGTAATATTCGACTTTGTTACTTGAAAGAGACATCTTTGTGGTATTTGGTAAATGAAAGAAGCATATATCATATATCCTGGTATTATCTCTCCTCACCATATGCCCAAATTTACATATCTGAGTCAGAAAGACGGTCCCAGCTACAAAGTTCGTTGTAGTGGTATCATCGGAACTAGAGTTAGATGGCGTTTCCTTAGTGGACTAAGGGGCCTCTGTAACATAGTTGTTGTTGTTACAATACTCAATCCTTTGATACTCAATCCTTTTATTGGATAATACTTTTGACCCGAAAAACAACACTTTGAAACAGGCGAGTGATTCAGACATGCATGGTATGCACTGCAGATTCCTTCGTCCTTTCTTTGTAACCATTTAGCTGTCATGCATGGAAACTATTTTCGCAAACAATATGTTCGAAACGTGCGCTGTTAAGTATACTCTTGATAAAGAATGTTCAAATCCGCACGGTCTCACTCTATTGTTACCGTTCTTGTGAGTGTCTTTTTAACATTAAATATAGTTTGTACAGTCGTACAGATTGTTGATAAACCCCACACCGTTCTCCAATTGCCGCTTGTTGCAGAGCGTCGTTAGTTTATTCTTTGCTGAGTGCTTCTGTGAATTCTGATTTTTGAAATTAGTTCACTTTTCAGTGTGCCAAAGATAATTATCAAATTTAATGTCATGAAAGGTTTGTAACATGATCTAAGCAATGTACAAAACGCAGCTGTACCGTTTCTTGCTCCATAGTTATTTAGGGCTTTACTGTGTTACGTGGTATGTTGCGATTGTAGCTCGATTCCTCTGACAAAGGTTTTATATACGAGGAAGCAAGACATTTTAGAAGTTGGTTTTAAACAGTACCCCAAACATAACATGTACTTGATAAGGGTTACCGCATGATAACACAAAAATGTTACTTAAAGTTGGTATTCAATCATTTCAACGCACAATAAGTGAGGAACTACAGAAAATGATGCAACTACGATGTATTAATTCAACATATTCTTGCATTATGCATTTGAATGTTTACATAGTTTGACATCAATTGCTTTAATTCGCGTACGTCTATTTCCACCTATAGTGTGATCGATGTTGAGAATACCACATATTGAGGAAACCGAATAAACAAGCCTAACATTTTGTCACGCTTGCACGTAATTGATGGTGTTTTCTTCCAAGAAAACAACAAATGTGAATATTCAGTACATCGCAGATCACACACGTTTTTTATTTGATAAATAATTACTGTGTCTGTCGCGGCCTGCCAGTTACAAATTGTCGTGCATGGCATTTCTTTCATTAAAAAAACGTCAAAAGCTGTCAATTAACAGATGAAATTACAAACTGATTAAAAACATCGAAAAACTGATGATAAAAGAATGTGATAACTTGGCATGCCTAATTAGGGGAATCAAAATGTTTTCATGTGGTTGTGTTATTTTAAGTAATCGACCACGTTTATGTCACGAAATTAATCAAACGTTTCAAGCTAGTTTTATTTCTAATATAATGCTATACAAGATAGGAAAACATATTCATATAGTTTTCAACGTATACTTTAGTAATTTATGTATCCGTGTATCATTACCTCGCGGAACTTATACTGTCTCGCTAAAGAGCGGCACATGAACTCGCTATAGAGCGGCACATGCACTGACTCGCTATAGAGCGGCACATGCACTGACTAGCTATAGAGCGGCACATGTACTGTCTCGCTATATAGCGGCACATGCACTGTCTCGTTATAGAGCGGCACATGTACTGTCTCGCTATAGAGTGGCACTTGAACTGACTCGCTATAGAGCGTCACATGCACTGACTAGCTATAGAGCGGCACATGTACTGTCTCGCTATATAGCGGCACATGCACTGTCTCGCTATAGAGCGTCACATGTACTGTCTCGCTATAGAGCGGCACTTGAACTGTCTCGCTATAGAGCGGCACATGCATTGTCTCGCTATAGAGCGGCACATGTACTGTCTCGCTATAGAGCGGCACATGTACTGTCTCGCTATAGAGCGTCACATGTACTGTCTCGCTGCACATGTACTGTCTCGCTACTGTCTAAGGACACATGCATTGCCTCGCTATATAGCGGCACATGTACTGTCTCGCTATAGAGCGGAACATGTACTGTCTCGCTATAGAGCAGCACATGTACTGTCTCGCTATAGAGCGGTACATGTACTGTCCCGCTATAGAGCGGCATATGTACTTTCTCGCTTTAGAGCGCCATGTACTGTCTCTTTACGACCCGGCATTTCTTCTGTCTCGCTATAAAGCGCCATGTACTGTCTCTTTACGACCCGGCATTTCTACTGTCTCGCTAATCAGTTAATCAGCGGCACTTGAACTGTCTCGCTATAGAGAAGTATTTTTTTAACTGTATCGCAATAGAGCTAACTTTTATAGCGACGCGGTAGAGCGTCCGTCTGAAGAGCAAGTGGTCATCCCCATGAAATGCACATAGCAAAATGTACAGTCCTTGACACTTTATTCATTGTCTCAAAGGCCATCATTCAAACAGCACAGACATATATTAAATTCATTTAGATGTGTTTATGGTCGATAAGTAGCATTTTTAGAGAAATGATTGAGTGTATGAAAGCTCTACAAACTATTCGGTTCTCCGGATATGAACTGTCGAGACAGGGTTTATATCATTGGAGCTTTGTACGTCTTACTCTGGTGCTCATTATGTAGCTTATTGCCACACATCGAAAACATACTTATTCATCAAATTACTTACATAAGGGCTTACACTTTAGTATAGCTATTGTCAAAGTACACTTTCTGCATATTTACACGTACATATCTCTAACACCGGAATGGAGGGACATGCACGTGGGTTAAGCATTGACAAAGTACACCGTCTGCATAAAAAAGGCTTGAAGGCCAATTAGTTATGTCTATGTCATCCTTTTGTTTCGGAAAAAAATAGTGTAATGAGATGTAACAGTTCAGATGATATTTGTTTACATTTCAAAACAAAGGTGTATACAAATATTTATCAAATTTCGACCTTATAAAACAAACTATTTTTCGTACTTTCAAATTATTCTTTTCTGCAAATAACTTTTTTAACAACATATGAACTCATGTTAACGAAATCTGGATTTACTTAACATTTTCTGGTGTTGCATATGCTTTCAAAAAAACAACTACAGCTTTCACAAAATGTATATATTCCATTAAATATTCGTCAAGGACACATTTTTAACTTTAAGATCAACCTCGCAAAAAAACCTGCACCAACGTCTACTAGTATATTTATTTACCTCAAAGATTTATTTTCAGACAGTTTAAACAGCTGAACAATTTAAAGATTCTTAGTAATGTAATCACATTCGTGCACTTTTGATTTAACAGAGTGCAAGACCACATAGTATAGATTCATGTCATCTTACATTGAATTGCAGTTGCCCAGCCTTGAGGGTGTTAAGAAACGCAATTCTGTTTGTAGACATAGTTTATGTATATTCTCCCTTGCAACATAAATAGTTTTAAAGATCGTTGAGGAACGTATAAACGTATGTATGTCCTCTTTTCATGCGATAATGCTTCTACTTATTATGTATAAGTCTCAATGGGTTAAGGTAGTGCTATTGAAAGTAGGAAACGGTTCATTCTGATCATAGAAAGTGTGCTTGAATTAGACTATTTCTGTGTTTTACATCCAACACATTAGAGCACCTGACGTCCTATCACGTTTCAGCGAACATAAATTTGTTGCGAACAAATTAAGTTGTCAATATCTCAAATTTACTGATTACGTGATGCACAGTTTTTTATTTGAGTATTCAACAATTGTGCATTGAGGGAAAGCAATTATTTTTACAAATACATAATGAATAATATTGAAAACTTATAATGAGTCTTATAAGATAGCTGCAATGTACACATGGTAGTTAGCGCTTACAATAATTCAATAGAATATAAAGTTTGTAGAAAGAAAAGAACACTCTGAACTTACTTGATTGCGCAAAAAATAACTCCAAATGACTAGTATACACATTAGATAACAAAAAGACAATCAAGACGTTGCTGTGGTCATACCGTTGTACACATCTTCAGCATCGACGGTTCTTACAGTAAATGAAGAATGTGAATAGTGTTGGAGGTGTGTATGTATATAATATGCAACGGTGTACTTTGTAAATAGCTATACTTACGTGCAAGTCCTTAAAAAAGTAAGTTGATGAATACTTACAATGGACTAAGTGCAGAAAGGAACTACATAACGAACACCAGAGTAAGAAATACAATACCCAAATAAATTTAACCCTTTCTCGACGTTTATCATCCGGGATGCAACGTGGTATCATCCATTTGTTTTAAGAAATTACGTCTCTGAGATAATGTTTATTGGCCAAATATACAAATTAATCAATCTCGTTCAATTATTAACGGGCATTTAGGAAATAAATACTGTAGTTTTTCAAAGTATGTAATTTTTTGGTGTTTTTTTTCGTTTGGATTGGAAAGAACCGTTAGAACTGACTACAGTTTTAAACGGTACTTCAAAAACATATCTTGAAATTTGCGCCAAGATTAAAACACGCTAAGATTGCTATTTTTTTTTGTGAAAATGTCTCAACGATTTTTTTCATATCACGTATAACATTATACATGTATAATGCCTGACCTGAATGATGGTAGTATGTTTAAAAATATTTCACTTTTAAATTCCATATTGATCGACGTTTTACCTGCCGTACTTAGTAAACACAATGATTGCAACCATAATATACGTTATCATTTTTTGGAGGTATTCATGAAATTAACTAAGAAAAGGAACATGATAGATAAATCTGGGTTATTTTCTACATGTGTTGGTGTGCAAATTTTTTATGAATTATCCTAAATCAAATGTTGAACAGTAATATGTGATATATAATAAGTGTATTGATGTATATAGAATGTGACCGAGATCCGTTACATAGTACAGCCGAAAGGAAGGAGGTAAATGAAGAAAGGAGCTTGGAATTATTTTCCCAATATATTCGTTTTGTTTATTTAAGGATATGTTTTGCAGAATAACGTTCTTACTTTTAATATTCAAAAACACTGTAAGGTAGCATAGTAGGCGCTTTTTCGATTTTTTTTGTTCGTGTGCAAAGTGTTGATGCTAATCATATTTGATATTCATTTATGTCATACGTGATATTTAACTAATTAAAATTCACTTTGATTATAGTATTCATATTATGTATAGAGGATCGTTCACGTGTCGTCATAGTGATAATACACAATTGAAGTCAACGAGAGCATGCAAATTATAATTAAACGAGCTTTTTTGTGAGCTTAATATCATATGTATGCTTTATATGTTGACATATGTCAAATTCTTATTCGTACATGCTTTTTTCCAGTACAAATAACAACAATGACCTACCTGTTTCACCTGCACTGATGATAAGCCAAATACCACGAAATTTCAAAACAATGTCACTTCCTTCGCTACATGCAGAAAGGTTGTACCTGGAATACTTAAACAATAACATATATATATCCGATCGTTTCAAATCCCGGTAAAAGGTAGGTGAATACTGAGAAGATTTCCAGTTAGAATCACAACATGAACACTATCGTTTAAATGAAATTTCCCTTCTTTTAAATTGTGACCCTACACCCGGGAAGATGACATTAGTTTTTAATGAAGAAAGTTAGTAAACAAGTTCGTTCCACAACGACAAACTGCCAGAAAGTCTTGATACATCATCACAGAGATCCCAGCAACAGGTCACCTGAGAGTTTTCAAGTGCGCGCTCAATATCCGGGACGCCGATGAAATCCTGAATTTCGAGGCTGAAATTGACAAAATGACCATCTTCCTAAATTATCCTTGTCTCTAAACTAATATTATATTCTGATTTGTGTATTTATTTTTTAAGGCTTTTTTAAAAAATAATTCATTGAATTTGAATAAGTAATACAAATCTTTCTAGCCTTGATAAATATAAAATATTCAGATTTTTGAAACTACATGCATTGCATATTATCGGTGCATAAACATGGGGATATTAAGTTACGCATACACATAGCTTTAAAATAAGAATGTATTGAATATTAAACAAAAAAGAACTATAGGACCAAATTCGGTAGCAAAACAATGTTTTAGAAATGACAAATGAAGCATGTTCAAACCAATAAGTTATCAATAATTTGACATCAGGAGTTCTAGATAAGTATCTGAAATGATCTGAATAAATTACAGAGATATTTTAAAAAAACACTTCATGTATATCACAAACTAATTTTCTTAATAAACTTTTTTTAAGTATTTCAGTGATCAAGGACTATATATTAAGTTCCACACTAAATACTATGACTTCTACTTATGTGAGGTCAGTTATGATAAGGACTATGTGTGCGCTTGTTTCAAATTTAGTAACTATGGAAGCGCTAAGTAGACATACAAATGCTTTCATGTTATCAATGCAGTGTTGTTTTTACATGTATGTCGAAAAACTATGAAATAACGCAACATTATGGTTGCATTATAATAAGGACAACATTCTTTATTATGATAAGTATTTTAGGCAAAATGTTTTACGGAAAAAATCATATAGTCCCAAAACGTTTCCATACTATTAGCAGATAATGCATTTTGACATAAACACATTCAAACTCAATTTTAAATGCTAAATTACTCATTGAGATCATAAACAATCTCATTAAAATCATATCGTGACGTTCACTTCATTTCATTACGTTATGTACGATCTGAGATCATGACGTTAGAGGTCACCTCAAGTTAACCTTTATAACTTGCATATTTATAAGCATGTGCACGAAATCATGTCCAATGATAACGTTCGTAACGTAGCAGGTTTGGTTGAAACTTTAAATGGCGTCGTTGGTGACGATGCTGACCCGGGATCTCCCTGCCCGCTTTAACAATTTCTTTCCGAAAATCAATGACTGTTAGCCTTTGATAAATAACGAAACGTGAAATAAATAACAAGGTCAAGGATCACAGTTCAATTGAATCGGAAAACGACAATATAAACTTAACTGGATTAAAGAAAGTTATATAATGCTTTTAAACGAGAGCATATCGTGTAAATGGACAAATAACATTATTTATTAGACCCATAGATGATACACCACTACAAACCTGATGTGATGTTTTGAATTTGACAATGTAATACAAATTCGCGAGCACGAGCAACATCATTGTCTAGATTCCTGGACCTGAACTTCGTTCTCAGACGCTAATCACTGTGATTGACCAGTTAAATGCTGAAAGTTAGTCATTATTTGCACATATCTATGCTTACAAGTGTTCATATTGATACATTGTTAATGTTATATGTAAACACCTAAGTATAGCATGTGTAAACTATCATCTATGCTAATCATGTTGCACAGTAAATGTTACTGTAAGCCAGGTAAGTTTTAACTTGACTTGTATTTAATTATGTAAACCTCAGTCGGGTTTTTTCGTTATTTTTACGAGGGAAACCCCTGTGGTATAAACTGTTTTTACTGCATTGCAGCTGCAATATTTTGGAACTTAGAAGAGTGAGGTTCATTTAATAAATAATATGATTTTTTTTTTTAATATTATCTTTTATTAGGAGAAGGATGTATCGTCAGGTTTTAAGATAATATGAAAAACCCAGTAGGCTGGGACACTCTGCATTGGAGTAAAAAATTCTTCTATTTTCAGAGAATGCCCAAAAAATATTTTGATTTAAGAGTAAAGACTGAATCAGGTGAATAATATGAATATTTTGTGGGGTATTTCATTTAAGTTATACTTAGAAATGTGAATTAGGGTGTTATTATTTATGATTATTATTCTAAATATTAATAATTACATTGGACATAATTGGTTTCGCCTTTGCCAACCCGACATCAGGTTTTGATATTTTGGAAGTGTTTCGGCTAATAAAATGGAAGATTTTAAAATCTACTTCATCATAATATTCACTATAATTCAGTAATCACATCATTCGAGCGGAGTATTCTCGCGATATTGATAAAATACTGAGTGCACATAGGAGTCGGAAAAGCTTTTTACAAAAAAAACAACCTTCTTTTGTTACAAAAAACAACAACCTTCTTTTGTACACATCTGATAAACTGGCTAAAAGCAGTCAACAGTTGGGTGTTTAGATGCTTTCACCACCTAAACTTTTTGTACTAAATTAATTGAGGCATTATATTTCACTTCAGAGAAATTTCTATCATATTTAGATTTCTTTTTATAGTTTATACATGTAATGGAACAATCCGTAAAGAAAACATAGATGAAGGATGAAGTGACTTAATTATTCTCAAACGTCTGTATCTAACTCGGTTGATTTGATTAATTATACTTCAAATATACAGGAAAAATAAATGAGATCATCGTATTCTGGAAGCAGTTTATTAAATAAAATAGATACCCGATATATGTAGCCTTAGTGTTCAAAACTATATTTTGTCCATTGGGATGGCAGTACTTTTAAAAACTGGTATACATTAATTAAGGTAAATCAGCATTCAGTAGTTATTGATTTAATGAAGTGAATCAGTAGGTTTGAACAGAAGCTTGGTATCGTATATATCGGGTATCTTGACAAAATATCATCTCAAACACTAAGCTGCTAAATGGTGTATCTGTCACATTAAGACATTTTATTTTGGTAAATTCAAACTAATAAAATTTAACCATAACATAAACATAACATAAAGAGACACATTTAATACAACACTTAACAAATAAAATAGTTAATGACAAACTGTATTCATGTGCAGTATATATATATAGCTAAAGAAGTGAATGTCACTGATCTATAAATGATCATATTCATCATAGCTGATCATGTTTAATGTGAACTTCAAATATTTTGACTCCTGTTTTCTTTTTTCTTAACATATTGGTTTACATAATGGTTGCTGTTATGAGGCAGCAAGAGTCCCAGTTGTTCTGCACTTCCATAGTGTACCTTAAAAATGAATTGAACGAAT
Organism: Mya arenaria; assembly: GCF_026914265.1. NCBI lineage: Eukaryota > Metazoa > Mollusca > Bivalvia > Myida > Myidae > Mya > Mya arenaria. The sequence goes on along the minus strand of NC_069129.1, from coordinate 11,805,900 downwards.
AGTTGAATAAATAAATTCTTGATAAATGCTTAGCTACAACAATGTTGTGTTTTGGATTCTAAGTAATAAAAAATGTTAAGTCATCTAATACGATTTACTTTAAATTTCTTCACTTATTTCCCTCTTTGACAGAGTGAAAGAATAATACTTAACAAGTACATTACCAGACGTGAAATGTAATATCATTTAATTTTTTACCAAAAAGCTTTTTTTATCTTTACACAAATATTGCAAACACATGGAATCCAAAGATGCTTTAATCATTTACTTCAAGTAGTATTATATCTACCTATTTTCTATTCCTTAAATAAAATAAAAAAAAGTTTGATGAAAATTTTAATTGAATATGTATTCACCTGTTCTGTTTCTGTCTAAGGATTACCATATGGATATGATAAATACAGGAACACCTTCTTCTTAGACTTTCAGACAGCTGGACTTCTAGTCCAGTCATATCGTGAAAAAATTGTGCACTTTGGGTTAAAATTTTGAAACTTGGTACACTTGAAGAAAATGTGAATATGATTAAAAAAATTCTCAGGACCCACTCAGGATCGATCCAAAATGACCGCCAAAATCCAAGATGGCCGCCATAACGCTACTAATGTTAATATATAATTTGTAGTATCTACTGTGACCTGAATAAATGCATAATTTTGTTGTCATTACTGAATTTTAATATATTAAGGTGAATTATTTCAACATTCATTAAACAATTCCACGAAAACTTTATTTGATGTTGCCATGGCAACCATAATATCCTTGAAATTTATGAATTTACTGTTTTAGGGAGCAAATAACAATATATATCAATATGTTTATTTAAATATCAAAGAAGAAAATGAAATGTAACATCAGTAAAACGTCTTTGCGATATTAAACAGGTTTCTGAACCTAATTTTTTGTTACCTTGGTGTAATAAAACAAGAACACCAAGATGGCGTTCAAGATGGCCTCCGTGAAAAAATATGCATTATTTTTTAATGCATTAACATGACAGACATTCGAAAAGATTGGGATTCAGATTACAGTATATTGCTTAATTCCTAAATGTACATTTAACATTACTTATCCTTGACTACTTCAAGGTGAAGGTCAAGGTCATCTCAAGGTCAAAGTATAAAAATGCAACAACATTTGAGATTTTCTGTATTCTTTTCTTATATATATATAATGGTAATTCAAATGTATTTGTGTCCAGAATAGCAGGACATAATTTCAAGTTGTATGTTCCTTTACACCAGCTTACTTTTTATGGAATCGTTAATAAGTTGTTTATTCAAGGGCTAGGGTTAGGTCACACTATGGATGTATTAATATGACTCCCAAATCCAATATTGCCGCTACATGCTGAGTCCCAACCTGATACAGTTTGCTAAGCTATTCTGTTTATGGAACACAGCTACATTTCACGTATAATAACATTTAAGGATCAGAAATGTGACGAGACAATCTAATATAACAAAAATCACAATATTTTACAATGTGTTCTGCTAATGCACTGGATAAAAGTATATTAGGTACTTGTTTTATGCTAAAACTTATATATTGCATACTGCTCCACCATTAAAATGTACTTGATATCTTTTTTACAGATGAAAAAGTTTATAACTGCACATAACATTTTTACCGCCCTGAATGGTGCAATAAATGCATACATTATATGTTATTGATAATGTAAACTTACAAAACACTCAAAGTTAAATATCATAGTAAAGTTTGATGGCACACCCGTACCATAATACTCAGTTTAGTCTTATCAAAACCAATATTTTATTGTCCACAATTACACAATGCAGTGCACTTAAGCTCAACCTTCTTGCACCGACATCTGCCCTGCAACCATTTTCTATTTTACAGCCACATCTCACTAGTTCATTACAATACTTGCATGCTTCTGGAAGGTCTGACCATACTGGTTGCCAAGTATCATCCGTGGTATGTGTCCATCCCCATCCGTCCGGAGAGGGAATGTCAGGACAAGCCTCCAAGACATGAGTGTTCCAACCAAATGATGCTCGGAATACTGCGCGTTTTGAATGTTGCCAAAGGGCTGCTGATATAGGCGGGATATATTCAATCTGTCGTCCTTTTTTGGCAAAGAGGTCTTTTCGAACAGCATCGACAGTTAAACAGGAGCTTGTTCTGTCGTATAACAAAACTACGAAACGCTCAATGATTGGCATTATTTCCATTAGCTTATCTATTTCTGTAACGGTTGTCATTTTGCGAAATGCTGGAAATACTTCAGGAAACGAAATGCATGTATCCCAGGCAGTTTTCTTTCCTTTTGAGTAAAAGAATGACACCTGATCACATCCAGTGAATGCGTGGAAAGCCGGCAATGCTTCGACCCTCTCTATGCCTAATATGGCTGCTATAGTATGCACTGGAATGTAATGGTAGTTTCGTCCAACACCAAACGCAATCCAAAGTTCTTCAATGTTCAGTTTGTGGTATACTGACAGAGCCAATATGACCACATCTGTGTCAACTGTTCTTACAAGTATTCGCTGTAGGTTGTTTTCTGATATGTCTTTCATATGAAGGATACTCCTTGTGTCAGCCTCCTCATGTGTACATGGAGCTATTCGTTCAGTGTTAGTTCTCTCTGGATTGCAGTTTACTTCTTCTGCTTTTGATATCACCAATTGTTTTCCAAATGTGTCCATTTGTGTGATATCCTCAGCCAAGAATGTAAAAAGCTCTTTTTTGTTTTCATCATGTCTCAAGAAGTCTGTCCAATTCCCGGGAATTTGCGTGTTTCTTTCCACTCTTCTACGAATTCCCTTTCCTCGTCTTATCCTTGTCGTGGATTTCAAGCTATCAGATCTGTATACATCAAAAATAATATCAACTCTATCCACTGATTCCAATTGCCGTTTAATGTATGGTTGAAATACTGATTTTGAATAATCATCAAATGTCTTGCATCCTAATGGTTTCATCATATTGATAGCTGCTGGTCGATCAATGACAATCGCATTTACTCGAGGTGTTTCTTGCAAGTTCACAGTGGTATTTGATTTTTCAATACAATGAAGTAGATCTGCCTTGTTTCCCGTCCTTAGTTTGCCAAAATCTGATATTGAAGGAGGATAACTTTGGTTTTCGTGCCTAAAGAAATCATTTAGATCGCCATTTCGCACTTGGCATGATATGTACAGTTGTGAAAATAGCGAACAACTTTTCTTCAGCGAAAGAATTGCCTCTTTTTCTTTGCAGGCTTTTCGAGAGCGTATCTGACTCTTGAACAGTGGGAGCTTGTTTTTACTAATTGATGTAAATATCGATGTGGTTTGTTCCTGTATTCTTGTTTGTAGATATGCCTGATATTGTTTTTCCCCTATTGCTTCAATTTTTTGCACCGTGTTTACAACTTCTTTGCCTGCTATATCTTTTGTATCAAGTTGTAACAAATCAGGACTTTGCTCTGTAAATGGATTTCCCATGTCTTCGATTGCATTAACCAAAGATTTTACTTCTTCGGCAAAAGCTGTCTGGGTACTCTTTCCACATTCATGATGTTTATTGCCAGTAACCGTTGTGTTCAATCTTGTATCTTCAATTGATGAATTGAATTCGTTGATCATTCTTGATAACTCTGGTCCTGATATCATCCATCGAAGCAGTTGTGAAGAGCTCTCAGTCAATCCAATGGCACCCCCATCTCCTTTCACAACCTTGTTATTCTGCTCATGGGCATGGTCAATTGCAATTGAGGAGAACCTCCGTTGTGTTTTCCTAACTACAAAGTTCCCGGCATTGAATTCAGTATAAAGTGTAGAATTAACACTTTGCAACTCTTCGAGATCTCGAACATGGACAGGGAGCCAACGTGCGTAGTTTGTGTGGTCCAAGGCAAAAAACCATGGCAACAGTGATTTCAGTGACTCAATGTACAGACGGAAGTTGCGTGAGCGAATAGATCGCACAAATATGAGTACCTTCAATTCCAAATCAAGTGTGATTGTCCAAAACTGAAACTGAGCAGAGTCCTGAGATTTTTGCTTCATCCATTCATCGTACCCTAATAGCTCATCTGAATTCATAGAAGTGCAATATTCAGAATAAGCGTTTTTAAGGAGACAGTGCAATGAACAGGCAGTGACTTGATGGGCATGTCTTGTCCTTGAAACACTGTTTGCCTTTATAAATGAGTCGGCCACGCCTGCAGTAGCAATTTCAGCATTAGTTAAAGCTGTTGTCCATCCACTGTTCTCCAACCAGTCTCCAAGCATTTTAGGGCTGCCATTTCTATGTGGAGTCCACCAAACATAACAAACATCAAATCTTCACCATAATGCGCTGGCCAGTTCCATTGAATTTGTTTAGCCAAGGAAAAAGTGGCTGGTCACAGGCAAGGACTGGGGTCTGACCTGGGTTGATATGATAAACAGCACTACGTACTACCTTCATTGCATGACATATCATAGCAGCAGACTTTGCCTGTTCTTGAAAAATAGGCAGCATCACCGTCTTGTCAATAGTGTTAGACTGCTCACTTTCTTCAGCGTGAAAAGATGCCCATGCAACAGCGTCAATAGATTCGATTTGCTCCTCTCTCATCGGCAAAGTTGTACAAACTTTGTTCAACCACCTGTTATTTACAATAAGAAATATGAATGCTTATTGGAACTTACTTAGTGATATAAAAACATTTACTTCAGGACGCAACTTGTGCAAACATGCATGTACGACACTATAATTTATTGTCTCTTTCATCAATATAAAAGGAAACAAATATATACAGGTAAATGGATCAAGTTTAAATTGAAGTGTTCATATGATATCTTTCCGAATGTTACACTGTTATTATGTATTAATTTGTTTTGTTTTTAATCTCTATTTTTTAAGCCAGTTTATCCAGAGCATAAAGCAAAACCGTATGTTGTAGCCTATGTACTACAATTTTGAAACTTTTGCACTGAAAGAATGAATATATACTGCCAGATAAGCTCCCTTCTATCCAGTTATGTTTTAATTCCATAACTTTCCTTCCCTATTAACTGATAAGTTACCTTTTTTCATCTAATACAGCAGTTTGAAACACTTGCTGCTCTTCTCTGGTGCTATCAGCGATGTGGTCAGTGTAAGGTGGCATCAAAGGCTCCGTCCTCAAAACAGGAACAGGGAGGACTGCAGCATAGCTGTCTGGCAGGGGCAAGAGCGAGGTACCATCTACTGGCTCATTGTATAAATTGGGGCAGTTTTCTAAACGGTCTGGTTCTGTGACACAATGCTGGAAGAGTGATATTGCTGTGCCATGTAAGGAACCTGCAACATAAACAAATGATCTATGATGCATATGTGTAAATTTAATAAACATCAAATAAACTTATGTATTAATAAATGCAACAAAATGAAGTTAAAGAATGATCAACAAACTAAGAAAACAAGGAGTTGAATTACTGTTATAGTGTATATGTATTTATCAATGGACGCTCCTAACAATGCTCATATGTTTATCACTGTAAGTTACATTTACCATGTGCTGTCACCGAACTTGGGTTGTGGTCAATGTTGTCTACAGCTGCAGTAGTAAACGTCGCTGGCACTAAGCTCGGTGGGCAAACAACACCTTGATCGTGGTAGATTTGACATACAGCATTGCTCACACCGGTTGTTATTTCCATAACTCTCCTGTAGGATATAGACAATCCTAACTCAAAGCATTTGTCAACCAACTTCTTCTTTATGGTTTCTGCATGAAGAGTAAGCCCTATGTAAATAGGTAATAGTGGTTCACGTTCTTTGGTATGATACATTTTACTAGCGCCATCTCTTTGACGCATTTTGCAGTTGAATAGCATCAATTGAGAAATGGAAAGAGTTGGTTGAATGTCAAGCTCTACAGTCGACCTACGTTTTATATTGCTTCCATGTAAAATCATATCAACTAATGTCTTCAGAGTTTGTGGAATAGAAATTTTCTGACATTCAACATTAAATGAACCACTAAATTGCTCAACTTGGTGTGTGAGTATGTTTCTTCGCACTATTTTTGCTGCCCTTGAAAGAACCATTGAAAGAACCATTGCCTCGTCATCATAGTCAGTAACTTCTCCTGCTTTCTTAAGTGCAAAACTAACGTCATCATTAAAAGCTAAATACACCTCTTTGCCTTCATTGTATGCCTTCATATCTTCAAAAAGTGACAAAATTCTCTTCTTCAGTCGTGTAGTATGTACACGTTGGTCCATTAACTTTACACCATACTGAGCAAGTCTGTTTTGATACAATTTTGACAAGTCTGAAAGTTTAAATACAGGTGCAACGTTTTCTCTTTGACGTAACTCTTGAATGTAATCTATTAATTCAGCTAATGCAATTCCATGATATTGACGGTCATTTTCCTTTTCAACTTGTTTTTCAGATACATGGCCTACATGACATTCATAGTGCTTGAATGTCTGAAATTAAAAGAATATTTCATTGTCCTTATCTAAAACATTATCACTTACGACAATAACAATGTTTAAAAACTTCTTATTTCATAGAAATATGTATTTAACTTACATAACTTACCTTTATTTATAAGATATTGGGTCATTTTCAAGTAGATTTTCAGCAGATGAACTTTTTGTTATTGTGGCAAAATCAAAACAAAGGGAAGTCACTGTGTAATTGTCCATAGAAGAACACGTGAATAAAACTTTTTATAGAAAGAATAAACATAAATTAAAAACCATAAATAAAATAAAATGTAAATAATAATAATAAACAGCTGGTATGCTTAAAAATACCTTAATTCTTAAGTATCATGATCTTAAACTGTTAAGATATAAATTCTTAAAGATAGGAAAGTGTGATGCAAAACGTTTCTATGGCAACAGTTATTTTTGGACGAAATAATTTTCCGAAAATTAGTATATTATCACATTCATTAAAGCAAATAGACGATTTATTTCAATAAAAAATAATCATTAATATCAATTTATATTTTCCACAGAAAAATCATCTTCTAACTTCTAGTCATTTCAAGCGAGTATTTTCAAGCAATAAAGGAGAGAAGTTCTTAGTTGCTAAGGAATTCCTTTTACAGTAAACACTTTCAAAGCATTGACAACATACATCATATACATTCTTGTTAACTTTTAACACTATAAACAATAATTAAATTAAAGAAGTATGCAATTTTTGCTATTATTTATTGACAAATCATTTTTTTTAAGGAAAAATGGTTGCCATGGCAACGAAAATGTTTGTTGCGTATTTTTATTTACTGGAATTTTATAGGTATTTTATGTAAGGTGCTATAATAAATTAAAAACAACTAAAATTATGAATTTATTCAGGTCAAATAAAAAGATAGGCAATATGGCTGTTCCTATTTATAAAATTAGGGGTGATGGCGGCCATCTTGGATTTTGGCGGCCATCTTGGACGAAATTGAGGTGGGTCCTGAGTTTTTTTAAATCATAATACATGTATATATCATCAGGCAAAGTTTCATACTTTAACCCAAAGTGCACAATTTGGTGAAATTTTGTCACGATATGACTGGACTATTCCTGAATTGTTCAACTAAAAGCAATAAGTTGTCAAAAAACACACACATTCATTTCACTTCATGTCAATGTAACATTAGTTAGTAACTTATTCTGCACACAAGAACATGTACATAAAAATGTATTCTTTAAATAAGCAGTGAAATTATAATTACTTGTTTTCATATTAGTTTAGGTCTATTTTTTAAGAATGTATTATTGTGGACAAGTACATAAGTAACATTCATCCATGGGACAAGATTAAATACACTTGGAGAGTACTGTATTGCATTTATTAAAGTACAAATACAATGAACAGTTACACACAGGTTAAGCAGCATTTACCATCCATGATACCTGATACAGTAACTGCTAAGATAAAATAAAATTACATGGTTATTAATAAAATTCAGCTCATTTATTCAATAGTATTCATCTATGACTGTCATAAATTATTATCATTTACATTATTATTACAGTATATTGGCGAAATAAACACTTGGTCTCCGCCAGGGCCTGGTTCACACATCAACTATGATTATCTACAACAGTTTACAATATTAAAGTAACCTGCGAGGTTAAGTATGCCGGGTTGAGGTTCGAACCCACGACCGCCGGAACGCTAGCACGACGCTCTACACAACTGAGCTTACCGGGTGGCTAGTTCTTACCCACACACAATACGATTTTGTATTTACGTTTCATAATCCGGTGTTTTTATCAAACTGTAGTCCAATAATTCTTTCCAAGCAGGCCTTACAGAGTATCTAATGCTGCAGCAGAGTCATAACATTTGTACATACGAAATGAATAAATGATGTAATATTTTTGGTGAAAATGAAAATGTCAGTCAACTGGACATACAGCAAGTTCATAACTTTTCATGGATATCAGAACAACCCGTTAATATTATGGTATTAAACTATTCATATTTAATATTTTACTCACGCTTATGTATCCGCATCGTTTATAAAAGGTTAATAGTTCGTAAAATTATGATCATATTGGATTTTTTTTACTAACAAACAAGTTCAACTTTCTAAGACGCCATTTTGTTTTTTGGTAGTGTTAATTACGGGAATACTTCAGTAATCAATGACACTTAAACAAACAGTTAAAAGAAAATACAGGATGGAAAGGAATATTTATTATAAACTTAATCCAGTAACAATCGGTTTACATCTACAAGTGACGGATGCCGGTGTTTACCTCGTAAATAAACGGCTATTGCAGCATCTTAAAATGGTGTCCTTTTAATGGCATTTGGTATACAGAGAGAAAAGTAGTTTCGGAAGAAACCCTGAAAGTTTCATCAAAACGACACCATTCTGAGCATACGAATTTGCTATTTCTTTTGTAAAATTGCCATATACTCACAGCTTAATTCGGCCAAGACGTTTGGAGAAAACGTCAGCTTCGCGTCTGCCTTCGACGTAACGAGCAATTTCATTGGCTAGTGGAGAGGTCAATCTGAGGTGACCCCTTACGCGAAGTCCTCAGATCCACATAGCGTAATGTCGTGAAGCGTGTATTGGGGATCTGATTTTAATGTGATTGGATTATAAACAAACTGACCATAGAATGTCCGGAACCATTGAACCTTAGACTTTACGCAATACATGAACACACTCTCAAAATGACTTAATTAAACGTTACTTGCCTTTTATTATTAGAATCTGAATTTCTTCTATGAAGTTTTTTTTTGAAGCTGAATGTTTGTTCCAGATCTTACACACGTAACTAACTGCTCGAAAATAAATTCGATGTGATATAATCTATCTAAAATATGTCCAGAAGTTTCTGGAGCATTCGCCAAACCATCAATTAACTCGTGAAATTAAAAACGATCTAACATTGAAATCAACAAATGTCCTCCATTTCCTTCAGAGTTGAGTTATTATAAAATGAAAAACAATAACAACACATTTTGTTTCAAGCTACGTGCTCATATTGTCGTTCTTTTTCTACATGATACCATGCAATAGGAGTTTTCAAAGTTCCGTTAAGTATGTATAAATCCTTTCGTTTTTGGGACGGATGCCTAATGCTACAAAGATATAAATGTTGAAATGATGTTATGTGATTAACAAAAAGAAACAAACGATAAAAAGATACAAAAAAGATATTAACTCACAAAATAGGTTTTTGTTTATTCTGAAAATTAAAGTTACAACGTTTCCTAATGATTAACAGTTTTGACGATGAACTATTTCAAAGACGCGTAAGAGCTTGGGCCGCAGGGGAGTGGGTTATTCTGTATTTCAAGGAAAATAACTCGCTACGCATTCGACAGCTATTCAGCCAAGGTATCGAATACCCATGACAACATGCCAAAATTTAAAATGATATTGTTACACGCTTGCCAGCGTCCAAAGGGCGGCCTGCCCCTCGACTATGATCACTCTTGGCAAACAGTCACACACGAAGCACCACCCGATATTCTGCACTTTTGTGCAGCGCTAAGAACCATTCGCCTGGTCATCCCCTTTAATACCGATGCATGTATTCTAATGACCGATGCAGTTTGTGCCTTCTAAACTTAGTTCCAAAACCGGGTAAATGTAAACAGCTTCGCAGCTGACGTTTATCTAGTTATTGCTTCTAACGTAAAATGGTATGTTTCTCCATAACATATAATAATCAGAAGAAGACGAAGAAGATCAGAAGAAGATGAAGGAGAATCAGAATCAGAATCAGAAGAAGTAAGAAGAAGTAAGAAGAAGAAGAAGAAGAAGAAGAAAGCTTATTTATATAAGGAAATATAACACACAATATATATCTGAAATAGGCCAACATGACCCGTGATCAAATTCATCAAATATAATGGCTTACGTGTACAAATACAAATAGCGAACAGGTAAACTATAAACAAGTATAATTGTATTAAATAAATAGCATATTATTATACTGTACATATAGCGCTTGATATACATATAATAAATAAATATCTATAGAATTTGATAAACATATCATAAAAGACAATTGACTAATGCACTATATTCATGCATTGGAATAACTAAACGGAACTAATTCTATAAACTTCTTGCAAAATAACTCAAATAATGCATAATTTCGTAATGACGTTTGAAATATTGTGTCTTTACTATAATGTCTACATAATACAGTAATACAATATGCATATGATATGTATTAAATGTGAAATTTAATTATTTTACAAAATGTACTACTAATGCCTTATATTCTTATAAGTACAAACGTGTATAACTTTAATAAATGTGTCCCATTCCCACCCCACTAAAAGATCGAAAACGAAATATTAGAAGAGCTTACAGGGTACAGCTATGTCGATCTTAGTTTTGTTTTGGTTACAAAATAAAATGCATGGCTGTTATTTTAATGAGCATTTTATACAGACGAAATCAGGCATATTTACTAAATCTATACGTGAACATACGTTTTCCTTATTTCAAATGCATTACATATATTTACAGCTAAATGTTTTAAGATGTTTGCATATTCAGACTTTAACATAGAAACTGCCTTGACCAAGCTCGATCTCTCCCTATAGTATTTCTTAATGTATTTACATCGTATGTTTTTGTACAAAAGACATTCCAGTAACAGGTGGTACTCATCTTCTAACTTATTGCATGCTCTACATGAGCGATCATTTCTAGGAATATTTCTCCATCTTCCGGTCTCAACCGAGAGCCGGTGTGATATCAATCAGCGCACTTAGTGAACAAACATAAAATGAACTTTTGAAAATGGTGTCGAAACCATTATATATCATGATGTTAAATGAGTCAGGCGCTTGGTAATTAATTTAGCTTAAAGATGCACTATTACTCCTAAATTAGATTTACCACAGTTAATACTATTGTTTTAATAGTCCAAAAAGGATTAATTAATGTCGAAAACAGTGGTTCTTATGAAGGATACCAAGTCTAATTTGAAAGAAATGAGCATAAAACACGATCGTTCTACCTTATGAGACTATAGTAGACCACAGTAAATCTTTAAGCATTCACCAATCATAATAAGATTTAATATTTTTGCGCTTTCTGCAAATAAACTCACGGTTAAAATTTTGTTATCAGTTATTAATATTTTTCATAAATGCATTATTTAGTAATTAGTTAAAGGTTTATCGGTCTAAATTGATATTTGTTATATATGTGTTTGTATTGATTTTAAATAAGAGTGCCACTTTAACATTAAACTAGGTGTATTTGCCGATAAATTTAACATAGAGTTCATTTTACGCGCTCCTTTTTTATTCAAACGTATACAAAATAATTAATACAGCTCAACATGAGGAACATTTGTAATAGATAGCAAATATGTATTTTTGCATATAGGCCTAATTGTTTGGCTAATTGTTCGATAAAAAGGGAAAGAGGCGAGAAACATTGAAAAAGCCTTTAAAAAGTTTTTTTTATTGACAGATTGGCTTTCTTAAAATCTATTTTAAATCTGATAGCTATTATAGAAAAACCCATTTTTGTAAATGGACTTTAATTTCGTTTTTCATAATAGCTATTTAACGTTCAATATTGATTCGAATATATACGTATTTTTCATATTTGCGGAAGTTGGTTTGGAACAAATATTTTTTAGGAGAACTACTATAAAGTTAATACTGCCATAATTTCTTAAAACGTTTATTCGAAATAATTAAAAAAAAATAGTTCAATTTCAATACTTTTCGAGTGGAGAAAGCGCTTTAAGCTAATACACAGGTCTTGTATGATATAACACTCTTAGAACATGTGGTTAATTGTTTCTTCAGAACTGGAACACAAGTTGCATTAACTAGAATTGGATAATTTGCATTTGAATAGATATTTATTTGTTGGTATAATTCTGTTGATTATTTTAAACTGAAAGGCTCGTATACATGTGTCGATTGTTGCTATATATGGCAGTGGATGTATTTCCTTCTAATTTAGTGTTTCGTTTAAAGCTGCAATCTCACAGATATACCAGTTTTACAACTTTTTTTTATTTTTGTCGTGGAAAGAACATTTTTTTGTGTAAATACCTGCAAACTAATGATATAAGATTGCTGACAAAAATTCAGATCAAAGTTTTTCATATTTTCGTTCGAAAATCAATGTTTTATGGCTTAAACCGTTACTAACTACATATTTTTTTTAACTGAAATATAAAAATCTGCGATCTTTTTTTTGTCTGCAGTCTTATATAACTGGGTTTCATGGATTTTTGCAAAAATTGGCCGTTCCAAGACAAAAAATATAAAAAGGTGTCAAAACGTTCAATCTGTGAGAGTGGAGCTTTAAAGAGTTTTCTCATATTTGTTTAATTTTTATTTCTAAAGTATTATTTTGAATATGTTAGTAATACAGAAACTGTGTAATATTTTTGGGGGACTTAAAACTTTCCAACATCGATTTTTTTTCAGCCAGAACTGTAATATCTCATATTAGGTATTTTTTCATGTATTGCGATACATCGGGAATTCCGTATTGGAAATTCATTTTATCAAAGGAATAGAATTTCTTATTTCTAAAGTCCATGATATATGTTCGAAATAGGGTATTCATTTTTAGTGCCATTGTTTGTAATATCCTGTCCATTATTGCATTATATTTCGGAGTTGTTCCAGATTATGACGATTTAATATGTGTGTGTGTGCTCTTGTTTCTTTTGAAACATGGTCCAAGATGTTTGGAAAAAGCTGTATTGACAACAAAAAAGTTTGATATCGTTGCCATACAGTTTTCATTCAAATGTAATGTTTTCATCCTTCTTATGTAGCATATTATTAAAAAAATACTTTCCATTTCCCATGATAACTATCATTAATTAATCTTTCAATCCAGCTTGATTTAATAGCCGGTACCAACATTCGTAAATTCAGAAGATCTAGTTCTTCATTTTCACGGGAGAGGTTTAACTTTTCTCTTTTGATATTATCAGATTTATTATCATTTTGTTTTCCTAGTGTTTTTCCAGACTGATTTAACCCAAAAGACGTTTACTTATATACTAAAACCTTAAGCAGGACACGAGGCCGGCTGTTATGGCAAAAATTATGTTCGGTTGCGTTTTCATGACCTTGCTAAAAGAAGGTCATGGCCGGAAACGAAGATGGCGGACTGTCAAAACTATAAACAACTTTTGAATGTACGCGAATGTACGCGAGTTATTACTTATCTACGGAATAAAGTGGAACTAAACTTTAATATCAGTGGTAAATTTAGTTACCTCATATGGCGGTAGTAATTTATGATAAAGATCTAGACTCTGTTACTCCTATGTGTTTTAACACGAACGACCGCTAAAATTTTCAGAATCTCTGCGGTAAGTAAAATTATTGTTATTACTAGTATATCGAATCCCCATAAGCCTATGTCGTATCGATATGTCATAATTGATACTATACTCGGGGTAACGATCATCTGGCTCTCGTCTGCATTTGAGTACTTACAATTTTTCAAAATGAATGATTAAAGATATGGATATATATAAGATGAAAATCACATTCACTTTTGATGTTTCAAGATTCGTGCCGATGTACGATTAAGTGGTGATAATTATATTTATTCTCTAAAAAGCATCGTAAAGATTGCATGAAATATTATATTCTACAAGTTGACAGAAATAGATCTTCCAAATAGACCTCGAAGTTTGAAGATCCGTAAAGAATCTGAAGAATCCTGAAAATCTTGAAGAAAGCCCGTGTTACGACGCTGGGTCAAAATGAGTTTGTGAAATATATAGAACATCGCCTCTCCATGTTCGGATAGTTCTTGTTTTAATATGCATGAACGCAGGACTATATGATCACTGACTATTCAGGTGCCTTTATCAGTTGCTATTATCCGCCGATTTTATTTATATTTGTTTGTCATTAAATGCATGTACACATATATGCATTTGTTTTTCTTTAAACTGTGAGGATTAAGTTAACAAGTTGTGCTTTTATGAGCCACTATATTGTTATCATATGTTGTACGAGAAACAAAATTTCTTATAATGCTATATGCTTTATCGACAAATGTAGTAAAATGAGTCTGAAAATTAGTGTTGGAATTTGAGTATATCGGATGCTATTTTTGCTATACTTTGAATATATTGTTTTTATATTGTGTTTATTTGTTCACTGTTTCTTTTTCATAAAAGAAAACACCGCTATCGGAACAGTAATTTTGTATTTATAACCAATCATTTGTACACGATCTCAAAGCGGACACTTTTTTCATTTGTTTATCAATCTTCATTTGCCACACAGGAACTTGCCAAATCCGGCATTGCGTTCCCTTTCAATCTCCACGCGACCCAAATGATGTTCACACGGCAAAGTAAAACATATAACGTACAGTATGCGCTCCATTTATTCTAGTTTTCATATTCAAGATTTTCTTGCTTATGGTTTGCAACGGCGATTTTGTCAAAATTCAACATTGGCCATATATAAATATAACCCCCCCCCCTAAAACCCCCCAGAAAACCCCAAACTAATCAAACAACAGGAGAGCGTTGTCGTTCGCTGCATCCGTTTTTTTGTTTCAGCCTGCGTGACAGTGAACTTATTTGAATACCATATCTAAACTAGTTCAGGATTTGCTAATGGTAAGAGTGTGACAGTCATGACCGTGAAGTTCAGAGAGGGAGATAGCGTCTTGTGGTAGTGGTGTCCGACTCTCACTCAAGAGGTTGTAGGTACGATCGCTACTAGTGCTTTTCTGGGGGGGGGGGGTCTAAAAAAGACACCAGTACTGGTTTTCACCCAGGAAACGGACCCGAGAGTGATTCATATAAGTTCTAAACAGTTTTCAGACTCAAAGTAATAATACCATTAGGCTCAGTTTGATTGACAGTGTGGCTCGGTGAAACACTCTCAACTGTAAGTAGCATTACATCATTATTCTGTCTTCAGGAATATTAAATCAACGTCAAAGCATATTAACTGTTTTCCGAAAAAGCCGCTCTAATGTCGAACAATCTATTTATGCAGATTTTAAAAGGTTTTGATACAGTTAACTCGTAGATTTCTACCTTTCACGGCAGCCCATTTAATAATCTTGAGGGAAAATTCTATCCTGATGGAATTTCCTTCGGCTTAAGTTAATCGGAACTAATCTTCATTTTTAAATTTGAATTCCCCACCATGAAGCATGTACATGACCTCTTTGGTGGAACACTACTGTCCTGATTTGGTTTAGAATGCGTCTTTTGTTAAAACTGCTTCGATGATATATCGACACCACAAATAAGACGTTGCCAATTCCAATACATGCTGGAATCCTAAAGTGTTGATGATTTGATGCGCGTTGCCGATCTAATCTTTGTCGCCAAGCGTAAATGGTAGGTGGATTATCGGCGTAAAAAAATAATTGTTTGGGTCATACTGTTAACGTTCAAAGTGAGATCAGGTCCTTAAGTTTGATCCCGAATGGACAAGCAGCTACTGACAGTTTTACAAATGCTGTTTACAGTCGTTTATATATCCATCCTTTGCCATAAAGCAACTGTTCATATATTCCGGGGTGTTTTTGCCTGAACTTGGCCTCAGCCAACAATACTCAATTGTTTTCTACTACTCGGTTTACGGGTGTTGGATGGTAAATACCCCAAATCACCCGCCTAACTGTTTCGATTGCTTCCCTTTGGCTAAGAGGCGGGTGACTAAATGGACTTCCAACAAATATCACCAAATCTGCCGTAGTATTTACGCATACGAGATTTTCATGAAAATACTGTCCTAAACTACAACAACTTGGTATGGACTTCCATGGTATTCATATAAAGCTCTTCGCTTTCCATGTCATTTTCTTTGCTGAACGGCTGGCTGGTCATTACATAAATCGTTATGACAAGAGTGTGTTTTGCTGAACACACGTACTAAAACTTTAGTTCAAATATGTTGAGCAACAACAGTCACTCACAATGCCATCAAGGTGACCTTCTTTGTTGAGAAAGCACTGGGTATATTAACTGAAGTCTGTCTATATCTAGCTCGTAATGACATAGTCTATTTGTCACTTTCGGCGGTGTAAGTTTGACAGGGGACCATTTTTGCCATCCAAAGTACACACACTGGATATGTACAACAATTAATGACACCATCTTTCGTTTCAAAAGTGATAAAGAACATACCACTTTTACGAATGTGATTGTTTAGTTTCTATGGGTATTTAATGGCAATCTAAACGGCTTGATTTAATCATAATTGATGTTAAAACAATACGCAGAATTAATAAATATGGGAACAAATATGTATTATTTATTACTTTACAAGGAAAACATGTCAATACAATGATAAGTCAAGATGTATGTTCTTACTCTAATCAGAAACTTGGAAATCATATTATTTAATAATGATATATAATAACAAGATAATTAGTTACTTACTCGAATGTCAAAATAAATGCCTGTTCTTCAAATGAGTTTAGAAATAGTTCACAATTAAAATTGATTACTATGTTGAAACATCGAACGCTAACAGTTGATTTTGTTATCCCCTGATTAGTGATCTTTACACATTTTAGATAACTTTGCAATCAGACAAAACATTGACCATTTTTGAACAACATGTTCAGTCGCTAACGATTAAGATTACACGATTCACTCTTTCTGTAAACATCGTTTGCGTGTGACGAATGTATTTGACATATTTTGTGTAGATGGTTTAAATTCAATACAGATCTAATTAACCTCTATATAGAAAAGGTAAATAACTAGCCGCATGCATTAAATTGTAGTATACACGATAATTGCTATTTATATTCCTGTATTGTTCCATTTATCTAATTGTTATACGCAATGTTTATAGTTGTATAGAACTTTACTTTTGCTTTTCTGTTAAAGGTCATATACTCACAGTCACATTGCCGTTCTCTGTTGTTGAATATGTGTTTGTTTTTCCCGGCATTATGTATGATAGTATTCACCAAAGGACGATTTTAGGCATCATACGAATATGTAACACGCAGAACCATGTCTTAAATATGATAATAGTCACCAAAGCACATCATATTAATCTTAAACAAACTCCATCATGGCTCATGCATGATATTATTTATAAAATATTGATTTAAGATATCATATCAATATGTAACACACTATACAGTGATAATATTCACCAAAGTACGATTTAAGACATCATTTGAATCTGTAACAAACTATATCACTTAATAGATTTAATCGTTAAATATCTGTTTCGGTATAATTGTGTATTAGTACAAAATAAAATATCCAACATATGAAATATATGAATGACATATGAGTTTTTATGCAAATATTGTAAATCAATGCCTTTGTGGTCGAAACACATAGCTATAAAGTGCACAACTGAGTAAGAAAGAAGCCTCAATATTATGGGTATTGTTGGTCTCTTTCAAAGATGTTGATTGTATAGAGCATTCTCGTGCTTGACGCAGTTTACCATCGCCAAGCCATCTCGTTCTAAATGCGAAGTGATTTAATAGATCAGCGATCAAGTATTCGACATGCAAGCATCAAATTGGAGAAATGACATATTTCAAGTCACGGAAAATATTTCCTATTATTTTTCCGTCTGAAAGCAAAAATGTTTTCCAACTAAAAGCATCTATCGGAATTATGTCTTCAACACTTAGTGACGTTTTCATGTAATTGCTTCTTGAAGATTTCAAATGAATATTGCCTGTTATGTTTTGAAAGGAAATATCTATCATCAAATATGTTGGATGAAGATATTTAAGTTTTTAATGTTATTTTATCCGAAACTAAATTCTCAGTCTCGTTAAAACGATACAGAACGATCTTACTATAGTGTAAATTACTAATTTTCAGGGGTTTTGTATCCGTAGGTTAATCGCCGGAATCGGTAAAACTTCAATCATAATCAGATAATTATTGCTGAAAGTATGCAATAATGTATTTATATGACCCGAAAAACAAAAACTGTTACTAGAACATTAATGTTATTTATGATGATTTTGATGATGAGAAGGTCTTATGGTATATGCCATTTAATCCGTTTTGGGTGGTCTTTGACGTAACTTAAAAATATGGTTTTTAACTGGGGCTTACATTAGTTATCACCTGTTCCTGTATCTACTGACGGAGAGTCGTGTTGTTTATTAAACTCAACATATTTGACCTTCGCGAAACTTTAGACAAGAAAGCAAATATTATCAAAACAGTGGTATTACGAAATTTGTTTGCTATGCCTAACATGTAATAACAAGGTACATCGTATATTTAATTATATTCCGATACTATTCAGTTTATTTTATTTTCTTCAATTATTTATGGAGAAAATAGTACTAGTACCAATAACATTGCTTAACTAAATTTGCCCGCTGCGCAAATACAAGTAGATATGATAATGCATGTTAGCAGATAATAGTTTGAAACAACACGTACAGTTAGTTAATCACGATAATTGTGAAAATGCGTCTTTGCTGAAATTCCCAATAGTCTAATTGCACGTCAACACGGAACATTTGTTATGTCTGCCGATTACAGTAGACACTTATTCACACAGTCAGTAGAACAACACATTTATCTCTGACAGAAGCACTATTTATGTCCACAATGCTGTTGTAACAACTTACCGATCAACATAAATCTATCAGAAATCGCCCTACTGCATGTCACATTGGCAAGATTATTCAATGACATTTGGCAGCATTGGGTTTGTTGTTGTTTCCTCCAAGAATTTAATACCACGAGGTCAGCAATGTGGCAAGACATAACACAAGAAAACTTTAAGTGAACTTACTTTTTATGTTTTTGTTTAATATCAGTCATCAAAAATAGACTTTTGGAAAAACAAGTCCGATGCCTTATCCTGGTGCTTGCGATAAACAAATAAATCATTAATCCCTGCTACACAAAATCCAGAATTTAAGTAAGCCCGGAAAGTCATTACCAGTGCAGAGCTTACGGGCTGGTGCCAATTTTGACTACTGGAATATTTCCTATCCAGCCCTGCATTGCTGCAATATGCGTCGAAGCCGTTATTGACTGACTAATTAGTGACCTTGTTCATTGTTGTGTTTTGATGCAAATTACTTGTCTCTTGTAAATTGTGTGTTTGGAGATTAACACGATCGCAGAAAGTTATTAGTTGCTGTGATTGTCTCTGTACTTTACATTTGCGTAGTGACTTGTTTATTATTATTTTGTCGTTTGGCTTTGACGGGATTGTAGTGAGTATTAGCTTTTTGGCTCGATGTTGATAAGTAAAATGTTAATAAAGTTATATCTTGCTCATGTAGTTCCATTATATTTTAAAACATAATTGCATTTATTTAATTCGTTATTTGTTTAAGGTACTTATATTTTTTATTTAAACTGTTCTTAGGTTTGCAGATGATGTTTGTATCTGATCGCTAAGTTCGTGCAGATAAGTTGAATTGTTTTGCTTGATTCTTTGTTAGCTTCAAGCTGATATCTTATACCGTATTGGCTCCAAATCTGAGATACGCTATATTTCACTGATTCTTTCAAAGCGATTTCCCCAACAGTTATTGAAAACTATTTGTTGTGTCTATGGTATGTGTTTCTTATCTGCTCTGGATGTTAGCCTTGAACCTAGTGAAGAAACCTCTAATCGTAAACCAAGTCCTGTTAAAATGGTTGCATGCTGGTCATTTTCCTTTCTTCTTCCTTGTTCCTTGTGAAGAAACCCCTACTCGTAAATATAGTTCTTTCTAATTCTAGTCCGTTTTTAATGTTTGACTGTTTCCCTTGCTCCTATCGCCTCCCAATACTATATTGAAGATACCTCATCTTGTAACACTCTCTGTTTTAAATGTCTGAATGCGTGGCGGTTTCCTGTTTTCTCCCTTGTTCCTTGTCAAGATACCTCTACTCATGAACAAAAACCTATTTAGATATTTGACTGCTTTGCTTGTTACTATATTTTCAATTGTATCATTTGAACAGCATGTTCTATCAAACTTCCTCTTCAGAAATGCATAATGTTAACATTACTTATATATCTTGTATAGAATGCCTTGATAAATTTGTTTGGGAAAAATGTTCCATAAGCGTCAAGGTTATTTCGATCGAACGCTTCGGCAATATACGGACACCAAGTGCCATGTTTCCAACGAATTGCGAGAAAACAACCATCTGCATCAATATATAAAATTTACATTTAACTTAATCTACATTTGGTTTCTGGAAACATTTGTGTAATATCCATGTTATCCGATACTTCCCTGGAACATGTGTGGTTCCGGGTTAATCTATACGATTTTGAAATTGTGTTAAAAGAATATGCCTGCTTCTCGGCTATGAGGTCCGAAAGCAAGAGATAATTTTTTTTTTTGCTTTATAGCTAATATTACTGAATTGTCTTTATTTCCCAATGCTGTTTGAAAGACGGCAACGATCCGGTGTTGACCCGACACAAAGTATTATTCAGATATTACATAAGACGCTATAAACCACTAACATGAATAACAAATCAAGCGTCTAGTGATCCTACGAAATCGTTTTGAAGTTTGGAATGATGCCATTGGTGTTTTGAGAAGCAGAATTCATGGAAAATAAAAGTATGATGTTTCTTTCTTTAAAATATTTGAAATAATACAGTGTCTATTTTCTGAGTGACATTCTTTCTTGTCGGTCGTTTTAACGAGTTTAAAACGCGTTTAAACGAGAGACGTTAGTCATTTTTACAATATAAAATAACGCTTTTAAGTCATCTCTATGCCAACATATCATCCATAGTAATTAAATGAGCATTCCGTCAATACCGTAACTTTTCCCACTAAGTAACTTGACTATTCAACTTCAGCGAGAATATGTTTCATTTAAAGTAATAAATTCATTATTGTCAACATTAATACTATTAATTTCATCATTTCATTTTCAAATACCAGACTGTGAAAAAAGTCCCACCAATCATTGGCTCTTTTACCGGTATATATTATATATACCGAATGTTTTGGGTTTTTCAATTTTTGATAAATCATCGAACGTTGTCGTCTATAAATTTGTAAGTTTCGAGTTTTGCCATTTAGATGGTTCATAAAAGCATAACAGTCTTAGATCGGATGCCACATTTAATGAGCGAAACTTTCGTAGTTAGGAATACCGTTGAGTCGTAAGAAAATCAGTGTTTATCCCACCACGGAAGCTGCAATGAGTGTATGTGTTTTGAGTCTAATAAACAGTCAAAAATAAATATATAGTTGACAATTCAACACCTGACCCAACGGTTGTTCATACCTGACTAATTTCTGATGGAGACCGGCGATATATATATATGCTCTTTATTTCCTCTGATCGAGATACATATATCAATTAACATATAAATATATAAATGCATATGTTAACAAAATAAACGAAAAGAAATATGTCATGATAAGTACATGTGAAGATATACTAATGATACGATCAGATATACATTTGCAAGCAGAAAGACAACACAATATGACAAAATGTGCATTTGTAAAGAATATGTTTATATCAAAAAAGAGAGAAAAATGCATATGCGAACAAGCATAAATGTTACATTATCACGATAAACTGTTGTGCAAGCAGGGACTCGAAACAGGTTTACAGACATTATTACAATGAAATGAGGTTAAAAAGGAACATTTACGATATCTACTTATTGTAACATTTGTATTGGTATTATCATACAGCAAACAAGTTCTTACATAAATATGCAATCAATAAAATATCACTTACGATAAAAAGAATCATAAGAGTCATCATCGAAATCTTGCTAACTTATGTTTACATGCTAATTGAAATTGAAATGTATTTTAAAGATAGTTAAGCATTTGTAGACAAAGTGTATTGCTATTCTCAAGAAATGTTTGTGTACCTTCTTATCTATGAAAGCTAAATGTTTTTTTTCCAATCAAATATTGCAACTTTGCCTCCTCATTTCCAAACGAAATCAACGAACATATGTCGTGAGGAAAGTTTTCTGAAAGCGTATTTTTAAAATTATTTCTAATATCAGACGATAAATTGCATGAAAATAGAACATGCTTTACGGCATTATTTATAATAACGCCACACGCGTGACATAACATAACTGACTTATTTTCGTATATGCTAGGTTCAATCCAAAGTTTACTAACTTCAAGAGCATGTCGCCTTGATTGAAAATCGTTTGCACAAGTCCATATAATGGCCGGTTCGATTCTTGTATGTAGGAGCATGAAGCGACAAAAAGTTGCGTCACTTTGAACTCTTAGTTTCCAATCGTCTAATTCCGTATTATACACTAACATTTTGCATTTACGTTTCCACATTGACTTTTTAGGAAACATTCCTGTTTGTATATATCTAATAATAAAATCAGATAACTTGTATTTTGACAAAATTCTTATAATGTCAGGAACAAATCCTTTTTGAATACACTTATCAGTTCTGCAAGAAAATAAGGCTAGTCTTTTATTGAAGATCTGTTTTGTAAGCACCGATGTCGGCATATTGCACAGCCTTTCGAGGAACATAAGCTTCTTTAAATTTATTTCGCTTTCTATACGTTCCCAGCCTAACATCGCTAAACAGATATCGGTTCGTGTTCGAATGGGAAATCGTTGAATAGTTTTTGCCGCCATTCGTATAAAACGTTCTAATTGCATGCAGTTTGAATTTGTTAGATTGTTCCAGAGTTCTGCTCCGAAAAGAAGTTTTGGTATACAAATTTTTGACACTAACGATGCTGATGTAAGGGGATTGATGTGAAACGTTCCGATGTTGATTGATAGTAGGGAATAGAACGATGATTCTGCTTTCTTGCACGCTCCCGATATTTTATCATTGTCTGTCATTTTGTCGTTTAGTTGTATACCTACATGTCTTATTTTATCTGTGCGTTCAATTTTGTTTGGCCCTAGATAGAAATTAATGTTCGTTTTATTTTTGGCAGTGTCACCGAAAACCATTACAAAACTTTTTGTCGAGTTTATTATGTATCTATAATTACATATATAATCGTATGTAATGTTCAGTAAATTTTGAAGACCATTTGGTGAAATTGCCGCTAACGCGATGTCATCAGCCAACGTAGTGTTACTTGTTATTACGTTTATAACATTTAAACCTTGTCCACTTCGCTCCAGTAAATCTAAAAGCCCATTTATGAACAGATTATATATCCAAGTTGAAATAATTCCCCCTTGGCGTATACCTTGCAACACGGGAAAGAACTCGGAGGTTAAACCGTTTGCAATGATACAACTATACATATTACTGTGCGCGTCAACAATAAGGGACCAAATTTTGCCTTGAATTCCAAGTCCTGCAATCTTGTAAAATATTGCATCCAACCATACAGTGTCAAAGGCCATTTTTGTGTCGAGCATAGCGACGTATACTTTGTTGTGGAGCTCAACATTGTGATAGATGGATTCTTGCAAATTAAAAGACGCAGTTATTGTCCCTGTATTGTTTTGGTATGCGTTTTGCTGTCGGTTTGGAAATTCAATGTTGGTTTCTTTTACCCATTTTGCATTTATGTCATGTAAGACTGTTTCAAATAGTTTATATATATTTGGTAATAACGTTATAGGTCTATAGTTTCCGGGGTCACTTCTTGGTTTACCATTATCTTTGTAGGCAGGAATAATTAATCCCTTTTTACACATTTTAGGAATTTTGCCTGAGATTATTATTGTATTGTATAACGTTGCCAGGGCCCTACGCAATGCATCGCCTCCATATATTAAGTGTTCATTAAAAATAGCATCGGATGATGAGGCCTTCCCCCTTTTCAACGTTTTAATATACGTTTTAATTGTTTCGCTAGTGATAGTTGGATTTATTTCTGGAATGCTATTTACGGTACTGTTTTTTTATTTTTAGTTGTTTAACTTTTTCCTCTACAAGCTTTTTAAAATCGTTATCAAAGTGTTCACATTGAAGAGGTGAGTACACATCGCGAAAATAGTTTGTAAATACCTTTAAAATATCGCCTGGTTATCTAACAGAGGTGTTTTTGTAGAATAGATGGGAACAGGCAGATGGTCTTTTGTTTTTCCTAGATTTAATTAAGCTCCAAAACAATCTGCTATCGCATTCAGCTGCTTCGATAAGCTGACTATTGAAGTATTTTTCAACGTTTTCAATTGCTATTTTTTGTGTCGTTACAAAAATTTTCTTGCAGCGTTTATATTTCGCGTATGATTCGTTATGCCATCCTCTTGGCTGTCCTTCTAGAACCCATACTCGTCGTGCTTCGCGTTGTAAACTATATGATTTTTTCACTTCTGGCGTCCAGTAAGGTTTCGCATGGCGATTAAATTTAGATTGTGGAAGACATTGGTTAGACGATAATATTATTACTTTAACGATAGCTTCGTACATTTCATCAACGTGAATTGTATTTCTTATTTGTAAATTTATACCTAGTTTTGCTTGATATTCTGATATGTGTGTCTGATTTATTTTTTGCCATGCTATGTGGCGATTTACATTTTCATTGATTATCCGTATGACTGGTACTTTCACAATTGCAAAAACAGGCAAGTGTTCAGAAACATTAAACATGACATCGTCTAATATATTTACACATTCAATAAGATTTTTATCTCTATTTGAAATAATAATATGGTCTAACATAGATTCCATAGTAGTATAGGTATATCTTGGACCTTTACAAAGTGGAAAATGTACTAAGGTTAGCAAGTCATTTGTACGTAAAAAATTCGTGAACACTTCATTTCGAAAATTACTTTGATTATTTCCTACAACAATATCAGCGTTCATGTCTCCTAGGAACATTACTATTCCATATTCTGAAAAAGTATCATGTATAGCATATAAAGAATTCATGTAATTATCGAAAACATCATTAGCGTAATTTCCTGAAGGCATGTAAACACAGAAAGCAAAAATCTTTACAGTTCTACAATCTATTTCTATTCCACAAATTCTATCGTTTATGGATTCGTTAATATGTTTAACGCTAAAGTCTAGGATGGATTTATACATAATAGACACGCCCCCTTTTCCACAACAAAGGTTATTATATGTGTTAAAGTTTTGGTCACATATTGTTATATTTCGATAACCATTCTGAATCGTGTCGAAAAGGTATTTTGAGTGATCGAAAAGTTTATGTTCTGTGATAAAAGCTATATCAATTTGATATGTTAGTAGAAGATTTGAAAGACTGGCAGCTAAGGACATAACACCTCGGACATTCCAAGTGCAAACTCATAGGCTATTATTGTTAAGTACACTTGTATTAGTTAATGTCATTTGATTCTAGTGGATACGAGGCATGATCGTTGTTTTCATCGTCATAGTATTGGTAAGCCTGTCTATTGTCATACCCATACTGGGTTTGTTCGTTCCCATGGTCCCGAACGTTTTCCGGTCGATAGTTGTTTGATTGGCGACGCTGGTACCATTGATGTCTCGAAATCCACCGTCGACACTTCATAAAATTCGGCCAAAAGTTATAGTCTTCAAGTATATAACCTTGGTGAGCAGGAACAACTACCTTTGCTGCAAGGTCACCAGATTTGCACTGAAACACGCATGATTCAACAGGAGTTAGAGTGTTGTCCGTTAGATACTGATTAAGTCCATGTTCGGACGAATCTGGGTCAATATTACTAATAAAGTAGCTTCGTGTTCGTCCATGATTCTTGCCTTTGAATTTAAAGCTTGATGACTCATGCGGATTGGTATTTACATTAGTAGTTGATTTTTATTTGATCCAGTCTGTTGCAGCCACCGCTTGCACGAATGATCGAGCATGCTACGGGATCTTCCTTCCCTTTCTGTCTTTTGCGCTAAGGGCAATCATTCGTATGCATACAGGTGGCCTCACAATATTACAGCATTTATATATCCTTAAAATATCTACTTGTGTGCCATTTCCCGTCAATGCAATATTCCACTGAACTTTTGTACTATCTGCACCCTCTGTCCTTTAAGTCTTACTTGATCCCCTTTCCAACGCTCCTCCGTTTAACTTTTGCCTTTTCCTTTCCATCACCTTTTCTCTATCTCCTTTAAACACTTCTCTATATTCGTTCTCCGTGTACGCACTCATCTACAGTTAACTCCTACTACCTTATCTACCCTCAAACATCCATTTCTTCCACTTCCTTTCCTTTCGCACATTATTTTCTTTTTTCCCTCAAACAATATCCTCGCTTATCTCATTTTTATCATCAGTAAACCTTTCACCCTCTTATCCTTCTCCCACTATTCTAAATTACATTTCCAACATGGACTCTATTTACCGGTAGGGCACTTAAGATAAATTATTCCGTGTCGGAAGGGCTTTTGATTTTTTGGCAACAATTCAGAATTGAAATTTTATAAAACGTACCAAACGTTTATTTACTCAATTATTTATTGGTTCCAAAAGGCTAGGAGTTTGTAAACATTAGCACAGAACAATCTTTGTTGGTAATCATGTTAATTGTAGTTTTGTATATGTGTGTATAGCTCCATTGGCGTGTTTTACCCATTTCTCTTACATTTCCTTTCCACATTTCTATTTCTCGTAAGAACGATGGGAATTCAAACAAATTACCAGACACAATCTTTATTTATGAATATATATTTATCTCAAGACAAATGTACAAAATGGATTCAAAAAATGTCATAAAAATGATGGTTTGTACCGCAAATCGTTTCCATCCATTCAGTTTAATTGCATCCATATAAAACGGAGGAATGGTTTGGAACTGCTAATGAGCAGGCCTCGTACACTCTTGTCCTGATTTCTAGACGACTGGTGTCATTAATGATAACAAAACACCTATTTTACTTATTCAGTCAAACTATGTTGCAAGTTTTGCTGAGCTAAAAATGTCTGTTTGATATATCTTAGCGTACATGTAGAGTAAATAAATCTCTTATTAAAATTATGTTTTTTTTAAAAGCATGATCATACATAATTGACGATAGGTTCAGACATTATGTATTTCAGAATAGGTGCACTACAATCGAAACTCAAACGAAAGTGATATTCTTTTAAAATATTTAATGTTTAGATTATTTCCTCTTAATACCATTACAATAAATACATGTGTTACTATATATATAGTAACTTATTTGTAAAGGGTTTTCGCGTTTATTTGCATGACTGGAACGTTCGCCTTTGAATGTTTATATTTTTAATGAAGATGGCAATATGATCGAATGCAGTATTAACTGTATAATCACATTTAATGAACTGTTAAAATGTTAAAGGGATATAAACGCCAAAACACAGTTTTGTTAAATATGGCAATTATCGATAACCACGCCGGCGTTTGCATTGATAAAACCTAGCGGATATTTTGTTTCCTTAAAAAATACCTTAAAGTGACACTCTTATTTAAAATCAGTACATACACATGTATAACAAACGTACATTATGAGTGATAAACCTTTAAATACTTACTAAATAATGCATTTATGGAAAATATTAATGACTAATAACAAAATTGAACCATGTATTTAATAGCTGAAAACGCAACAAAATATTAAATGATTGGTGAGTTATGGATTTACTGCGATCTACTATTGTCTCATAAGGTTGATATACCGTGATGTCTGCAACTTTCTTTTAAATTAAACTTGGAATCCTTTATCAAAAACCATTGTTTTCGACATTTATCCGTCATATTTGGTATATTGAAACAATAATATTAATTATGTTAAATCTTTTTGGGAGTAAGAGTGCATCTGTAACTGTTAATACATTTTGAAAAAAAAAAACACAAACAAATATGAGCTTTTTGAATATATTAAAAAAACATATTGTGAATAAATTTGCATTGCTTACATTCTAATGACATTGTATTATTTTAAAATGAGAACTTGTGTGACTTCCTGGGTAGAAACAAGAACTGCCGTCAAATGAGAAAGGTCATGATAAAGTTCACCTGGTTAGTGTTTTTGCCACAGACTCATGGGTAGGTGAGATGCAGACACTGTACTACTAGACTTTAACAACCGCCCATATCATTTATCTTTTGATCCAGGCCCCAATTTCTCGAAACTTCTTAAGTCCCTTATAACCGGATTAAGCTAAGCTCACTATTGTTGCTTGTCAATATTTTGGGTAATATTTTCTTCTTTAAGAGTTGTTATACTTAAAATAGGAATGATCTTTTATGACACTTAACTAAACCAAAGACTCATATGACCTGTGCTAGACATGCACATTGGCCGTCCTTGATCAATTTTGCATTATTAGGACTATGTTCCTTTTTTGATTTAACATTCTACCAAACAATGCAATAATCATTGCTTAAGTACTCCTCTGGTATTTGATATTTTCACAAGGGTAACTTTGTTTCCACGGAGAAGTATTATCTGATCTAATAACATTGTGCTAGCGTTGTTAAACTGTGCAAGGGAGTATCAAACATAATTCAATCGAAATGCCATTGTTTTGAATATATTGTAGATATTTTATTTTTCCATTACGAATAGATTTTCAGGATATAATATTTGTAAAAATAATCAGGGTTTTTTTGTTATTGTTTTTCGTATGTGAAAACGTTTTGAATATTTCGGTACTTTGTTGATCCTGCGTTTTTGTTTGTTAACATATGGAGAAACCTGTATAATTTAATTGGCAAGGATATGTTTTTTACGCTTCTTTTGTACCATTGTCTACAGGATTTTTCAATTCGCCCACAAACAATTGATCTGGATGAGTGATGTTAAATAAACTGGGAAATTGGATGGAATAATGCGATCATCAGCAACCGGCTCCTTTCGCATCTTTCACACGTGCATTTTTCCTACAAATGTTAAAGAATAACGATTTAAATAATACAGTATTTTCTTTGTGTTTTTTTCTTCGCAATGACGCATATAATCATGCAACATCTTTATTTTGCGTGTCATAATTATCTAAAAATAAGTCGAATATGATATTGCCATGTAATCCTAGACGAAAACGCAAAACCGCGGTGTGTTTTTGGATTATATGTGGCGTCCTTCCTGAAACAAGCCAAATTGTCGTGAATGTAGTACATGTATGAACGAAGTTAAATTGCTTGTCTTTACAAATGCTTTTGTATAAAACTGTTTTGCCTTTGTATGTATTGTTTGTACGCTTTAGTTACAAACACCTGTCAAAAAATATAACCTTCGACAATACTTGTTTCAAAATTATTTTAACACAAAACAAAATGAGTATGTTCAAGGAGATATTCGTGTTTCGAACTAAAGCATAATACTTTCAACAGAATAGAAGAGAAGTATTTTCTTATTCCCTTTCTTTTCTGACTGACACTCGAGCTCATTATGATGTATTGTTTATTATAAATTGTGCCTTTATTATAAATTGATTGAACTGTCAGGTCATAAATTGTGCATACAATTGTAACTGACATATTGATACTATTGTTCCTGAATATTGGCAGCGAATTAGTTTCTGTCAAAATTGTATTGTGAGTGATATCTATTCCTCAATGTTACGATGAAAAATCATTAGAGAATTATTTCACAACAATGAATAATTTAAAATGAAAGTTAAAACAACAACATCTTATAAACTGTGCTAGAATGCTATTGGTCATTCTATCATCTTGAGAACGATTAGATATCATAAGCTCAAGAGTTTCAGTTAAAATTCTCTTATGTAATTCCTCATTATATATACGCTTAAAATTTCCCAATATATAACTCGTTTCAACCAATAAACGTTAAAGGGGCAAGTCACCAGATGATACAATTGCAAGAAAAAAGTGCAAAAAATTGATATCGTTTTTAATATCGCATTATTCATACTTTCTAATGTATCCCATGGCTTACCGCACACACAACTTTCGCATTTGTTGCGCATTTTTTTTAAATTCGAAATATACTTGGGTTGTCTACCACGGAAAGTCCCCGTAAGTTTAAACATAGCGTCTGTATATTTATCTGTACTAATCACGTATCTTTCTTATGCTAATTATACATACTTTATTGTTTCCCGGAAGAACGGACATTGCAAGAAAGCAGAATACTACTGTGAAACAACGTAGACACAGAGCCCGACAGATCAACATCGGTGATGAAATTGGATCGATGGAAACTTTTGGAAGAAGTAAAATCTGCTAAAAATGACATGAGATGCTAAAACGTTTATAGATAATTTAGTATGTGAAACGGCCACATATACAATGAAAAATACAAGGACAAGTCCAGTTATCGGAAATGCAAAAAATGAACCATGTTAAGCGGCACAAGGAAAGGGCTCAACGATAATGAACTAACACCTACACAAATAAAAACACCCAAAAAACAAACTTACACCACATACTCGAAAACAACCACCATTAACAAACCATACCCTCATCAAAATTGCTTTCCCTTGTAAGGTGTTCGTAAAAACCATTCAACGCCGTTTTGGAACTAAACATGACCTTCTGATTCCGCTACTTTTAAGTCTAAACAGCAAAAAACAACTGTCAGTACAGGTACAAGCCAATAAGCCTACACTATAACCAATATCCTGTTTAATGGCCCAATTATGAAGGCCAAAAAGACACTTAACCAGAGACATACAACGTCAGAAGACAGCAATCACTGTAAACGAATGCCAAACTATATCGTTGTAAGTAAACGGTTGGATGATCGCTTTTATACATTAAGTAAAAATATTTGAAATCAGTGAAGGCTTACGAGCGCTCATCCTCACACTTGTCTCCAGATTCACCAGGACGTGCAAAATTTAATGTGTAAGCCTCAACTGAACCAGCATCAGCGCAAACTGGTTTAAACCCTCAATAAATTTTCATTTTACTGACCGTTCCTAGGCTAGGTTTTTATATAGTATATATGCACTGTGTTGTTTGTTTAGGTTTGTGCTGTTGTACTATGTGTCTTGTATGTGATATTTTGTGTTGTGTTCTTTGTCTTTGGTGTCTACCCCGTGCCATTAAACGGGGTTTATGCTGCTGTGCCTGTTTAGTAATCACCTGCAAAGGAAGGGGAGGATTAAGATGAATATAAGGTATTTGTGGTAGACTGCCTGCCTGCCTATCTGTCTGCTGTTTTGACCTTAGCTGTTGCAGTTTTGCACATGTAAAAACACTATGGTGAATAAAAAAGAAACACCACTGAGAGTAAATTTGTCCTTTATAAAAACAATGGAAACTACATTTTGTAAAAGTTAACCAATAGCACTATGAATGCTAGAGGGACAAGCCCAGTAGGCGAAACCTCAAAAATAAACTTTTTTAGAGGTACAAGGCAAGGGCCAAATGGCAATGAATTAAAAACGCAAACGTATTAACACCACATACAGAAATACAAACACCGAAGACAGGGCTGATACTCATCAAATATATGTCTAAAAGTACAAGGATAAAAGCGCAAAATTAGCAAAAATATTCTAAGCACATGCTTATTTATTGCGGCCGTTTCATGAACAATCCTAGAAGCTTTTTTGTTCCTATTTCAGACATGTAACAGTGCATTACTACTTTTGGAAATTCAAGGCCGAAGAAACAAAAGCGCTCCTAGGATTATTGTAAAAATAAACACAATATTATTACTTTAATTGTTAAATGATTATGTCTATACTTTGTTCTTGTTTATTAAAATGTGGTTTGCTTTCGGCAAAATCTTCAATTAAAATGCTATTTCAAAACTAAAAGTGGTAATTTTACATGAAATGTATTTCCCTACATGATGACAGTAATATAAAATCATTTGGGTCCTAAAACTTTCAAAGTCCTTTTTTCTATTGCCATGTTTCTCAAGGAACATTAGGAACATAGGAACATCAGGTAAAATGTCAAAAAATATAACAGGAAATATATCACGTTATATATAGACACGTATGTTTATATGATTCAGGGGAATAGGATACAGCCCCAGACAGCTGTTTATTATTCTTATAAAAACACAAACAGTTATTGAGTAAACCCCCAGTCAGTTCTTTCTTAGTTTTCACTTACTAAGGCGGTGACCCAAAAGTAGACCAATGACGATAATTTGATAGTTATGCAATGTTTTTATATGTATGTTTTGCAAGAAAAATATAGTGTGTCCGTGACCCTTGTGCTTTTAAACATAGTATTGATTGAATTATGGTTTTTGTATTAGGACAGATAAAAACAAATTATTTTAGTGTCCCTTTAAATCCAAATATCTCACCTCCTACTATAATAACGCTATTAGATTGGCCTAGACCGGTCACGTGCTCGATGTGTATAATCCATACACCCCATGTTATGTTCCAGTATGTTTTATACCACCCCTGTTACTTGAATACCCCGCAAAAGGCATAACATGGTAAACAAACCACTGGGGTGTATTTCCAATACCCTCACCCCCTAGCCACTAACAGTGTTAATCGTATAGCTACAGCATCAAACTTACACTATCATCAAAAAAGAATTGACGTGAAAGAGTTTTGAAATATGATACTTAAATCTTAACTTAAAGCACACTTTGAAATAATAAAACATATTTATATGAACAACTACAACTATTACAGTAGTCAAATATTTAAACATAAACCTTGTTTAATGGCACAGGGTCAACGCAAAAGACATAGAACATAAAAACAAACAACCACAAACCAGAAACATGGAACAACAGCACTAAACTCCACAAACAACACACTACATATACATATATATATTTCGGTATACAGTTTTCGACTATACTTTCACTCCCATATCAGACCGTTAAAAGTGACGAAACTTAGTCAGTTCATGCGGATAAATTACAACGCTATTCATTTAATATACCGCATGCCTGCTATTAAATGTTGTTCTTAGAAACGTGGTGACAATAGTTAAATTACCGTGAGTGATAGTTACTATTATATCATTGCGTATATTAAGTGAATCCTTGTCTGCTTTGAAAAGAGTGCACCTCAAACATGCATGGCTCAAAAGATAACATTTTTGCGGTGCACTATTTCCAAAGCAGACAAGGGCTAGCTTATACCCAATGATATAATAGTAACTATCACTCACGGTAATCAACAACAACAACATTATATGCTCTGCATAGTTCAGTGTTGTCAGGATCTGGCAAAGTAATTGTACATCATGAAGGTAGCACGGGTTTCCAACTCTTGACTTGTGTGTGTTCAGCATACTATTGTAATTATTAATTATCCTTGGTGTTGTCTAAAGGAAAAAGGAGAGCAGAAGTGCCTCGGCACGGGCTCGAAGAGTCGATTAAGACTACTTGCCTGATTTCAGTCGTTATCATGAAAACGAAAATGGCAACTTTTAAAAAGGATCAGTTAAGGT
The DNA here is from genome assembly GCF_026914265.1 of Mya arenaria. NCBI lineage: Eukaryota > Metazoa > Mollusca > Bivalvia > Myida > Myidae > Mya > Mya arenaria. Next base: position 11,772,293 of record NC_069129.1, on the reverse strand, counting down.
ATTAGAGTTCATTGCCATATGGAAATGACCACGCGCAATCATAAAACGAGCATAATTGACCCGCTAAAGTTTATGTTATTTGATCGTCTGCAAGGTCATTTGTTAACTTTCTATCACAAGTTATTTGAATATTTACATTAATGTTTAGCAGAGTAGTACTATCCAAGGTCTATTTACAATGACTATTATTGTTCACACAGTCAAAGGTCAAATGGTGCAAGTCTGGCAATGAGAGACTGTGAACACGTTTGACATGGAGGTAGACTGTATGTCGGGATCCAGTGTTCGAGTGATCGTTAAAAAGTGTAATAAGTTGTACTTAGCTAAAAGCCTTTCAATGTCTGCAATACAGCATATACATTTTTTATATGATATCTACAATATTGAAAATGTATTCAGTTTAACAATTTACTTAACAGGTTGGTAGTTGCACTGTGTTCTTAGAAAAAGCCGTTTAAGGTCAATAAACGCCTTTATAGATATAAAGTCTAGGGGTCCAGTGACCATAATTGACCTGGTAAGACCTTGGGCATCTAAATAGATGTGTTAAATTTTGAGTGCCCGAAGGTCATAATTGGTGATAGGGTTCAAGAGTTCGCACGCGAAAGGAGCTCGAGGAAGGACACTGCTTGTGTAGAGTTTGGCCGCCATTATCGGGTATACTCCGTCACTTCCGTCTAAGATGAAAAGAACGTTGTCACATTGTTCACAGGTACAAACTTTTAGCCTTTATAAACGTTTTTTTAAATAAAAATCTACGTGGCCACAACTTTTCCAGTTAAAAATGCGCCGAAATATAGCTAATATATTTTTATATGTACAACAAATGTTTTTCTGTTTTTATCATTACAAACAAATGAATCAAACATTATAATGCATTACGATAAATATGTTTCCTTCGTGCATCTACCTAGGCTTTGTACCTTTAAACCAGCGAGTTAGTTTTGTTTTTAACAATTTTGATTCAACCATTCAATGTTAATCAATTCAAAATTCCCCAAGTTTAATATCCTCACTCCTAGCTTTTTTTCGAACAAATTTTATTCGCACTCAGACATCTAATACGACCGGTTATGAATTCCATGAGGTTGAATTTCCACGGCTATTAAAGAGACGCAAAATGCTGTTAGAAAATCAACACGTAATTGCATCGTGCATTGCAGACAAAATAAGGTTTGAACAACGTGTCACAGACACAATAATTTATTTTGATTCTATTTTCAGTGTTATAATGTTTTGTGAAGTGCTTGCAACCGGTTTATCTTACAGTTCTGATAAGTTCGATGACACAAAGAAACATTGGAGCCGAGGCATCACACCCTTAACCATGAGCTTGTTTTAAGGCACACAAATCAAACTCCAGCGGGCACTGAAGGAGATACGCAATGCACAACAGACACAGTTAAAGACAAAACAATTACGTAGTTAAATACGTTTAAACAGGCGGTGCTTTATTTGTGTGGCGTCCTTTATGGTCACTCTTTAATTAGCCTTTTAGCCTTTGTCTGATGCCGTGATAGTCTTAAACCAAAACAAGGTTTCGATCAATTAGCATCCGTGCAATTAGTCTAATAGGTATGCATTAACATGGTATTATGTAAATATGTAAATAGTGTATTAAATTTGATGTTACGCCATTTATAAATAGCGTTGTAAACAGTGCAAGTTATATAGCCACGTTTTGGTATCTAGAGCCATTCATAATAAAATAGTGTTTACGATATAAATATCATATCACATGAGTGGTCATTTCATACGAAGTTTATTAACCACACCTATTCTTATTTTAGCATTTGAATCATGCTATATCTTGCATATAAACTGTAACGTGGATTGTGTGTAGTGTTTAAGAGTAGCTGATGAAGGTAATCAAACGTCTTACATGTTACAACGTCTTCTTATACAGAAAGGAGTGTATTCATACTTAGCATCTCAACTTAGATACTTGTCACTAAGTTTGAAGTGTCTACTAGGTTGTCAGAGATTCTTCAGTTGATTTAATGGAAACATCTATTCTCTATTCTTCCTTGACATGGCAATAAGTTCATATGTCTGAGTACTGTCAACAACATTTACAACATAAATGTCAGATAATATGTGTATACTCCATTCACTTGATCATCGTCCTTAACCAGCCAGAATATAATTATGCTATGGGTTAAGGGTAAGTAAATTAAATATTCATTTTAGGACACTTCTTTAATCTTAAGTGTTACAATAGGCATTAAATATTTCGTTTTCATCAATCCTTCAACATGCCGTTTAAATGCATTTCGAAGTGTATAGAAAAGAGGCGTTTGACAATTTGACAGACTTGGCAGTCCATAATTTTGTAAATATGTCATTCATACGTTTTAATAAAAAATAAATGCAAAATTGCAATTGCTTTAGCTATGTATAATGTTTAAAAGAAAAACAATGTAGTCAAATTATTCCGAAAATGGGCCAAACCTAGAATTAATTTGCAAAAGCTTTGGGTTTTTTTGGTCTTTTAGAGTACAAAATCTACTTCATATTAAGAAGATTGCTCTCTTTAGCGTGGAAGGAAAAACAATTTCGGTTTGAATTTAAACAGCTTCAAATTTAGGAAATAAATTTATGCGTTGTTGGTTTCCTTCGATGAAACACCTTTTTCCTTATAATACTAATCCGCAAAGAACACATCATAATTTCGCAAAATGTCTATATTGTCGGTATTAAACGTTACGAAGTCATTTAAACGAAAAGCGATAATCAAAAGTACAGCTGTGCTTCTCCTTCCCAAAACCCATCAACAAAATCATCATCAATTGATCACATTATGAGTTATTTCAATACTTGTACTATTATACCTTATATAAGTACATCCATCTCACTTAGCTATGCGATTCAGGGTCATATTTGCTCGGTTGTTGTAGCACTTGCAGAATTTGCAAATACGACCTGATGATTAAGGCTTACACTCCATCTTAGATATCTCGGGTATTCTCTGAATGCAAAGGTACCTTCCTCTATTTATAAAGATAGTATTGGTGATTTTGGTGTACAAAGCAATTTGATTATCTTCCAAAATGCTTCGCTCTCCTTAAATTATGACGTTGAATCGGTTTTATCTAGATTTGTAAAAATAAGACTTAGGCCGTTCATTCATGAGAGCTTTTTATAACTTTTTAATGGGCATTTACCTTAGCAGGCATTTTTGTCACCCTGTACAGATTTTTGACAAACATGGAATATTGAGAGAAGCCAATTGTTTTAATTTGACTAACCTTCCAGTTGTTTCCTCGCTGCATTTATCACCATTTTAAAGACTCGTAATGTAGGGACATCATTGACTGGAAGCTAGCTATTAAACATTTAACAATCCTAAAATACAGATGTAAGCAGGTTTTGAGATTCTTTAAGGGAGTTGTTTTTCATCACCAACAAATTCTGTTCTACGGTATGTGATAGCATGAAAGAAAACATAGCATGTCATGAGCATTGCCCTTTGATGTAGATACTGTTATTCTATTATAAGATGTTAAGCTAGTTTATACAGAATTCAGGAAACTGAGGCAACAGTTTCCTGTTAACTTGCGATAGTTTTGTACACGTTATCCAGCTTTGCGTTGCAATTTATTACAACTGTCCGATGACATTGTGTTTGTCCGACTAAGAGGCTTCTTTCTTTTAAAAACGTAAAATGACAGCGAAACATCAGTCAACCCGGTCTATTTATGATTGATTCGCACATAACTTGCACTAAAGGATGCCTGAAAGAAGGAAGAAACTACTAGAATATGTCCAAGTAATTAGTGTAATTATTTGGTTATATCGGATATAGTATGGAAATCGAAATACCACTTAAACCAGAGCTAGAAGGAGTTAAAACTCTTGTACCTGCCGTTGGTGTCAATGAAGAGAATCAAGACTGCACTTTTCATACTTTGGACTCATTTTGTCAATGATAGAGAAAGTTGAAAGTGGTGTACCTGTCATTAGTCGTCCATGAAAAGGCTCAATCAATACTGCTTTGTTCGTTATTTGCATGCATTTTTGATCTGTAGGAGAATATCTGTCGCAATGTATTAATACCTTTGTGTATACGAAGGTTCTCCTTGGCAATGTATGCACACTTGTATGTGATTCCGAGGGATATATTTCACAATGAATGCATACATTTGTAATCTTCCTGAAAGGCCTCTTTCACAATGTGTTCATACCTTTGTGTGATTCTGCAGGATCTCGGTCAAAATGTATTCACGCTTGTGTGCGAATTTGAAGAATTTTGCTAAGGATCTCTATCCACATGTATTCATATGCTTTTTTATTATTTATAACCTTGTGTGAATCCGAACGATATCGTTCTCAATGAATGCATACTTTTGTAAGCCTCGTGAAGGATCTCTGTCGAAACGTGGTCATACTTTTGTGTGTTTCTGAGGAAAATCTTTCGCAACTTGTGCATACTGGTGAGTGATTCACGAAGAATCTCTGTCGCAATGTATGTATACTTATTTGTGCTTCGTGATGGATCTCTGTCGCAAAGCCTTTATACATATGGAGATTATGAAATATCAATCAACAGATCCTATTCACTAACACAGAAACTTCAAGTATTCAACACTTAACTCGAAACAAAGCTGCTGGGTTCCGAGGGACAAAACATATACGTTCTAAACATCCTTTGTCGACAAGTACCACTCCTGTCGTGTTGTGCTACTGTTTGCTTGAGTTGTTAAAGTGGAATAAGGTGTTTACCAAGAAAAGGCAAAATATATTTCCACTTATACGTATGTATATTTACCAAACATGTATCACACCTAAGATAATTAAAAAGATAAGGCTTTATTTAGATTAAACTGTTATCAACGTTTTGTTGTTAGACGAAGTACCAGTTTCAAATTGCATGCAGTTTGTATGAATCTTTGAAAATGAACATGTAAGAAGTCAAGGTATTTGCCATGTAACAGAACTCGGGTAGCATCGAGTAAAATCGACATAATTCGCCACTCGCCTTAACAGATCGTGACGGACATCGGTCGTATTCGGCCTGTGCCTGTTGTTGCTATTTTTAGTAACGCAAGGTACTTATTCATCAGTCAAGATTGGAATTTCTAAAACGTTGTATTTGACAACCCGATGATGTTTTTCTCAAACATATTCGTTTAAGATAAACAAACACTAAATGGACATGCTGACAGTTGATTTTAATTTATCAGTAAAGTCAACGATTAATTATAAGTGAAATTTACGCGTAAAGGATGAAACAAAGTTCAACAGTCTGCCTGACATTAGAATATTAAGACATTTGTGTAAAAAAGGTGCTAAAGGTTAATAGACCTTTAACACTTTCGTTCGTTTGTGTCATTCTAAAGCGTTTGTGTTTAAATTTATTTTAGACTTTTGAAATACCAAACAAAGGTTTACTACATTTTTCCATGAAGTGATGTACATGATGATGGACTCTGTAGTTTGATTATTATCAAATGAACCCCTCCGTTAGCACTTACTTAGCTTCACTTACCAAGGCGGTAACCCAATGAACCCCTCAGTAGGCACTAACTTAGCTTTCACTTGCCAGGGCGGTAACCCAATGAACCCCTCCATCAGCTCTTACTTAGCTTTTACTTACAAGGGCGGTAACCCAATAAACACCTCCGTCAGCTCTTACTTAGCTTTCACTTACCAGGGTGGTAACCTAATGAACCCCTCCGTCAGCTCTTACTTAGCTTTCACTTACCAGGGCGGTAACCTAATGAACCCCTCCGTCAGCTCTTACTTAGCTTTCACTTACCAGGGCGGTAACCTAATGAACCCCTCAGTCAGCTCTTACTTAGCTTTCACTTACCAGGGCGGTAACCCAATGATCCCTTCCGTCAGCTCTTACTTAGCTTTCACTTACCAGGGCGGTAACCCAATGAACCCCTCAGTCAGCTCTTACTTAGCTTTCACTTACCAAGGCGGTAACCCAATGAACCCCTCAGTCAGCTCTTACTTAGCTTTCACTTACCAGGGCGGTAACCCAATGAACCCCTCCATCAGCTCTTACTGAGCTTCACTTACCAGGGCGGTAACCTAATGAACCCCTCAGTCAGCTCTTACTTAGCTTTCATTTACCAATGCGGTAACCCAATGAACCCCACAGTCAGCTCTTACTTAGCTATCACTTACCAGGGCGGTAACACAATGAACCCCTCCATTAGCTCTTACTTAGCTTCACTTACCAGGGCGGTAACCCAATGAACCCCTCCGTCAGCTCTTACTTAGCTTTCACTTACCTGGGCGGTAACCCAATGAACCCCTCCGTCAGCTCTTACTTAGCTTTCACTTACCAGGGCGGTAACCTAATGAACCCCTCAGTCAGCTCTAACTTAGCTTTCACATACCAAGGCGGTAACCCAATGAACCACACAGTCAGCTCTTACTTAGTTTTCACTTACCAAGGCGGTAACCCAATGAACCCTCTCAGTCAGCTCTTACTTAGCTTTCACTTACCAAGGCGGTAACCCAATGAACCCTCTCAGTCAGCTTTTACTTAGCTTTCACTTACCAAGGCGGTAACCCAATGAACCCCTCCATCAGCTCTTACTGAGCTTCACTTACCAGGGCGGTAACCTAATGAACCCCTCAGTCAGCTCTTACTTAGCTTTCATTTACCAATGCGGTAACCCAATGAACCCCACAGTCAGCTCTTACTTAGCTTTCACTTACCAGGGCGGTAACACAATGAACCCCTCCATCAGCTCTTACTGAGCTTCACTTACCAGGGCGGTAACCTAATGAACCCCTCAGTCAGCTCTTACTTAGCTTTCATTTACCAATGCGGTAACCCAATGAACCCCACAGTCAGCTCTTACTTAGCTATCACTTACCAGGGCGGTAACACAATGAACCCCTCCATCAGCTCTTACTTAGCTTCACTTACCAGGGCGGTAACCCAATGAACCCCTCAGTCAGCTCTTACTTAGCTTTCACTTACCAAGGCGGTAACCCAATGAACCCCTCCGTCAGCTCTTACTTAGCTTTCACTTACCAGGGCGGTAACCTAATGAACCCCTCAGTCAGCTCTTACTTAGCTTTCACATACCAAGGCGGTAACCCAATGAACCACACAGTCAGCTCTTACTTAGTTTTCACTTACCAATGCGGTATCCCAATGAACCCCTCATTCAGCTCTTACTTAGCTTTCACTTACCAAGGCGGTAACCTTAACAAATACCAATTGCGACAATCTGATAGTATCGTTATGTTTGTTTTCGTTTTGCAGTTCGTCCTTGATACATTTGTGTTCCAACACTGTTTTTATCAAAATGGTAAAACCGAAACTCGGTTCAAAAAAACAGAACAGTCCTGGAACTTAATTAGAAAAACTATTCGCTTTTGTTTTCCAGAACATCAATCAGGAACAAAAATGGAACATTTTTAGAACACAAACTTGTTCCAAATGTGTTCTTAAAATATTTTTGAACAGTCATAGAACACTTTAAAACTAAATTCGGTTCTACAATGCTTTCAAATGTTTTGAAGTGGAGTCCTGTGACTATTTTAGATATGTTGAACTGAGTTTCGCATGAGTAATTCTTAAATTAGATCACATGATGGTAAATGAAAATAAAGTACTTTCAATTTCTTTTGTTTTATGCTTAATAAAAACATATAAATATATTGGATATATTTTACCATTGCGCAGAATAACGACCTAGATATTGACCAGCCTCGTTGTCGTCACTACTTTTATTTCCCTCACATTGTGCATGCTGTTGCAATATATATTTGATTTGCAGTGTAGCACACCACTGACGTTATAACGGATTTAGAGGTGCAACCAGACTTTAGTGCGAGTACTTTTCGTTCCAAAGACCCGTAAAGCTGAATAACTGGTTGATGTATTAATTGTGTTTCAATGAATGATGCATAAACAGTGCTGGTACATTTGTACATTTATTTGAAATGTCCTGGACATTGACCAGTGGTAGTTAATTTAGACAGGTACATTTAAATACCCTTTATGACAGTCATATCGAACGACTCATATCTATTATAATTGAGAGAGAGAGAGAGAGAGAGAGAGAGAGAGAGAGAGAGAGAGAGAGAGAGAGAGAGAGAGAGAGGGAGAGAGAGAGAGAGAGAGAGAGAGAGCATTGTCGCGTTGTTATTGTTATTATCTTAATAGCTTTATGAACCTATAATGAAATTCATGAACATTTATTGTTACATTATTTAATGTGTTCATAAACTGTAGGTGGTTCATGAACTGTGTTAAAGGTCGATGTGGTGTGGGTTATGGACTGCGTTCGGTTTATGAAAGTCACGACATATGTTATCTTGAACTCTGATGACTGGTTCGTGTACTATTTTTTCATGAAATCTTTCATAAATAAGAAAAACACTTTTTTTAAAATTTATTTCAAGATTACACATAAATGTGTTTGTATAAAACGAACAACTGTTTTTTTCTTTATACAAGAGACACCGTTCACATTCTGTCTATAGACTTATAAATATTCATTTGTATGAAGCAAAAACAGAATAACCAGTCGCTCACTTCAATATACAATGTAATTTTATGACGCTAAAATTCCATTCCGAAAATAATGCTATAATTGTTATTTATATATATGAACACTGTGTGTAGAGAGTTATAAACCCCATTAAATGGTATTCATTAAAGGGTCAACCTAGACATATTGGTACTATATTAACATTATTTCTCTTTGCGCAATTTTTATAATTCAATTAAACGAAATCTTAGCTCATGATTACAAACAGTCTTAAGTCCGAGTCTAGACTCAGACTCAGTTAAGTTCTTTTTAAATAATTTCAAAAAATCATCTTAATTCTATTTGTTTTGCAAAAAATAATTTGTACTATGTCAAATACTTTATTAATCTATTTAAAATTGGCGTTTCGGTTATAAATACTTTTTCATTATACTTACATCGAAATTCTTTTTACATTTTTCGACTTAACATGGGGAATGTAATATATTGTATAACATTATGTCAAATTGTTACAAAATAGCAACTGTTATAATCAATATTCACCTAGGAAGAAAGTTGCAATGAAATGAAGTTTTGCAGTTTGGTCACTTTAAGTTCAGACATATTACTGTTTGTAATCACGGCCTAGATTTGTTCATAAAAGAAACGGTTTTAATTGAAAAGCATACGTTATGAAAATTGCCGGGGGTAGAAAAGTAACGAAAAGGCGTGATTTCAAACTGTAAGGACGAATGAAACACATTGTATAGCAATTATCACTACAATAACCCAATAAGTGAGCGACCTTTACCAATATGCGATTCAATCAATTTTCCTTTCAATTAAGAAATGAAATACTGAAGGTGTTTCGCATTAACGTATTATATAACTTGAGGATAAGCCAGCAGTTAAGGATTTGTCAACCATTAATGCTTAATCATTTACATTACACATACCTTTAAAGTGTTCAGTACAGCAGTGTTGGCATATCATTTGGATGAAAAAGAAATGAGGAAACCAGCTAAGTTGAATCATTTTTTATGTAAATTGTTACAAAACTATAATATATTAGTGTTTTTCTGTAAGGTTTTTAAGTGCATGTGCTTCCCTTTTGGAGCCATATGCTTATAAGTAAAATAAAGTTGCAAAAGTTGTCAATTTCTATTGCAAACATTTCGAAAAGAATTTGTCGGCTCTTGTGATACAAAGCCATAATAAAAACACGCGAATACAAAGCATACACGAGATACCGGTGAACTTTGCATGTTAACTAAATCGAAATACTAGTTTGTAATTGCTATAGTTTACCACAATTAGGTGTTAAATAACATCACTTTATGTTAACTATTACGACGGTACGGTTGTCTACATTTGGTAGCGCTTGTTCGGGTTTTCTTGTTAGTGGAATAGCTCTGATGCCCAACCTTGGTGGACACGCGCTCGACGCCTTCTAGAAATCTGTGGCGAATATTCTCAGAATTCTATGTGCAGGTAACGACAGGGACCAAGGTGGCTTAGAGGGACCTTCATGAGTGGGGCTGCCTCCGCAAGCGCTAATCAGATTTAGATCACTATGCTGTCGTGGTAGAGTATATAAAGGTCAGGCGAAAAATCAGTTAATCCAACTTTGGTGTGTTGCAACTGCATTTTCGCAGATCGCCATGTTATTATTGTCGCATTTTAAAATTTTCGATCTTGCAATTACTTAAAGGCTATGTCAATAAATAGAAGCGTGTATATGCTGAATAAACAAGGCTTAAACAATGATTCAGTTGTTCAAACTTTGGTTAATACAGCATTAGTTTACAACTGTTTTACGTCCACCGTCTTGCCATTTTAAAAGTGTTTCCATTGACATCTGATTACAGTAAATGACGAACATATCATAACTAATAATATCATCAAATGCAGGATCTGTTTAAGAATACCGTTAGAATACGATGCGTAAACATTCCTCAAATACAAACATTAGCAATAAACATCTGCACTGGAGACTAAATGTGTTACTGTATGCTTGATTTTTTCTATATATCTTAAATGCGTTTTCGAACTTGCCCTTTACAATAAGACTTGTGTACAAAGCCGGCCAACCGGAAATCGAACCCACGACGGTTGCACATTATGCAAGCACTCTTAACCCTTATCAACCAAGAACATAATATATATAAAGTATTCATAAGCCTAGATATTTATGCTGTATGGATATTTCTCGAGGTTTTAACTCTTTTCTGTCAGCTGCCTGTATCCAGCTACGGTGATGGTTGCGGCTTAAGCGGGGCAGACTATTTATCCATGGCGGGGGAGCCAGGAATAGACTTCTATGAAGCTGGGATAAATAACAACTTAACTGGAATTCACAGATCGTTGACTTCTAAAGGGTAAGTGTTTTGAACCATTAGTAGGTCATAGTTAAAACTCAATGTTAAAGATGCACTCTTACTCCCAAGAATAAATATCAAAGTAATGGTATTTAGCTCGACTATTGGAAGAAAAAGGAGGGCTATACTACTCGCCCAAGCGTCGGTGTCGGCATCGGCGTCCGGTTAGTTTTAGGGCAAGTTGGGAATTTCTCTGATAAGTCCAATACCCTTCATTTAATTTGCTTAAAACTTCACACAGTTGTTCAGGGCCATTACATAATGAGGTTAGATAACTCCATATTATCCTTTATACAAGTTATCGCCCATGATTGACTTAGAAACTTAGTTTAAAATTCTAGGGCTGGTTGGGATTTTAATAAAAAAAAACGCTATACCTTTCATTCAATTGACTAAATACTTCGCACAATTAATGACGACCATCTTACAATAGGGTTACATAACTCCATTTAAACCTTAAATACAAATTATGACCCTTAATTGACTTTTTTTCTTTTTATTTCTTTTGACAAGCACATTTTTATATTCTTAACCAGGTTTTCACAATGGGAAAACAAGTTATTAGAATAACTTGTGTCATTTTTTGGGGGCGGGCTGGTGGGAGGTCAGCGTCAAAGTCACCTTATGTATTTATATACTTTAGCTAGGTTTGACATATATTGACCAAACTTGGTATATAGGAAGAGTTTATGGAGACCTTTGATGGGATTGTATTTGAGGCCGCTAGGATCAAAGTCAAGGTCAAAGTTGCTATATATAGAAAATTGGTTGGTATTGGATAACTTAAGTAAGGGTCGACATATTGCGAGTAAACTTAATATATATAAAGAGTTTATAGAGACTTTTCATGAGATTGTGTTTTGGGCTGCCGAGAGTTAAGGTCACTGTTTATTTTCATATATTGCTTTTGACAGGTACATACATTATTATTGTATTCACTTCTAATTCAAAGCGGTGTAGTCGAGCGCGCTGTCTTACGATAGCTCTTGTTATGAAGTATAAATAGTTTGTTTAGAAAGAAATTGCAGGACACACGGTAATCCTGGCTTATGAAAAATTGTAGATCACAGTAAATCTTTAAGCACTAACCAATCATTTAATGTTTTATTATTCAGTTCGTAAATACAGGATTACAAACTTGTAATCAGTAATTGATATTTTTCATCAATGCATTATTAAGTAAGAAGTTAAAGGTTTATCACACTTGATCAATCAACGTTATATGTTAGACTGGATACTGATACAAATATCCAAACCGTTTGTAATTTACATTTAGGCCATTTTGGTATAACTAAAGTCCTTGCAACTTGAAACTCAAAGTCATAGAACGACAGTGTAGACAATGAAATATTCCCTGACGAAACAAATCCTTGGCGTTGGGCATCAATGTATGAAGTGCTCACATTAAACTTTAAAAACATATAGTAAGTAACAAAACACGTGTATTGATAAGTCAATGTGTACAGTTCTATCATGAAAATGCTTGATGTCATTTGGTCAAGTGAACGAAAAAGAAAGGAACGTTATAACAGTGTGTGTTTTAGTCGTATTACGAAAACGCCGTCACTTGAGCAAACCAAAAATTAAAAATATGTCTTTAAGACACTCTTTTTTAAACTATTCTTTGAAAATTGGCATCATATGTGTCTCTTCACACAATCATACGGTACTACACTGGGCGGACACTTATATTTGTAGACCACCCTCACGAAACCGTTTGAACTGGCAAAAGTTAACGTCGATAGATTTAAATGCGACCACAATGCAATGTGTTGATTACAAAACTGTGTAATGTTGCTAAAACATAAGTTAAGGTTTTAAAAGGGCAGGATACTACAAAAAGAAAAGGTGCATTGAAGCGGACTGTGATGAACTTGAAAGCTATAAATTTGACAGAAAATGTTAAAACTGGGTTTATTCGAAGTAATATTTGGTTTCAACTGCCAACTTTCTAAAGTTTGTATGTATTTGTAAGCTTATTATTTGCTTAAAAATATATTTGACAGTATTTAGCATTTAATTCTACGAAGGCAGAATGCTACCCATTCTTGTCATGCCATGAGGGCAGTTGGGTGCTACCAAAACAGGACAAGGTGTAGCACAATACCATTACTCTTTACTTATTAAATGAACTACAATTATGCGAAGGTGAAATGGACTCTCTTCATTCCTATAACAATATTCGAACAACTTTCAAACAATAATAAAGGAACTACCATCACCTAACTATTGATTTTATTTAAGGTGATGTTGTGTTAGGAGCCATCGACAACCCCGACACTAGACCGAAAATTGCATGCAATTTTCCTAGAGGATCCGAGACAGCAGTCCGGACAGCAAGCGTAGGAAATCATCAGAGTTCACAATACAAAACCGGACGTTACGTGTTGTTATCCAGCAGAATCCGTGACACAAGACCGGAAGTTGCGCATTATGATCCAGCGCATCAAGCATTGTTTTAACGACGTGAGTTAATGGCACAGACGTTACCCATCCAACCCAGATATTGTGTGCACTTATCAAGCTGAGGCCGCGTGACAAAACCGGTATTGTGTAACCGTGATTACAGACCCGAAACGTCGTATAATTATCAAATAAAATTGCATATCCGAACCGGAAGCACCGTACTGAGATGCAGCATCATCCGTGATACCAAACCGGACGTTCAGTACAGGTATTAAACAGAAACCATGATATCACAGGGGAAGCTCCGTAATGAGATGCAGCATCACCTAAATTAACAAACCGGAAGTTCCATATTGTAATAAAGCAGACGACCCGTTACATGAACAGAAGTGCAGCATTATTGATGAATTATGTTTGTAATGATCACTTCATGTTGTGTTATGATTTGTCTATATTTATCTTTGATATTGACAGACACCTATCTTCAATAGTATGTGTATTTTTGTACCAGATTCACCATTTAACATTGCTATCATATTTGACTGACGTATCCGTATCATTGCAGACACAAGCGGGGCATATTGCTAGGCGTCGTCTGCGAACTCACCTATCCGGTCTTTTAACATAAGATGATGTTATGAAACGTTTTACTGAGCACTTAGGCCAGTTTAATCCTATCATACATAATTATTAAATTTTATTCTTAAGCAAAACGCATTATCAATACCAGTGCATGTAAACAGTTGATATTACTAAACAGTTAAAGCGATGGAAATATTTTCTTTACAAATATTGATCAAGTTTGATCATTTTGCTATTATTGACACCCTGCCTTCAGTCTCTGACAGCAGTCAATAATTCATCGCATATAGCAGTATGTTTTCGAAGAATGAAATGAAGAATTAGGTTAATTTCAGTTATATTTAGTTTAAAACCTCAGAGGTTTTTAGCTTTTAAGTAGAAATGTTCCTAAAAATTTCTATACCACCTTCATTTTTGAACACATTCGATCCATGTATTAATCGGCCGATAAGTACACTTTCACTGGACGTTCAGGGCGTCCTGGTGAACGAAATAAACATTAACCGAAAATATGCAGTACCAAATTTAGGAATAGGGCCAATTATTCTCTCTTTGAATGGCCATACTTTTAACATATCAGGGATATGTTTTGACGGACGGAATCCATTACCTTCTATCTAAAATAAAGGAGCTATGGCACGACACGAGACCGGAAGTTGCGTGCAATTTGTCAAGAGAAGCCGACACAACAGTCCAGACATTATGCTATTAAATCAACAGAATACACGAAACAAAACAGGACGTTGTGTGTTGTGATCGACCAGAACCCGTGACACCAGACCGAAAGCTGTGCATCATGATCCAGCGCACCATGCATCTTTTAACAAAGTGAGATAGTGGCACTCACGTTACCCAACCAGACCCGAAATTATGTTTAGTTATCAAGCAGAGACCACGCGACAAGACCGGAATCTTCGTATTGAGCTATAGAACTAATCGTGATACTAGACCCAAAGCTGCGTGTAACGGTCTCTGCACACAACGAAATTGTCTGTTTTTGTTATATGTAAAATAATTCCAGTTCAACACTTTATTTTGAATTTGCAGAAAAGATTTCAGCGTTGACAATATGTCCCCACAAATGTGAACACTTTGTCTGTGTATTTTACACCAAAAAACATATCGATAGTTTCGTTTTTCTGCTACTATCATTTCTTTAGAGTCACTATCTATAACGTCAATGTGAAACAGGCATTGCCGCATCTCTGGAGTCATCTCTGAATCCATCCACCCAGGAAAGAGGTCCTGCAAAATATCATTCAAAACCAAATTAATGTCTTCTAATATGATAAAAATCATGTGTGAACTTAAATATATATACAAAAAGTCAATGTGTACATCATCAAATGCTATCCAAGTGGGGAGAAACATTGTTTTTAAGAGCTATTTGAAGGGGTACAACAACGCTGAAGCATTTTGTTGTCGGCCGACACCATAAATATCAAACAAACACAATTATAATTGTGATTACCACATTGATGTTTAATGATTTGTCTATTTTTATGATTTGACATTCATGGACACGTGTTTTAAACGGTGTGTATATATCTTTTTGTTCCAGATTCACCATTTAACATTGATATTATATGTGATTTTCGTAGTCGTACCATTGCAAACACAAGCTGGTCATATTGTACGTCCGGCGTCGTCGTCCTTGTTTGAGAAATCGCTTGTCCGGTCTCATTAATATAGGATAATGCTATGAAACGCTACACTTAGAACTAAAGCCAGTTTAATTTTATCATTCGTAGCAACGTTTAGTTCATACATAAGTCATTAATTGTTTAAGAACTATTTATAAATGTTTTCATGAAGAATTCATTAATAATTCATGACACTATTACGGTAAATTACAGCGCGCTTGTTATTAAATGTTGTTCTTGAAAACATGGTACAAAGTAGTAAAGTTATTTTTATATAAATTGCGCACATGTTAATCCTTGTCTGCTTTGAAAATAACACCTTAAACATACATGGTACATTTAAAAAAAAAACAGTTGTAGGCTTCCAACTAACTTTTTTAATTAAGTCATAATATGCTCTGCATTGTTGTCAGATATAGCAACGTAATTGAATTGTTCATCATATAAAGTAAGCAAGGGTCCCTTGGATTTAAGCAAGCCAGTTACAAATAATGTTCAATCAAATTGAAATACATGGAAACACACCAGTCTTTAACTAAAACTAAGATAATAATGGGGGGCTCATTTGATCGTTCGAACCCTGTGACGGGATTATTTTCTAAACATGCGTTGATGAATACCAGTCTATGCAAGATTTAAGCAGATTGGTAATATTTTATGTTTTCTTTTTAATTTGCGTTTTGCTGTGTTTCTTTACATTTCTCAAATAAATGTACATTAATACAAAAAATGAACTTGCTAAGGTCACAAATCCGAACACGTTTTGAGGTTTTTCACAATTATCTTGGGGAGTTTTTGTTGTAGTAAGTTAAAGCTGCGTATGAAACATCTTTGGTTAATGTGACAACATCTGTCAAAGTTATTCATTGTTTCCGATGTTTTTCAAAACATGCAATTCAAATGTAAAGCGTAATTTCTATTTATAAATACCTTCAATGTAGGTCAAGATAACTGCAAAACCTAAATATGCGTGTGACGTCATTCCCCCGTGTGCTACATTTTGATCTTTAAAAGTATAAACATTAAATGGCATTTTTAGAAAAATACTTAACAATACAAGATGAAACTTCGCAAGTCTGACCAATATTTATGCGAAAAAATATGCAAGCCTCTGTATTGATCTAGATCATCCAATAATCGATCACGGTAAACAAACGCGTGTTTTAGCCGGTATTCGGGATTTGCGCCCTGTTCGGAAATGTACCGTCAACCAGAAACGCTCAAAGTACTCAATTAACTATAACGTATCTGAATTCATTTACCATTTACTACGAACATATCATATCATTATCCTGTTTTGTACGATATTAAGTCTCATACGGGCACTGGAATAATCCCCAATGGAACGCTTATATATTGAACAAAGCGATGATAAGATATACAAATGTGGTCAAGTGGTCATATTGCGGTCAAACGTGATTCTTGATTTTACAGGTAGCGGGTCTATAACTCACGGGTTTGTTGCATTTAATATGTTTTCGTCCCTACCCAGTAAGCTTATTTAGCCGTTTTGTTTTATGTTCTTAAATTAGAATTTCAGAACTACTTGTTCGCATTGTTTAAACAAATTTTGATTGGCTTATATACATATTCTAGCGCTAATTGTTGTTTATTTCTTTTACCTTTGATCAGTGTATATTGTTGTTGATTAAAGGTCAATTCGTGCTTTATAGAATAAAAGCGGCATATTTGATTCTTCTACTTTTTGTCTAAAGTAGAAGACAATTTCACTTGGTAAGCATAATACGTAAATTCTAATAAAAAAACAAACATCCTTAGCTCGGTGTCAGAGGGCATCTGATTTTAGCTGTGATTCTAATCGAAAAAGAAAAAGGATAAAAACAATAAAAACGTTGTAAGAAATTCAAAGAATGTTTGATCGGGCATTTTGGCAAAAGCCAGTGATCGGGACATTCATAAGGAAGAATATTCTCTGCTTCACTCGTAAATTAAGCTTTATCTTTTGACAAGTTGGATATGAATGTTTCTGTTGGGTGGGGGAGTGAGCGATTATTTCCAATTTCTCAAATACCAGGTTAGATTTGTTAAAGCGATCGATGTATTTGCATTCTTGATATGAATTTGATGTTGTTAAATAAGTAAATCAGCCACATTGGAAGGGATGTATTTGGGTCATTAAAAATTGGTCATTTCAATATGTTGAGACAAAAGTGTTAACAAGGTGCAATGTTAATGGAATAACCAGTGCAAATATAAGTTATGTTATTCTAGGGTTTTAAGGAAGAAACAGATCGGGTGTGATTCTGTAGCCAATACAAACGAAATAAGTCTTACAAGTCCAACAACAATGCTGTCGTGAAAGGTATTATGCGATTGTATGATACATGGATGCGATTTTTGTTGGGTGAAAGACCAACGATAGTCAAAGCAACTGGAATGTTCAAATGCGGGTCCTCATTCAAAATATTGACATTAAGATATTTTTTTCGATCAATTGGAATAAGTATTTCTAGTAAAGATTTAGTTTTTTTAAACTTTTTTATTTATTTTTCTGATTTAGGTAGTGATTCTCACATTGATAAAATTTGTATTTGCAAACAATTTGCAAAAAGTGTTGTTTGCAAGGCCAGTTAAGCAATTAAACTGATTCGGTTAAATAACATGATTTGTTATACTGGTTTATATACTTTTAGGTTTTAAGATTCCAATTTATGGTAGGGTTGATACAGATTTTATGAGACGCATGTTGGGTTCTTATTATGTCTTGTAGGGTCGTGATTATGTCTAGGATTTGGTAGAGGTCATGCACAGTCTTAAAAGCTTGATTTGCAAAGGAATACTAGTAGTTATATTCGAGATGTAATTGCAAAATATTTAGAGTAAGAGAGTAGGGATCCTTGGTGTTTAGAAAACCTTTGTTTTACAATGTGTCACCGTTGAATTTAGTTCCAAGGAAGGACACTGTAGAACGTAGAGTTATTTTGGACTTAAGTTCGCTCAAAAGACATGATGTAGATTGGTTTTCACTAGAATTAATGTCATCTTGTGTTTTCTTGATTATATGTTGTATATAAATGGTTATGTACTGTGTCTTACAATATTTTGTTTCTTGTTCATGTGCCGTTCATAAAGTAGACAATGTTTTATATGTATATAGTGTTTCGTTATACATTTCTTGTCTCTTGATTATTTGTGCTATACTTGAATGTTGTGTTCCTAATACTTTACTAATAGATAATTATATGTGTCTCTTTGAAACATTTGTCCTGTTTAAATCTCTGAACTCAGATGGTAAAGATTAGTTTGACTGAAATACCTTAATTATTTCATTAAATGATTTTTTCTTAAGCCGTTGAGTCTAATGTGTAATTATTTCAAATTTTAAATTCCTATGTCATGTTTGGTTTAAAAAATGATGGCTAATATTTGCCCAAATATTTTATACTTATAGATATTTTGTGAATAGTTTATAAATAGTATCCGTTTAACTATATTCTTTACTTATATACAAACATAATTTATGATAACATTATTACAAAAGAGTCAGTTAATACACTAATGTCATATCCTAAAGTGTAAAATCCCCACTCCCTACTTCTCTGGAACACGTTTTATTCCTACTTAAACAACTTATACCAAATATGATATAGTCCCTGAAGTTGAATTGCTGTGGCTGATAAAGAGACGCACAATGCTGTTAGACAAGTCAACAACTTTCGAAATTGGTTTCGTGCACTTCAGATAAACCAAGTTTGATCATGGTACAGACAACTTAATTACTTATGTTTCTATTTGCAGTGTTATCATTTTTGGGCTTCTGTTCATGATTTGAGTGCATGCATCCGGTTTAACCTACAGTTTTGACAATTTTAATAACGCAAAGGAACAAAGCAGCCAAATAGACGCACATTTAAGCATGAGCTTGTTTTAAGGCACACGAACGAAACCCCACCGGGCACAGAAGGAGACACACAACGCGTGAAAACAAGAGACATAGTAACAAACACAGCCCTTCAGTAGTTTAACACATTAAAATAGACGATGCGTTTTGTGGCGTTCTTTATGGTTGTTGTTTATTTAGTCTAGGACGGATGGCTTGAGGGTCTTGGATGCAGACAAGGTTTCGACCAAATGGAAACCACGCAATTAGACTGACTAGCTAAAAGATATGCAATAACTCGGTATTGTGTATGTACACATAAACATAGAATGACCTCGCTATCATGAAATAACGTCATGATAAAATGATATATATAATATATATACGAGTATATAATTATATAAAACTCGTGTAATAAATTCAGATCTGACGCCATTAATTAAAAGCGTTGTAAACAGTGAATTTTTATGTATTTAGCGCTATACATAATAAAATAAGTATTTGCGATATAACATGCCATGTGTTGGTCACTCAATGCGAATCTTTTTTAAATCATTCACTTAAAAGGATGTGAGCTCACCAATGTTCGTTCAAGCACTTTTGCTCATGTAAAACCTCTATGTAAAGAGTATGAAGTATTATTTTCGTGTCAGTGCACCTCATTTAGAAAAAACAAACGTCTTCCATGTAACAACGTCTTTAATACAATAAAATAGATCGTTTTTAACACTTTGGATTTCATCTAGAATAAAACAGTCACTAATGTTGAAGTGTCTAGCCTGTTCTACAGTTGATTTACTTATGAAAACATCTAATCACTATTCTCCCTTCAAATAACAATAAGTCCATCTGTCTGAGTACTGTAAACAACATTTAAAAGATAAATATCTAATTCAGGTAATATGGATATTCCCCATTCATGCTGTCATCTTTCTTTACAAAGCTATATGCTATTGTTTATGTATAAATATTAATCAATTAAAACTTTATTTTAAACAGTTATTTAAACTAAGATATTCGAAAAGACATTAAAGATTTATAATTATTTTTCATCAACTTAAACATTCGCATGTAAATGCGTTTCGACGATACTTTCCAATTTACATTTTAGCAGAAAATTACACGCGCAGAAACAGAGATGTTACAAACTCAATTTAGCTTGCACGCAGAATTGATAGTTCATTATTTTTAATATTTTTTGTCATGAGTCTGACTAGGAAGCCAATGCACCATACAAATTTCTTCCTTCCTTGGTAGAAGATCTTGCAAATTTTATCCTGAAAATCTTATGTACTATTTTATCTCCCTTAAGTTTGGTCACCACTTCCGAAAATATGAATATTCAACACAATATTACCTATAACACTATCCATATAGATGGCATTATTTTACCGTAATGATTTACCCTTTTTTCGAACACCAGTACGATTTCATAACTATCACGATTCCGATTTGTTGAGAGTCCACTCGATATCGGTTTAGTATATGTTCATCGCTTGGTTGTTTTAAAAATTCATAAAACGGCACGTTTTTCCTGCCAATCAATTCTTCATTGTAATTTGCCATTTCTTCATTAATTAATTCATTAATTAACTAATTAACTAACTTATATGTTGTCTGCAGGTGGCACAAAATGCCAGTTAGTATATCAGTCGCCATAGAGAAAAGAGCAAATTCGTTGTTGGCATGTAGCTGTCGTAGTCTGGTATAAACTTTATGTTAAGGTATTAGCCATGTAATACAACTCGGGAAACATCGGGTAACATCGACATATATCGCCACTCGCCGTAACAGATCGCGACGAATATCGGGCGTATTCGGCATGTACCGGATGTTGCTATTTTTAGAAAGAGAAGGTATTTCCCGGCTATTCATAGGTCAATAATGGAATTTCTACATCTTAGGATTTGGAAACATTGTGATGTTTTTCTCATGAATATACGTTTAAAATAAATAAACACTAAAAGTACACGCTGACAGTTGATTACGATACATCCAACAATTTGAGTCATTACAGTTAAACATGGATTATAAGTGAAATATACGCGTAAGAGAAGATTTTCTCTCGAAAAAACGAACTGTCAACAATCGGCATGGAACTGGGATATTGGTATCAAAGGGCTCTGAATGTAAGTATCCTTGAGCAGTTTTGTACGTTGATGTGTTCAAAAATGTTTGTTTTTTTTAATTTTCCTTTGGAATTCTTAAATCATTTTTATTAGCTAAATGTTTAGACAGCATGTTCATATTTTACATGTACTTATGTACATGTTACATATTTTTATATATGTACTTCTGTACATAACTTATGTTTAAGATATAATATGAGTATGTAATCTTTAAATTGATTGTTTTATCTTAGAAAAATATTAGACTTAAATTTTTGTTTAAAAATGATGTGTTTTGGTACGTGACCTATTTCTAACATACCACAATACATGTACATACCCGTTATTTGTTTACAAAATGCATATTTTCAAAATTAACCTGTGAAAAAAAGTTGTATGTGGTTTGGGGCTTGAAGCCGCATCTGCTAGGACACTATTGACATTCATTGGCTTGGTGTAGGTCTCGCTAAAACCCCATACTGTTGTGAATCACTATCAACCATATGCACAACAACTACACATTTGTGCCTACCAACCCTTACTCTTGGCTAAAACAGATATTAGTGCAGAATGTATAATACTTGTGCATTTGTATTTTACGGTGGTAGTTTCTGCTGGTTGATAATCAGAAGTCTAATTTCTTCCAGGCAGGAAAATGACTGAATAGTACTTAGTCTAACAACACTGGATTATGAAGAATTCTAGCCTGCATTAAATACTATGTTGGATCCTTGAGAGCGGATTTGACAGCCATGTCCATCCACAAGGCAGTCGCATCTGATCGAGATGATGTGAGTATTTCATATAAAACATATTTGACTTGGTTTTTGTTTTTATAAACCTACTGTATTCAATAATCAAGTGGTGGTGGTGGTGATGGTGGTGGTGGTGCTGGTTGTGGTGATGATGATTATGATGATGATGATGATGATGATGATGATGATGATGATGATGATGATGATGATTAATTTTATTGATAAATTTAATAATTTTCTTTATATATATACATGTATGTATCAGCTTGTTGTTGTTTTTTTCAAAATAATGTCGAGAAATATTAAACTGTGTATATTTTATTTTGTACCCACAGAGATTGTTTACATGTTATAATATTAAAAAACAAAAACATTAGTTGAGAACTTTCACTCTGATATTTTTGGAGGGGCGAGCCCACTTAGTGTTCTTGTTTCTTCACATATTTTAGTTTAAAAGTACACTCATTTGTTTTAAACTCTGTATTCTGAGTTAGTATCATAAGTAAAATTCATTTATTTGAAAGAGTACATTTTATGAATAAGTCCAATTAAGCTTTATAATTTTTTACAAGAAAAAGGTTGATTTTTAAGCATTTTATTAGCTATAAAAATGTATGGTAACATGACATTATGTATATTTTCTTCAAAACTGGACGGTAAACTATCATAGATTGTCTTTTAAATTGTTCAATAGACATCATAGATAATATCTAAAATGATTTCAGCAGCTTGCCTTATAGTTAACTATTTTTTATGAATTTTATAAAACTGCTATATATTTTCAAACATCGAAAAACTGCTTTTTCTATCATAAGATCAATCAAAATGATTTTTTTTTCCATGTGTATCAATAATGTGTTCGTTTGAACTTTAGTTTTCTGTTAACAGAAGTTTATTTTACCAGAAACTGTTGTGTTTATTTCATAATCTCTGATAATGCGAAAAAAAATCAAATATAGACAAAATATTTACTTGTCGCTCTTCGTAGCCCTTGGAGTTTGGGGGTGGGTGTAATGAAACATAAATTACTTTTTTAATTCACGGTAAAAAATCTTCAAAATTTGGATAAAAGTCCCATAGTGTACCGTGATTATAACTATGTTGTCGGTTTAAGCTTTTAAAAGAGTGTGTATTACGCGGCTAATACCTTAAAAGCAATTTCAAAAAACATTTTGACGTTCTAATTCAACCAGTTAAAGTTCGTTTTCAAGAGTTAGTGGTTGTCCTTTTCATAATGTTTTACAATATACCAATACAATTGATAATGCAGGTACAACCCATATAGCAGAAATGCATTGGCTATACATGCAGATATAATGATATTAAAGTTCCTTTAAAACATCAATGATTTTCATACGCGTTTGATGAGTACTTCAAGAAATCTCTTTCATTAAGTCACCGTATTGCACATTATTTCAAATTGATTTGCTAGCTTAGAAAACACTGTTACCAGTGGCGTCTGAAAATATTTCACCAGAAATGAAGTGACTAAAGTTATGATGTTGAATCTGCTTATTGGAATATCAAGTACAAATCAGACAACGGCTGTTCATTTTAAGGACGCTTTTATTACTCTGTCCATGGCAATTTTCCTTACAATGCAGTTCTTGTTACCCTGAACATAATTTTGGACTATCATTACCCTTTGTTAAGGGACGCAATCTTTTGAATAAGGCTAACCTTCTAGTGCTTTTTCGATGAATTATCTTTTTTACAAGCTGGTTTATCTGCCAATAAAAATGAGTAAGACGCGTAATAAAGGGACATTATTGGCTGGAAGCTATTCAACAGTGCAATGAGAAACATGATTATAGATACATCTGCATAATAACTGTTTATAGCTTAATTGATATGAAATAGTTGTACTTCATAGTACATTTTGGCTGTTTAATGTTAAGACACATTAAGTGGGTAAAACGTTCATACATCGTTTTCCCGAATAGCTTTTAGGCGAATGCGTACCCTCGAGTACTCTTTCAGATTTTGTAAATTGAAAACTTCTTCCTGCTTAGTCCTGAAATATTTCAACATTTGAGTTATTTAAAACAATTTGTCTGTTGACATTGAAAACGTCTGGGCGTTTTTCTCTCTGCATTTATTATCTTTTGACGTTCGATGTCTGTCGTTAAGTGTTCGTTTGACCTTGATATTAACAATTACGGCAATTAAAATTGATATTTCTTCTCATTTGATACATATATTGAAAAGGAAATTCCTCCAAAATATAAACATCTCAGCAAATTTGGGAATATTTCAGGGAGTGTTTTTATCACAAACAATTTGGTTCTACGTTATGTTAACTAGCATGTCATGAGCATTGTCCATTGATGTAGATAATGTTAGTCTACTACAAGATGTTAAGCTAGTTAATACAGAATTCAGGAAACAGAGACAACATATTCCGGTTAACTTGCACCAGATTCCAACTAATTGCAATTTATTCAATCTGTCCGATGACACTGCGTTTTTCTCTTGGTTCAGAAGCCTTTCTATTAAATCTATCAAAACGACAATATAACTGTCTTGTTATAATTTCGTTGCAAATAAATTGCATTAAAAGCTTCCTGGAAGAGTGAGGACACTACATGAATGTGTCAGACTCATATGTTTGATTATGTTTTGTGGTCCTTTTGAGATCGGATTTAGTATAGAAATTGAAATGCCACTTTAAGCCAGTGCGAGGAGTTGATAATCGTGTACCTGCCGTTCGTGCAATAAAGTGTCTCTTAAGTGCCCTTTGCATACTTTAGATGCATTTTACCAGTGTTGGAGATGGCTGAAAATGTTGTTCTTGCCATAGGTCGTCCATGAAATGTTTTAATTATGACTGCTGTGTTCTTATTTGGGAGATAATATTTGCCCCTATGTTTTCATGGCATTGTGTTCTTTGTTGCAATGTATTTACATGTTTATGAGCTTCATATGGATTTCTGTCGCAATAAATACAAACCTTTGTGTGCCTCACGAAGGATCTATTTCGCAATGTGTTCATACATGTGTGTGCATTTAAAGTGTTTATGCCGCTATGTATTTGTGTGTGTTTTCCGATGGATGTATGTCGCAGATCATCAGGATTCCAAGTGGCAGAAACAAATATATATTCAGCTACTGAATAAGAAATATAAATACGTTTGAAACGTTTTGATGTTGTTATGGACATGCATAAATAAGCGTTTTTCACTGACCGTCATAAGGCGATAGCAATAAAATTCTTCTCTTTTTAAAATATTATCCCTTTTGTTTTGTATGCTGTTGTATTGCATATGTTCAATTATATCAAGTGTTTGATCTCCTTCGAAACAATGCAATGCCTGCCTCCAAACGTTTCAAGGAATTAGGCTTAACTGTGTTCTGTTAACTTGCCCATACCGTTTGCTTTCAAAATTGATATACGTTGTCTAGACAATTGTGTCAAATTTCTCCTCATTTGAAATTTTAAACCAAGCCAATCCCGAGTTTAAGCGATATACTTGTTTAACAAATATACAGAATCAATTTACAGTACAAAGCAAACAGCAGGCTATTCCAACATGCGTGCTTGTTTATTTGTTTGCGTACTTTTCTCCTCAACTTACCGTTCAGATGTATTGCAAACGTTTCTAAATATAGCCAACACTTTACAAAACGTTGATGTTGATATTAACGTCGAGGTTTAACATACATGTACTACTTTAGGACGGGGCCATGTCTTTGATGGCACGTGGACGTGACCTTGTTTGTTGAAAACCCCATACGCAAGGTTTGTATGTACACTATAATGTTGATATAGTTTTAGGTCTGCACACTTCAGGAAGAAATTGATTTTGGTATGCATGGATTGGTTAACATTGTGTCAATCACTTGATAAAACTGATTTGGAGCTAAATTACGTAGGTTTTAAATCGAAATTGCGATAATTGTATTACTTCAATTTTTAAAAATGCCTTTCAGCATGGACATGTGTTATGTTTTCGGAATTAATAAAATAAGATAAAGGAAAAACTCTTCTTTGAAATTTCTAATAATTATGTTTTTGAAAATTTATAGTGTCGAAAAAGACTTATTTGAATTGATAATCAAAAACAAGTACAAACAAAAATACTACAAACATCTGTGTATGTTTACTTGAAGTATCTGAGAAAAACATATGGCAACATAAAGACGTATTTAACACTAAGTCATATTTAACATATACCTTGTGATGCAGTCACTTTGCAGGACATTACATTTATTACCGTCAACGTCATACGTCTTTTAATCATACAACTAATATGTGCAGCTCCAATTACGCGAAACGGACAAGATCAATAGTAAACACTCTAATATGAATACTATTTACAGGCACAACGTCAGGCCCCAAACAAAACTGATCGAAAACATAAACGTACAAACATCACAAACAGTTGTATAATTCCAAACTGAATGTCATTGGGTGGAGATAATTTTTCAGCACCATTTTGTCGATGGCATAAGTAAAAGGCATTGCAATTAACCCTCAGAGAGATCCTACAGTTGGTTTGTTTCTCAGAGAATTAATTATATTTTTTTATTTTCCCTTGTCATGACAATAAATCCATCTGTCTGAGCACTGTCAATAACTATTAGAAGATTAATGTCTATTTCATCTAATATGTGTACTCCATTCATGCGATCTGTATCCGTACAACGCCATTTAAGATAAATATTCTTTAGGTATTACAGACGAACTATAAATTTATAAAGCGATATGTTTGATTTATTTTTGGAACAGCAATTAAAACTAAAATTGTTCATTTAGACGTCCTTGCAAAAAGGCGTTTTGTGTAACACACTGGTTGCGCAGAAACAGAAATATGGGTATGCAGGCCTTGTCAGATGTATTCCGCAAAAAACAAATCTTTCTTCCTAGGACACGAAGCAAACATCTTTATATATTTAACGTTAAGATGGTTTGTCTTTGGCACAGAATTTATAAAAGTAATTACGCTCCTATTGGTTTGAAACACTTAGAAATAGTAACTATGCTTTCGTTATGCTTTACCTTGATTCTTTATAAGAAAATTCTGAAAAAGTCCAAATAAATTAAAATGTAACAAACTGAATTGCATTTTTAAAGATAAAGATGCCTGAAAGCCCATATATTCTATTGTATAACTGAGGAAGTCTGCATAAAGACAACCCATGGACTTTGAAGGCATCGCAGTCAGCTTGGGGCAATGGAATGAACAATAACGACAAGCACTTCAAGCAAATGAACCTCTGTGTTTTCCAGAAAGGAAAGACTATGGTATTTTATAACTTCTAGAATAGTAGTATATATGCCCCAAGAAAATGGTCGCTTGTATATGAGACACTTTCATAGTTGTATGGGCGATTACCTTATTAGGCAATGTGTGTCTTCCTGGATATGATTTTGGACGGAAATGACGCTTTCCGAAACAATGTCATATTCCATCTCAATTTTCTGCCTTTATATTCGTCACATGTCAATATGACCCCGACGAAATATAAGAGTATAAATACATGCAACGTAAGAACACCATTGGCCGGAAGCTTTTAAACTATGCGATTGGAAACATGATAAAGAGACGTAAGCATGATAACAATACATTTTCAAATTGATATGACTGAATGGAATCAAGGGCGTGAATCATTCATAAATCGCTCAAACCCGTCCCCGATGTGTTGCCTTCAGACAATGAGAACTTACTTTTAGTTTTGAGGTTCAGACATTAAAAATATTACTTTTGAATTATTCATTCCGTCAGACATTGAAAATATTATTTTACATGTTATTTATGAAAATTCGCCTCGGTGTGTCTAGGAAGAAGCTATTACCCGAGGCAAGGATAAATATCTAGTTGGTAGTATATATGTGACTAATATTACATAGAAAAAATTGATAATACTACAGGGACAAGTCCATTACCCTAACATCTAAACTAAAACATGAGATAGAGATAAAAGATGCAAGAAACAAACAAACACCAAACATGTAACACAACGGTGCAAGACAAAATTCATAAAATGAGTTTATTCTAACAGTGGCAATCGCTCTATTGGGATAAGATCGTATATTTTATAATACCTTAACGGTATTGATTTGGGTTATAATTACCTGGCAAGTGCACAAAAATCACAAGCAAGTTATATTAAACATCACTCATAATCTTGTAAATAAATATGTATATGATGCTAAAATCAGTCCGTTTAGAGTTAGTATATTTGCAAAACTTGCATCAAAACAATCGACACAGAAAGGAGCATGTATTTAAAAAGGTCATTTATATCATATAAATGGCGACACATACACATACATTGCAGGTTCGGGGCTGTTTTGTTGCTACCTAAAAGAGAAAAATTATTCCACAGTGAAAATAAAAGTAGTTCAGAAATTAATTTAGACACACATACCGGTTTCGTTTGTTATCTATTATAATGGTCCCACCATTCTATCGCTGTTGTTGTTTAAAATATCCGATCTATATTCAACCTTCGCCTCAAGTTTTTTTTTTTAATTTTAGGGCAAGAAAAGCAGTTGCTGTTAAACTGTCTTTAAACTGTGATTGCTTAAGTCTGCGTGTCTTTTCATGCATTTTATCAGAACACAATTGCGCCAAACGAGTAGTTTCGCATTCGCCAACGTACACTGCATAATTTATAATAGCATTTATTGCTGGATAATCCATAATATATCATTTAAGTGACAATAAATCAACGTTGATGCAAGTTGTTCAATTGAATTTGAAGTTTAAAATAGTTTAGCATTGATGAAAACCTTTTATGTCAGACGTTTAAGGATCAGTCTTAAATAGCATACAGTATAATCATAAGATTTGAAAATGAGCACGTCTGAATTATTTAGTAGCATCTGAATTGGTTTAATGGTTAAGTAGATATGAAAACAGGATATTTAGTATGAAGATAAACTTTCTTGACAAAAACCATTTATATTGTTTAAAGATATATTCAGTTTATCTTTCCAAAACTTAACTTAATAGCATCTTTCTGACAGAACATTAAGAATGATTAACGTTCTAGTGAATAAATGTCTCTTTCTAAGAGCATGAATTTATAGCAACTCTTAGAAATAAGAAATCCAAATTACAGGGACTAGCAAAGTGACCCAAACTTCAGTCAAGATCATGTTCAAAGACGTGACAACAATCACAACATACAGAGTTTAAACATAGTCATTAGAAAAAAAATCCTAAATATTTTTGTAACCGCAATATAACGGTCATTGAAAACTATGTTAGAATTCAAAAAAGCCCCAGACACCCATAGCTTACGACCAATTAGAAGTCTGTACATGTATATAAAAGTTCTTGAACAGCTTAATTTATCATGGATTAGCAACTGGTTTAAGAGAAATGTAGTAACCTGGATGTCTTGAAATCTGCAAATGCGACGTTTAACAAACCAAAGTTGTCGCGAAAAGGTTTGTTATGGTTTTAATACGGTCATTGACCTATAGGCGACTGATCGCTGACAGGTGAATGGCTGTTCCTTTACCTTTGTCGACCTGTTTTAGGTCAGCAGTTAACTACAATATTTTCGCGATTGGCCTCTGTCTGGATACTAACAGGTTGCCTAGATTTCTCAACCGATCGCAAATATTTTGTCTTCACAACATGACATAAATATACGTTCAAGACAGTCAACTTTAATTTTTCCGCAGTGTACATATTGTGTACATGCAAAGTACGGTAAAGGCATGGGCAAGAGGCCCTTGTCTGAGGTTAAGTGTGTGCTGCTAGACACAGTAGCCAATGAGACCACAGTGACAGCAGCCCAGCAAATGGTGATGACAAGGTTAGGCGATGGACGATGCACCATATTACGAACATGAGTTAGAGCTGCCAGTATGAAAGTCAATGACCGAATAGCAACTCATCTCTGACCAACATGAAGTAGCGGTGGTTGTTGTACCGGACCCAGCCTATATTCACGACCAGAGGTTCAGATACTATTAGGACAGACGGAACTGTGACTAACTGATGTGGACGTAGCAGATACAATCCTTTGGAGATCCATGATCTTATCCAGAATCGTATCAGTCTTCTTCTCCTTTTATTAAGGAAAACAACAGTTAATATTGCACCATCTTCCTCTTCATGTTGCGGTTATTGGGTTCAACGAGTTAGATGCTTTAAACATGAGTATGCATTGAAATTAAGAACAATATTTGCATCAACTTTTAAAGGCACGTGCATCAATGCAAAGCAAACACCAAACAAAACAATCACTTGCAAACAGTCTTGTATACCGAGATTGAAGCACAGTTAGTTATTTAATGACGTTCCATATATTTACATGCATTGTTCTTCAAGAAACTATTTTTCAAAACAATAAGCTTGTTGCCGGTTAACTGACCCAATTGTTTTTAACAAGGCATTTTTAATGGCATTTAGGTGATCCATTAATCTCCAGAAGACGTTTACATTTTAAATGTTCGCATTGTTTCAAAATCAAACATAAATATCATGATGAAAAATTCATGCAACGCCGAGGGTTTTTGACTAAATATACATTTACATTATGGCATTATGCTTTTTGAACAGTTTTTCTCAACTTGTGGTATTTAAATTCAAGTTCATGATTGTATTATTTGTAGAGAAAAAACTGTAACATATCCGTTTCATATTCCAAAAAGAGCAATAAACCAAAATTATTACGAGCTCGTAGTTGCAATTGTTGGACATTTCAAGTAGTTTCAAATGCATAACATCGAATTTGAAACCATAAAATACATCTATTTTGTCTTTTTGCGAATGTTTCATATGTTACGATAATGTTTTCTGTCCTTTTTCAGGCAGATGTTCTTTCTGTAATGATCCAGAATTGTAAATTGTCTGAAAGATGAGGAATACTGGATGACTTCAATTCAACTCTAGTTATTCGTATATAATATTTCCAGACTGTGATTCTTTCAGATTTTATGAATTCATCGCTAAAGATATATATTTATAATTATATATACTTATATTCTGTCCATAACAATCTAAAGTACCGTCGATAAAGATTGATAGGACACGAAATGGCAAGTACAGCTGAGAAAAGATATTACTTACCTTTTAAAATGTTTTTTCCTTTATAATCATTGATGTAAGGTTCATGAAATGTTAATGTTTAAATGATATAACGTAAAGTATAAACAGTTCCCTTACGGTCAGTGAAGTCAGGTGAAGAATGGAGTGGGAAATGGGGGTTTAAACAAATTTACAAAAACATATTCACAGGTGAATACTTTCTCTACAAACAATAAACGCCAAGTAAACAACTTACAGAGACACATACCATGTATCAAAACACTAGTAAGTCAAAGTCACTAATTCGTCATCAATAACGGTTAAAATTAATATCGTAGCAATGCAGGACTGGTCAGCAAATACACAGCGGAAATATCCAAGGATAACTGGTTTAAAGTAGTTAACTTTATCTCATACAAGATGCAAAATACGGATATATGCTAATAAGCAATATTAGCATAAAGAGCTTTTTTCCGACATGAATAACAAAACATACAGAACATATCAAAATATGATAGAGAGCTGGTGACATTTAAGTAAAGGCGTGTTATAAATAATTTATAGAGTTTTAAATAGGTACAATATTGGATTTTTTTTAAAAAGTCGTTTTTATATATATCCCTGTATAAAATTACAAAAGGTAAGATGGATAAGAGCACAGTTTACAATGATAACATCAACTTAATTTGTTTGTTTTTTCTGGCTGTGCGGGCAGTTTACACGCGCACGGTTTCTCTAGTTGAGAATGTAAACTGGTTAGTTCTTTCATCTAATTCATGAGTTAAAATTATGGAAAATCGTATGCATTTCAAGCTGCAAAATTGTGAGTAGTACTATGTACATGGGAATTACAGTATGGTACAGAAATGTGTAGTTTGTAAAACTGTATTAATTAATTTAGCTTGACAGAAAAACTTAAGAAAGTGTTTCTAAGAGGATGTACTTAATTTATCTTTTATCTGAAATACTACAAGATTTTGCTAATTTTGACAAAGGCATTGATGCTCCTATTATTGGATCAATTCTAACTGACTGGTAGCCATCCAAATCCAAATCACCGCCTGGCTATCGTCCTGACAATATCAGCACCTACCATCGTTTAAGAATGTAAATTAAAAAGGCCAAATCGTAAAATTTAACGAATACTTGCCGAAAAACACACAAGAAGTTATATGTGTTTGACAAAATTTAATAATATATAAATTTTAAACATATTCTGAATAGGTTATCCCTTGTTATTAAATTTGATATTTTAATTCATATTCAAAATGCCCGCTGAAATATTTTCTGGTATTTTAAAGCCACATTTGGTCTAGTGGGTGTAGTTCATATAAACGTCACTAGAATTTACAATTGAGCGTGTGAGGTTAGCCCATCCAAAGCGATTCAAAGTTGCCACGAAGCTCTCGTGCATACATGTTTTACCAAATCGTTAACCTCGTGACATGAAATTAGAAGCGGTAACAGCAACTTATCAATGTTGAACAGTGTTTTAAATTTATCCTGCCAATTTGACATGGAATGAGGTTACTTCTGCTAGATGTATGTAGATCGGTTTGTTGTACCAACACCATAGAACGTACATACTGCGCCTGTAGCATATATATGTGTTATTCTTCTGGCTGTGGGTTGCTGTCTTCTGTTACCAACAGACATAGACTAAATAATGTTCGGTGTTGACGTGTAATTATACTCGGGGATTAAAGGATTTATTTCGAAATTGTGATTAACTGTAGGTGTTGTTTTTTACTAAATTATTATATTTTGCGTGCACAGCTCTAGCAAGTTGCCATTTCGCATGGAACCTGTTTTGTAAAGCGCTGTCATTTGACTGTTACTATTCCTCCCTTGTTTATGCCTTATTGCCCTTGATAGCTAATACAATAGATTGAATACCATCTTTATTGAATGGAAACAGCAGGAGAAAAAGAGAAGCTGTAACATAGTTATGTCTAGCACAGAAAGTTTGAAACTACTAAATTTGTTGTTTATGATGTTATTTGCTTTCCATTATACACGCTAGTACATTAAAAGGTCACTTATATCCTTTAAATTTATGAATTCAGATTTTCTCTGTAATTGATTCGTAAATTATGCTGTTATTTTTGACAAGTTGGATATGAATTTGTTTGTTGGGGTGGGGAGTAAGCATTTTTTTCCAAATCTTCAAATGCAAGCTAAATCGTGTTAAAGCGATCGATGCCTTTGCATTCTTCATATTCATTTGATGTCATATTGAGATAAATATAGTTGGGTCATTTCAATATGTTGTGACAAAATCAACAAGCTGCAAAGTTAAGGGAAAAGCCAGTGCAAAGCTTAGTTATATTTTATTTATGGTTTTTAAGGAAGAAATAGAACTAGTTCTGAAGGGATTAAGAATCCAATTTGTGATTGGCTTAATACCGATTACATGAGATGCATACGGGGTCCTTATTATTTATTGCTGTCGGGTCCGGATTAAGGCTAGATTTTATAAGAGGTCATGTACAGATTTATAGCTTGAATCATAACGTTATATAAGTATTGCTTTCAAAATGTAAGCTTTCAGCCCTTTGATTTTATGAAGATTTTGCTAATTCGAATTTTGAACATTTTGATTGCAGAAAACATAATTACTTTCGATTTTATTTACAGTGTTATCATTTGTGGAGTTCTTTTCATGATTTGGGTGTTTGTATCCGCTAAAACCTGCAGTTTTGACTATTTCAATAACACAAAGGAACACAGCAGCCAAGTAGTCGCATATTTAACCATGTGCTTGTTATAAGACACACGAATCAAACCTCAATGGGCATAGAAGGAGACACACAACGCATGAAAAAAGTGACATAGTAACAGAAGCAGCCCTTACGTAGTTAAACACATTGAAACAGACAATGCATTTTTGTGCCGTCCTTTATGGTTGCTGTTTATTTAGTCTAGAACTGATGACTTGAGGGTCATGGTTGCAGAAAAAGTTTCGATCAAATGGGAACCACGCAATTGCACTGACTAGATGAAAGATATGGAAGTTCGGAATTGTGTATGTACACATAAATAATAGATGACCACGCTATCATGAAATAACGTCACGAAATAATTGAAATATTTATATTACATGTGATTCCGATGTAACGTCATAAATAAGTAACGTTGTAAAAAGAGTCCTTTATGTAGCGATATTTAATGTATTTAGCGTAACACATAACACAATTAGTATTTGTGATAATTACTATTCCTGAATGGTCACTCCATACGAACTTTATTAAACTCATTTACTTAAAGGGATTAAAACTCACCAATGCTCTTTCTGGCAGTTTTTCTCATGTATACCCTCTATGTAAAAGATATGTAGTTTTATTTGTTGTCAGTGCACCTGATTTAGAAAATCAAGCGTCTTCAATGTAACACTGTCTTCAATACAATAACCTATTGTGTTTTCAACACTTTGGATGGCATCTTAAAAAACAGTCACTTTGGAAGTGTCTAGCCTTTTCTACAGTTGATTGATTTATGAACTCATCGTGTCACTATTTTCCCTTCACATAACACTAAGTCCATCTGTCTGAGTACTGTCAACAACATTTAAAAGATAAATGTCTCATTCAGATAATATGGATAATTTCCATTCATGCGGTCATTATTCTTGACAAAGCAAAATGTCATTGGTTATGTATAAAGTTTAATAAATTGAAACTTGTTTTGAAACGGTTATCTATACTACAATATTCAAATATACATCAAACACTTATAATTTATTATTCATACAACATCAAACGTGCGCATTTAAATGCTTTCCGACATCTTTACAAACGATACGTTGCAAGTTACGTTTTAGCAGAAATTTACTTGCGCAGAAACTCAATTACATGATTAAGCTTGCATGCACACTTGATAGTTCATTATTTTTAATTTATTTGGTCATGAAGTCTCAGTTGAAAGCTTATGTATAATGCCAATTTCGTCCTTGCTTTATAGAAGATATTGTAAGTTGTATCCTGAAAACCGTATATACTCTTTTATCTACCTATATTCTGGTCAGTTCTTTCGAAAAAAGGCCTTACCCCTAACTCATTTGCTCAAGTTTTGTTATTGTTTATTTAATTTTACAATATACCAACACAATTGACAACACAGGGACAACCCATGTTGCAGAAATTCATTGGCCATCGATGGAGATATAATGAAATTAATTCTGGATGTTTAAAAGCAACTCTGTAACATCAATTATTTCCATGCGCGTCTGATGAGGATTTCAAGAAAACTGTTTCTATAAGTCACAGTATTGGCCATTAATTCAAATTGATTAGCTAGCTTAGAAAACGCTGTTACCAGTGGCGTACTGAGAATATTTCGCCAGAAATAAAGTGACTGAAGTTATGATGTCGAATCTGCTTGTTGAAATATTAAGTACAAATCAGACAATTGCTGTTCATTTCAGGGACGCTTTTAATACTCTGTTCATGGCAATTTTCCTTACAATGCATATCTTGGCACCCTGAACATAATTTTGGACTATCATTACCAATTTGTTAAGGGACGGCTATTCTTCTAGTGTTTTATTCGATGTATTATCTTTTTACAAGTATGTTTATCTCCAACAAAAATGAGTTAAGACGCGTAGTAAAGGGACATCATTGTCTGGAAGCTATTCAACAGTGCAATGAGAAATATTATTTAGATACATATGTAAAAAATTGTTTATAGCTTAATTGATATGAAATAGTTGTACATCATAGTGCATTTAGGATATTTAATGTTAAGACACAAGTGGGTAAAACTTTCATACATCGTTTTCCCGAATAACTTTTAAGCGAAGGCGTACCCTCGATTACTCTTCCAGAATTTGTTAATTGGAAACTTCTTCCTGCCTAGTCCTGAAATATTTAAACATTTGAGTTATTTAAAACAAATTGTCTGATGACATTGAAAATGTTTGGGCGTTTTTAATTTCTTTCTGCGTTTATTATCTTGTGATGTTCAATGTCTGTCGTTAAGTGTTTGTTTGACCTTGATCTTAACAGACCGTTTTTCTGTCGTTTTGATAGACTTAATAAAAAGGCTTCTGAACCATTAGAAAAAGACAGTGTCATCGGACAGATTAAATAAATTGCAATTAGTTGGAACCTGGTGCAAGTTAACAGGTATATGTTGTCTCTGTTTCCTGGATTCTGTATAATCTAGCTTTACATCTTGTAGTAGACTAACATTATCTAAATCAATGGACAATGCTCATGACATGTTAGTTAACATACCGTAGAACCAAATTGTTGGTGATAAAAACACTCACTGAAATATTCCCAAAACTTGCTGAGATGTTTATATTTTGGAGAAATTTATCTTTTCAAAAAATATATAAATACGTTTGAAACATTTTAATGATGTAAAGGATATGCATAAAAATGCGTTTTTCACTGATCGTTATAAGGCGATAGCAATAAAATTCTACTTTTTTTAAATATTATCCCTTTCGTCTGGTATGCTGTTGTACTGCATATGTTCAATTATGTCAAGTGTTTGATCTCCTGGGAAACAATGCAATGCCTGCCTTCAAACGTTTCAAGGAATTAGGCTTAAGAGTTCTGTTAACTTGCCCATACCGTTTGCTTTCAAAATTGACATACGCAGTCTAGACAATTGTGTCCAATTTCTTCTCATTTGAAATTTTAAACCAAGCCAATCCCGAGTATAAGAGGAATGCTAGTTTAACAAATGTACGGAAACTATTAACAGTACTAAGCAAACAGCAGACAATTTCAACATGCGTGCTTTTTTAGCTGTATGCGTACTTTTCTCAACTCACCGTTTGGATGTTTATTGCAAACCTGTATGAATTTAGCGAAAACATTAAACAACGTTGATGTTGATTTTACATACATGTACTACATTAGGACGGGATCATGTCCTGTTAATGGTACGTGGATGTGACTTTGTGTGTTAAAAAGCAAAACACGCAATAGAGTGCTATGCATGGATTGGTTTACGTTTTTTCATATACTTGATAAAACTGATTTGGAGCTATATAACATAGTTTTTAAAACAGAATTGCTACAATTGTTCTCCCAATGATATGCACAAAACATATGTCTTATTTCTTATAACGGCCTTTCAGCATGGACATGTGTTATGTATTCGGAATTAAAAATAATAAGATAGTCGATTTTTGACAAGCGTAAAGGAAAGAATCTTCTTTGTAATTTTTGAAAATTATGTTTTTAAAAATTCATACTGTCGAAAAGGACTTATCGGTATTGATCATCATGTAAAAACAAAAATACTACAAACGTTAGTGCATATTTACTTGAAGTATCTGTGTGAGAAATGTGCAACATAAAGACGTTTTAAACACTAAGTCATATTTAGCATATATCTTGTGTTGCAGTGACTTTGCAGGACATAGCATTTATTACCTTCAACGTCATACGTCTTTTAATCATGTAACTAATATGTGCAGCTTCCATTACGCGACAATACAAGTCCAATAGTAAACAATCTAATATGAACACTATGTACAGGCACCAGGTCAGGGCCGCAACGAAACTGAACGAAAAACATAAACGTACACACATCAGAAACAGTTGTTAAATTTCAATTTGAATGTATTGGATGCATATACTGTTTCCGAACCATTGTGTCAATGTCATAAGTAAAAGGCATTGCAATTAATCCTCAGAGAGATCCTACAGTTGGTCTGTTTTTTAGAGCATTTGTTTTATTTTATATTTACCTTGCCATGACAATAAGTCCATCTGACTGAGTAGTGGCAATAAGTATCCGAATATTAATATCTATTTCAATATGTGTACTCCATTCATGATATCTTCACAATGCCATATAATATTAATATTCTTTGCGTTTAGGTAAAACAGACGAACTATAAAATTAAAAAGCGATATATTTGATATCTATTTGAAACAGCTATTCAAACTAAAATATCCCATTACTTTAAGACGTCCTTGCGCAGAAACGGAAATATTAAGCGTAGGCAGGCATTGTTAAATGTATTCCGGAAAAACAAATCATTCTACCTAGTACACGAAGCAAACGTAATTATTTTTTAAAATGTTAATATGGTTTGTTTTTGGCTTTGCATTAAAGAGTTTATAAAAGTAATTATGTGCCATTTGGTTTAAAACACTTTGCTTTCTTTTTGCTTTACCTTGATACTATATAACAAAATTTTGAAAATATCAAACTAAACAGCGGATATAACAATACAAGTTGCACTCAATTTGAATTGCATTATTAAAGATAAAGATGCAAAAGCAAAATGAACGTCTGCTTTTTGGTAAAATAATTATTCTAGAATATTGGTCGTTCATATATGAGACACTATCATTATTATATGGGCGTTAACCTTATCAGGCAATGTTTATCTTCCTGAACATAATTTTGGACGGAAATGACGGTTTCTTAATTGATGTCATATTCCATCTGAATTATCTGCATTTATATTCGTTCACATGTCAATTTGATCCAGACTATATTCAAGAGTATGAAGACATGCAACGTAGGGACATCATTGGTCGGAAGCTTTTAAACAATGCAATTAGAAACATGATTAAGAGATATGAATGGAAGCAAGTGCGTGAATCATTAATAAATTGCTCAAAACCCGTCCCCGATGTGTTGCCTACAGGCAATGAGAACTTACTGACTGAGTCAAGGTTTTGTGGTTCAGACATTAAAAATAATGCTTTTGAATTATTAAATTCGTCAGACATTGAAAATATAGTATATATATATAATATAATAATATATTATTTATGGAAATTCGCCTCGGTAAGTCTGGGATAAAACAATTACCCAAGGCCGAGACAAATTATCTAGTTGGTAGAATATATGGGACTGATGTAACGTAGGAAAATGGAAATTAACAAAGACAAACCCATTTAGCAAGAATTTAACAAAGACAAGATGGAGAGGATGCTGTAAGTCAAAGAAAACCATGCTGAGTTGGCCAATAAAACAATGGAAACTACGGAGGCAAGTCCATTACCCTTACAAGTAACCAAAAGCATGTATAAAAGATGCAAGAACCAAACAAACACCAAACAAGTGACACAACGCTGCAAGACAAAACACATAAAACGAGTGGCAATGGATTTTTTTATAAATTCGTTTATTTTGTTATACCTTAAATACATTGTTACTTACCTGGCAAGTGCACTGAAATCACAAGCAATCTTTAATAATCTTGTAATTAAAAAGGTTTTGTCTGCTAAATTAAGTCCATTTAGAGTGAACGTATTTTCTACATCTAGCATCACAGCAGTCGACACAGCAATGATGATGTATCTAAAAAAGTTATCTATATCATATAAATGGCGACCCTTACACATTTATTGCATGTCTGTTTTGTTGCTACCTGAAAGAGAAAAAATATATACAATGAAAACATAATTAAATCAGACTTAATTTAGACCCAATACCGGTTTCGTTTTTTATCTATTATAAGGTTCCATCATTCTATTGTTGTTGTTGTTTGATATATTTGACCTGTATACAGTTACCTTTACCTCAAGTTGTTTTTAATTTTAGAGCAACAAAAGCAGTTGCTGTAAAACTGTCTTTTAAACTGTGATTGCTTAAGTCTGCCTGTCTTTTCAAACGTTTTATCAGAACTCAATTTCGCCAAACGAGTAGTTTCGTATTCACCAAAGCACACTGCATACTTTATAATAATACTTATTGCTGTATAATCCATAATATATCATTTAAGTGATAATAAATCGACGTTGATGCAAATTGTTAAATTGTATTTGAAGTTTGCAATAGTTAAGCATTGATCGATTTTTTTTATGTTATACATTTAAGGATCAGTCGTAAATTGTATACAGTATTATCATAAAATTTGAAAATGAGCACGTCTGAATAATATTGGCAATTGAGTTGGTTTAATAGTTACTTTGATATGAAAACAGGATATGTATTTTGAAGATAAATTCTTTTGACAATATACATTTATATTGTTTAAAGATGTATTCAGCTTATCCTTCCAAAACTTAATTTAATAACATCTTTCTGACAGAGAACATTAAGTATGATTAACGTTTTAGTGAATAAATGTCTTTTTCGAAAACCATAGATATAACAACTCTCTGAAATAAGAAATCAAAACTACAGAGACAAGCACAGTAACCCCAACTTCGGATCATGTTTGAAGACGTGACAACAATCACAACATAATACGTATAAACATAGTTATTAGAAAAACTATCGTAAATATTGTTGTAGCCGCAATATTACGGTCATTGTAAAGTAAGAACTCACTAAAGCCCCAGTCACCCGTAGCTTACGACATATTCAAAGACTGTGAAAGTCTGTACATGTATTTTAAAGTCCTTTAACAGCTTAGTATTGATTTGCGACTGGTTTAAGACATTCAAATGAAGACGTATGGAAGTCTTGAATTCTGCGAGTGAGACCTTTTGCTGACCAAATGTGGTTGCGAAATGATTTGTTATGGTTTTAATTCGGTCGTCGTTCTTTCGGCAACTGATCGCCGACGGGTGTATGACTGTTCCTTTGCTAAGACGACCCGTTTTGGGTCAGTAACACTACGCCTCTAAATTTGCGATAAGTCGCTGTCTTGGTACCAACGGATTGCGGAGATTCGACAACCCATCGCCGATTTTAGTTCGTCACCACATGACGTAAATATATGTACACGACAGTCAACTATCATACTTTCGCAGTGTGCAGATTGTGCACTTGCAAAGTACGATAAAGGCAGGGATAAGACGTGCTTGCCGGAGGTGGATTGTGTGCTTCTCGACACAGTAGCCAGTTAGACAGATCCTCTGCCAATGCTACCACTCCGCTGCCGCGACAGCAGCGGAACAAAGGTAGGTGACAAGGTCAGACGGGATATCGTGGACGATGCATCACGAAAATGAGTTAGAGCGTTTGTAACAAAGTCAAGACCAAATAGCACTCATCTCTGACCAACAAGAAGAAGCGGTGGTTGTTGTCCCAGAACCAGCCTATTTTATAACCAGAGGCTCAGGGACTATAAGGATAGAAGGAAGAGAGACTAACTGGTTATAAACGTATCAGATTCTATCCTTAGGTGGGACACAAAGTCTCCAGTGACTATATATTCAACACATCCACGATAGTGTCAATATATGCTGTTTTAGGGAGATCCATGGTGGTCTTCTCTGTCATATTTTTAATCTTCTGTAATGGAAAGCGACAACTAATATTGCATCATTTTCCTCTTTATGTTGCACAGAAAAATATTTGCTTTAACCTTTAAAGGCAAGTGCATCATTGCAAAGCAAACACCAAACACACAATCACGTGTAAACTATCTTGTATACCAAGGTTGAAGCACAGCCAGTTAGTAAATGATGGTCCACATATTAACACGCCATTTTTTCATTACGAAAATATTTTTCAAAAAAACAACCAATAATACATATTCTCCGTAAACTGATCCCATTGTTTTGTTAACAAAGCATTAAGAATGATATTGAGATGATCCATTAATCACCAGACGTTTACCCTTTCAATGTTGGTATTGTTTTAAAACATCTCCATAAATATCATGACGGTAAATTCATACAACGACCAGAGTTTAAGACTATATATACATTCAAGGACTTTGTAATTATGCTCTTTGAACAGCTTTTCTCAACTTGTGGTATTAAAATTCTAATTCATGATTGTATTATTTGTTGCGGAAAAACTGTAACATATCCGTTTCATATTGCAAAAAGAGCAATAAACCAAAATCATAACGAGCCTGTAGTTGCAATTGTTGGACATTGCAAGTAGTTTCAAATGCTTAACATCGAATTTAAAACCGTAAAAAACATCTATTATGTCTTTTTGCGATTGTTTCATTTGTTACGGTAATGTTTTCTGTCCATTTTCAGGCAGATGTTCTATCTGTAATGATCCAGAATTGTAAATTGTCTGAAAGATGAGGGATACTGGATAACTTCAATTCAACTCTAGTTATTCAGGTGGAATTTTTTCAGACTGTGTTCGTTTAGATTTTATGAATTCATCGCTAAAGATATATATTTATAATTATATACACTTATATTCTTTCCATTACAACCTTAAGTACAGCCGATTAAGATTGATAAGACACGAAATGATAAGTACGGCTGAGCAAATATATTACTAACTATCTTGTTTTGTAAATTTATTTGACTCACAAAATGATCTACGGATGTCATAATTGCATATGGTCATTTATTTGAAAAAAAACAACACACTTTCCTTTATCATCAGATTAAGATTCATGAAAAGTTTATGTTAAAAATATATAACATAAAGTATAAACAGGTTCCTTACGGTCAGTGAAGTAAGGTGAAGACTGGAGGGGGGAAGGGCGGTTAAACATATATACAAACTTATCCACACATTTTAAACATTTAGCAAATAAGCTGTAACCCATCAACTTGAAGGCCACAACCTATCAAGCAAGACAAATAATGGAAAAAAGGTAACTCAATTACAAGATATTGACACTCCCTGCGAACCCTATTCACAACATCTAAGTAATCAATAAAATAATGAATGCAAGTCAAAGCATTCATCTGTTAAGATATAATTGGAACAACAGGGTCCAAATGATAATAAAAACACAACCAAACCAAGCCAAATATTGCAACCATAAAAAAACATAACGACAAACAAAGCAGGCAAATACTTTCTCTACAAATATTAAACGGCAAGTAAATAATCAATAAGTGTCACATACCATGCATCAAAGCACTATAAAGTCAAAGTCACTAATTTGTCATCAATAACGGTTAAGAATAAGATCGTAGCGATGTATGACTGGTAAGCAAATACGTAGCGAAAATATCTAAAAGTAACTGGTTGAAGTATATAACCTTAGTTCATACAAGATCAAAGATACAAGAATCTTTATTTTAAGTCGGGTATATGCTAACAAGAAACATTAACTCAATGAGCTGTATTCCGACATGAATGACAATCAAATATAACATAACAAAACACGACAGAGAGCT
This sequence comes from Mya arenaria, assembly GCF_026914265.1. Lineage (NCBI taxonomy): Eukaryota > Metazoa > Mollusca > Bivalvia > Myida > Myidae > Mya > Mya arenaria. The sequence continues at coordinate 11,729,171 of NC_069129.1, read as the reverse complement.
GGTGAACTGGACATAAAAGCATATAATATAGTTTTAAATTGGTACAATATTGGAACAATTATTAACAAAAGCCGTTTCTTAATATATTGATTCATAAAATTACAAAAAGTAAGATGGAATTGAGCACAGTAAACAACGATAACATCAACTAGTTTTCCCGGATGTACGGGCTATGCACATGCGCACGGTTTCTCTAGTTGACATATCACTGTAAAATGGTTAGTTCTTTCATGAGTTTAAAGCATGTATATGCGTATACATTTAAAACAGCAAGATTGTAAGTCGCATTATGTACATGGGAATTACAGCATGGTACAGTGATGTGTATTTGGTAAAACTGGATTAATTAATTCAGCTTGCTAGAAAAAATTAAAGAAAGTATTCCTAAGTTATTTAATTGATCATGTAACTAAAATACAACTATATTTTACTGCTTTTATAAGAAACAGTAGCGTAGGCATGGTTGCTCCTGTTATTGGACCAATTCTTACAGGTATCCATCCAAAACACCGCCTGGTCATCGTCCGGGCAATATCAGCACCTAACACCGTGTAAGAATGTTAATTGAAAGTGCCAAATCGTAACACCTTAACAAATACGTAGTTGTATGTGTTTGACAGATTTTAATGATATATAAATTTGAAACATATCATGAATAGATTAGATCTTTTCACTTAATTAGATATTGTATTTATATTCAAAACGCCCGCTGAAATCTTTTCTGGTATTTGAATGCCACATCTTAGTCCAGTGGGTAAAGTTCATGAAAATGTCACTAAAATTTAAAATTGAGTGTGTAAGGTTAGCTCATCCAAAGCGTTTCAAAGTTGCCACGAATATATGTTTTTCCACATTGATTACTTCGTGAGTTTTAATTAGAATTTGAAACAGCAACCAATCAATGTTGCACAGTGTTTTAAATTGATCCTGCCACTTTGACATGGCAGGTTATTTCTGCTAGATTATGTTATCGGTTAGTTGTTAACGCCATTGAGAACATAAATATGCGCCTGTAAGATATAAATGTGTTATTCTTCCGACAGTGTGGTTGCTGTCTACTGTTACAAACAGACATAGACAAAATAATTTGCAATGCTGATGTGCAATTAAACTCGGGGCGCTAACGGATTGTTTCGTAATTGTGATTAACTGTATGGGTTGTTTCTTAATACTAAATTATTATATTTTCACAAACACAGCTCTAGTATGTTGTTATTTTGCATCAAACCTGTTTTGTAAAGCGCTGTTTGTTACAATTCCTCCCTTTTTACGCCTTATTTACCTAAACAGCAATTACACTAAATTCAATACTATCTTATTTCAATGGAAACGGTAGGGGATACAGTATACCCAGTTGTGACATAGTTATGCATAGCACAGGGATTTCGTGATTACCAATGGTATTGTTTATGATACTATTTGCGTCCCAGTATACACGCTTATATATCAGAAGGTCACATATATCCTTTAAATTTATGTAATTTGATTTTTTTCTGTAAAAAAGTTTAACGGATATTAACAATATGTAAACACTTGTTATTTACCACTTCCTTCGAAACAGCAGCAATAATTCCAGAAAAAAAGATCCTGTATGAGTATCTATTGGTCAAACAGATAATATAAATCACTTTAGTTTTAGAAAAGATTCTAATTTAAAATGTACGCTAAGAATTTAGGAAATATTACAAAAGTCTTAACACGCATGTTTCCATGACTGCCTTATGTTGTTAACCCTTTATTTATCTTTTATCTTTCAAAGAAAACATCCAAGCGTAACATGTGTATAATTGTCATTTTTCAACAATTAACTATTAGGACAATACTGGATATTTATATATTCAGAATCTGTATAGGTGAAGCATTGGTTTGACTGCAAAAGCTTAACATCGTTGTTATTGTGAGAAAACTTGTGTTTTTAGACAAAAAATATAGTCTTGATTGTAAGACAACATGTCGAGATATTTTTGTACGTATATATTTTTTATTTATATCTTCTAACACTTCCAGAACACGGTTTTAAAACAGATATTTTCAACACAATTATCAATGTTTTAGAGAAACCGAATACATTGCCGAGTCAATATATGTGGAAAAGCAATGGCAAGAACTTTGTTTTTACATACGAGACAGATTTGTGGATAACCAGGATGATAACGGACTTTGACTTTGCTCGTTTCAGAATGTTATAACCAAGTGTCTCTCCGTCAATTGTGTACATGATGTGTAGTTGTCCTGCTCGGACTGAGAATCAATATATATAATGTTGCAAAACTATGTTGTCACAGCAACCGACAAGAAGACATATCCTTTTTTGTCAAATTTGTAATGTCCAGATCAACGATGGTGTGTTCACCTCATCAATTGTATTGCTGACTTATCTCTCGCTTTGGCATTGAATTCTCATTCAAAGTTCTTGGGTTGATCGAAACAATGTTTACTATGAAACACGTGGTTGCACCTGAAGTGCTATTGCCTAAACTTATGTTCATATATCTGTATCGTTCAATTTTTAATTGATTATTTTCCATAGTTGTAAATTGTTAAACAAAATTATATATATATATCGTATGGTGATGACATAGTACCTCATGCACTCGGTACTAACTATTGACGTTCGTTAATTTCAGTATATAACTGGTTTTCATATTACAGTTGTTAATATACGTGCTTGTAATGCTTTAAACGCCCTTGGAGTTCTTTATTTGTTCATATGAATAAGGATATACAGATTTTGATTGATTAATTGCTTAAGAAATTGAACAATTGCGTTTGATATATTTCGCATTCACTCTGCATTCAACCAACAATGCATCACTGCCGTAAGATCGTTTAATACACCTTAAACGGAACTGAAATATCTTGCCAAAAAAACAAACATATATAGACGGAAATATATTTAACCGAAATCTTGGTTGAAAGATGCTTGTCAACAACAAAACACCACGTATCATTTGAAGTCTCCAGAAGCCATTACGTAAACACTCAACTGATTGTTGAAGACATAATTCCTAGTGATGCTTTTAATTCGGAAGTACCGTTGCGATCGGAAGGGAAAAAGGTATTAAATTCATTCCGTGACTTGATTTTTTTCATATCTACATAATGATGCTTGCATGTCGAATAAATGATCGCTGATCACAACTATTAAATCACTTCGCATTATCTGCGAGATGGTTTTGGCGATAGTAAATTACATAAAAAACAAGAATGCTCTTAACAATTCAACTTTTTATATAGAGACTTTCAATACCGATAATTTTGAGGGGTTTTATTCTCATACAATTTTGTAAACCATGGGTATGATTAGCGACTATGAAAGCAATAATTTGATAGAAAAATCACATCTTTATTTCACAAATCTTAAGTTCACCTTTTCTGTTAATTATTTACTAAATACTCTGTTAAATATGTTTCAAGTGTAGACACTACAAAACTGATATGTTAAAGAATGTGAGACATGATATAGTTGATCTCTTTCTTCTGTCACATATTCATATGATACATTAACACGTCATTGACAAATTATTCCATTCATGATCGCGTGTCTTAGTTAAAGATGCACTCTTACTCCCAATTAAGATTTACCACAATTAATAATATTGTTTTAATATTCCCAAAAGGGTAAATCAATGTCACAAACAAGGGTTCTTATGAAGGATACTAAGGTTCATTTGAAAGAGATGAGCATAAAACATGGTATTTCTACCTTATTAGACTATAGTAGATCACAGTAAATCTTTAATCATTCACCAATCATTTAATAAATTGCGCTTTCTGCTATAAATTAAACAATTGTTATCAGTATTTAATATTTCCATAAATGTATTATTTAGTAAATAGTCAAAGGTTTATCAGTCAAAATTGATATGTGTTATACATGCGTATGCATTTATTTTGAATAAGAGTGTCACTTTAATATTATATTATAAGCGAAACGTATCGAGGTCTTTACTATAAACAAAATTATTTAAGAAAATTACACAAAAGAAACAATACAATGTATATTTGAATATATCAGTCGTTACGTTTACTAAACATTAATGCATGCAGTTGATCTAATGTTTTATAATGTTTAATAAAGATCTTGAAAGTAAATCAATTAAACGAGCGTTTCCTCGTAAAACGATCCAATTAAGTTATATACAAAAATCGAATCGTTTAATGTAAACCGTGTGTACTGAAACATGTTATACCAAAAATGTAAATGTTTCGTTTGAATGTAAAATAAATTAAAATTGATCAACAAAGATCATTTAAAAATGACAGATATCTCACTTTATTTCTTTTTAATTATTTAATAAAACAATTCTTTGTCATTCGATGTTAGTAACACGATCTTGAGCTATTTTCTTAAATCATTGGAAAATAAACGGTTCGCATAGACATTCGAGTAAGTAACTATTTTTATTGGAAATAAATTGTTGTTCAATACTACAATTTAAGTTTTGATTAGAGTAAGCACATACGTCTTGATTTTTTTTATATTCTATCATACACGTATTCCTTATCAAGAAAAAATCTCTTAAATATGTTTTTCAGTGGCGAAAGGATGATGATGCCATCAATTATTGTGCAAATCCTGTATGTACTTTGGATGGCAACAATTGTTCCCTGCGAAACGTACACCGCCGAATGTGACCATGAGACTTTGACAGTACGAGCCGGTTTTAGGGAACACCCGACATACTGCAGTAAATTTATCCAGTGCCTTCTTAACAAAGACGGCCAGCTTGTTAGCATTGTGCGAGACTGTGGTTATGGGACATATTGGAACCAAACTTTTCTGACATGTACTTTAGCAACACGCACTGTCTGCAAACATGATTTGTGTTATCAACAGCCAGACGGAAAGCGAAGAAAAGGACATGGAAATTGTAGAGGTTTCTATGAGTGCCAGGGAAGTTCGTCCGTACCAAGGTGTTGTCCTCTGGGACAGTATTTGCATAGCAGTCAGCTAGTATGTGTAAACAATACGGCAGATATCACGTGTAATCATCGTTGCTTGGACACAATGCTATACACACATTCAAGTGAACCATTTAAAGTCGGAGGTACATTGAATCCTTTTTCTAAAAGTCAAGGGAAAACAATGCTTTCAGATTGGCAAGTTAATTCGGGCATTAATCAGCAAACACCCGTCGACATACCATTAGATAGAAATGTCAATGCAAAAACAATCTGTGACAAAACCGGCATACCTGAAAACCCTTTGATGTATAAACAAACGCTTTATGGTGAAGGGTGGGTTGTAAAAGGACGCTGTCCCAATGGAACAATATTTGTACAAGCTGTTTGCAACTGCGTTTCTTTTTTGGATCAAACAAATATACCTAACCCCAATGGAGGTGTACTAATAATGACCCAAATAACAATGTGTAGACCGAAAATCTACCTTCCATTTACGCTTAACGAAAGAGATCGATCCAGGAACGCTTATGAAATTATCAACCACAATGTAACAGTGCGAAATGGTAAGGCCATTTTCGATGGAAAAGAAAACTATATAATGATTCCAATATTCTCAAGTTTAGATATAACAAATAGCTTAGTGATTAAGGTTATCTACAGTTCCGACCATGAGTCGATTCCAAGCAATCGTTTCAGGACAATATTCTCGAATGACGGATGCAACGAAGCGCCAAACGTTTACATGTATGAGAATTGGCAACACATTATCGGTGGTGTCGGTACAGAGCCATATGCAGACATGTCGAAAGACGCTCGTATTCTTCAACGTCCAAACACACCAGGCCAACAAAGTTCTACAAAAGAGGTCATGTTTGTGTTTCATGGTGGGGAATTTACGATAAAGAATGGAAATCGATCCCAAACTATTCACGGCAAAGGAAATTTAAACAAGTTAGAATGTCCTCTCAAAATTGGTTACGGTGCTGATATCCTGCCATTTAAAGGAGAAATCGACGAGTTCACTGTTTATATGTGTCAAAACGTTAAAAGATTTTTATCTTAATAATTGGACCTTATTGAAAAAAAAATCAACAAACATTAAATTGCTGGAACTAGATTGTGTCGTTTTTCTTAAATGAGTTAGAACTGCTTATGTTAAATATTTGACTATAACTTTTTCACCCCTGTTATAAGGCGATTCTGCATGGTCAATTATGACGTTTTAACAAGAAGCGTTAGTCGTTTTAACGAGTTACTTAGTCGTCTAAACGAGAAACATTAACCTATAAACGAGATACTAAGTCGTTTCAACGAAATACATAAGTCATAAGTGGTGTTTATTAGTTGTTTTAATGAGTTCTTACGTCGTTTTAACGAGATGCTTAGTCGTTTTTATAAGAAACTTAAGTCGTTTGAACGAGTTGCTGAGTTGTTTTAAAGAAATACTTAGTCGTTTTAGCGAGAGACTTAAATCGTCTAAACGAGTTAGTTAAGTTTTTTGAGCGAGTTACTATGGCCATTTAAACGACAAACGTAAATCATTTTGTCATCGTTAAGCCACAAGATTAACATATCTTCGTTTAGCCTTACTATCAATCAAACTGTAACTGTTGTTTTCACACTTTTTTCACTGTAGTGGAACTGCAACAGATCTAAAAGAACGCAGACATGTTAAAATAGAGTTTGGTAATGATTACTTCTGTTATACACGTTAACGCTACAAGCGGACAATACATATTCATTTTAATCAGGTTACGATGGAAAAATGTTCATATTCATTCTTAAGGATGCACTCTTACTCCTAAATAAGATTTAACACAAATAATACAATTGTTTAAACATACCAAAAACTATGAATAAATGTCAGAAAAAATGATTTTTACGAAGAATATCGAGTTTAATTTGAAAGAAAAGTGCAGAAAACACGGTATTTCTTTCTTATGTCACAATAGAAGATCACAGTAAATCTTTTAGCATTCACCAATCATTTATTATTTTTGCGTTTTCAGCTATTATATACACAGTTACAATCTTGTTATCAGTAATAAGAATTTTTAATAAATGCATTATTTAGTAAGTGGTTAAAGGTTTATCACTCAAAATTAATGTTTGTTATACATGTGTTTGTATTGATTTTGAATACGTGTGTCACTTGACCTTTCCAATGCGGTCGTCCCTAGATAGTTTTTAATAAACAACCTGGTCCCTGAATGTTTACTATGAAGCTATTGTTTATGATTTCTAAGCTTTTTTAGTTGATTTAGTTATAAGTGTTAGGAAAAGAGTGAAGTTGAGGACTCAAAAGCTGGCTTAAACGCACAAAAAAACTTTTGTTTCGCTACTCGTTCCAAAGCGGTAAATAACACATGTATGAATGAAGATAATAGATGCGTATGTGGTGTCTGTGTTTAAATCTTATTTACAGGCATTGTCCCTGTAGTTTTCATTATCAAATGACTTCGGAAATGATATATTCTGCTGCGATGTAGGTTTTGTGTTCATGTTCTTCGACACAAAATAACATTTGACGTATATGTTACCGTTATTCATAACGTCATGAATAATGTCTACATTTATACGATTGTTCTGGTGACTGTGTATTTTCATATCGTTTGGATGAAAATAAATATATATACCTAAGGATATTGTTAACACATTAAAAGTGGGGGTTGTTAAAAGAATAAATTGCGTGTTTCTTTCATTATCGGGACATGAACGCAGTTGGGTTGCTTAAAATATGTGAAGTCCGAACACAACTCTGTTCATATCCCCGGTAAAGATAGCAATCGCACAAATCATTACTTATATTTACACCAATAGTTCATTACTCTTTTCCAGAAACAAATATATATAAGGTATCTAATTTCATATCTGAAAATCAGAAGTAACCTTTCTTTTTCACCCATTTTGTAAATAGTACGACCCGACCGTAACTGGAAACAATTTATATTAATGCGCGATGATTTGCGATCCGAACATATGCGAAGATGTTGCGTTCATCAAAATATATTAGCAATTGTCGAAAGGACGTTTATTTAATGAATAAAAGTTGAAATATAAATATTCAACAAAGCATTTCTTTTTCAAAAAAAAATTGAAATACCGCCTGCGAATCATTTCAAAAGAAAAGTTAAACGCATGTGATAGGTTTTACTTTTCCTTGGACGTGACATCATTAGTGGTCGCATGCAGACTACAAAAAATACAAGGCCGGATTTGGCAAGTTCCTGTGTGGTTAATGCCGATCGATAAACACAGTTAACACTGACAAATGTCTGTGTTTTATTGTATGACATTATCTTTAGATGCCAACCTTTCTAGACTCGTGTTTTATTCCATTTGCTTAAAATATGTTTTATGATTCATATTCATATTACATCATTACATGTATCTATAATTTACCTTGTATACTACATAGATTTAATTAAAGTACATTTCGAAAACAAGAAAATATAGTTAAACAAAAAAAACAAGCTATCACATATCTTTATTCGTCCCAAAGATAAACGCATGTGATAGGTTTTACTTTTTCTTGGACGTGACACCATTAGTGGTCGCGTGCAGACTACAAAAAATACAAGGCCGGATTTGGCAAGTTCCTGTGTGGTTAATGACGATCAATAAACACAGTTAACACTGACAAATGTCTGTGTTTTATTGTATGACATTATCTTAAGATGTCAACCTTTCTAGATTCGTGTTTTATTCCATTTGCTTAAAATATGTTTTATGATTCATATTCATATTACATCATTACATGTATCTATTATTTACCTTATATACTACATAGATTTAATTAAAGTACATTTCGAAAATAAGAAAATATAGTTAAACAAAAAAAAACAAGCTATCACATATCTTTATTCGTCCCAAAGATAAACGCGAAGTTAACTTAATATTGAACGAATAAAATATATCACAGACCATTACGCAGATAATCAAACGGTGAATATCGAATCACATATTAAGAAATACGAGATAAATTCTAACATATCCTTAGTCGTCAAAAAGATAAACTTTGTCACTAAAATATATAACAGTCCATTACATCAATTATACATCAATTATCACACAGTAAACAACCAATCATACCATGACTGATATAGTTAAAATTTAGTGATATTGCCATGACAGTTTGTTTTCAAGTAGAACTTTTATTATCATATTGCATTTAATCTAATTAAAAATGCGTTCACTGTAAATGATATTTCCTAAAATTGTTATTATATTATGTATATATCATATGGAATTTGACTAGTGACATATAAATAAAAAAAATGCAATATTTATGCAAAAAGCTACAAAAACAAGCTCAGCAGCAAAAAGTTTAAACATAAACCCGGTTTAATGGCACTGGGTAAACGCCAAAGACACAGAACACAAAAACAAAAAAATCACAAACAAGAAACATGGAAGAACAGCACAAAACTCTACAAACAGCACAGTGCATTCATACTATATATATAAAAAAACTGGGTATTTATAAATATATCAGTGAAATACAAGTGATATTCCACCATACAAACAATTTGATTTGTGTTACTGTTTTGATTCTTTAACCCACTCTCGCAAGTTTTATATTACACAGATTTCGATTTCAAATGATTTGTGATTAAAATTTACTTATCATATATATATATATATATATATTTACATCTGGTCATATCGTAATATTTTTGCTTTTTCAGGTCAGTTTGTTTAAATTGTACATGAAAACTCTAAATTACACGGATATCAATTATATCACATATATTTCAAACAAGTTTATACACATATAATTAAACATTTCCCTCACAGTACATCACAGTTTAAATACTGTCACAATACTGAAATGTCATTTTTGGTTTATGTTAAAAGAGTTTTGTTCACTACTGCATGTTCACCAGTGAGTTGGCATAGTTGAAATACCCGATATTTGGGAAGAAAAGCTTGGATGGAAAACTATTGACCGATGGAAGTATTCTGAGTACTATAACCCGGGTTATTTTGAGGGGCCCAGGAATGACCTCTGCAGGATTTATACTTCTAAACACATTGTCGAATTCCTAGTCCGGAAAGTCAAGCACATCATCCAGAGTGTTTTGATTGAACGTGACAAGTGACTGAATATAGCCGAGGGCAAGAGGATCTCTAGCGCAGGTCCCGGACAGGGTTCACTTATTGTGTGCCACATCATCTTCTTAGTTCCATAGGCCTTTCACTGCCATGAAATGTGAGGAGCGAATCTGCGCCGCATCAAGAAAATGTACTGAGGTTGCCTTCAAACTATGGTTTCTGTAGACCACTGACAGACATACCTTCTCCTTATGTTTTGCATCATTGAACCTACAAATCACACCCAATTGATCAACTATCAACATTTAACAACATATGTGTTTCTGTTATGTCGCTGTTAATACGTATATTATTGTAGTAGGTGGTTTAAAGTTATTATTTGAAGTCCTTTGCTACGCTTACCCCGTCAATTCTTTATCATTAACGTTGTTTCCTTATGTCAACTCACTATTACCGAAATCCCTGTAAAGCCTAACATACACAAAATGAGAGACACGCAACGGTCATACAACAAAAGACCGATTTCAAATGAAACAAATTGAACAATTCATACGAACTGATAAGCTTATTTAAAGTATTAAGCGATCAAATGCAGACATCACATTCAAAGAAATGAATCCAACTTGAGTAACAGTGCGTTCTCCTCCGATACAGTCATTCGAAGTTACCCGTCATAACTCGTCCAAATGTTTCAAACAGGCATTGATCCTTCTTTCCAGCATGTGCGATTGTCCTTCTACAGTAAGTTGACTTTGAAGAGTGACACCGCTGTATCGTACGGATTCATCGATGTGAACTTTTACCAGTATATAATAGTTGTTTAATCTATTCTTTATTGTCTTCAACTGATCCTGCATCCGTTCATGATTTTTATTTCATTTCGAAAGTATCCACAACTGTTTGGATATGTGTGAAGCGTACACATACTTATACACAGAATGAGACGGGAAACAGATCGTCAGAAAAGGGCCCTATCATAATATTCATTTTATTATATGTCTCAGTTGATAACTTTACGTTTAAACATATTTGATTTTAAGCCAACCAGAGTGTATATAATAATTCCTCGATATTTTTCCCGTCATTAATCAATCGCATAAGTAATTATAGACGCAACTGCATTCAAACTGATTTTTTCAGGAAAGAGTATACGATCCAGATAAAAGATGATATCATAAAAGTAATCAATTAACCTCAGTGTGTAAAGGGCAGCACTCAACACACATTAATATGCTTATTTGGGTTTAAAAATGACTGTAGCGTGATACAGATTTTTCAAAACGGCGTACTATATTTTCACTGTGGGGTATGGAAAAGAAAATTCACAGACATTATATAAAAGTAGTTTATAATATACTTTTGGGTCATTTATAAATATATCAGTGAAATACAAGTGATATTCCACCATACAAACAATTTGTTTTGTGTTACTGTTTTGATTCTTTAACCACTCTCGCTTCCAAATATCAGAGGTCTAGGTCTAGGACACAATTCCAACACCGACACGTTCGAACATAATTTGGCGCGTTTTTCATTAAATCTTCAATAAACTGTCTTTTTATTCCCTACTAATGCATAACTTAAAATATTAATTGTTTCTTTCAGTTTTAGATATTAATATACTTCACCCCCTGAACATCAAAAGCAAAATAGCTTTGGTGCTCACTCAGTAAAATATAGTACGACCTTTCCCTCTGTTTTGTTAAAAGTGTTAATCAAATTGAAAACCTAAACTATTAAATGATACTTTGTGATTTTTGATATCAGTTGGGTACATTGAACAACGGTTTATAAAACAAGCTTATTGTCCGATATCCATAGACACAGTATGCATGATGTTGCTAAAATATGGGTTTGTAGTTATCGAAACATTATGCATGCTGCTGCTAGGGCATGCGTTCGTAGCTATCGAGACGATAGTTATTTATGCCAACACTGCACACTGAAAGAACATAAAACGAAAGTTTATCTAGTGATTGGTGTACTTGAACAGTTATAGTACAGACAATTTCGTGTATGAGGTGTTCACAATTGTCTGAGTTCAATGGAGCCATGTTACTTGTTTCTACGGGGAAAATTGCATAGTCCTGTCGCATTTGCTCCTTAATTGTGCTCATACCTGTATAGCCGATCAATTTATATTACAGTTAAAGGTCCTAAACCTTTTCTTTACCTAAATGTATCAGAATGTGGATTCCTGATTCTTGCTGACCCTATTTTGATAACATTTGAAGTAGTTAAGAGTGCATATTTATTTGTATATCAAACAAGCTATTTTGACTGTCAAAGATTGCAAATATGTCAAATTACCTTCAATTCACGTTGGAATAAAGAGCAAATATGCAATGTGAAAATACTTAAAGTACTTTTGGTCCTTCATCTTGGATATAAGTGGTCAGCCGTTTCAAATGATAAGAAAATAAAATGGGTTAAAACCCATATAAAATTATCATTAAGGTTAATTAAGCGATCAGATGGCTAGTGTATTTGTGGGTTAGATTTCTTAACATAATTCTTAGAAAAAGAGCGTTAAAAACAATATTATCATAAGATATTAATCAACATTCTTTAGTTACACAAAGAACTATCGCAATGACTAGGAATAATAGATATGTATAACAATGTACAAACATACAATATTTCAAAAAAGTTTAGCCGAATTATTCCTTCATCCGCCAATACTTCTATTTCCTGCTAGCCATTTGTCAAATCAACTTGTCTTTCTTTTTCAAATAAATAATTTCGTTGCGTGGTTTAAGACATATAAATTCGCTTATCTAGCAACTATGATGTTTAGTTCTTGAAAACAAATTGGTTGGAGCATGCTTCGTTTCTCATTCGTTTAAACTTTGTTTCGCTGCGCAAATAAGTTATATTTGTTAAAATATTAACTGTATTATTATGTATGCCATAATTAATATTCCTATGGTTATGCATCGATGCTCTGAAGAAAGATAAAGAAAACAAAACATATGTACTAGGTACAAAAAGGTACAAAATACTTTCGGATTTCTGTATTGCCATAAAAGCAAGAAGGCAATCACAGAATTATATTTCTCACACAAATCAAATCAATTGATTTAAACCATCCGTTTAAAGGATGAAACAAAACAATAAATCTACTACAATTTTTAGTTTATATATCAGTGTTACAAAGGTAGATGGCGATTTTCGGAAAACCTTTGAACTTCCGGATACCATCAGCGAACCTAATGTGAAGCGCGCACTTGATATTTCTCAGCTGGGATTTCTGACGTATATTTCAAAGTCTGACGCGCAATTTCTTGTTTTGGAACTTGTACACAGTCTATTTATCCTCTTCGGCGGTTAGTGGTTCTTGGTATGACTTGGTAGTAATAATAATAATACAATGAAAACTACAGGAACAAGCCCAGTAAATACAATAATTAAACCTGTTTAGAGGCTCACGGCACGTGCCCAAACGACAATGAATTATACACATACGTAAAAATACACATACACAAACATAAATACCACTAACACGCAACACATGCATCAAAATAGTTTTACCGATAAATGATAGGATTGACGCATTTGAACAGTCAGTGAAACAAGAGTACATTGAAACCTTAAAGACGGCTGCCTTTTCCATTAAATTTAGTGACACCGTTTTGCACTCTTACACCGTAATATTCGACTTTGTTACTTGAAAGAGACATCTTTGTGGTATTTGGTAAATGAAAGAAGCATATATCATATATCCTGGTATTATCTCTCCTCACCATATGCCCGAATTTACATATCTGAGTCAGAAAGACGGTCCCAGCTACAAAGTTCGTTGTAGTGGTATCATCGGAACTAGAGTTAGATGGCGTTTCCTTAGTGGACTAAGGGGCCTCTGTAACATAGTTGTTGTTGTTACAATACTCAATCCTTTAATACTCAATCCTTTTATTGGATAATACTTTTGACCCGAAAAACAACACTTTGAAACAGGCGAGTGATTCAGACATGCATGGTATGCACTGCAGATTCCTTCGTCCTTTCTTTGTAACCATTTAGCTGTCATGCATGGAAACTATTTTCGCAAACAATATGTTCGAAACGTGCGCTGTTAAGTATACTCTTGATAAAGAATGTTCAAATCCGCACGGTCTCACTCTATTGTTACCGTTCTTGTGAGTGTCTTTTTAACATTAAATATAGTTTGTACAGTCGTACAGATTGTTGATAAACCCCACACCGTTCTCCAATTGCCGCTTGTTGCAGAGCGTCGTTAGTTTATTCTTTGCTGAGTGCTTTTGTGAATTCTGATTTTTGAAATTAGTTCACTTTTCAGTGTGCCAAAGATAATTATCAAATTTAATGCCATGAAAGGTTTGTAACATGATCTAAGCAATGTACAAAACGCAGCTGTACCGTTTCTTGCTCCATTGTTCTTTAGGGCTTTACTGTGTTACGTGGTATGTTGCGATTGTAGCTCGATTCCTCTGAAAAAGGTTTTATATACGAGGAAGCGAGACATTTTAGAAGTTGGTTCTAAACAGTACCCCAAACATAACATGTACTTGATAAGGGTTACCGCATGATAACACAAAAATGTTACTTAAAGTTGGTATTCAATCATTTCAACGCACAATAAGTGAGGAACTACAGAAAATGATGCAACTACGATGTATTATTTCAACATATTCTTGCATTATGCATTTGAATGTTTACATAGTTTGACATCAATTGCTTTAATTCGCGTACGTCTATTTCCACCTATAGTGTGATCGATGTTGAGAATACCACATATTGAGGAAACCGAATAAACAAGCCTAACATTTTGTCACGCTTGCACGTAATTGATGGTGTTTTCTTCCAAGAAAACAACAAATGTGAATATTCAGTACATCGCAGATCACACACGTTTTTTATTTGATAAATAATTACTGTGTCTGTCGCGGCCTGCCAGTTACAAATTGTCGTGCATGGCATTTCTTTCATTAAAAAAACGTCAAAAGCTGTCAATTAACAGATGAAATTACAAACTGATTAAAAACATCGAAAAACTGATGATAAAAGAATGTGATAACTTGGCATGCCTAATTAGGGGAATCAAAATGTTTTCATGTGGTTGTGTTATTTTAAGTAATCGACCACGTTTATGTCACGAAATTAATCAAACGTTTCAAGCTAGTTTTATTTCTAATATAATGCTATACAAGATAGGAAAACACATTCATATAGTTTTCAACGTATACTTTAGTAATTTATGTATCCGTGTATCATTACCTCGCGGAACTTATACTGTCTCGCTAAAGAGCAGCACATGAACTCGCTATAGAGCGGCACATGCACTGACTCGCTATAGAGAGAGACAGTACATGTGACGCTCTATAGCGAGACAGTGCCATGCACTGACTAGCTATAGAGCGGCACATGTACTGTCTCGCTATATAGCGGCACATGCACTGTCTCGTTATAGAGCGGCACATGTACTGTCTCGCTATAGAGTGGCACTTGAACTGACTCGCTATAGAGCGGCACATGCACTGACTAGCTATAGAGCGGCACATGTACTGTCTCGCTATATAGCGGCACATGCACTGTCTCGCTATAGAGCGTCACATGTACTGTCTCGCTATAGAGCGGCACTTGAACTGTCTCGCTGTAGAGCGGCACATGCATTGTCTCGCTATAGAGCGGCACATGTACTGTCTCGCTATAGAGCGGCACATGTACTGTCTCGCTATAGAGCGTCACATGTACTGTCTCGCTGCACATGTACTGTCTCGCTACTGTCTAGCGACACATGCATTGCCTCGCTATATAGCGGCACATGTACTGTCTCGCTATAGAGCGGAACATGTACTGTCTAGCTATAGAGCAGCACATGTACTGTCTCGCTATAGAGCGGTACATGTACTGTCCCGCTATAGAGCGGCATATGTACTGTCTCGCTTTAGAGCGCCATGTACTGTCTCTTTACGACCCGGCATTTCTTCTGTCTCGCTATAAAGCGCCATGTACTGTCTCTTTACGACCCGGCATTTCTACTGTCTCGCTAATCAGTTAATCAGCGGCACTTGAACTGTCTCGCTATAGAGAAGTATTTTTTAACTGTATCGCAATAGAGCTAACTTTTATAGCGACGCGGTAGAGCGTCCGTCTGAAGAGCAAGTGGTCATCCCCATGAAATGCACATAGCAAAATGTACAGTCCGTGACACTTTATTCATTGTCTCAAAGGCCATAATTCAAACATCACAGACATATATTAAATTCATTTAGATGTGTTTATGGTCGATAAGTAGCATTTTTAGAGAAATGATTGAGTGTATGAAAGCTCTATAAACTATCCGGTTCTCCGGATATGAACTGTCGAGACAGGGTTTATATCATTGGAGCTTTGTACGTCTTACCCTGGTGCTCATTATGTAGCCACACATCGTAAACATACTTATTCATCAAATTACTTACATAAGGGCTTACACTTTAGTATAGCTATTGTCAAAGTACACTGTCTGCATATTTACACGTACATATCTCTAACACCGGAATGGAGGGACATGCACGTGGGTTAAGCATTGACAAAGTACACCGTCTGCATAAAAAAGGCTTGAAGGCCAATTAGTTATGTTTATGTCATCCTTTTATTTCGGAAAAAAATAGTGTAATGAGATGTAACAGTTCAGATGATATTTGTTTACATTTCAAAACAAAGGTGTATACAAATATTTATCAAATTTCGACCTTATAAAACAAACTATTTTTCGTACTTTCAAATTATTCTTTTCTGCAAATAACTTTTTTAACAACATATGAATTCATGTTAACGAAATCTGGATTTACTTAACATTTTCTGGTGTTGCATATGCTTTCAAAAAAACAACTACAGCTTTCAGAAAATGTATATATTCCATTAAATATTCGTCAAGGACACATTTTTAACTTTAAGATCAACCTCGCAAAAAAACCTGCACCAACGTCTACTAGTATATTTATTTACCTCAAAGATTTATTTTCAGACAGTTTAAACAGCTGAACAATTTAAAGATTCTTAGTAATGTAATCACATTCGTGCACTTTTAATTTAACAGAGTGCAAGACCACATAGTATAGATTCATGTCATCTTACATTGAATTGCAGTTGCCCAGCCTTGAGGGTGTTAAGAAACGCAATTCTGTTTGTAGACATAGTTTATGTATATTCTCCCTTGCAACATAAATAGTTTTAAAGATCGTTGAGGAACGTATAAACGTATGTATGTCCTCTTTTCATGCGATAATGCTTCTACTTATTATGTATAAGTCTCAATGGGTTAAGGTAGTGCTATTGAAAGTAGGAAACGGTTCATTCTGATCATAGAAAGTGTGCTTGAATTAGACTATTTCTGTGTTTTACATCCAACACATTAGAGCACCTGACGTCCTATCACGTTTCAGCGAAAATAAATTTGTTGCAAACAAATTAAGTTGTCAATATCTCAAATTTACTGATTACGTGATGCACAGTTTTTTATTTGAGTATTCAACAATTGTGCATTGAGGGAAAGCAATTATTTTTACAAATACATAATGAATAATATTGAAAACTTATAATGAGTCTTATAAGATAGCTGCAATGTACACATGGTAGTTAGCGCTTACAATAATTCAATAGAATATAAAGTTTGTAGAAAGAAAAGAACACTCTGAACTTACTTGATTGCGCAAAAAATAACTCCAAATGACTAGTATACACATTAGATAACATAAAGATAATCAAGACGTTGCTGTGGTCATACCGCTGTACACATCTTCAGCATCGACGGTTCTAACAGTAAATGAAGAATGTGAATAGTGTTGGAGGTGTGTATGTATATAATATGCAACGGTGTACTTTGTAAATAGCTATACTTACGTGCAAGTCCTTAAAAAAGTAAGTTGATGAATACTTACAATGGACTAAGTGCAGAAAGGAACTACATAACGAACACCAGAGTAAGAAATACAATACCCAAATAAATTTAACCCTTTCTCGACGTTTATCATCCGGGATGCAACGTGGTATCATCCATTTGTTTTAAGAAATTACGTCTCTGAGATAATGTTTATTGGCCAAATATACAAATTAATCAATCTCGTTCAATTATTAACGGGCATTTAGGAAATAAATACTGTAGTTTTTCAAAGTATGTATTTTTTTGGTGGTTTTTTTCGTTTGGATTGGAAAGAACCGTTAGAACTGACTACAGTTTTAAACGGTACTTCAAAAACATATCTTGAAATTTGCGCCAAGATTAAAACACGCTAAGATTGCTATTTTTTTGTGAAAATGTCTCAACGATTTTTTCCATATCATGTATAACATTATACATGTATAATGCCTGACCTGAATGATGGTAGTATGTTTAAAAATATTTCACTTTTAAATTCCATATTGATCGACGTTTTACCTGCCGTACTTAGTAAACACAATGATTGTAACCATAATATACGTTATCATTTTTTGGAGGTATTCATGAAATTAACTAAGAAAAGGAACATGATAGATAAATCTGGGTTATTTTCTACATGTGTTGGTGTGCAAATTTTTGATGAATTATCCTAAATCAAATGTTGAACAGTAATATGTGATATATAATAAGTGTATTGATGTATATAGAATGTGACCGAGATCCGTTACATAGTACAGCCGAAAGGAAGGAGGTAAATGAAGAAAGGAGCTTGGAATTATTTTCCCAATATATTCGTTTTGTTTATTTAAGGATATGTTTTGCAGAATAACGTTCTTACTTTTAATATTCAAAAACACTGTAAGGTAGCATAGTAGGCGCTTTTTCGATTTTTTTTGTTCGTGTGCAAAGTGTTGATGCTAATCATATTTGATATTCATTTATGTCATACGTGATATTTAACTAATTAAAATTCACTTTGATTATAGTATTCATATTATGTATAGAGGATCGTTCACGTGTCCTCATAGTGATAATACACAATTGAAGTCAACGAGAGCATGCAAATTATAATTAAACGAGCTTTTTTGTGAGCTTAATATCATATGTATGCTTTATATGTTGACATATGTCAAATTCTTATTCGTACATGCTTTTTTCCAGTACAAATAACAACAATGACCTACCTGTTTCACCTGCACTGATGATAAGCCAAATACCACGAAATTTCAAAACAATGTCACTTCCTTCGCTACATGCAGAAAGGTTGTACCTGGAATACTTAAACAATAAAATATATATCCGATCGTTTCAAATCCCGGGTAAAGGTAGGTGAATACTGAGAAGATTTCCAGTTAGAATCACAACATGAACACTATCGTTTAAATGAAATTTCCCTCCTTTTAAATTGTGACCTCACACCCGGGAAGATGACATTAGTTTTTTATTAAGAAAGTTAGTAAACAAGTTCGTTCCACAACGACAAACTGCCTGAAAGTCAATCACAGAGAACTAGCAACAGGTCACCTGAGAGTTTTCAAGTGCGCGCTCAATATCCGGGACGTCGATGAAATCCTGAATTTCGAGGCTGAAATTGACAAAATGACCATCTTCCTAAATTATCATTGTCTCTAAATTAATATTATATTCTGATTTGTGTATTTATTTTTAACGCTTTTTTAAAAATTAATTCATTGAATTTGAATAAGTAATACAAATCTTTCTAGCCTTGATAAATATAAAATATTCAGATTTTTGAAACTACATGCATTGCATATTATCGGTGCATAAACATGGGGATATTAAGTTACGCATACACATAGCTTTAAAATAAGAATGTATTGAATATTAAACAAAAAAGAACTATAGGACCAAATTCGGTAGCGAAACAATGTTTTAGAAATGACAAATGAAGCATGTTCAAACCAATAAGTTATCAATAATTTGACATCAGGAGTTCTAGATAAGTATCTGAAATGCTCTGAATAAATTACAGAGATATTTTAAAAACACTTCATGTATATCACAAACTAATTTTCTTAATAAACTTTTTTTAAGTATTTCAGTGATCAAGGACTATATATTAAGTTCCACACTAAATACTATGACTTCTACTTATGTGAGGTCTGTTATGATAAGGACTATGTGTGCGCTTGTATCAAATTAAGTAACTATGGAAGCGCTAAGTAGACATACAAATGCTTTCATGTTATCAATGCAGTGTTGTTTTTACATGTATGTCGAAAAACTATGAAATAACGCAACATTATGGTTGCATTATAATAAGGACAACATTCTTTATTATGATAAGTATTTTAGGCAAAATGTTTTACGGAAAAAATCATATAGTCCCAAAACGTTTCCATACTATTAGCAGATAATGCATTTTGACATAAACACATTCAAACTCAATTTTAAATGCTAAATTACTCATTGAGATCATAAACAATCTCATTAAAATCATATCGTGACGTTCACTTCATTTCATTACGTTATGTACGATCTGAGATCATGACGTTAGAGGTCACCTCAAGTTAACCTTTATAACTTGCATATTTATAAGCATGTGCACGAAATCATGTCCAATGATAACGTTCGTAACGTAGCAGGTTTGGTTGAAACTTTAAATGGCGTCGTTGGTGACGATGCTGACCCGGGATCTCCCTGCCCGCTTTAACAATTTCTTTCCGAAAATCAATGACTGTTAGCCTTTGATAAATAACGAAACGTGAAATAAATAACAAGGTCAAGGATCACAGTTCAATTGAATCGGAAAACGACAATATAAACTTAACTGGATTAAAGAAAGTTATATAATGCTTTTAAACGAGAGCATATCGTGTAAATGGACAAATAACATTATTTATTAGACCCATAGATGATACACCACTACAAACCTGATGTGATGTTTTGAATTTGACAATGTAATACAAATTCGCGAGCACGAGCAACATCATTGTCTAGATTCCTGGACCTGAACTTCGTTCTCAGACGCTAATCACGGTGATTGACCAGTTAAATGCTGAAAGTTAGTCATTATTTGCACATATCTATGCTTACAAGTGTTCATATTGATACATTGTTAATGTTATATGTAAACACCTAAGTATAGCATGTGTAAACTATCATCTATGCTAATCATGTTGCACAGTAAATGTTACTGTAAGCCAGGTAAGTTTTAACTTGACTTGTATTTAATTATGTAAACCTCAGTCGGGTTTTTTCGTTATTTTTACGAGGGAAACCCCTGTGGTATAAACTGTTTTTACTGCATTGCAGCTGCAATATTTTGGAACTTAGAAGAGTGAGGTTCATTTAATAAATAATATGATTGTTTTTTTAATATTATCTTTTATTAGGAGAAGGATGTATCGTCAGGTTTTAAGATAATATGAAAAACCCAGGAGGCTGGGACACTCTGCATTGGAGTAAAAAATTCTTCTATTTTCAGAGAATGCCCAAAAAATATTTTGATTTAAGAGTAAAGACTGAATCAGGTGAATAATATGAATATTTTGTGGGGTATTTCATTTAAGTTATACTTAGAAATGTGAATTAGGGTGTTATTATTTATGATTATTATTCTAAATATTAATAATTACATTGGACATAATTGGTTTCGCCTTTGCCAACCCGACATCAGGTTTTGATATTTGGGAATTGTTTCGGCTAATAAAATGGAAGATTTTAAAATCTACTTCATCATCATATTCACTATAATTCAGTAATCACATCATTCGAGCGGAGTATTCTCGCGATATTGATAAAATACTGAGTGCACATAGGAGTCGGAAAAGCTTTTTACAAAAAAACAACCTTCTTTTGTTACAAAAAACAACAACCTTCTTTTGTACACATCTGATAAACTGGCTAAAAGCAGTCAACAGTTGGGTGTTTAGATGCTTTCACCACCTAAACTTTTTGTACTAAATTAATTGAGGCATTATATTTCACTTCAGAGAAATTTCTATCATATTTAGATTTTTTTTATAGTTTATACATGTAATGGAACAATCCGTAAAGAAAACATAGATGGAGGATGAAGTGACTTAATTATTCTCAAACGTCTGTATCTAACTCGGTTGATTTGATTAATTATACTTCAAATATACAGGAAAAATAAATGAGATCATCGTATTCTGGAAGCAGTTTATTAAATAAAATAGATACCCGATATATTTAGCCTTAGTGTTCAAAACTATATTTTGTCCATTGGGATGGCAGTACTTTTAAAAACTGGTATACATTAATTAAGGTAAATCAGCATTCAGTAGTTATTGATTTAATGAAGTGAATCAGTAGGTTTGAACAGAAGCTTGGTATCGTATATATCGGGTATCTTGACAAAATATCATCTCAAACACTAAGCTGCTAAATGGTGTATCTGTCACATTAAGACATTTTATTTTGGTAAATTCAAACTAATAAACTTTAACCATAACATAAACATAACATAAAGAGACACATTTAATACAACAATTAACAAATAAAATAGTTAATGATTGGTGACAAACTGTATTCATGTGCAGTATATATATAGCTAATGAAGTGAATGTCACTGATCTATAAATGATCAAATTCATCATAGCTGATCATGTTTAATGTGAACTTCAAATATTTTGACTCCTGTTTTCTTTTTTCTTAACATATTGGTTTACATAATGGTTGCTGTTATGAGGCAGCAAGAGTCCCAGTTGTTCTGCACTTCCATAGTGTACCTTAAAAATGAATTGAACGAATAGTTGAATAAATAAATTCTTGATAAATGCTTAGCTACAACAATGTTGTGTTTTGGATTCTAAGTAATAAAAAATGTTAAGTCATCTAATATGATTTACTTTAAAATTCTTCACTTATTTTCCTCTTTGACAGAGTGAAAGAATAATACTTAACAAGTATATTACCAGACTTGAAATGTAATATCATTCAATTTTTTACCAAAAAGCTTTTTTTATCTTTACACAAATATTGTAAACACATGGAATCCAAAGATGCTTTAATCATTTACTTCAAGTAGTATTATATCTACCTATTTTCTATTCCTTAAATAAAATGAAAAAAAGTTTGATGAAAATTTTAATTGAATATGTATTCACCTGTTCTGTTTGTGTCTAAGGATTACCATATGGATATGGTAAATACAGGAACACCTTCTTCTCAGACTTTCAGACAGCTGGACTTCCTGAATTGTTCAACTAAAAGCAATTAGTTGTCAAAAAACACACACATTCATTTCACTTCATGTCAATGTAACATTAGTTAGTAACTTATTCTGCACACAAGAACATGTACATAAAAATGTATTCTTTAAATAAGCAGTGAAATTATAATTACTTGTTTTAATATTAGTGTAGGTCTATTTTTTAAGAATGTATTATTGTGGACAAGTACATCAGTAACATTCATCCATGGGACAAGATTAAATACACTTGGAGAGTACTGTATTGCATTTATTAAAGTACAAATACAATGAACAGTTACACACAGGTTAAGCAGCATTTACCATCCATGATACCTGATAAGGTAACTGCTAAGATAAAATAAAATTACATGGTTATTAATAAAATTCAGCTCATTTATTCAATAGTATTCATCTATGACTGTCATAAATTATTATCATTTACATTATTATTACAGTATATTGGCGAAATAAACACTTGGTCTCCGCCAGGGCCTGGTTCACACATCAACTATGATGATCTACAACAGTTTACAATATTAAAGTAACCTGCGAGGTTAAGTATGCCGGGGTGAGGTTCGAACCCACGACCGCCGGAACGCTAGCACGACGCTCTACACAACTGAGCTAACCGGGCGGCTAGTTCTTACCCACACACAATACGATTTTGTATTTACGTTTCATAATCAGGTGTTTTTATCAAACTGTAGTCCAATAATTCTTTCCAAGCAGGCCTTACAGAGTATCTAATGCTGCAGCAGAGTCATAACATTTGTACATACGAAATGAATAAATGATGTAATATTTTTGGTGAAAATGAAAGTGTCAGTCAACTGGACATACAGCAAGTTCATAACTTTTCATGGACATCAGAACAACCCGTTAATATTATGGTATTAAACTATTCATATTTAATATTTTACTCACGCTTATGTATCCGCATCGTTTATAAAAGGTTAATAGGTCGTAATATTATGATCATATTGGAATTGTTTTACTAACAAACAAGTTCAACTTTCTAAGACGCCATTTTGTTTTTTGGTAGTGTTAATTACGGGAATACTTCAGTAATCAATGACACTTAAAAAACAGTTAAAAGAAAATACAGGATGGAAAGGAATATTTATTATAAACTTAATCCAGTAACAATCGGTTTACATCTACAAGTGACGGATGCCGGTGTTTACCTCGTAAATAAACGGCTATTGCAGCATCTTAAAATGGTGTCCTTTTAATGGCATTTGGTATACAGAGAGAAAAGTAGTTTCGGAAGAAACCCTGAAAGTTTCATCAAAACGACACCATTCTGAGCATACGAATTTGCTATTTATTTTTGTAAAATTGCCATATACTCACAGCTTAATTCGGCCAAGACGTTTGGAGTAAACGTCAGCTTCGCGTCTGCCTTCGACGTAACGAGCAATTTCATTGGCTAGTGGAGAGGTCAATCTGAGGTGACCCCTTACGCGAAGTCCTCAGATCCACATAGCGTAATGTCGTGAAGCGTGTATTGGGGATCTGATTTTAATGAGATTGGATTATATCAAACTGACCATAGAATGTCCGGAACAATTGAACCTTAGACTTTACGCAATACATGAGCACACTCTCAAAATGACTTAATTAAACGTTACTTGCCTTTTATTATTAGAATCTGAATTTCTTCTATGAAGTTTTTTTTTTGAAGCTGAATGTTTGTACCAGATCTTACACACGTAACTAACTGCTCGAAAATAAATTCGATGTGATATAATCTATCTAAAATATGTCCACAAGTTTCTGGAGCATTCGCCCAACCATCAATTAACTCGTGAAATTAAAAACGATCTAACATTGAAATCAACAAATGTCCTCCATTTCCTTCAGAGTTGAGTTATTATAAAATGAAAAACAATAACAACACATTTTGTTTCAAGCTACGTGCTCATATTGTCGTTCTTTTTCTACATGATACCATGTAATAGGGGTTTTCAAAGTTCCGTTAAGTATATATAAATCCTTTCGTTTTTGGGACGGATACCTAATGCTACAAAGATATAAATGTTGAAATGATGTTATATGATTAACAAAAAGAAACAAACGATAAAAAGATACAAAAAAGATATTAACTCACAAAATAGGTTTTTGTTTATTCTGAAAATTAAAGTTACAACGTTTCCTAATGATTAACAGTTTTGACGATGAACTATTTCAAAGACGCGTAAGAGCTTGGGCCGCAGGGGAGTGGGTTATTCTGTATTTCAAGGAAAATAACTCGCTACGCATTCGACAGCTATTCAGCCAAGGTATCGAATACCCATGACAACATGCCAAAATTTAAAATGATATTGTTACACGCTTGCCAGCGTCCAAAGGGCGGCCTGCCCCTCGACTATGATCACTCTTGGCAAACAGTCACACACGAAGCACCACTCGATATTCTGCATTTTTCTGCAGCGCTAAGAACCATTCGCCTGGTCATCCCCTTTAATACCGATGCATGTATTCTAATGACCGATGCAGTTTGTGCCTTTTAAACTTAGTTCCAAAACCGGGTAAATGTTAACAGATTCGCAGCTGACGTTTATCTAGTTATTGCTTCTAACGTAAAATGGTATGTTTCTCCATAACATATAATAATCAGAAGAAGAAGAAGAAGAAGTTGAAGAAGAAGAAGAAGAAGAAGAAGAAGAAGAAGAAGAAGAAGAAGAAGAAGAAGAAGAAGAAGAAGAAGAAAGTTTATTTATATAAGGAAATATAACACACAATATATATCTGAAATAGGCCAACATGACCCGTGATCAAATTCATCAAATATAATGGCTTACGTGTACAAATACAAATAGCGAACAGGTAAACTATAAACAAGTATAATTGTATTAAATAAATAGCATATTATTATACTGTACATATAGCGCTTGATATACATATAATAAATAAATATCTATAGAATTTGATAAACATATCATAAAAGACAATTGACTAATGCACTATATTCATGCATTGGAATAACTAAACGGAACTAATTCTATAAACTTCTTGCAAAATAACTCAAATAATGCATAATTTCGTAATGACGTTTGAAATATTGTGTCTTTACTATAATGTCTACATAATACAGTAATACAATATGCATATGATATGTATTAAATGTGAAATTTAACTATTTTACAAAATGTACTACTAATGCCTTATATTCTTATAAGTACAAACGTGTATAACTTTAATAAATGTGTCCCATTCCCACCCCACTAAAAGATCGAAAACGAAATATTAGAAGAGCTTACAGGGTAAAGCTATGTCGATCTTAGTTTTGTTTTGGTTACAAAATAAAATGCATGGCTGTTATTTTAATGAGCATTTTATACAGACGAAATCAGGCATATTTACTAAATCTATACGTGAACATACGTTTTCCTTATTTCAAATGCATTACATATATATACAGTTAAATGTTTTAAGATGTTTGCATATTCAAACTTTAACATAGAAACTGCCTTGACCAAGCTCGGTCTCTCCCTATAGTATTTCTTAATGTATTTACATCGTATATTTTTGTACAAAAGACATTCCAGTAACAGGTGGTACTCATCTTCTAACTTATTGCATGCTCTACATGAGCGATCATTTCTAGGAATATTTCTCCATCTTCCGGTCTCAACCGAGAGCCGGTGTGATATCAATCAGCGCACTTAGTGAACAAACATAAAATGAACTGTTGAAAATGGTGTCGAAACCATTATATATCATGATGTTAAATGAGTCAGGCGCTTGGTAATTAATTTAGCTTAAAGATGCACTATTACTCCTTAATAAGATTTACCACAGTTAATAATATTGTTTTAATAGTCCAAAAAGGATTAAATGGACTTTAATTTCGTTTTTCATAACAGCTATTTAACGTTCAATATTGATTCGAATATATAAAAATTTTCATATTTGCGGAAGTTGGTTTGGAACAAATATTTTTTAGGAGAACTACTATAAGTTAATACTGCCATAATTTCTTAAAACGTTTATTCCAAATAATTAAAAAAAAATAGTTCAATTTAAATACTTTTCGAGTGGAGAAAGCGCTTTAAGCTAATACACAGGTCTTGTATGATATAACACTCTTAGAACATGTGGTTAATTGTTTCTTCAGAACTGGAACACAAGTTGCATTAACTAGAATTGGATAATTTGCATTTGAATAGATATTTATTTGTTGGTATAATTCTGTTGATTATTTTAAACTGAAAGGCTCGTATACATGTGTCGATTGTTGCTATATATGCCAGCTTGATTTAATAGCCGGTACCAACATTCTTAAATTCGGAAGATCTAGTTCTCCATTTTCACGGGAGAGGTTTAACTTTTCTCTTTTGATATTATCAGGTTTATTATCATTTTGTTTTCCTAGTGTTCCTGGCCAGACTGATTTAACCCAAAAGACGTTTACTTATATACTAAAACCTAAAGCAAGAAAAGGAGGCCGGCTGTTATAACAAAAATTATGTTCGGTTGCGTTTTCATAACCTTGCTAAAAGAAGGTCATGGCCGGAAACGAAGATGGCGGACTGTCAAAATTATAAACAACTTTTGAATGTACGCGAATGTACGCGAGTTATTACTTATCTACGGAATAAAGTGGAACTAAATTTTAATATCAGTGGTAAATTTAGTTACCTCATATGGCGGTAGTAATTTATGATAAAGATCTAGACTCTGTTACTCCTATGTGTTTTAACACGAACGACCGCTAAAATTTTCAGAATCTCTGCGGTAAGTAAAATTATTGTTATTACTAGTATATCGAATCCCCATAAGCCTATATCGTATCAATATGTCATAATTGATACTCTATACTCGGGGTAACGATCATCTGGCTCTCGTCTGCATTTGAGTACTTACAATTTTTCAAAATGAATGATTAAAGATATGGATATATATAAGATTAAAATCACATTCACTTTTGATGTTTCAAGATTCGTGCCGATGTACGATTAAGTGGTGATAATTATATCTATTCTCTAAAAAGCATCGTAAAGATTGCATGAAATATTATATCCTACAAGTTGACAGAAATAGATCTTCCAAATAGACCTCGAAGTTTGAAGATCCGTAAAAAATCTGAAGAATCCTGAAAATCTTGAAGAAAGCCCGTGTTCGATGCACACAGGTTCCAAAATCTTCATTGGCAGCACTATCGCAAAGACCGAACAACCGAATTACGACGCTGGGTCAAAATGAGTTTGTGAAATATATAGAACATCGCCTCTCCATGTTCGGATAGTTCTTGTTTTAATATGCATGAACGCAGGACTATATGGTCACTGACTATTCAGGTGTCTTTATCAGTTGCTATTATCCGCCGATTTTATTTATATTTGTTTATCATTAAATGCATGTACACATATATGCATTTGTTTTTCTTTGAACTGTGAGGATTAAGTTAACAAGTTGTGCTTTTATGTGCCACTATATTGTTATCATATGTTGTACGAGAAACAAAATTTCTTGTAATGCTATATGCTTTATCGACAAATGCAGTAAAATGAGTCTGAAAACTAGTGTTGGAATTTGAGTATATCGGATGCTATTTTTGCTATACTTTGAATATATTGTTTTTATATTGTGTTTATTTGTTCACTGTTCATTTTTCATAAAAGAAAACACCGCTATCGGAACAGTAATTTTGTATTTATAACCAATCATTTGTACACGATCTCAAAGCGGCCACTTTTTTCATTTGTTTATCAATCTTCATTTGCCACACAGGAACTTGCCAAATCCGGCATTGTGTTCCCTTTCAATCTCCACGCGACCCAAATGATGTTCACGGCAAAGTAAAACATATAACGTACAGTATGCGCTCCATTTATTCTAGTTTTCATATTCAAGATTTTCATGCATATGGTTTGCAACGGCGATTTTGTCAAAATTCAACATTGGCCATATATAAATATAACAACCCTCCCCCCTAAAACCCCCCAGAAAACCACAAACTGATCAAACAACAGGAGAGCGTTGTTGTTCGCTGCATCCGTTTTTTTTTTGTTTCAGCCTGCGTGACAGTGAACTTATTTGAATACCATATCTAAACTAGTTCAGGATTTGCTAATGGTAAGAGTGTGACAGTCATGACCGTGAAGTTCAGAGAGGGAGATAGTGTCTAGTGGTAGTGGTGTCCGACTCTCACTCAAGAGGTTGTAGGTTCGATCGCTACTAGTGCTTTTCTGGGGGGGGGGTCTAAAAAAGACACCAGTACTGGTTTTCACCCAGGAAACGGACCCGAGAGTGATTCATATAAGTTCTAAACAGTTTTCAGACTCAAACGTGTAATAATATCATTAGGCTCAGTTTGATTGACAGTGTGGCTCAGTGAAACACTCTCAACTGTAAGTAGCATTACATCATTATTCTGTTTTCAGGAATATTAAATCAACGTCAAAGCATATTAACTTTTTTCCGAAAAAGCCGCTCTAATGTCGAACAATCTATTTATGCAGATTTTAAAAGGTTTTGATACAGTTAACTCGTCGATTTCTACCTTTCACGGCAGCCCATTTAATAATCTTGAGGGAAAATTCTATCCTGATGGAATTTCCTTCGGCTTAAGTTAATCGGAACTAATCTTCATTTTTAAATTTGAATTCCCCACCATGAAGCATGTACATGATCTCTTTGGTGGAACACTACTGTCCTGATTTGGTTTAGAATGCGTCTTTTGTTGAAACTGCTTCGATGATATATCGACACCACAAATAAGACGTTGCCAATTCCAAAACATGCTGGAATCCTAAAGTGTTGATGATTTGATGCGCGTTGCCGATCTAATCTTTGTCACCAAGCGTAAATGGTAGGTGGATTATCGGCGTAAAAAAATAATTGTTTGGGTCATACTGTTAACGTTCAAAGTGAGATCAGGTCCTTAAGTTTGATCCCGAATGGACAAGCAGCTACTGACAGTTTTACAAATGCTGTTTACAGTCGTTCATATATCCATCCTTTGCCATAAAGCAACTGTTCATATATTCCGGGGTGTTTTTGCCTGAACTTGGCCTCAGCCAACAATACTCAATTGTTTTCTACTACTCGGTTTACGGGTGTTGGATGGTAAATACCCCAAATCACCCGCCTAACTGTTTCGATTGCTTCCCTTTGGCTAAAAGGCGGGTGACTAAATGGACTTCCAACAAATATCACCAAATCTGCCGTAGTATTTACGCATACGAGATTTTCATGAAAATACTGTCCTAAACTACAACAACTTGGTATGGACTTCCATGGTATTCATATAAAGCTCTTCGCTTTCCATGTCATTTTCTTTGCTGAACGGCTGGCTGTCATTACATAAATCGTTATGACAAGAGAGTGTTTTGCTGAACACACGTACTAAAACTTTAGTTCCAATATGTTGAGCAACAACAGTCACTCACAATGCCAACAAGGTGACCTTCTTTGTTGAGAAAGCACTGGGTATATTAACTGAAGTCTGTCTATATCTAGCTCGTAATGACATAGTCTATTTGTCACTTTCGGCGGTGTACGTTTGACCGGGGACCATTTTTGCCATCCAAAGTACACACACTGGATATGTACAACAATTAATGACACCATCTTTCGTTTCAAAAGTGATAAAGAACATACCACTCTTACGAATGTGATTGTTTAGTTTCTACGGGTATTTAATGGCAATCTAAACGGCTTGATTTAATCATAATTAATGTTAAAACAATACGCAGAATTAATAAATATGCGAACAAATATGTATTATTTATTACTTTACAAGGAAACATGTCAATAAGTCAAGATGTATGTTCTTACTCTAATCAGAAACTTGGAAATCATATTATTTAATAATGATACATAATAACAAGATAATTAGTTACTTACTCGAATGTCAAAATAAATGCCTGTTCTTCAAATGATTTTAGAAATAGT
The DNA here is from genome assembly GCF_026914265.1 of Mya arenaria. Classification (NCBI taxonomy): domain Eukaryota; kingdom Metazoa; phylum Mollusca; class Bivalvia; order Myida; family Myidae; genus Mya; species Mya arenaria. Next base: position 11,698,242 of record NC_069129.1, on the reverse strand, counting down.
TCACAATTAAAATTGATTACTATGTTGAAACATCGAACGCCAACAGTTGATTTTGTTATCCTCTGATAAGTGATCTTTACACATTTTAGATAACTTTGCAATCAGACAAAACATTTACCATTTTTGAACAACATGTTCAGTCGCTAACGATTAAGATTACACGATTCACTCTTTCTGTAAACATCGTTTGCGTGTGACGACTGTATTTGACATAATTTGTGTAGATGGTTTAAATTCAATACAGATCTAATTAACCTCTATATAGAAAAGGTAAATAACTAGCCACATGCATTCAATTGTAGTATACACGATAACTGCTGTTTATATTCCTGTATTGTTCCATTTATCTAATTGTTATACGCAATGTTTATAGTTGTATAGAACTTTACTTTTGCTTTTCTGTTAAAGGTCATATACTCACAGTCACATTGCCGTTCACTGTTGTTGAATATGTGTTTGTTTTTCCCGGCATTATGTATGATAGTATTCACCAAAGGACGATTTTAGGCATCATACGAATATGTAACACGCAGAACCATGTCTTAAATATGATAATAGTCACCAAAGCACATCATATTAATCTTAAACAAACTCCATCATGGCTCATGCATGATATTATTTATAAAATATTGATTTAAGATATCATATCAATATGTAACACACTATACAATGATAATATTCACCAAAGTACGATTTAAGACATCATTTGAATCTGTATCAAACTATATCACTTAATAGATTTAATCGTTAAATATTTGTTTCGGTATAATTGTGTATTAGTACAAAATAAAATATCCAACATATGAAATATATGAATGACATATGAGTTTTTATGCAAATATTGTAAATCAATGCCTTTGTAGTCGAAACACATAGCTATAAAGTGCACAATTGAGTAAGAAAGAAGCCTCAATATTATGGGTATCGTTTACCATCGCCAAGCCATCTCGTTCTAAATGCGAAGTGATTTAATAGATCAGCGATCAAGTATTCGACATGCGAGCATCAAATTGGAGAAATGACATATTTCAAGTCACGGAAAATATTTCCTATTATTTTTCCGTCTGAAAGCAAAAATGTTTTCCAACTAAAAGCATCTATCGGAATTATGTCTTCAACACTTAGTGAAGTTTTCATGTAATTGCTTCTTGAAGATTTCAAATGAATATTGCCTGTTATGTTTTGAAAGGAAATATCTATCATCAAATATGTTGGATGAAGATATTTAAGTTTTTAATGTTATTTTATCCGAAACTAAATTCTCAGTCTCGTTAAAACGATACAGAACGATCTTACTATAGTGTAAATTACTAATTTTCAGGGTTTTTGTATCCGTAGGTTAATCGCCGGAATCGGTAAAACTTCAATCATAATCAGATAATTATTGCTGAAAGTATGCAATAATGTATTTATATGACCCGAAAAACTAAAACTGTTACTAGAACATTAATGTTATTTATGATGATTTAGATGATGAGAAGGTCTTATGGTATATGCCATTTAATCCGTTCTGGGTGGTCTTTGACGTAACTTAAAAAGATGGTTTTTAACTGGGGCTTACATTAGGTATCACCTGTTCCTGTATCTACTGACGGTGAGTCGTGTTGTTTATTAAACTCAACATATTTGACCTTCGCGAAACTTTAGACAAGAAAGCAAATATTATCAAAACAGTGGTATTACGAAATTTGTTTGCTATGCCTAACATGTAATAACAAGGTACATCGTATTTAATTGTATTCCGATACTATTCAGTTTATTTTATTTTCTTCAATTATTTATGGAGAAAATAGTACTAGTACCAATAACATTGCTTAACTAAATTTGCCCGCTGCGCAAATACAAGTAGATATGATAATGCATGTTAGCAGATAATAGTTTGAAACAACACGTACAGTTAATCACGATAATTATGAAAATGCGTCTTTGTTGAAATTCCCAATAGTCTAATTGCACGTCAACACGGAACATTTGTTATGTCTGCCGATTACAGTAGACACTTATTCACACAGTCAGTAGAACAACACATTTATCTCTGACAGAAGCACTATTTATGTCCACAATGCTGTTGTAACAACTTACCGATCAACATAAATCTATCAGAAATCGCCCTACTGCATGTCACATTGGCAAGATAATTCAATGACATTTGGCAGCATTGGGTTTGTTGTTGTTTCCTCCAAGAATTTAATACCACGAGGTCAGCAATGTGGCAAGACATAACACAAGAAAACTTTAAGTGAACTTACTTTTTATGTTTTTGTTTAATATCAGTCATCAAAAATAGACTTTTGGAAAAACAAGTCCGATGCCTTATCCTGGTGCTTGCGATAAACAAATAAATCATTAATCCCTGCTACACAAAATCCAGAATTTAAGTAAGCCCGGAAAGTCATTACCAGTGCAGAGCTTACGGGCTTGTGCCAATTTTGACTACTGGAATATTTCCTATCCAGCCCTGCATTGCTGCAATATGCGTCGAAGCCGTTATTGACTGACTAATTAGTGACCTTGTTCATTGTAGTGTTTTGATGCAAATTACTTGTCTCTTGTAAATTGTGTGTTTGGAGATTAACATGATCGCAGAAAGTTATTAGTTGCTGCGATTGTCTCTGTACTTTACATTTGTAGTAAGTATTAGCTTTTTGGCCCGATGTTGATAAGTAAAATAATAATAAAGTTATATCTTGCTCATGTAGTTCCATTATATTTTAAAACATAATTGCATTTATTTAATTCGTTATTTGTTTAACGTATTTAGATAAGTTTACTTTATATTTCACTGATTCTTTCAAAGCGATTTCCCCAACAGTTATTGAAAACTATTTGTTGTGTCTATGGTATGTGTTTCTTATCTGCTCTGGATGTTAGCCTTGAAGAAACCTCTAATCGTAAACCAAGTCCTGTTAAAATGGTTGCATGCAGGTCATTTTCCTGTCGTCTTCCTTGTTCCTTGTGAAGAAACCCCTACTCGTAAATATAGTTCTTTCTAATTCTAGTCCGTTTTTAATGTTTGACTGTTTCTCTTGCTCCTATCGCCTCCCAATACTATATTGAAGATACCTCATCTTGTAGCACTCTCTGTTTTAAATGTCTGACTGCGTGGCGGTTTCCTGTTTTCTTCCTTGTTCCTTGTCAAGATACCTCTACTCATAAACAAAAACCTATTTAGATATTTGACTGCTTTGCTTGTTACTATACTTTCAATTGTATCATTTGAACAGCATGTTCTATCAAACTCCCTCTTCAGAAATGCATAATGTTAACATTACTTATATATCTTGTATAGAATGCCTTGATAAATTTGTTTTGGAAAAATGTTCCTTAAGCGTCAAGGTTATTTCGATCGAACGCTTCGGCAATATACGGACACCAAGTGCCATGTTTCCAACGAATTGCGAGAAAACAACCATCTGCATCAATATATATTAAATTTACATTTAACTTAATCTACATTTGGTTTCTGGAAACATTTGTGTAATATCCATGTTATCCGATACTTCCCTGGAACATGTGTGGTTCCGGGTTTAAGCCATACGATTTTGAAATTGTGTTAAAAGAATATGCCTGCTCCTCGGCTATGAGGTCCGAAAGCAAGAGATAATATTTTTTTTGCTTTATAGCTAATATTACTGAATTGTCTTTATTTCCCGATGCTGTTTGAAAGACGGCAACGATCCGGTGTTGACCCGACACAAAGTATTATTCAGATATTACATAAGACGCTATAAACCACTAACATGAATAAAAAATCAAGCGTCTAGTGATCCTACGAAATCGTTATGAAGTTTGGAATGATGCCATTGGTATCACGACCATTAGCATTTTTCTTTTTGATTTAACAATAATTAAACCAATAAAAGGGTACCGCTCAACATTTGCAACATGTGTTTTGAGAAGCAGAATTCATGGAAAATAAAAGTATGATTTCTTTAAAATATTTGAAATAATACAGTGTCTATTTTCTGAGTGACATTCTTTCTTGTCGGTCGTTTTAACGAGTTTAAAACGCGTTTAAACGAGAAACGTTAGTCATTTTTACAATATAAAATAACGCTTTTAAGTCATCTTTATGCCAACATATCATCCATGGTAATTAAATGAGCATTCCGTCAATACCGTTACTTTTCCTACTAAGTAACTTGACTATTCAACTTCAGCGAGAATATGTTTCATTTAAAGTAATAAATTCATTATTGTCAACATCAATACTATTAATTTCATCATTTAATTTTCAAATACCAGACTGTGAAAAAAGTCCCAACAATCATTGGCTCTTTTACCGATATATATTATATATACCGAATGTTTTGGGTTTTTCAATTTTAGATAAATCATCGTCCGTTGTCGTCTATAAATTTGTAAGTTTCGAGTTTTGGCATTTAGATGGTTCATAAAAGCATAACAGTCTTAGATCGGATGCCAAATTTTATGAGCGAAACTTTCGTAGTTAGGAATACCGTTGAGTCGTAAGAAAATCAGTGTTTATCCCACCACGGAAGCTGCAATGAGTGTATGTGTTTTGAGTCTAATAAACAGTCAAAAATAAATATATAGTTGACAATTCAACACCTGACCCAACGGTTGTTCATACCTGACTGATTTCTAATGGAGACCGGCGATATTTTTATTTGATCCAGTCTGTTGCAGCCACCGCTTGCACGAATGATCGAGCATGCTACGGGATCTTCCTTCCCTTTCTGTCTTTTGCGCTAAGGGAAATCATTCGTATGCATATAGGTGGCCTCACAATATTACAGCATTTATATATCCTTAAAATATCTACTTGTGTGCCATTTCCCGGCAATGCAATATTCCACTGAACTTTTGTACTATCTGCACCCTCTGTCCTTCAAAGTCTTACTTGATCCCCTTTCCAACGCTCCTCCGTTTAACTTTTGCCTTTTCCTTTCCATCAACTTTTCTCTATCTCCTTTTAACACTTCTCTATATTCGTTCTCCGTGTACGCACTCATCTACAGTTAACTCCTACTACCTTATCTACCCTCAAACATCCATTTCTTCCACTTCCTTTCCTTTCGCACATTCTTTTCTTTTTTCCCCTCAAACAATATCCTCGCTTATCTCATTTTTATCATCAGTAAACCTTTCACCCTCTTATCCTTCTCCCACTATTCTAAATTACATTTCCAACATGGACTCTATTTACAGGTAGGGCGCTTAAAATAAATTATTCCGTGTCGGAAGGGCTTTTGATTTTTTTGCAACAATTCAGAATTGAAATTTTATTAAACGTACCTACATAGTTTATTTACTCAATTATTTATTGGTTCCAAAAGACTAGGAGTTTGTAAACATTAGCACAGAACAATCTTTGTTGGTAATCATGTTAATTGTAGTTTTGTATATGTGTGTATAGCTCCATTGGCGTGTTTTACCCATTTCTCTTACATTTCCTTTCCACATTTCTATTTCTCGTAAGAACGATGGGAATTCAAACAAATTACCAGACACAATCTTTATTTATGAATATATATTTATCTCAATAAAAAAAAATGTATTAAAAAAAAATGTCATAAAAATGATGGTTTATACTGCAAATCGTTTCCATCCATTCGGTTTAATTGCATTCCTACTAAAAGGAGGAATGGCTTGGTATTGCTAATGAGCAGACCTCGTACACTCTTGTCCTGATTTCTGGACAACTGGTGTCATTAATGATAACAAAACGCCTATTTCACTTATTCAGTCAAACTATGTTGCAAGTTTTGCTGAGCTATAAATGTCTGTTTGATATATCTTAGCGTACAAGTCGAGTAAATAAATCTCTTATCAAAATTATGTTTTTTTTAAAGCATGATCATACATCATTGACGATAGGTTCAGCCATTATGTATTTCAGAATAGGTGCACTACAATCGAAACTCAAACGAAAGTGATATTCTTTTAAAATATTTAATGTTTAGATTATTTCCTCTTTATACCATTACGATAAATACATGTGTTACTATATATATATAGTAACTTATTTGTAAAGGGTTTTCGCGTTTATTTGCATGACTTCGCGATTTTGCGGTTTTGCAGGCAGAGCCTATCATACATTTGTTTTCATTTTCAATCCACCTGTGGAACGTTCGCCTTTGAATGTTTATATTTTTAATGAAGATGGCAATATGATCGGATGCAGTTTTAACTGCATAATCACATTTAATGAACTGTTAAAATGTTAAAGGGATATTAACGCGAAAACACAGTTTTGTTAAATATGGCAGTTATCGATAACCACGCTGTTGTTTGCATTGATAAAACCTAGCGGATATTTTGTATAAGTGTTTCCTTAAAAAAATACCTTAAAGTGACACTCTTATTTAAAATCAATACATACACATGTATAACAAACGTACATTATGAGTGATAAACCTTTAACTACTTACTATATAATGCATTTATGGAAACTATTAATGACTAATAACAAAATTGAAACCATGTATTTAATAGCTGAAAACGCAACAAAATATTAAATGATTGGTGAGTTATGGATTTACTGCGATCTACTATTGTCTCATAAGGTTGATATACCGTGATGTCTGCAACTTTCTTTTAAATCAAACTTGGAATCCTTTATCAAAAACCATTGTTTTCGACATTTATCCATCATATTTGGTATATTGAAACAATAAAATTAATTATGTTAAATCTTATTTGGGAGTAAGAGTGCATCTGTAACTGTTTATACATTTTGAAGAAAAATAAACACAAACAAATATGAGCTTTTTGAATATATTAAAAAAAATATTGTGAATAAATTTGCATTGCTTACATTCTAATGACATTTTTTTATTTTAAAATGAGAACTTGTGTGACTTCCTGGGTAGAAACAAGTACTGCCGTCCAATGTGAAAGGTCATGATTAAGTTCACCTGGTTAGTGTTTTTGCCACAGACTCATGGGTAGGTGAGATGCAGACACTGTACTACTAGACTTTAACAACCGCCCATATCATTTATCTTTTGATCCAGGCCCCGATTTCTCGAAACACTTTCGATTTCTTTTGTACTTGTAAAAAAGATAACACATCGAAAAAAACACTAGAAGAATAGCCTCATTCAAAAGATTGCGTCCCTTAACAAAGGGGTAATTATAGTCCAAAATCATGTTCAGGGTGCCAAAAACTGCATTGGAGGGGAAATTGCCATGAACAGAGTAATAAAAGCGTCCCTGAAATGAACAGCAATTGTCTGATTTGTACTTAATATTTCAATAAGCAGATTCAACATCATAACTTTAGTCACTTCATTTCTGGCGAAATATTCTCAGACGCCACTGGTAACAGCGTTTTCTAAGCTAGATAATCAATTTGAATTAATGATCAATACTGTGACTTATAGAAACAGTTTTCTTGAAATCCTCATAAGACGCGCATGGAAATAATTGATGTTACAGAGTTGCTTTTAAACATCCAGAATTAATTTCATTACATCTACATCGATGGCCAATGAAATTCTGCAACATGGGTTGTCCCTGTGTTGTCAATTGTGTTGGTATATTGTAAAATTAAATACACAATAACAAAACTTGAGCAAATGAGTTCGGAGTAAGGCCTTTTTTGAAATAATTGACCAGAATATAGGCAGATACAACAGTATATACGGTTTTCAGGATACAACTTACAATATCTTCTATAAAGCAAGGACGAAATTGGCATTATACATTAGCATTCAACTGAGACTCATGACCAAAAATATTAAAAATAATGAACTATCAAGTGTGCATGCAAGCTTAATTGAGTTTCTGCGCAAGTAAATTTCTGCTAAAACGTAACTTGCAACGTATCGTTTGTAAAGAAGTCGGAAAGCATTTAAATGCGCACGTTTGATGTTGTATGAATAATAAATTATACATATTTGATATATATTTGAATATTGTAGTTTAGATAACCGTTTCAAAACAAATTTAAATTTATTAAACTTTATACATAACCAATGACATTTTGCTTTGTCAAGAATAATGATCGCATGAATGGAGATTATCCATATTATCTGAATTAGACATTTATCTTTTAAATGTTGTTGACAGTACTCAGACAGATGGACTTAGTGTTATGTGAAGGGAGAATAGTGACACGATGTGTTCATAAATAAATCAACTGTAGAAAAGGCTAGACACTTCCAAATTAGTGACTGTTATCTAAGATGCCATCCAAAGTGTTGAAAACACAATAAGTTATTGTATTGGAGACAGTGTTACATTGAAGACGCTTGATTTTCTAAATCAGGTGCACTGACAACAAATAAAACTACATATCTTTAACATAGAGGGTATACATGAGAAAAATGCCAGAAAGAGCATTGGTGAGTTTTAATCTCTTTAAATAAATGAGTTTAATAAAGTTCGTATGGAGTGACCATTCATGGAATAGTAATTATCAAAAATACTAATTGTGTTATGTGTTACGCTAAATAAATAAAACGTCGCTACATAAAGGACACTTTTTACAAAGTTACTTATTTATGACGTTACATCGGAATCTATTACACAAGTAATATAAATATTTCAATTATTTCGTGACGTTATTTCATGATAGCGTGGTCATCTATTGTTTATGTGTACATACACAATTCAGAACTTCCATATCTTTCATCTAGTCAGTGTAATTGCGTGGTTCCCATTTGATTAAATATTTTTCTGCATCCATGTCCCTCAAGTCATCAGTTCTAGACTAAATAAACAACAACCATAAAACGGCACAAAAATGCATTGTCTGTTTCAATGTGTTTAACTACGTAAGGGCTGCTTCTGTTACTATGTCTCTTGTTTTCATGCGTTGTGTGTCTCCTTCTATGCCCATTGAGGTTTGATTCGTGTGTCTTATAACAAGCCCATCATTAAATATGCGACTACTTGGCTGCTGTGTTCCTTTGTGTTATTAAAATAGTCAAAACTGCAGGTTTTAGCGGATACAAACACCCAAATCATGAAAAGAACTCCACAAATGATAACACTGCAAATAAAATCAAAAGTAATTATGTTTTCTGTAATTAAATGTTCAAAATTTGAATTAGCAAAATCTTCATAAAATCAAAGGACTGAAAGATTACACTTTGAAAGCAATACTTATTAACCGTTAAGATTCAAGCTATAAGACTGTACATGACCTCTTATAAAATCTAGCCTTAATCAGGACCCGACAGCAATAATAAGGACCCCTTATGCACCTCATGTAATCAGTATTAACCCAGTAACAAATTGGATTCTTAAAACCTTCAGAACTATAGTATATACCAGTTCGACGAACCAGTTTTGTTTCACTAGTCTTGCAAACGTCAAGATAGTTTGCAAATGCATTAATCAATGTGAAAATCACTATCTGAATCAGAAAAATATGTGCACAAGGTTGAAAACAACAACAACTAAATCCCTACCTAAACTACGTATTCCCAAAGCTCGAAAACTTATCTAAAAGTCAATTTTTTGCATGAAGTCCCGCACTTAAACATTCCGGATGCTAATTCGTGTGTCTTTCACCCAACAAGAATCACATTCATGTGTAATACACTTTTCACGACAGCAGTTTTGTGGGGATAACCCTAAGACTTATTTGTTGGTATTGGCTACATAATCTCACGCGTTCTATTTCTTCCTTTAAAACCATAAACAAAATATAACTAAGCTTTGCACTGGCTTTTCCCTTAACTTTGCAGCTTGTTATTTTTGTCAAAACATTTAAATGACCCAAATTAATTTATCTCAATATGACATCAAATGAATATAAAGAATGCAAAGGCATTTATCGCTTTAACACGACTTAGCTTGCATTTGAGGATTTGGAAAAAAATGCTTACTCCCCACCCCAACAAACAAATTCATATCCAACTTGTTAAAAATATCAGCATAATTGACGAATCAATTACAGACAAAATCTAAATTCAAGGATATAAGTGACCTTTGCATATACTAGCGTGTATACTGGGAAGCAAATAGCATCATAAACAACAATTTTAGTAGTTTCAAACTTTCTGTGCTAGACATAACTATGTTACAGCTTCACTATTTCTCCTGCCGTTTCCATTCAATAAAGATGGTATTCAATCTATTGTATTAGCTATTAATTACAATAAGGCGTAAACACAGGAGGAATAGTAACAGTCAAATGACGGCGCTTTACAAAACAAGTTCTATGCGAAATGGCAACTTGCTAGAGCTGTGCACGCAAAATATAATAATTTGGTGTTCAATGGTGTTGTTACAATAAACCGATCTACATACATCTAGCAGAATTAATCCATGTCAAATTGGCAGGATAAACTTAAAACACTGTGAACATTGATAAGTTGCTGTTTCCGCTTCTAATTTCATGTCACGAAGTTAACGATGTGGTAAAACATGTATACACGAGAGCTTCGTGGCAACTCAATCGCTTTGGATGAGCTAACCTCACACGCTCAGTTTTAAATTTTAGTGACGTTTTTATGAACTACACCCACTAGGCCAAATGTGGCATTCAAATACGAGAAAAGATTTCAGCGGGCATTTTGAATATGAATTAAAGTATCAAATTTAATAACAAGGGCTAACCTATTCAGGACATGTTTAAAATTTATATATTATTAAATTTTGTCAAACACATATAACTTCTTGTGTGTTTTTCGGCAAGTATTCGTTAAAGTTTTACGATTTGGCATTTTTAATTAACGTTCTTAAACGATGGTAGGTGCTGATATTGTCAGGACGATGGCCAGGCGGTGATATGGATTTGGATGGCTACCAGTAGGTTAGAATTGACCCAATAATAGGAGCATCAATGCCTTTGTAAAAATTAGCAAAATCTAGTAGTGTTTCAGATGCAAGATAAATTAAGTACCTCCTCTTAGAAACACTTTCTTAAGTTTTTCTGTCAAGCTGAATTAATTAATACAGTTTTACAAACTACACATTTCTGTAACATACTGTAATTCCCATGTACATAATACTACTTACAATTTTGCAGCTTGAAATGCATACGATTTTCCATACTTTTAACTCATGAATTAGATGAAAGAACTAACCATTATACAGTGTCAACTAGAGAAACCGTGCGCGTGTAAAATACTGTCCGCACAGCCAGAAAAAACAAACAAATTTAGTTCATGTCATCATTGTAAACTGTGCTCTTATCCATCTTACCTTTTGTTATTTTATGCAGGGATATATATAAAAACGGCTTTTGTAAATATTTTTCCAATATTGTACCTATTTAAAACTCTATAAATTATTTATAACACGCCTTTACTTACAGGTCACCAGCTCTCTATCATGTTTTGATATGTTCTGTATGTTTTGTTATTCATGTCGGAAAAAAGCTCTTTATGCTAATATTGCTTATTAGCATATACCCGTATTTTGCATCTTGTTTGAGATAAAGTTAACTACTTTAAACCAGTTATCCTTGGATATTTCCGTTGTGTATTTGCTGACAAGTCATGCATCGCTACGATATCAATTTTAACCGTTATTGATGACGAATTAGTGACTTTGACTTACTAGTGTTTTGATACATGGTATGTGTCTCTTGTAAGTTGTTTACTTGGCGTTTATTGTTTGTAGGGAAAATATTCACCTGTGGAAAAACATTTGTAAATTTGTTTAAACCCCAATTTCCCACTCCATTCTTCACCTGACTTCACTGACCGTAAGAAAACTGTTTATACTTTACGTTATATGATTTTAACATAAACATTTTATGAACCTTACATCAATGATTATAAAGCAAAAACCAATTTTAAAGGTCAGTAATATCTTTTCTCAGCTGTACTTGCCATTTCGTGTCCTAACAATCTTTATCGACGGTACATTAGATTGTTATGGACAGAATATAAGTATATATAATTATAAATATATATCTTAAGCGATGAATTTGTGAAATCTGAAGAAATCACATTCTGGAAAAATTATATATGAATAACTAGAGTTGAATTGAAGTCATCCAGTATTCCTCATCTTTCTGACAATTTACAATTCTGGATCATTACAGAAAGAACATCTGCCTAAAAAAGGACAGAAAACATTATCGTAACAAATGAGAAAATCGCAAAAAGACAAAATAGATGTATTTTATGGTTTCAAATTCGATGTTATGCATTTAATCTACTTGAAATGTCCAACAATTGCAACTACAGGCTTGTAATTATTTTGGTTTATTGCTCTTTTTTGGAATATTAAACGGATATGTTACAGTTTTTTTCTCAACAAATAATACAATCATGAACTTGAATTTAAATACCACAAGATGAGAAGAGCTGTTCAAAAAGCATACTGCCATAATGTAAATGTATATTTAGTCAAAAACTCTGGGCGTTGCATGAATTTTTCATTATGATATTTAAGGTTGATTTTGAAACAATGCGAACATTTAAAGTGTAAACGTCTTCTGGAGATGAATGGATCACCTAAATGCCATTAAAAACGCCTTGTTAAAAACAATTGGGTCAGTTAACTGTCAACAAGCTTATTGTTTTGAAAAATAGTTTCTTGAAGAACAATGCATGTAAATATATGGAACGTCATTAAATAACTAGCTGTGCTTCAATCTCGGTATACAAGACTGTATGCAAGTGATTGTTTTGTTTGGTGTTTGCTTTGCATTGATGCATGTGCCTTTAAAAGTTGATGCAAATATTGTTCTTAATTTCAATGCATACTCATGTTTAACGCATCTAACTCGTTGAACCCAATAACCGCAACATAAAGAGGAAGATGGTGCAATATTAACTGTTGTTTTCCTTAATAGAAGGAGAAGAAGACTGATATGATTCTGGATAAGATCATGGATCTCCAAAGGATAGTATCTGACACGTCCACATCAGTTAGTCACAGTCTTCCTAATAGTATCTGAACCTCTGGTCGTGAATATAGGCTGGGTCCGGTACAACAACCACCGCTACTTCATGTTGGTCAGAGATGAGTTGCTATTCGGTCGTTGACTTTCATACTGGCAGCTCTAACTCATGTTCGTAATATGGTGCATCGTCCATCGCCTAACCTTGTCATCACCATTTGCTGGGCTGCTGTCACTGTGGTGACAGTGGCAGAGGATCCGTCTCATTGGCTACTGTGTCTAGCAGCACACACTTAACCTCAGACAAGGGCTTCTTGCCCCTGCCTGTACCGTACTTTGCATGTACACAATATGTACACTCCGGAAAAATGAAAGTTGACTATCTTGAACGTATATTTATGTCATGTTGTGAAGACAAAATATTTGCGATCGGTTGAGAAATCTAGGCAACCTGTTAGTATCCAGACAGAGGCCAATCGCGAATATATTGTAGTTAATTGCTGACCTAAAACAGGTCGACAAAGGTAAAGGAACAGCCATTCACCTGTCAGCGATCAGTCGCCTATAGGTCAATGACCGTATTAACACCATAACAAACCTTTTCGCGACAACTTTGGTTTGTAAAACGTCGCATTTGCAGATTTCAAGACATCCAGGCTACTACATTTCTCTTAAACCAGTTGCTAATCCATGATAAATTAAGCTGTTCAAGAACTTTTATATACATGTTCAGACTTCTAATTGGTCGTAAGCTATGGGTGTCTGGGGCTTTTTTGAATTCTTACATAGTTTGCAATGACCGTAACATTGCGGTTACAAAAATATTTAGGATTCTTTTTCTAATGACTATGTTTAAACTCTGTATGTTGTGATTGTTGTCACGTCTTTGAACATGATCTTGGCTGAAGTTTGGTTCACTTTGCTAGTCCCTGTAATTTGTATTTCTTATTTCTAAGAGTTGCTATAAATTCATGCTCTTAGAAAAAGACATTTATTCACTAGAACGTTAATCATTCTTAATGTTCTGTCAGAAAGATGCCATTAAGTGAAGTTTTGGAAAGATAAACTGAATATATCTTTAAACAATATAAATGTTTTTTGTCAAGAAAGTTAATCTTCATACTACATATCCTGTTTTCATATCTACTTAACCATTAAACCAATTCAGATGCTACTAAATAATTCAGACGTGCTCATTTTCAAATCTTATGATTATACTGTATGTTATTTAAGACTGATCCTTAAACGTCTAATAGAAAAGGTTTTCATCAATGCTAAACTATTTTAAACTTCAAATTCAATTGAACAACTTGCATCAACGTTGATTTATTGTCACTTAAATGATATATTATGGATTATCCAGCAATAAGTGCTATTATAAAGTATGCAGTGTAAGTTGGCGAATACGAAACTACTCGTTTTGCGCAATTGTGTTCTAATAAAAGGCATGAAAAGACAGGCAGACTTAAGCAATCACAGTTTAAAGACAGTTTAACAGCAACTGCTTTTCTTGCCCTAAAATTAAAAAAAATACACTTGAGGCGAATGTTGAATATAGATCGGATATTTTAAACAACAACAGCGATAGAATGGTGGGACCATTATAATAGATAACAAACGAAACCGGTATGTGTGTCTAAATTAATTTCTGAATTACTTTTATTTTCACTGTGGAATAATTTTTCTCTTTTAGGTAGCAACAAAACAGCCCCGAACCTGCAATGTATGTGTATGTGTCGCCATTTATATGATATAAATGACCTTTTTAAATACATGCTCCTTTCTGTGTCGATTGTTTTGATGCAAGTTTTTGCAAATATACTAACTCTAAACGTACTGATCTTAGCATCATATACATTTTTATTTAAAAGATTATGAGTGATGTTTAATAAAACTTGCTTGTGATTTTTGTGCACTTGCCAGGTAAGTATACCGTTAAGGTATTATAAAATATACGATCTTATCCCAATAGAGCGATTGCCACTGTTAGAATAAACTCATTTTATGATTTTTGTCTTGCACCGTTGTGTTACATGTTTGGTGTTTGTTTGTTTCTTGCATCTTTTATCTCTATCTCATGTTTTAGTTTAGATGTTAGGGTAATGGACTTGTCCCTGTAGTATTATCAATTGTTTCTATGTAATATTAGTCACATATATTCTACCAACTAGATATTTATCCTTGCCTCGGGTAATAGCTTCTTCCTAGACATACCGAGGCGAATTTTCATAAATAACATGTAAAATAATATTTTCAATATCTGACGGAATTAATAATTCAAAAGTAATATTTTTAATGTCTGAACCTCAAAACTTTGACTTAGTAAGTTCTCATTGTCTGAAGGCAACATATCGGGAACGGGTTTGAGCGATTTATGAATGATTCACGCCCTTGATTCCATTCATATCAATTTGAAAATGTATTGGTATCATGCTTACGTCTCTTTATCATGTTTCCAATCGCATTGTTTAAAAGCTTCCGGCCAATGGTGTTCTTACGTTGCATGTATTTATACTCTTATATTTCGTCGGGGTCATATTGACATGTGACGAACATAAAGGCAGAAAATTGAGATGGAATATGACATTGTTTCGGAAAGCGTCATTTCCGTCCAAAATCATATTCAGGAAGACACACATTGCCTAATATGGTAATCGCCCGTACAACTATGAAAGTGTCTCATATATAAGCGACCATTTTCTTGGGTATGTATACTACTATTCTAGAAGTTATGAAATACCATAGTCTTTCCTTTCTGAAAAACACCTAGGTTCATTTTGCTTGAAGTGCTTGTCGTTATTGTTTATTCCATTGCCCCAGTCTGACTGCGATGCCTTCAAAGTCCGTTGGTAGTCTTTTTGGAGACTTCCTCAGTTATACAATAGAATATATGGGCTTTGATGCATCTTTATCTTTAAAAATGCAATTCAGTTTGTTACATTTTAATTTATTTGGACTTTTTCAGAATTTTCTTATAAAGAATCAAGGTAAAGCATAACGAAAGCATAGTTACTATTTCTAAGTGTTTCAAACCAATTGGACCGTTATTACTTTTATAAACTCTTTAATTCAGTGCCAAAGACAAACCATCTTAACGTTAAATATATAAAGATGTTTGCTTCGTGTCCTAGGAAGAAAGATTTTTTTTGCGGAATACATTTGACAAGGCCTGCCTACCCTTCATATTCCCGTTTCTGCGCAACCAGTGTGTTACATAGAACGCCTTTTTTGCAAGGACGTCTAAATGAACAATTTTAGTTTCAATTGCTGTTCCAAAAATAAATCAAACATATCGCTTTATAATTTTATAGTTCGTCTGTAATACCTAAACGCAAAAAATATTTATCTTAAATGGCGTTGTACGGATACAGATCGCATGAATGGAGTACACATATTAGATGAAATAGACATTAATCTTCTAGTAGTTATTGACAGTTCTCAGACAGATGAATTTATTGTCATGACAAGGGAAAATAAAAAAAATAAAATTTATTCTCTGAGAAACAAACCAACTGTAGGATCTCTATGAGGGTTAATTGCAATGCCTTTTACGTATGACATTGACAAAGTGGTGCTGAAAAATTATCTACACCCAATGACATTCAGTTTGAAATTATACAACTGTTTGTATGTTTTCGTTCAGTTTCGTTTGGGGCCTGACGTTGTGCCTGTAAATATTATTCATATTAGAGTGTTTACTATTGGTCTTGTCCTTTCGCGTAATTGGAGCTGCACATATTACTAACATGATTAAAAGACGTATGACGTTGACGGTAATAAATGTAATGTCCTGCAAAGTGACTGCATCACAAGGTATATGTTAAATATGACTTAGTGTTTAATACGTCTTTATGTTGCCACATGTTTTTCTCAGATACTTCAAGTAAATATACACAGATGTTTGTAGTATTTTTGTTTGTACTTGTTTTTGATTATCAATTCACATAGTCCTTTTCGACACTATGAATTTTCAAAAGCATAATTATTAGAAATTACAAAGAATAGTTTTTCCTTTATCTTATTTTATTAATTCCGAAAACATAACACATGTCCATGCTAAAAGGCATTTTTAAAAAAATAAGTAATACAATTGTCACAATTTCGATTTAAAAACTACGTAATTTAGCTCCAAATCAGTTGATTGGCACAATGTAAACCAATCCATGCATACCAAAATCAATTTCTTCCTGAAGTGTGCAGACCTAAAACTATATCAACATTATAGTGTACGTACAAACCTTGAGTATGGGGTTTTCAACAAACAAGGTCACGTCCACTTGCCATCAAAGACATGACCACGTCCTTAAGTAGTACATGTATGTTAAACCTCGACGTAAATATCAACATCAACGTTTTGTAAAGTTTTCGCTAAATTCAGAAACGTTTGCAATACATCTGAACGGTAAGTTGAGGAGAAAAGTACGCAAACAAATAAACAAGCACGCATGTTGGAATAGCCTGATGTTTGCTTTGTACTGTAAATTGTTTCTGTATATTTGTTAAACAAGGGTATCTCTTAAACTCGGGATTGGCTTGGTTTAAAATTTCAAATGAGGAGAAATTGGACACAATTGTCTAGACAACGTATATCAATTTTGAAAGCAAACGGTATGGGCAAGTTAACAGAACACAGTTAAGCCTAATTCATTGAAAAGTTTGGAGGCAGGCATTGCATTGTTTCGAAGGAGATCAAACACTTGACATAATTGAACATATGCAATACAACAGCATACAAGACAAAAGGGATAATATTTTAAAAAGAGAAGAATTTTATTGCTATCGCCTTATGACGGTCAGTGAAAAACGCTTATTTATGCATGTCCATAACAACATCAAAATGTTTCAAACGTGTTTATATTTCTTATTCAGTAGCTGAATATAATATTATATTTGTTTCTGCCACTTGGAATCCTGATGATCTGCGACATACATCCATCGGAAAAAACATACAAATACATTGCGGCATAAACACTTTAGAAGCACACACACGTATGAATACATTGCGACAACGATCCTTCGCGAAGCACACACATGTATGAACACAATGCGAAATAGATCCTTCGTGAGGCACACAAAAGGTTTGTATACATTGCGACAGAAATCCATATGAAGCTCATAAACATGTAAATACATTGCGACAAAGAACACAATGCCATGAAAACATGGGGCAAATATTATCTCAGCATACAACATGGTTCCAAAATAAGAACACAGCAGTCATAATTTCATGGACGACCTATGGCAAGAACAACATTTTCAGCCCTCTCCAACACTGGTTAAATGCATCTAAAGTATGCAAAGGGCACTTAAGATACTTTTTATTGCACGAACGGCAGGTACACGATTTTCAACTCCTCGCACTGGCTTAAAGTGGCATTTCAATTCTATACTAAATCCGATCTCAAAAGGACCACAAAACATAATCAAACAAATGAATCTGACACATTCATGTAGTGTCTTCACTCTTCCAGGAAGCTTTTAATGCAATTTATTTGCGACTAAATTATAACAAGACTGTTTTTCTGTCGTTTTGATAGATTTAATAGAAAGGCTTCTGAACCAGGAGAAAAACGCAGTGTCATCGGACAGATTGAATAAATTGCAATTAGTTGGAATCTGGTGCAAGTTTACCGGAATATGTTGTCTCTGTTTCCTAAACTCTTTATTAACTAGCTTAACATCTTGTAGTAGACTAACATTATCTACATCAATGGACAATGCTCATGACATGCTAGTTAACATAACGTAGTACCAAATTGTTGGTGATAAAAACACACCTGAAATATTCCCAAAACTTGCTGAGATGTTTATATTTTGGAGGAGTTTCCTTTTCAATATGTGTATCGAATGAGTAGAAATATCAATTTTAATTGCCGTAATTGTTAAGATCAAGGTCAAACGAACACTTAACGACAGACATCGAACGTCAAAAGATAATAAATGCAGAGAGAAAAACGCCCAAACGTTTTCAATGTCAACAGACAAATTGTTTTAAATAACTCAAATGTTGAAATATTTCAGGACTAAGCAGGAAGAAGTTTTCAATTAACAAAATCTGAAAGAGTACTCGAGGGTACGATTGGCATAAAAGCTATTCGGGAAAACGATGTATGAACGTTTTACCCACTTAATGTGTCTTAACATTAAACATCCAAAATGTACTATGAAGTTCAACTATTTCATATCAATTAAGCTATAAACAGTTTTTATGCAGATGTATCTAAATAATGTTTCTCATTGCACTGTTGAATAGCTTCCAGCCAATAATGTCCCTTTATTACGCGTCTTTACTCATTTTTGTTGGAGATAAACCAGCTTGTAAAAAAGATAATACATCGAAAAAACACTAGAAGGTTAGCCTTATTAAAAAGATTGCGTCCCTTAACAAAGGGGTAAAGATAGTCCAAAATTATGTTCAGGGTAACAAGAACTGCATTGTAAGGAAAATTGCCATGGACAGAGTAATAAAAGCGTCCTTAAAATGAACAGCTGTTGTCTGATTTGTACTTTATATTTCAATTAAGCAGATTCAACATCATAACTTTAGTCACTTCATTTGTGGTGAAATATTTTCAGACGCCACTGGTAACAGTGTTTTCTAAGCTAGCAAATAAATTTGAAATAATTTGCAATACGGTGACTTAATGAAACAGATTTCTTGAAGTACTCATCAAACGCGTATGAAAATAATTGATGTTTTAAAGGAACTTTAATTTCATTATATCTGCATGGATAGCCAATGCATTTCTGCTACACGGGTTGTACCTGCATTATCAATTGTATTGGTATATTGTAAAACATTATGAAAAGGACAACGATTGACACTTGAAAAAGAACTTTAACTGGTTGAATTAGAACGTCAAAATGTTTTTTGAAATTGCTTATAACATAATGTTTATACCAGACTACGACAGCCACATGCCAACAACAAATTTGCTCTTTTCTCTATGGCGACTGATAAACTAACTGGCATTTTGTGCCACCCGCAGACAACAAATAAGTTAGTTAGTTAGTTAATTAATGAATTAATGAATGAATTAATGCATGAATGAATGAATTAATAAATGAATGAATGAATGAATGAATGAATGAATGAATGAATGAATGAATGAATGAATGAATGAATAAATTAATTAATTAATTAATTAATTAATTAATTAATTAATTAATTAATTAATTAATTCATTAATTAATTAATGAATGAATGAATTAATTAATTCATTAATGAATTAATTAATCAATAATAAGAAATGGCAAAATCACAATGAAGATTTGATTGGCAGGAAAATGCTGCCGTTTTAAGAATTTTTAAAACAACCAAGCGATGAACATATACTAAACCGATATCGAGTGGACTGTCAACAAATCGGAATCGTGATAGTTATAAAATCGTACTGGTGTTCGAAAAAAAGGTAAATCACTACGTAAAATAATGCAATAACGGAAATGGAAATGACTGATAATGTTTTCAAGTGATGACGATTTTGCTGTTGTGTTATGGGATAAAAAAGGATGTTTTCTTTATGGATAGTGTTATAGGTAATATTGTGTTGAATCTTCATATCGTTCAGGAGTTCACCAACGCATGGAGCAAAAGACTGAATATTTTAATATCAAGTAGCCATTGCAATCTTGAAAATTTACAGTGACTTGAGCATATTCGTTCGGGGTAAGGCCTATTTTCGCAAGAAGTGACCAGACTAGAGGGAGATTAAAATTAATACGGTTTTCAGGATGCAATTTACAATATCGTCTACCAAGCAAGGAAGAGTTTGTATGGTGCATTGGCTTCCTAGTCAGACTCATGACAATAATATTAAAAATAATGAACTATCAATTCTGCGTGCGAGCTAAATTGAGTTTGTAACACCTCTGTTTCTGCGCGTGTAATTTTCTGCTAAAATGTAAATTGGAAAGTATCGTTTGCAAGGACGTCAAAACGCATTTAAAATGTTAATGTTGATGAAAAATAAATTTTCGAATATCTTTGTTTAAATAACTGTTTCAAAATAAAGCTTAAATTGATTAATGTTTTTACGTTAACAATAGCATATTGCTTTGTACAGAAAGGTGACAGCATGAATGGGGAATATTCATATTATCTGAATTTGACATTTATCTTTTAAATGTTGTTGACAGTACTAAGACGGATGGACTTATTGTTATGTGAAGGGAGAATAGTGATTAGATGTTTTCATAAGTAAATCAACTGTAGAACAGGCTAGTCACTTCAACATTAGTAACTGTTATATTTAAGATGAGATCCAAAGTGTTAAAAACGATCTATTTTATTGTATTAAAGACGTTGTTACATGGAACACGTTTTTTTTCTAAATGAGGTGCACTGACAAGAAAATAATACTTCATACTCTTTACATAGAGGGTTTACATGAACAAAAACGCTTGAAAGAACATTGGTGAGCTCTCATCCCTTTAAGTGAATGATTTAAATAAGATTCGCATTGAGTGACCACCACATGGCATGTTATACCTATTTTATTATGTATAGCGCTAAATACATAAAAGTCACTTTTTACAACGCTACTAATTAATGGCGTCAGATCTGAATTTATTACACGAGTAATATATATATATATATATATATATATATATATATATATATATATATATATATATATATATATATATATATATATATTTCATTTTATCATGACGTTATTTCATGATTGCGAGGTCATTCATTGTTTATATGTACATACACAATACCGAGTTTCTGCATATCTTTCAGCTAGTCAGTCTAATTGCGTGGTTTCCATTTGGTCGAAACCTTGTCTGCATCAAAGACCCTCAAGCCATCAGTCCTAGACTAAATGAACAACAACCATAAAGAACGCCACAAAAACGCATCGTCTATTTTAATGTGTTTAACTACGGAATGGCTGCGTCTGTTACTATGTCTCTTGTTTTCATGCGCTGTGTGTCTCCTTCTGTGCCCGGTGGGGTTTCGTTCTTGTGCCTTTGAACAAGTTCATGGTTAAATGTGCGTCTATTTGACTGCTTTGTTCCTTTGTGTTATTCAAATTGTCAAAACTGTAGGTTAAACCGGATGCATGCACTCAAATCATGAAAAGAACCCCAAAAATGATAACACTGCGAATAGAATCAAAAGTAATTATATTGTCTGTAATATTATCAAACTTGTTTTATCTGAAGTGCACGAAATCAATTTCGAAACTTGTTGACTTGTCTAACAGCATTTTGCGTCTCGTTATCAGCCACGGAAATTCAACCTCACAAAATCACCTTTGGTATTTGATGTTTTAGTTGGAATGAAACGTGTTCCAGAAAAGTACGGAGTGTGGACTTTTAAACTTTAGGATGTGACATTAGAGAAGTAACTCTTATGTTTATTCAAAGAGCAAGCAATGGCCTGACAATCTGTTTTGTACAATGTTATCATCAAATATATTTGTATAACATAATAGAATGTAGTTAAACGAATACAATTCACAAAATATAATTAACATTTTAGCATCATTCGGACACTTTCCGGTTCGAACCGTGTAAACACATATTTTCACCTTTTTCGAAATAATTAATGATCTTAAGTGCCAACAAATATCTTAAATAGTAAAATGGAGTCATTGGAAAAACAAAACAAATAATATTTTATCCAATATTGGCCGTCAAATTATTTTTAAACCAAACGGGACATAGAAATTAAAATAAAATAAAATAACTACACAATAGACACAACGGCTAAAGGAAAAAAAAATAATGAATTAATTAAGGTATTTCAGTCAAAATAATCATAAAAGGATTAAAAAATATAATACATGTGTCATACAATCGAATAATACCTTTTACGCCAGCAGTGTTGCAGGACTTCAAAGACCTATTTCGTAACAGAATCACGCGCGTTCTGTTTCTTCCTTTAAAACTATTAAATAACAATGTTAGGCTTTGCACTGGCTATTCCATTAACTTTGCAACTTATTTCTTCTTTTGTCTCAACATATCAAAATGACCCATGTAAATAACCCATCTACATTCCTATCAATTTGGCTGATATCCTAGGCTTGTTTCATAACATCAAATTCATATAAAGATTACAAATGCATTGATCGCTTTAACACATCTAACCTGACATTGCATTAATTGGAAATAATCGCTTTCTCCCCCAACCACAAACGAATTCAAACTCAACTTGTCAAAAGTTACAGAATAATTTTCAAGTGTAGCGGAGTTTATTCTTGCTTATGAATGTCTCGATCACTGACAATCGCAGAAAATGCCTGAACTACCTTCAGACTTCTTGTCAATCGCGCATCGTTGTAAAATATATAATGTTTAAACCAAAACGTCTTTGAATCAGTTACAGTGTTTGTTATTGTGTTTTTCCTTTTCGTTTTGGATATTTTGGACCGATTTATAGAATCACATCTAAACTAAGATGCCTCTCTGACACCGAGCTTAGGATGTTTTATTTATTAGAATGTAGTATCCTAAACATACCCAAGTCAAAATGTCGTCTAATTTAGACAGAAAACAAAAGTTTCTTATACGACACGTCTTTCTTTCTATAAGGCACGAATTGATCTTTTATCAACAAAAATAAACACCGATAAAAAGTAAAAGATCTTAAAAAAAGAAAAAAAAGCAAACAATAAGCGCTAAAATATATTAGCCAATCAACACCATACGAACAAAATTAGTTCAAACTTTCTGATATAAGCATATGAAACAAAATGGCGAAATAAGCTTAATGAGTAGGAATGCTAATTCATTAAAGTGAGGTTCAAACCCGCAACGTGTAAAATCAAGATTATTTAACCGCAACATGGTCACTTGACCACATTTGTATATCTTTTCATCGCTTTGTTTAATGTATAAGCATTCCATTGGGGATTGTTTATTTACAGGGGCAGTGCCCGTATGAGACGTAATATCTTACTCAACAGGATATGATAGGACATGTTCGTAGCAAATAGTAAATGAGTTCCTTTACGTTTTAGTTAATTTAGTACTTTGCGCGTTACTTTGTTTGTATTAATATATCAAACAAAGAAATGCTCCCCCATTATTATCTTATTTTAAGTAGATGACGGGCGTGTTTCCTTTTATTTTGATTTCTGGAATTGGCTTATTCATATCTAAGGGAAACACTTGCTTACTTTATATCAGGTACAATTACGTTGCCATTTTCTGACAACAATGCAGAGCATATTATAACCTAATTAAAAAAGTTAGTTGGAAGCCTACAAATGTTCTTTAAAAAATGGACCATGCATGTCTAAGGTGCTTTTTTAAAGCAAACAAGGATTGACATATGCGCAATTTATATAAAATTAACTAACCCCATCGGTAACTTTACTACTGTGTACCATGTTTTCAAGAACAACATTAAATAACGAGCGTGTTGTATAAGGAAATAGCGCTGTGATTTACCGTGATAGTGCCATGAATTATTCATTAATTCTTCATGAAAACATTTATAAATAGTTCATAAACAATGAATCATACATTAACTAAAATTTACTACGAATGATAAAATTAAACTTGCTTTAGTTCTAAGTGTAACGTTTAATAGCATTGTCCTATATTCATAGACCGGATAAGCGATTTCTTAAACAAGGACGTCGACGCCGGAAGCCATGAACCGCTCGTGTCTGTAATGATACGACTACGACAATAACATACAATATCAATGTTAAATGGTATAAAACTGGAACAAAAAGATATACACACCTTTTAAAACACGTGTCCGGCAATGTAAAATCATAAAATGACAAATTATGACACAACAATGGAGTGATAATCACAATCATAATTCATAAAATAGTACTGCACTTCTGCTCATGTAAAAGGTCGTCTGCCTTATCCCTATACAGGACTTCCGGTTTGGAAATATAAATGATGCTGCTTCTCAACACGGGTCTTTTTGTCCGATATCATGGTTTCTGCTTAATTCCTGTACAAATCATGCGTTTCAGTATGATAAATAAGGCTGCATCTCATTAGTTAACTTCAAGTCCAGATACGCAATGCTTGTTTGATAGTTATGGTGTCGGCCTACAACGAAATGCTTTCGGGTCGTTGAACCCCTTCAAATAGTTCTTAAAACAATGTTTTTTTCCCCACTTAAGCAGCATTTGATGATGTGTACATTGCATTCTTGTATATATTTTTAAGTATACTCATGCTTTTTATCATATTAGAAGACATTAATTTGTTGTTGTTTTTTAATTATATTTTGCAGGACCTCTTTCTTGGGTGGTTGAATTCAGAGATGACCCCAGAGATGCGACCATGCCTGTGTCACATTGACGTTTAAGATAGTGATTCTAAAGAAATGATATCAGAAAATCGAAACTATCTTGATTTAGTTTCTGGTGTTAAATAAACAGACAAAGTGTTCACAATTGTGGGAAAATATTGTGAACGCTGAAATATTTTCTGCAAATTCAAAATAAAGTGGTGAACTGGAGTTATTTTACAAATAACAAAAACAGACAATTTCGTTGTGTGCAGAGACCGTAATACGCAGCTTTGGGTCTGGTATCACGAGTAGTTCTTCAGCTCAACACGAAGGTTCCGGTTTTGTCGCGTGGTCTCTGCTTGATAACTAAACATAATGTCTGGTCTGGTAGGGTAATGTGAGTGCCACTATCTCACTTTGTTTAAACATGCATGTTGCGCTGGATCATGATGCGCAGATTTCGGTGATGATTATTTTACACATTCATTTAGATGTGTATATGGTCGATAAGTAGCATTTTTAGAGAAGTGATTGTTGAAAGAGTGTATGAAAGCTCTACAAACTATCAGGTTCTCCGGATATGAACTGTCGAGACAGGGTTTATATCATTGGAGCTTTGTACGTCTTACTCTGGTGCTCATCGAAAACATACTTATTCATCAAATTACTTACATAAGGGCTTACACTTTAGTATAGCTATTGTCAAAGTACACTGTCTGCATATTTACACGTACATATCTCTAACACCGGAATGGAGGGACATGCACGTGGGTTAGGCATTGACAAAGTACACCGTCTGCATAAAAAAGGGCTTGAAGGCCAATTAGTTATGTTTATGTCATCCTTTTGTTTCGGAAAAAAATAATGTAATGAGATGTAACAGTTCAGATGATATTTGTTTACATTTCAAAACAAAGGTGTATACAAATATTTATCAAATTTCGACCTTATAAAACAAACTATTTTTCGTACTTTCAAATTATTCTTTTCTGCAAATAACTTTTTTAACAACATATGAATTCATGTTAACGAAATCTGGATTTACTTAACATTTTCTGGTGTTGCATATGCTTTCAAAAAAACAACTACAGCTTTCACAAAATGTATATATTCCATTAAATATTCGTCAAGGACACATTTTTAACTTTAAGATCAACCTCGCAAAAAAAAACCTGCACCAACGTCTACTAGTATATTTATTTACCTCAAAGATTTATTTTCAGACAGTTTAAACAGCTGAACAATTTAAAGATTCTTAGTAATGTAATCACATTCGTGCACTTTTGATTTAACAGAGTGCAAGACCACATAATATAGATTCATGTCATCTTACATTGAATTGCAGTTGCCCAGCATTGAGGGTGTTAAGAAACGCAATTCTGTTTGTAGACATAGTTTATGTATATTCTCCCTTGCAACATAAATAGTTTTAAAGATCGTTGAGGAACGTATAATCGTATGTATGTCCTCTTTTCATGCGATAATGCTTCTACTTATTATGTATAAGTCTCAATGGGTTAAGGTAGTGCTATTGAAAGTAGGAAACGGTTCATTCTGATTATAGAAAGTGTGCTTGAATTAGACTATTTCTGTGTTTTACATCCAACACATTAGAGCACCTGACGTCCTATCACGTTTCAGCGAACATAAATTTGTTGCGAACAAATTAAGTTGTCAATATCTCAAATTTACAGAGTACGTGATGCACAGTTTTTTATTTGAGTATTCAACAATTGTGCATTGAGGGAAAGCAATTGTTTTTAGGAATACATAATGAATAATATTGAAAACTGGTAATGAGTCTGATAAGATAGCTGCAATGTACACATGGTAGTTAGCGCTTACAATAATTCTGTAGAAAGAAAAGAACACTCTGAACTTATTTGATTGCGCAAAAAATAACTCCAAATGACTAGTATACACATTAGATAACATAAAGACAATCAAGACGTTGCTGTGGTCATACCGCTGTACACATCTTCAGCATCGACGGTTCTAACAGTAAATGAAGAATGTGAATAGTGTTGGGGGTGTGTATGTATATAATATGCAACGGTGTACTTTGTAAATAGCTATACTTACGTGCAAGTCCTTAAAAAAGTAAGTTGGTGAATACTTACAATGGACTAAGTGCAGCAAGGAACTACATAACGAACACCAGAGTAAGAAATACAATACCCAAATGAATTTAACCCTTTCTCGACGTTTATCATCCGGGATGCAACGTGGTATCATCCATTTGTTTTAAGAAATTACGTCTCTGAGATAATGTTTATTGGCCAAATATACAAATTAATCAATCTCGTTCAATTATTAACGGGCATTTAGGAAATAAATACTGTAGTTTTTCAAATTATGTAATTTTTTGGGTTTTTTTTTTTTCGTTTGGATTGGAAAGAACCGTTAGAACTGACTACAGTTTTAAACGGTACTTCAAAAACATATCTTGAAATTTGCGCCAAGATTAAAACACGCTAAGATTGCTATTTTTTTGTGAAAATGTCTCAACGATTTTTTCCATATCACGTATAACATTATACATGTATAATGCCTGACCTGAATGATGGTAGTATGTTTAAAAATATTTCACTTTTAAATTCCATATTGATCGACGTTTTACCTGCCGTACTTAGTAAACACAATGATTGCAACCATAATATACGTTATCATTTTTTGGAGGTATTCATGAAATTAACTAAGAAAAGGAACATGATAGATAAATCTGGGTTATTTTCTACATGTGTTGGTGTGCAAATTTTTGATGAATTATCCTAAATCAAATGTTGAACAGTAATATGTGATATATAATAAGTGTATTGATGTATATAGAATGTGACCGAGATCCGTTACATAGTACAGCCGAAAGGAAGGAGGTAAATGAAGAAAGGAGCTTGGAATTATTTTCCCAATATATTCGTTTTGTTTATTTAAGGATATGTTTTGCAGAATAACGTTCTTACTTTTAATATTCAAAAACACTGTAAGGTAGCATAGTAGGCGCTTTTTCGATTTTTTTTTGTTCGTGTGCAAAGTGTTGATGCTAATCATATTTGATATTCATTTATGTCATACGTGATATTTAACTAATTAAAATTCACTTTGGTTATAGTATTCATATTATATATAGAGGATCGTTCACGTGTCGTCATAGTGATAATACACAATTGAAGTCAACGAGAGCATGAAAATTATAATTAAACGAGTATTTTTGTGAGCTTAATATCATATGTATGCTTTATATGTTGACATATGTCAAATTCTTATTCGTATATGCTTTTTTCCAGTACAAATAACAACAATGACCTACCTGTTTCACCTGCGCTGATGATAAGCCAAATACCACGAAATTTCAAAACAATGTCACTGCCTTCGCTACATGCAGAAAGGTTGTACCTGGAATACTTAAAATTTAAAATATATATCCGGTCGTTTCAAATCCCGGGAAAAGGTAGATGAATACTGAGAAGATTTCAAGTTAGAATCACAACATGAACACTATCGTTTAAATGAAATTTCCCTCCTTTTAAATTGTGACCTCACACCCGGGAAGATGACATTAGTTTTTTATTAAGAAAGTTAGTAAACAAGTTCGTTCAACAACGACAAACTGCCAGAAAGTATTGATACATCAATCACAGAGATCCCAGCAACAGGTCACCTGAGAGTTTTCAAGTGCGCGCTCAATATCCGGGACGCCGATGAAATCCTGAATTTCGAGGCTGAAATTGACAAAATGACCATCTTCCTAAATTATCCTTGTCTCTAAACTAATATTATATTCTGATTTGTGTATTTATTTTTTAAGGCTTTTTTAAAAAATTAATTCATTGAATTTGAATAAGTGATACAAATCTTTCTAGCCTTGCTAAATATTAAATATTCAGATTTTTGAAACTACATGTATTGCATATTATCGGTGCATAAACATGGGGATATAAAGTAACACATACACATAGCTTTAAAATAAGAATGTATTGAATATTAAACAAAAAAGAACTATTGGACCAAATTCGGTAGCGAAACAATGTTTTAGAAATGTCAAATGAAGCATGCTCAAACCAATAAGTTATCAATAATTTGACATCAGGTGTTCTAGATAAGTATCTGAAATGCTCTGAATAAATTACAGAGATATTTTAAAAACACTTCATGTATATCACAAACTAATTTTCTAAATAAACTTTTTTTAAGTATTTCAGTGATCAAGGACTATATATTAAGTTCCACACTAAATACTATGACTTCTACTTAAGTGAGGTCTGTTATGATAAGAACTATGTGTGCGCTTGTTTTAAATTTAGCAACTATGGAAGCGCTAAGTAGACATACAAATGCTTTCATGTTATCAATGCAGTGTTGTTTTTTACATGTATGTCGAAAAACTATGAAAAAACGCAACATTGTGGTTGCATTATAATAAGGTCAACATTCATTTTGACATAAACACATTCAAACTCAATTTTAAATGCTAAATTACTCATTGAGATCATAAACAATCTCATTAAAATCATATCGTGACGTTCACTTCATTTCATTACGTTATGTACGATCTGAGATCATGACGTTAGAGGTCACCTCGAGTTAACCTTTATAACTTGCATATTTATAAGCATGTGCACGAAATCATGTCCAATGATAACGTTCGTAACGTAGCAGGTTTGGTTGAAACTTTAAATGGCGTCGTTGGTGACGATGCTGACCCGGGATCTCCCTGCCCGCTTTAACAATTTCTTTCCGAAAATCAGTGACTGTTAGCCTTTGATAAATTAACGAAGCGTGAAATGAATAACAAGGTCAAGGATGACAGCTCAATTGAATCGGAAAACGACAATGTAAACTTAACTGGATTAAAGAAAGTTATATAATGCTTTTAAACGAGAGCATATCGTGTAAATGGATAAATAACATTATTAATTAGACCCATAGATGATACACCACTACAAACCTGATGTGATGTTTTGAATTTGACAATGTAATACAAATTCGCGAGCACGAGCAACATCATTGTCTAGATTCCTGGACCTGAACTTCGTTCTCAGACGTTAATCACGGTGATTGACCAGTTAAATGCTGAAAGTTAGTCATTATTTGCACATAACTATGCTTACAAGTGTTCATATTGATACATTGTTAATGTTATATGCAAACACCTAAGTATAGCATGTGTAAACTATCATCTATGCTAATCATTGCACAGTAAATGATACTGTAAGCCAGGTAAGTTTTAACTTGACTTGTATTTAATTATGTAAAGCTCAGTCTGGTTTTTTCGTTATTTTTACGAGGGAAACCCCTGTAGTATAAACTGTTTTTACTGCATTGCAGCTGCAATATTTTGGAACTTAGAAGAGTGAGGTTCATTTAATAAATAATAAGATTTTTTTATATTATCTTTTATTAGGAGAAGGATGTATCATCGAACAGGTTTTAAGATAATATGAAAAACCCAGGAGGCTGGGACCCTCTGCATTGGAGTAAAAAATTCTTCTATTTTCAGAGAATGCAAAAAATATATTTTGATTTAAGAGTAAAGACTGAATCGGGTGAATAATATGAATATTTTGTGGGGTATTTCATTTAAGTTATACTTAGAAATGTGAATTAGGGTGTTATTGTTTATGATTATCATTCTAAATATTAATAATTACATTGGACATAATTGGTTTCGCCTTTGCCAACCCGACATCAGGTTTTGATATTTGGGAATTGTTTCGGCTAATAAAATGGAAGATTTTAATATCTACTTCATCATCATATTCACTAATTCAGTAATCACATCATTCGAGCGGAGTATTCTCGCGATATTGATAAAATACTGAGTGCACATAGGAGTCGGAAAAGCTTTTTACAAAAAAACAACCTTCTTTTGTTACAAAAAACAACAACGTTCTTTTGTACACATCTGATAAACTGGTTAAAAGCAGTCAACAGTTGGGTGTTTAGATGCTTTCATCACCTAAACTTTTTGTACTAAGTTAATTGAGGCATTATATTTCACTTCAGAGAAATTTCTATCATATTTAGATTTCTTTTATAGTTTATGCATGTAATGGAACAATCTGTAAAGAAAACATAGATTCTCTTTCAGCCAAAATAGAGGGAGGATGAAGTGACTTAATTATTCTCAAACGTCTGTATCTAACTCGGTTGATATACTTCAAATATACAGGAAAAATAAATGAGATCATCGTATTCTGGAAGCAGTTTATTAGATAAAATAGATACCCGATATATGTAGCCTTAGTGTTCAAAACTATATTTTGTCCATTGGGATGGCAGTACTTTTAAAAACTGGTAAACATTTATTAAGGTAAATCAGCATTCAGTAGTTATTGATTTAATGAAGTGAATCAGTAGGTTTGAGCAGAAGCTGGGTCAGTTGACAAAATATCATCTCAAACACTAAGCTGCTAAATGGTGTGTTTGTCACATTAAGACATTTTATTTTGGTAAATTCAAACTCATAAACTTTAACCATAACATAAACATAACATAAAGAGACACATTTAATACAACAATTAACAAATAAAATAGTTAATGATTGGTGACAAACTGTATTCATGTGCAGTATATATATAGCTAATGAAGTGAATGTCACTGATCTATAAATGATCAAATTCATCATAGCTGATCATGTTTAATGTGAACTTCAAATATTTTGACTCCTGTTTTCTTTTTTCTTAACATATTGGTTTACATAATGGTTGCTGTTATGAGGCAGCAAGAGTCCCAGTTGTTCTGCACTTCCATAGTGTAACTTAAAAATGAGTTGAAAGAATAGTTGAATAAATAAATTCTTGATAAATGCTTAGCTACAACAATGTTGTGTTTTGGATTCTAAGTGATAAAAAATGTTAAGTCATTTAATACGATTTACTTTAAATTTCTTCACTAATTTCCCTCTTTGACAGAGTGAACAGGTAAACTATAAACAAGTATAATTGTATTAAATAAATAGCATATTATTATACTGTACCTATAGCGCTTGATATACATATCATAAATAAATAACTATAAAATTTGATAAACACATCATAAAAGACACTTGACTAATGCACTATATTCATGCATTGGTATAACTAAACGGAACTAATTCTATAAACTTCTTGCAAAATAACTCAAATAATGCATAATTTCGTTATGACGTTTTAGATATTGTGTCTTTACTATAATGTCTACATAATACAGTAATACAATATGCATATGATATGTATTAAATGTGAAATTTAATTATTTTACAAAATGTACTACTAATGCCTTATATTCTTAAAAGTACAAACGTGTATAACTTTAATAAATGTGTCCCATTCCAACCCCACTAAAAGATCGAAAACGAAATATTAGAAGAGCTTACAGTGTAAAGCTATGTCGATCTTAGTTTTGTTTTGGTTACAAGATAAAATGCATGGCTGTTATTTTAATGAGCATTTTATACAGACGAAATCAGGCATATTTACTAAATCTATACGTGAACATACGTTTTCCTTATTTCAAATGCATTACATATATATATATACAGCTAAATGTTTTAAGATGTTTGCATATTCAGACTTTAACATAGAAACTGCCTTGACCAAGCTCGGTCTCTCGCTATAGTATTTCTTAATGTATTTACATCGTATGTTTTTGTACAAAAGACATTCCAGTAACAGGTGGTACTCATCTTCTAACTTATTGCATGCTCTACATGAGCGATCATTTCTAGGAATATTTGTCCATCTTCCGGTCTTAACCGAGAGCCGGTGTGATACCAATCAGCGCACTTAGTGAACAAACATGAAATGAACTGTTGAAAATGGTGTCGAAACCATTATATATCATGATGTTAAATGAGTCGGGCGCTTGTTAATTAATTTAGCTTAAAGATGCACTATTTCTCCTAAATAAGATTTACCACAGTTAATACTATTGTTTTAATAGTCCAAAAAGGATTAATTAATGTCGAAAACAGTGGTTCTTATGAAGGATACCAAGTCTAATTTGAAAGAAATGAGCATAAAACACGATCGTTATACCTTATGAGACTATAGTAGACCACAGTAAATCTTTAAGCATTCACCAATCATTTAATATTTTTGCGCTTTCTGCAAATAAATTCACGGTTAAAATTTTGTTATCATTTATGAATATTTTCCATAAATGCATTATTTAGTAAGTAGTTAAAGGTTTATCGGTCAAAATTGATGTTTGTTATATATGTGTATGTATTGATTTTGAATAAGAGTGCCACTTTAACATTAAACTATGTGTACTTGCCGATAAATTTAACATAAAGCTTATTTTTCGCGCTCCTTTTTTATTCAAACGTATACAAAACAATTCATACAGCTCAACATTTTGAACATTGGTAATAGATAGCAAATATGTATTTTTGCATATAGACCTAATTGTTTGGCTTATTGTTCGATATAAAGGGAAAGAGGCGAGAAACATTGAAAAAGCCTTTAAAAAGATTTTTTTTATTGACAGATTGGCTTTCTTAAAATCTATTTTAAATCTGATAGTTATTATAGAAAAACCCATTTTTGTATTATTTTCATTCACGTTTTTTACGTTCAATATTGATTCGAATATATACGTATTTTTTCATATTTGCGGAATTTGGTTGGAACAAATATTTTTTAGGAGAACTACTATAAAGTTAATACTGCCATAATTTCTTAAAACGTTTATTCCAAATAATTAAAAAAAAGGTTCAATTTCAATACTTTTCGAGTGGAGAAAGCGCTTGAAGCTAATACACAGGTCTTCTATGATATAACATTCTTAGAACATGTGGTTAATTGTTTCTTCAGAACTGGAACACAAGTTGCATTAACTAGAATTGGATAATTTGCATTTGAATAGATATTTATTTGTTGGTATAATTCTGTTGATTATTTTAAACTGAAAGGCTCGTATATATGTGTCGACTGTTGCTATTATGGCAGTGGATGTATTTCCTTCTAATTTAGTGTTTCGTTTAAAGCTGCAATCCCACAGATATACCATTTTTACAACTTTTTTTTATTTTTTGTCTTGGAAAGAACATTTTATTGCGTAAATACCTGCAAACTAATGATATAAGATTGCTGACAAAAATTCAGATCAACGTTTTTCATATTTTCGTTCAAAAATCAATGTTTTATGGCTTAAACCGTTACTAGCTACATATTTTTTTTTAACTTAAGTATAAAAATCTGCGATCTTTTTTTTTGTCAGCAGTCTTTTATAACTGGTTTCCATGGATTTTTGCAAAAATTGGCTCGTTCCAAGACAAAAAATATAAAAAGGTGTCAAAACGTTCAATCTTTGAGAGTGCAGCTTTAAAGAGTTTTCTCATATTTGTTTATGTTTTATTTCTAAAGTATTATTTTGAATATGTTAGTAATACAGAAACTGTGTAATATTTTGGGGGAACTTAAAATTTTCCAACATCGAGTTGTTTTTTTTTCAGCCAGAACTGTAATATCACATATAAGGTATTTTTTCATGTATTGCGGTACATCGGGAATTCCGTATTGGAAATTTATTTTATCAAAGGAATATAATTTCTTATTATTAAAGTCCATGATATATGTTCAAAATAGGGTATTCCTTTTTAGTGCCATTGTTTATAATATCCTGTTTCATTATTGCATTATATTTCGGAGTTGTTTCAGATTATGACGATTTAATATGTGTATGTGTGCTCTTGTTTCTTTTTAAACATGGTCCAAGATGTTTGGAAAAAGCTGTATTGACAACAAAAAAGTTTGATATCGTTGCCATACAGTCTTTATTCAAATGTAATGTTTTCATCCTTCTTGTGTAGCATATTATTAAAAAAATACTTTCCATTTCCCATGATAACTATCATTAATTAATCTTTCAATCCAGCTTGATTTAATAGCCGGTACCAACATTCTTAAATTCGGAAGATCTAGTTCTCCATTTTCACTTTTCTCGTTTGATATTATAAGGTTTATTATCATTTTGTTTTCCTAGTGTTCCTGGCCAGACTGATTTAACCCAAAAGACGTTTACTTATATACTAAAACTTATAGCAGGACACGAGGCCGGCTGTTATGGCAAAAATTATGTTCGGTTGCGTTTTCATGACCTTGCTAAAAGAAGGCCATGGCCGGAAACGAAGATGGCGGACTGT
This sequence comes from Mya arenaria, assembly GCF_026914265.1. Classification (NCBI taxonomy): domain Eukaryota; kingdom Metazoa; phylum Mollusca; class Bivalvia; order Myida; family Myidae; genus Mya; species Mya arenaria. The sequence goes on along the minus strand of NC_069129.1, from coordinate 11,663,121 downwards.
CAAAACTATAAACAACTTTTGACTGTACGCGAATGTACGCAAGTTATTACTTATCTACGGAATAAAGTGGAACTAAACTTTAATATTAGTGGTAAATTTAGTTACCTCATATGGCGGTAGTAATTTATGATAAAGATCTAGACTGTGTTACTCCTATGTGTTTTAACACGAACGACCGCTAAAATTATTGTTATCACTAGTATACCGAATCCCCATAAGCCTATGTCGTATCAATATGTCATAATTGATACTTTACTCGGGGTAACGATCATCTGGCTCTCCTCTGCATTTGAATACTTACATTTTTTCAAAATGAATGAGTAAAGATATGGATATATATAAGATGAAAATCACATTTACTTTTGATGTTTCAAGATTCGTGCCGATGTACGATTAAGTGGTGATAATTATATTTATTTTCTAAAAAGCATCGTAAAGATTGCATGAAATATTATATCCTACAAGTTGACAGAAATAGATGTTCCAAATAGACCTCAAAGTTTGAAGATTCGTAAAGAATCTGAAGAATCCTGAAAAATCTTGAAGAAAGCCCGTGTTCGATGCACACAGGTTCCAAAACTTTCATTGGCAGCACTATCGCAAAGACCGAACAACCGAATTACAACGCTGGGTCAAAATGAGTTTGTGAAATATATAGAACATTGCCTCTCCATGTTCGGATAGTTCTTGTTTTAATATGCATGAACGCAGGACTATATGATCACTGACTATTCAGGTGCCTTTATCAGTTGCTATTATCCGCCGATTTTATTTATATTTGTTTGTCATTAAATGCATGTACACATATATGCATTTGTTTTTCTTTGAACTGTAAGGATTAAGTTAACAAGTTGTGCTTTTATGTGCCACTATATTGTTATCATATGTTGTACGAGAAACAAAATTTCTTATAATGCTATATGCTTTATCGACAAATGCAGTAAAATGAGTCTGAAAATTAGTGTTGGAATTTGAGTATATTGGATGCTATTTTTGCTATACTTTGAATATATTGTTTTTATATTGTGTCTATTTGTTCACTGTTCATTTTTCATAAAAGAAAACACCGCTATCGGAACAGTAATTTTGTATTTATAACCAATCATTTATACACGATCTCAAAGCGGCCACTTTTTTCATTTGTTTATCAATCTTCATTTGCCACACAGGAACTTGCCAAATCCGGCATTGCGTTCCCTTTCAATCTCCACGCGACCCAAATGATGTTCACGGCAAAGTAAAACATATAACGTACAGTATGCGCTCCATTTATTCTAGTTTTCATATTCAAGATTTTCTTGCTTATGGTTTGCAACGGCGATTTTGTCAAAATTCAACATTGGCCATATATAAATATGACAACCCCCCCCCCCCTAAAACCCCCCAGAAAACCCCAAACTGATCAAACAACAGGAGAGCGTTGTCGTTCGCTGCATCCGTTTTTTTTGTTTCAGCCTGCGTGACAGTGAACTCATTTGAATACCATATCTAAACTAGTTCAGGATTTGCTAATGGTAAGAGTGTGACAGTCATGACCGTGAAGTTCAGAGAGGGAGGTAGTGTCTAGTGGTAGTGGTGTCCGACTCTCACTCAAGAGGTTGTAGGTTCGATCGCTACTAGTGCTTTTCTGGGGGGGGGGGGGGTCTCTAAAAAAGACACCAGTACTGGTTTTCACCCAGGAAACGGACCCGAGAGTGATTCATATAAGTTTTAAACAGTCTTCAGACTCAAACGTGTAATAATACCATTAGGCTCAGTTTGATTGACAGTGTGGCTCAGTGAAACACTCTCAACTGTAAGTAGCATTACATCATTATTCTGTTTTCAGGAATATTAAATCAACGTCAAAGCATATCAACTTTTTTCCGAAAAAGCCGCTCTAATGTCGAACAATCTATTTATGCAGATTTTAAAAGGTTTTGATACAGTTAACTCGTCGATTTCTACCTTTCACGGCAGCCCATTTAATAATCTTGAGGGAAAATTCTATCCTGATGGAATTTCCTTCGGCTTAAGTTAATCGGTACTAATCTTCATTTTTAAATTTGAATTCCCCACCATGAAGCATGTACATGACCTCTTTGGTGGAACACTACTGTCCTGATTTGGTTTAGAATGCGTCTTTTGTTAAAACTGCTTTGATGATATATCGACACCACAAATAAGACGTTGCCAATTCCAATACATGCTGGAATCCTAAAGTGTTGATGATTTGATGCGCGTTGCCGATCTAATCTTTGTCGCCAAGCGTAAATGGTAGGTGGATTATCGGCGTAAAAAATAATTGTTTGGGTCATACTGTTAACGTTCAAAGTGAGATCAGGTCCTTAAGTTTGATCCCGAATGGACAAGCAGCTACTGACAGTTTTACAAATGCTGTTTACAGTCGTTTATATATCCATCCTTTGCCATAAAGCAACTGTTCATATATTCCGGAGTGTTTTTGCCTGAACTTAGCCTCAGCCAACAATACTCAATTGTTTTCTACTGCTCGGTTTACGGGTGTTGGATGGTAAATACCCCAAATCACCCGCCTAACTGTTTCCATTGCTTCCCTTTGGCTAAGAGGCAGGTGACTAAATGGACTTCCAACACATATCACCAAATCTGCCGTAGTATTTACGCATACGAGATTTTCATGAAAATACTGTCCTAAACTACAACAACTTGGTATGGACTTCCATGGTATTCATATAAAGCTCTTCGCTTTCCATGTCATTTTCTTTGCTGAACGGCTGGCTGTTCATTACATAAATCGTTATGACAAGAGTGTGTTTTGCTGAACACACGTACTAAAACTTTAGTTCCAATATGTTGAGCAACAACAGTCACTCACAATGCCAACAAGGTGACCTTCTTTGTTGAGAAGGCACTGGGTATATTAACTGAAGTCTGTCTATATCTAGCTCGTAATGACATAGTCTATTTGTCACTTTCGGCGGTGTACGTTTGACCGAGGACCATTTTTGCCATCCAAAGTACACACACTGGATATGTACAACAATTAATGACACCATCTTTCGTCTCAAAAGTGATACAGAACATACCACTTTTACGAATGTGATTGTTAAGGATCTACGGGTATTTAATGGCAATCTAAACGGCTTGATTTAATCATAATTAATGTTAAAACAATATGCAGAATTAATAAATACGGGAACAAATATGTATTATTTATTACTTTACAAGGAAAACATGTCAATACAATGATTAGTCAAGATGTATGTTCTTACTCTAATCAGAAACTTGGAAATCATATTATTTAATAATGATATATAATGACAAGATAATTAGTTACTTATTCGAATGTCAAAGTAAATGCCTGTTCTTCAAATGATTTTAGAAATAGTTCACAATTAAAATTGATAACTATGTTGAAACATCGAACGCTAACAGTTGATTTTGTTATCCCCTGATTAGTGATCTTTACACATATTAGATAACTTTGCAATCAGACAAAACATTTACATCTTTTGAACAACATGTTCAGTCGCTAACGATTAAGATTACACGATTCACTCTTTCTGTAAACATCGTTTGCGTGTGACGACTGTATTTGACATAATTTGTGTAGATGGTTTAAATTCAATACAGATCTAATTAACCTCTATATAGAAAAGGTAAATAACTAGCCGCATGCATTAAATTGTAGTATACACGATAATTGCTATTTATATTCCTGTATTGTTCCATTTATCTAATTGTTATACGCAATGTTTATAGTTGTATAGAACTTTACTTTTGCTTTTCTGTTAAAGGTCATATACTCACAGTCACATTGCCGTTCACTGTTGTTGAATAGGTGTTTTTCCCGGCATTATGCATGATAGTATTCACCAAAGGACGATTTTAGGCATCATACGAATATGTAACACGCAGAACCATGTCTTAAATATGATAATAGTCACCAAAGCACATCATATTAATCTTAAACAAACTCCATCATGGCTCATACATGATATTATTTATAAAATATTGATTTAAGATATCATATCAATATGTAACACACTATACAATGATAATATTCACCAAAGTACGATTTAAGACATCATTTGAATCTGTAACAAACTATATCACTTAATAGATTTAATCGTTAAATATCTGTTTCGGTATAATTGTGTATTAGTACAAAATAAAATATCCAACATATGAAATATATGAATATTTAGTAAATGAATAACAGATAAAAATGACATATGAGTTTTTATGCAAATATTGTAAATCAATGCCTTTGTAGTCGAAACACATAGCTATAAAGTGCACAATTGTGTAAGAAAGAAGCCTCAATATTATGGGTATTGTTGGTCTCTTTTAAAGATGTTGATTGTATAGAGCATTCTCGTGCTTGACGCAGTTTACCATCGCCAAGCCATCTCGTACTAAATGCGAAGTGATGTAATAGATCAGCGATCAAGTATTCGACATGCAAGCATCAAATTGGAGAAATGACATATTTCAAGTCACGGAAAATATTTCCTATTATTTTTCCGTCTGAAAGCAAAATTGTTTTCCAACTAAAAGCATCTATCGGAATTATGTCTTCAACACTTAGTGAAGTTTTCATGTAATTGCTTCTTGAAGATTTCAAATGAATATTGCCTGTTATAATTTGAAAGGAAATATCTATCATCAAATATGTTGGATGAAGATATTTAAGTTTTTAATGTTATTTTATCCGAAACTAAATTCTCAGTCTCGTTAAAACGATACAAAACGATCTTACTATAGTGTAAATTACAGGGTTTTTGTATCCGTAGGTTAATCGCCGGAATCGGTAAAACTTAAAAATTATTGCTGAAAGTATGCAATAATGTATTTATATGACCTGAAAAACTAAAACTGTTACTAGAACATTAATGTTATTTATGATGATTTTGATGATGAGAAGGTCTTATGGTATATGCCATTTAATCCGTTCTGGGTGGTCTTTGACGTAACTTAAAAAGATGGTTTTTAACTGGGGCTTACATTAGTTATCACCTGTTCCTGTATCTACTGACGGTGAGTCGTGTTGTTTATTAAACTCAACATATTTGACCTTCGCGTGACTTTAGACAAGAAAGCAAATATTATCAAAACAGTGGTATTACGAAATTTGTTTGCTATGCCTGACATGTAATAACAAGGTACAACGTATTTAATTGTATTCCGATACTATTCAGTTTATTTTACTTTCTTCAATTATTTATGGAGAAAATAGCACTAGTACCAATAACATTGCTTAACTAAATTTGCCCGCTGCGCAAATACAAGTAGATATGATAATGCATGTTAGCAGATAATAGTTTGAAACAACACGTACAGTTAATCACGATAATTATGAAAATGCGTCTTTGCTGAAATTCCCAATAGTCTAATTGTACGGAACATTTGTCTGTGTCTGCCGATTACAGTAGACACTAATTCACACAGTCAGTAGAACAACACATTTATCTCTGACAGAAGCACTATTTATGTCCACAATGCTGTTGTAACAACTTACCGATCAACATAAATCTATCAGAAATCGCCCCACTGCATGTCACATTGGCAAGATAATTCAAAGACATTTGGCAGCATTGGGTTTGTTGTTGTTTCCTCCAAGAATTTAATACCACGAGGTCAGCAATGCGGCAAGACATAACACAAGTGAACTTACTTTTTATGTTTTTGTTTAATATCAGTCATCAAAAATAGACTTTTGGAAAAACAAGTCCGAAGCCTTATCCTGGTGCTTGCGATAAAAAAAATAAATCATTAACCCCTGCTACACAAAATCCAGAATTTAAGTAAGCCCGGAAAATCATTACCAGTGCAGAGCTTACGGGCTTGTGCCAATTTTGACTACTGGAATATTTCATATCCAGCCCTGCATTGCTGCAATATGCGTCGAAGCCATTATTGACTGACTAATTAGTGACCTTGTTCATTGTAGTGTTTTGATGCAAATTACTTGTCTCTTGTATATTGTGTGTTTGGAGATTAACATGATCGCAGAAAGTTATTAGTTGCTGTGATTGTCTCTGTACTTTACATTTGCGTACTGACTTGTTTATTATTATTTTGTCGTTTGGCTTTGACGGGATTGTAGTGAGTATTAGCTTTTTGGCTCGATGTTGATAAGTAAAATAATAATAAAGTTATATCTTGCTCATATAGTTCCATTATATTTTAAAACATAATTGCATTTATTTAATTCGTTATTTGTTTAACGTACTTATATTTTTTATTTAAACTGTTCTTAGGTTTGCAGATGATGTTTGTATCTGATCGCTAAGTTCGTGCAGATAAGTTGAATTGTTTTGCTTGATTCTTTGTTAGCTTCAAGCTGATATCTTATACCGCATTGGCTCCAAATCTGGGTTGTGGTTAAGTATTTGTAAGCATATTCAAACTAACGCCCACGTTTCTCTATATTTCACTGATTCTTTCAAAGCGATTTCCCCAACAGTTATTGAAAACCATTTGTTGTGTCTATGGTATGTGTTTCTTATCTGCTCTGGATGTTAGCCTTGAACCTAGTGAAGAAACCTCTAATCGTAAACCAAGTCCTGTTAAAATGGTTGCATGCTGGTCATTTTCCTGTCGTCTTTCTTGTTCCTTGTGAAGAAACCCCTACTCGTAAATATAGTTCTTTCTAATTCTAGTCCGTTTTTAATGTTTGACCGTTTCCCTTGCTCCTATCGCCTCCCAATACTATATTGAGGATACCTCATCTTGTAGCACTCTCTGTTTTAAATGTCTGACTGCGTGGCGGTTTCCTGTTTTCTCCCTTGTTCCCTGTCAAGATATCTCTACTCATAAACAAAAACCTATTTAGATATTTGACTGCTTTGCTTGTTACTCTATTTTCAATTGTATCATTTGAACAGCATGTTCTGTCAAACTCCCTCCTCAGAAATGCATAATGTTAACATTACTTATATATCTTGTATAGAATGCCTTGATAAATTTGTTTTGGAAAAATGTTCCTTAAGCGTCAAGGTTATTTCGATCGAACGCTTCGGCAATATACGGACACCAAGTGCCATGTTTCCAACGAATTGCGAGAAAACAACCATCTGCATCAATATATAAAACTTACATTTAACTTAATCTACATTTGGTTTCTGGAAACATTTGTGTAATATCCATTTTATCCGATACTTCCCTAGAACATGTGTGGTTCCGGGTTTAAGCCATACGATTTTGAAATTGTGTTAAAAGAATATGCCTGCTCCTCGGCTATGAGGTCCGAAAGCAAGAGAGAAAAACATTTTGCTTTATAGCTAATATTACTGAATTGTCTTTATTTCCCGATGCTGTTTGAAAGACGGCAACGATGTTGACCCGACATAAAGTATTATTCAGATATTACATAAGACGCTATAAACCACTAACATGAATAACAAATCAAGCGTCTAGTGATCTTACGAAATCGTTTTGAAGTTTGGAATGATGCCATTGGTTGCACGACCATAAGCATTTTTCTTTTTGATTTAACAATAATTAAACCAATAAAAGGGTACCGCTCAACATTTGCAACATGTGTTTTGAGAAGCAGAATTCATGAAAAATAAAAGTATGATGTTTCTTTCTTTAAAACATTTAAAATAATACAGTGTCTATTTTCTGAGTGACATTCTTTCTTGTCGGTCGTTTTAACGAGTTTAAAACGCGTTTAAACGAGAGACGTTAGTCATTTTTACAATATAAAATAACGCTTTAAAGTCATCTCTATGCTAACATATCATCCATGGTAATTAAATGAGCATTCCATCAATACCGTAGCTTTTCCAACTAAGTAACTTGACTATTCAACTTCAGCGAGAATATGTTGCATTTAAAGTAATAAATTCATTATTGTCAACATCAATACTATTAATTTCATCATTTAATTTTCAAATACCAGACTGTGAAAAAAGTCCCACCAATCATTGGCTTTTTTACCGGTATATATTATATATACCGAATGTTTTGGGTTTTTCAATTTTAGATATATCATAGTCCGTTGTCGTCTATAAATTTGTAAGTTTCGAGTTTTGCCATTTAGATAGTTCATAAAAGCACAACAGTCTTAGATCGGATGCCAAATTTTATGAGCGAAACTTTCGTAGTTAAGAATACCGTTGAGTCGTAAGAAAATCAGTGTTTATCCCACCACGGAAGCTGCAATGAGTGTATGTGTTTTGAGTCTAATAAACAGTCAAAAATAAATATATTGTTGACAATTCAACACCTGACCCAACGGTTGTTCATACCTGACTGATTTTTGATGGAGACCGGCGATATTTTTTATTTGATCCAGTCTGTTGCAGCCACCGCTTGCACGAATGATCGAGCATGCTACGGTATCTTCCTTCCCTTTCTGTCTTTTGCGCTAAGGGCAATCATTCGTATGCATATAGGTGGCCTCACAATATTACAGCATTTATATATCCTTAAAATATCTACTTGTGTGCCATTTCCCGTCAATGCAATATTCCACTGAACTTTTGTACTATCTGCACCCTCTGTCCTTTAAAGTCTTACTTGATCCCCTTTCCAACGCTCCTCCGTTTAACTTTTGCCTTTTCCTTTCCATCATCTTTTCTCTATCTCCTTTTAACACTTCTCTATATTCGTTCTCCGTGTACGCACTCATCTACAGTTAACTCCTACTACCTTATCTACCCTCAAACATCCATTTCTTCCACTTCCTTTCCCTTCGCACATTGTTTTCTTTTTCCCTCAAACAATATCCTCGCTTATCTTATTTTTATCATCAGTAAACCTTTCACCCTCTTATCCTTCTCCCACTATTCTAAATTACATTTCCAACATGGACTCTATTTACCGGTAGGGCACTTAAAATAAATTATTCCGTGTCGGAAGGGCTTTTGATTTTTTTGCAACAATTCAGAATTGAAATTTTATAAAACGTACCAACAAATTACCAGACACAATCTTTATTTATGAATATATATTTATCTCAAGACAAATGTACAAAATGGATTCAAAAAATGTCATAAAAATGATGGTTTGTACTGCAAATCGTTTCCATCCATTCAGTTTAATTGCATTCCTACTAAACGGAGGAATGGCTTGGAACTGCTAATGAGCAGACCTCGTACACTCTTGTCCTGATTTCTAGGCGACTGGTGTCATTAATGATAACAAAACGCCTACTTCACTTATTCAGTCAAACTATGTTGCAAGTTTAGCTGAGCTAAAATGTCTGTTTGATATATCTTAGCGTACAAGTCGAGTAAATACATCTCTTATTAAAATTATGTTTTTTTAAAAGCATGATCATACATCATTGACGATAGATTCAGACATTATGTATTTAAGAATAGGTACACTACAATCGAAACTCAAACGAAAGTGATATTCTTTTAAAATATTTAATGTTTAGATTATTTCCTCTTAATACCATTACGATAAATACATGTGTTACTATATATATAGTAACTTATTTGTAAGGGTTTTCGCGTTTATTTGCATGACTTCGCGATTTTGCGGTTTTGCAGGCAGAGCCTATCATACATTTGTTTTCATTTTCAATCCACCTGTGGAACGTTCGCCTTTGAAGGTGTATACTTTTAATGAAGATAGCAATATGATCGGATGCAGTATTAACTGCATAATCACATTTAATGAACTGTTAAAATGTTAAAGAGATATAAACGCGAAAACACAGTTTTGTTAAATATGGCAATTATCGATAACCACGCCGGCGTTTGCATTGATAAAACCTAGCGGATGTTTTGTATAAGTGTTTCCTTAAAAAATACCTTAAAGTGACACTCTTATTTAAAATCAATACATACACATGTATAACATACGTACATTATGAGTGATAAACCTTTAATTACTTACTATATAAGGCATTTATGGAAAATATTATTAACTGATAACAAAATTGAAACCATAATTTTAATAGCTGAAAATGCAACAAAATATTAAATGATTGGTGAGTTATGGATTTACTGCGATCTACTATTGTCTCATAAGGTTGATATACCGTGATGTCTGCAACTTTCATTTAAATTAAACTTGGAATCATTTATCAAAAACCATTGTTTTCGACATTTATCCATCATATTTGGTATATTGAAACAATAATATTAATTATGTTAAATCTTATTTGGGAGTAAGAGTGCATCTGTAACTGTTTATACATTTTGAAAAAAAACACAAACAAATATGAGCTTTTTGAATATATTAAAAAACATATTGTGAATAAATTTGCATTGCTTACATTGTATTATTTTAAAATGAGAACTTGTGTGACTTCCTGGGTAGAAACAAGAACTGCCGTCAAATGAGAAAGGTCATGATAAAGTTCACCTGGTTAGTGTTTTTGCCACAGACTCATGGGTAGGTGAGATGCAGACACTGTACTACTAGACTTTAACAACCGCCCATATCATTTATCTTTTGATCCAGGCCCCAATTTCTCGAAACTTCTTAAGTCCCTTATAACCGGATTAAGCTAAGCTCACTATTGTTGCTTGTCAATATTTTGTGCAATATTTTCTTCTTTAAGAGTTGTTATACTTAAAATAGGAATGATCTTTTATGACACTTAACTAAACCAAAGACTCATATGACCTGTGCTAGACATGCACATTGGCCGTCCTTGATCAATTTTGCATTATTAGGACTATGTTCCTTTTTTGATTTAACATTCTACCAAACAATGCAATAATCATTGCTTAAGTACTCCTCTGGTATTTGATATTTTCACAAGGGTAACTTTGTTTCCACGGAGAAGTATTATCTGATCTAATAACATTGTGCTAGCGTTGTTAAACTTTGCAATGGAGTATCAAATCTAATTCAATCGAAATGCCATTGTTTTCAATATGTTTGTATATTGTAAATATTTTATTTTTCCATTACGAATAGATTTTCAGGATATAATATTTGTAAAAATGATCAGGGTTTTTTTGTTATTGTTTTTCGTATGTGAAAACGTTTTGAATATTTCGGTACTTTGTTGATCCTGCGTTTTTGTTTGTTAACATATGGAGAAACCTGTATAATTTAATTGGCAAGGATATGTTTTTTACGCTTCTTTTGTACCATTGTCTACAGGATTTTTCAATTCGTCCACAAACAAATGATCTGGATGAGTGATGTAAAATAAACTTGGAAACTTGGATGGAATAATGCGATCATCAGCAACCGGCTCCTTTCGCATCTTTCACACGTGCATTTTTCCTACAGATGTTAAAGAATAACGATTTAAATAATACAGTATTTTCTTTGTGTTGTTCTTCGCAATGACGCATATAATCATGCAACATCTTTATTTTGCGTGTCATAATTATCTAAAAATAAGTCGAATATGATATTGCCATGTAATCCTAGACGAAAACGCAAAACCGCGGTGTGTTTTTGGATTATATGTGTCGTCCTTCCTGAAACAAGCCAAATTGTCGTGAATGTAGTACATGTATGAACGAAGTTAATTTGCTTGTCTTTACAAATGCTTTTGTATAAAACTGTTTTGCCTTTGTATGTATTGTTTGTACGCTTTAGTTACAAACACCTGTCAAAAAATATAACCTTCGACAATACTTGTTTCAAAATTATTTTAACACAAAACAAAATGAGTATGTTCAAGGAGATATTCGTGTTTCGAACTAAAGCATAATACGTTCAACAGAATAGAAGAGAAGTATTTTCTTATTCCCTTTCTTTTCTGACTGACACTCGAACTCTTTATGATGTATTGTTTATTATTGTGCCTTTATTATAAATTGATTGAACTGTCAGGTCATAAATTGTGCATACAATTGTAACTGACATATTGATACTACTGTTTCTGAATATTGGCAGCGAATTAGTTTATGTCAAAATTGTATTGTGAGTGATATCTCTTCCTCAATGTTACGATGAAAAATCATTAGAGAATTATTTCACAACAATGAATGATTTAAAATGAAAGTTAAAACAACAACATCTTATAAACTGTGCTAGAATGCTATTGGTCATTCTATCATCTTGAGAACGATTAGATATCATAAGCTCAAGAGTTTCAGCTAAAATTCTCTTCTGTAATTCCTCATTATATATACGCTTAAAATTTCCCAATATATAACTCGTTTCAACCAATAAACGTTAAAGGGGCAAGTCACCAGATGATACAATTGCAAGAAAAAAGTGCATAAAATTGATATCGTTTTCAATATTGCATTATTCATACTTTCTAATTATCACATCGCTTACGGCACACACGACTTTCGCATTTGTTGCGCATTTTTCAAGTTCGAAATATACTTGGGTTGTCTACCACGGAAAGTCCCCGTAAGTTTAAACATAGCGTCTGTATATTTATCTGTACTAATCACGTATCTTTCTTATGCTAATTATACATACTTTATTGTTTCCCGGAAGAACGGACATTGCAAGAAAGCAGAATACTACTGTGAAACAACGTAGACACAGAGCCCGACAGATCAACATCGGTGATGAAATTGATCGATGGAAACTTTTGGAAGAAGTAAAATCTGCTAAAAATGACATGAGATGCTAAAACGTTTATAGATAATTTAGTATGTGAAACGGCCACATATACAATGAAAAATACAAGGACAAGTCCAGTTATCGGAAATACAAAAAATAAAGAACCATGTTTAGCGGCACAAGGCAAGGGCTCAACGATAATGAACTATAGACAAAAACTTTAAACAACACCTACACAAATAAAAACACCCAAAAAACAAACTTACACCACATACTCAAAAACAACCACCATTAACAAACCATACCCTCATCAAAATTGCTTTCCCTTGTAAGGTGTTCGTAAAAATCATTCCACGCCGTTTTGGAACTAAACATGACCTTCTGATACCGCTACTTTTAAGTCTAAACAGCAAAAAACAACTGTCAGTACAGGTACAAGCCAATAAGCCTACACTATAACCAATATCCTGTTTAATGGCCCAATTATGAAGGCCAAAAAGACACTTAACCAGAGACATACAACGTCAGAAGACAGCAATCACTGTAAACGAATGTCAAACTATATCGTTGTAAGTAAACGGTTGGATGATCGCTTATATACGTTAAGTAAAAAAGTTAAAAATCAGTGAAGGCTAACGAGCGCTCATCCTCACACTTGTCTCCAGATTCACCAGGACGTGCAAAATTTAATGTGTAAGCCTCAACTGAACCAGCATCAGCGCAAACTGGTTTAAACCCTCAATGAAATTTCATTTTACTGACCGTACCTAGGCTAGGTTTTTAAATAGTATATATGCACTGTGTTGTTTGTTGAGGTTTGTGCTGTTGTTCTATGTGTCTTGTATGTGATATTTTGTTTTGTGTTCGTTGTCTTTGGTGTCTACCCCGTGCCATTAAACGGGGTTTATGCTGCTGTGCCTGTTTAGTAATCACCTGCAAAGTAAGGGGAGGATTAAGATGAATATAAGGTATTTGTGGTAGACTGCCTGCCTGCCTATCTGTCTGCTGTTTTGACCTTAGCTGTTGCAGTTTTGCACATGTAAAAACACTATGATGAATAGAAAAGAAACACCACTGGCAGTAAATTTTTCCTTTATAAAAACAATGGAAACTACACGGACAAGCCCATTTTGTAAAAGTTAACCAATAGCACTATGAAAGCTAGAGGGACAAGCCCAGTAGGCGAAACCTCAAAAATAAACTTTGTTTAGAGGTACAAGGCAAGGGCCAAATGGCAATGAATTAGAAACGCAAACGTATTAACACCACATACAGAAATACAAACACCGAAGACAGGGCTGATACTCATCAAATATATGTCTAAAAGTACAAGGATAAAAGCGCAAAATTAGCAACAATATTCTAAGCACATGCTTATTTATTGCGGCCGTCTCATGAACAATCCTATAAGCTTTTTTGTTCCTATTTCAGACATGTAACAGTGCATTACTACTTTTGGAAATTCAAGGCCGAAGAAGCAAAAGCGCTCCTAGGATTCTTGTAAAAATAAACACAATATTATTACTTTAATTGTTTAATAATTATGTCTATACTTTGTTCTTGTTTATTAAAATGTGGTTTGCTTTCGGCAATATCTTCAATTAAAATGCTATTTCAAAACTAAAAATGGTAATTTTACATGAAATGTATTTCCCTACATGATGACAGTAATATAAAATCATTTGGGTCCTAAAACTTTCAAAATCCTTTTTTCTATGGCCATGTTTCTCAGGAACATTAGGAACATAGGAACATCAGGTAAAATGTCAAAAAATATAACAGGAAATATATCACGTTATATATAGACACGTATGTTTATATTATTCAGGGGAATAGGATACAGCCCCAGACAGCTGTTAAAATTATTCTTATAAAAACACAAACAGTTATTGAGTAAACCCCCAGTCAGTTCTTTCTTAGTTTTCACTTACTAAGGCGGTAACCAAAAGTAGACCAATGACGATAATTTGATAGTTATGCAATGTTTTTATATGTATATTTTGCAAGAAAAATATAGTGTGTCCGTGACCCTTGTGCTTTTAAACATAGTATTGATTGAAGTATGGTTTTTGTATAAGGACAGATAAAAACAAATTATTTTACTGTCCCTTTAAATCCAAATATCTCACCTCCTACTAGAATAACGCTATTAGATTGGCCTAGACCGGTCACGTGCTCGATGTGTATAATCCATACACCCCATGTTATGTTCCAGTATGTTTTATACCACCCCTGTTACTTGAATACCCCGCAAAAGGCATAACATGGTAAACAAACCACTGGGATGTATATCCAATACCCTCACCTCCCTAGCCACTAACAGTGTTAATCGTATAGCTACGGCATCAAACTTACACTATCATCGAAAAAGGATTGACGTGAAAGAGTTTTGAAATATAATACTTAAATCTTAACTTAAAACACATTTTGAAATAATAAAACATATTTATATGAACTACAACTATTACAGTAGTCAAATATTTAAACATAAACCTTGTTTAATGGCACAGGGTCAACGCAAAAGACACAAAACATAAAAACAAACAACCACAAACCAGAAACATGGAACAACAGCACTAAACTCCACAAACAACACACTACATTTATATTTCGGTATACACTTTTCGACTATACTTTCACCCCCATATCAGACCGTTAAAAGTGACGAAACTTAGCCAGTTCATGCGGATAAATTACAACGCTATTCATTTAATATGCCGCATGCCTGCTATTAAATGTTGTTCTTATAAACATGGTGACAATAGTTAAATTACCGTGAGTGATAGTTACTATTATATCATTGCGTATATTAAGTGAATCCTTGTCTGCTTTGAAAAGAGTGCACCTCAAACATGCATGGCTCTTTTCAAAAGATAACATTTTTGCGGTGCACTATTTCCAAAGCAGACAAGGGCTAGCTTATACCCAATGATATAATAGTAACTATCACTCACGGTAATCTATTGGAAACCATTTTTTTCAAACCAACTTTTTAAAACAACAACATTATATGCTCTGCATAGTTCAGTGTTGTCAGGATCTGGCAAAGTAATTGTACATCATGAAGGTAGCAAGGGTTTCCAACTCTTGACTTGTGTGTGTTCAGCATACTATTGTAATTATTAATTATCCTTGGCGTTGTCTAAAGGAAAAAGGAGAGCAGAAGTGCCTCGGCCCGGGCTCGAAGAGTCGATTAAGACTACTTGCCTGATTTCAGTCGTTATCATGAAAACGAAAATGGCAACTTTTAAAAAGGATCAGTTAAGGTATTAGAGTTCATAGCCATATGAAAATGAGCACGCGCAATCATAAAACGAGCATAATTGTCCCGCTAAAGTTTATGTTATTTGATCGTCTCTGTGCTCGAGCATGTACTTCAATAACTGTGCAAGGTCATTTGTTAACTTCCTATCACAAGTTATTTGGATATTTACATTAATGTTTTGCAGAGTAGTACTATCCAAGGTCTATTTACAACGACTATTATTGTTCACACAGTCAAAGGTCAAATGGTGCAAGTCTGGCAACGAGAGACTGTGAACACGTTTCACATGGAGGTAGACTGTATGTCGGGATCCAGTGTTCGAGTGGTCGCTAAAAGTGTAATAAGTTGCACTTAGCTAAAAGCCTTTCAATGTCTGCAATACAGCATATACATTTCTTTGTATGATATCTACAATAATGAAAATGTATTCAGTTTAACAATTTACTTAACAGGTTGGTAGTTGCACTGTGTTCTTAGAAAAAGCCGTTTAAGGTCAATAAACGCCTTTATAGATATAAATTCTAGGGGTCCAGTGACCATAATTGACCTGGTAAAACCTTGGGCATCTAAATAGATGTGTTAAATTTTGAGTGCCCGAAGGTCATAATTGGTGATAGGGTTCAAGAGTTCGCACGCGAAAGGAGCTCGAGGAAGGACACTGCTTGTGTAGAGTTTGGCCGCCATTATCGGGTATACTCCGCCATTTCCGTCTAAGATGAAAAGAACGTTGTCACATTGTTCACAGGTACAAACTTTTAGCCTTTATAAAAGTTTTTTTAAATTAAAATCTACGTGGCCACAACTTTTCCAGTCAAAAATACGCCGAAATATCGCTTATATATTTTTATATGTACAGCAATCAAATGTTTTTCTGTTTTTATCGTTACAAACAAATGAATCAAACATTATAATGCATTACGATAAATATGTTTCTTTCGTGCATCTACCTAGGCTTTGTACCTTTAAACCAGCGAGTTAGTTTTGTTTTTAACAATTTTGATTCAACCATTCAATGTTAATCAATTCAAAATTCCCCAAGTTTAATATCCTCACTCCTAGCTTTTTTTCGAACAAATTTTATTCGCACTCAGACATCTAATACGACCGGTTATGAATTCCATGAGGTTGAATTTCCACGGCTATTAAAGAGACGCAAAATGCTGTTAAAAAATCAACACGTAATTGCATCGTGCACTGCAGACAAAATATGGTTTGAACAACGTGTCACAGACACAATAATTTCTTTTGATTCTATTTTCAGTGTTATAATGTTTTGTGAAGTGCTTGCAACCGGTTTATCTTACAGTTCTGATAAGTTCGATGACACAAAGAAACATTGGAGCCGAGTCGTCACACCCTTAACCATGAGCTGGTTTTAAGGCACACAAATCAAACTCCAGCGGGCACTGAAGGAGACACGCAATGCACAACAGACACAGTTAAAGACACAACAATTACGTAGTTAAATACGTTTAAACAGGCGGTGCTTTATTTGTGTGGCGTCCTTTATGGTCACTCTTTAATTAGCCTTTTAGCCTTTGTCTGATGCCGTGATAGTCTTAAACCAAAACAAGGTTTCGATCAATTAGCATCCGTGCAATTAGTCTACTAGGTATGCATTAACATGGTATTATGTAACTATGTACACATAAATAATTAAATGACGATCATAAAAATACGCTATAATACGCTATAATGTAATTCCAATATATAAATAGTGTATTAAATTTGATGTTACGCCATTTATGAATAGCGTTGTAAACATTGCAAGTTATATAGCGACGTTTTGGTATCTAGAGCCATTCATCATAAAATAGTGTTTACGATATAAATATAATATCACATGAGTGGTCATTTCATACGAAGTTTATTAACCACACCTATTCTTATTTTAGCATTTGAATCATGCTATATCTTGCATATAAACTGTAACGTGTAAATTTGTGTAGTGTTTAAGAGTAGCTGATGAAGGTAATCAAACGTCTTACATATTACAACTTCTTCTTATACAGAATGGAGTGTATTCATAGTTAGCATCTCAACTTAGATACTTGTCACTAAGTTTGAAGTGTCTAGCCTTAGGTTGTCAGAGATTCTTCAGTTGTTTGAATGGAAACATCTTATCTCTATTCTTCCTTGACATAGCAATAAGTTCATATGTCTGAGTACTGTCAACAACATTTACAACATAAATGTCAGATAATATGTGTATACTCCATTCACTTGATCATCGTCCTTAACCAGCCAGAATATAATTATGCTATGGGTTAAGGGTAAGTAAATTAAATATTCATTTTAGAACACTTCTTTAATCTTAAGAGTTACAACAGGCATTAAATATATCGTTTTCATCAATCCTTCAACATGCCGTTTAAATGCGTTTCGAAGTGTATAGAAACGAGGCGTTCGACAATTTGACAGACTTGGCAGTCCATAATTTTGTAATTATGTCATTCATACGTTTTAATAAAAAACAAATGCAAAATTGCAATTGCTTTAGCTATGTATAATGTTTAAAAGAAAAAAATGTAGTCAAATTATTCCGAAAATAGGCCAAACCTAGAATTAATTTGCAAAAGCTTTGTGTTTTTTTTGGTCTTTTTAGAGTACAAATTCTACTTCATATTAAAAAGATTGCTCTCTTTAGCGTTGAAGGAAATTCTTTTTCGGTTTGAATTTAAACAGCTTCAAATTTAGGAAAGAAATTGATGCGTTATTGGTTTCCTTCGATGAAACACCTTTTTCCTTATAATATTAATCCGCAAAGAACATATCATAATTTCGCAAAATGTCTATATTGTCGGTATTAACCGTTACGAAGTCATTTAAACGAAAAGCGATAATCAAAAGTACAGCTGTGCTTCTCCTTCCCAAAACCCATCAACAAAATCATCATCAATTGATCACATTATGAGTTATTTCAATACTTGTACTATTATTCCTTATATAATAACATCCATCTAACTTAGCTATGCGATTCAGGGTCATATTTGCTCGCTTGTTGTAGCACTTGCAGAATTTGCAAATACGACCTGATGATTAAGGCTTACACTCTATCTCAGATATCTCGGGTATTTTCGGAATGCAAAGGTACCTTCCTCTATTTATAAAGATAGTATTGGTGATTTTGGTGTACAAAGCAATTTGATTATCTTCTAAAATGCTTCGCTCTCCTTAAATTATGACGTTGAATCGGTTTTATCTAGATTTGTAAAAATAAGACTTAGGCCGTTCATTCATGAGAGCTTTTTATAACTTTTTAATGGGCATTTACCTTAGCAGGCATTTTTGTCACCCTGTACAGATTTTTGACAAACATGGAATATTGAGAGAAGCCAATTGTTTTAATTTGACTAACCTTCCAGTTGTTTCCTCGCTGCATTTATCACCATTTACAAGTCTTATTTATCTACAACAAAATTAAAAACTATGTAGGGACATCATTGACTGGAAGCTAGCTATTAAACAATTAAACAATCCTAAAATACAGATGTAAGCAGGTTTTGAGATTCTTTAAGGGAGTTGTTTTTCATCACCAACAAATTTTGTTCTACGGTATGTGATAGCATGAAAGAAAACATAGCATGTCATGAGCATTGCCCTTTGATGTAGATACTGTTTTTCTGCTATAAGATGTTAAGCTAGTTTATACAGAATTCAGGAAAATTAGGCAACAGTTTCCTGTTAACTTGCGATAGTTTTGTACACGTTATCCAGCTAATTGCAATTTATTACAACTGTCCGATGACATTGTGTTTGTCCGATTAAGAGGTTTCTTTCTAATAAAAACGTAAAATGACAGCAAAACATCAGTCAACCCTGTCTATTTATGATTGATTCGCACATAACTTGCATTTAAGGATGCCTGAAAGAAAACAGAAACTACTAGAATATATCCAAGTAATTAGTGTAATTATTTGGTTATATCGGATTTAGTATGAAAATCGAAATACCACTTAAACCAGAGCTAGAAGGAGTTAAAACTCTTGTACCTGCCGTTGGTGTCAATGAAGAGAATCAAGACTGCACTTTTCATACTTTGGACTCATTTTGCCAATAATAGAGAAAGTTGAAAGTGGTGTACCTGTCATCAGTCGTCCATAAAAAAGGCTCAATCAATACTGCTTTGTTAGTTATTTGAATGCATTTTTAATCTGTAGGAGAATCTCTGTCGCAATATATTAATACTTTTGTGTTCTGTGTCGCTATGTTTTAGTACCTTTGTGTATACGAAGGTTCTCCTTGGCAATGTATGCACACTTCTATGTGATTCCGAGGGATATATTTCACAATGAATGCATACTTTTGTAATCTTCCTGAAAGGCCTTTTTCACAATGTGTTCATACCTTTGTGTGATTCTGCAGGATCTCTGTCAAAATGTATTCATACGTTTGTGTTTCTAAAGGATCTTGGTCATAATGTGATCACGCTTGTGTGCGAATTTGAAGAATCTCAGTCGAAATGCATGTATACATTTGTGTGTTTTGCTAAGGATCTCTATCCACATGTATTCATATGCTTTTTATTATTTATAACCTTGTGTGAATCCGAACGATATCGTTCGCAATGAATGCATACTTTTGTAAGCCTCGTGAAGGATCTCTGTCAAAACGTGGTATTACTTTTGTGTGTTTCTGAGGAAAATCTGTCGCAACTTGTGCATACTGGTGAGTGATTCACGAAGAATCTCTGTCGCAATGTATGCATACTTATTTGTGCTTCGTGATGGATCTCTGTCGCAAAGCCTTTATACATATGGAGATTATGAAATATCAATCAACAGATCCTATTCACTAACACAGAAACTTCAAGTATTCAACACTTAACTCGAAACAAAGCTGCTGGGTTCCGCGGGACAAAACATATACGTTCTAAACATCCTTTGTCGACAAGTACCACTCCTGTCGTGTTGTGCTACTGTTTGCTTGAGTTGTTAAAGTGGAATAAGGTGTTTACCAAGAAAAGGCAAAATATATTTCCACTTATACGTATGTATATTTAAGATAATTAAAAAGATAAGGCTTTATTTAGATTAAACTGTTATCAACGTGTTGTTGTTAGACGAAGTACCAGTTTCAAATTGCATGCAGTTTGTATGAATCTTCGAAAATGAACATGTAAGAAGTCAAGGTATTTGCCATGTAACAGAACTCGGGTAGCATCGAGTTAAATCGACATAATTCGCCACTTGCCTTAACAGATCGTGACGGACATCGGTCTTATTCGGCCTGTGCCTGATGTTGCTATTTTTAGTTACACAAGGTACTCATTCATCAGTCAAGATTGGAATTTCTAAAACGTTGTATTTGGAAACCCGATGATGTTTTTCTCAAACATATTCGTTTAAGGTATTAGCCATGTAATACAACTCGGGAAACATCGGGTAACATCGACATATACCGCCACTCGCCGTAACAGATCGCGACGAACATCGGGCGTATTCGGCCTGTACCGGATGTTGCTATTTTTAGAAACAGACGGTATTTCCCGGCTATTCATAGGTCAATAATGGAATTTCTACATCGTAGGATTTGGAAGCATTGTGATGTTTTTCTCATGTATTTACGTTTAAAATAAATAAACACTAAAAGTACACGCTGACAGTTGATTACGATACATCTAACAATTTGAGTCATTACAGTTAAACATTGATTATAAGTGAAATATACGTGTAAGAGAAGATTTTCTCTGGAAAAAACGAACTGTCAACAATCGGCATGGAACTGCGATATTCGTATCAAAGGGCTCTGAATGTAAGTATCCTTGAGCAGTTTTGTACGTTGATGTGTTCAAAAACGTTTGTGTCTTAATTTATCTTTGGGATTCTTAAATCATTTTTATTAGCTAAATGTTTAGACAGCATGTTCATATTTTACATGTACTAATGTACATGTTACATATTTATATATGTACTTATGTACATAACTTATGTTTAAGATATGATATGAGTATGTAATCTTTAAATTGATTGTTTTATTTTAGAAAAATATTAGACATAAAATTTTGTTTAAAAATGATGTGGTTTGGTATGTGACCTATTTCTAACATACCACACTACATGTACATACCCGTTATTTGTTTACAAAATGCATATTTTCAAAATTAACCTGTGAAAAAAAGTTGTATGTGGTTTGTGGCTTGAAGCTGCATCTGCTAGGACACTATTGACATTCATTGGCTTGGTGTAGATCTCGTTAAAACCCCATACTGTTCTGAATCATTATCAACCATATACACAACAACTACACATTTGTGCCTACCAACCCTTTCTCTTGGCTAAAACAGATATTAGTGCAGAATGTATAATACTTGTGCATTTGTATTTTACGGTGGTAGTTTCTGCTGGTTGATAATCAGAAGTCAGAAGGTGGTGGTGGTGCCACGCTGGTGGTGGTGGTGGTGGTGGTGATGATGATGATGATGATGATGATGATGATGGTGATGATGATGATGATGAATTTTATTGATAAATTTAATTATTTTCTTTATATATATACATGTATGTATCAGCTTGTTGTTGTTTTTTCAAAATAATGTCGAGAAATATTAAACTGTTTATAATTTATTTTGTATATGAATGGTAGTATAATTGTCTATACTAATTAGTTAGAAAGGCTTTAAAGTACAGCTTTTTTTCCTTTACAGCACTAAACATTCTTGATGGGTTAAGTACCTGAAGGTGCATGAAAACCAAATCAGCATTGACTCAGCATTGAGTAGTTATCATCTGTGCACACACTACAAGTACAAAGCATGGGAACAGATCAAACTTCAAATGTTGAAGAGTGAAGAATTATTGTGAAAAAAACTAATTGTTAGAATACCAATGACAAACTAAAACAGATATACATCAAATTACCCACAGAGATTGTTTACATGTTATAATGTTAAAAAAAATCATTAGTTGAGAATTTTCACTCTGATATTTTTGGAGGGGCGAGCCCACTTAGTGTTCTTGTTTCTTCACATATTTTAGTTTAAAAGTACACCCATTTGTTTAAAACTCTGTATTCTGAGTTAGTATCATAAGTAAAATTCATTTATTTGAAAGAGTACATTTTATGAATAAGTCCAATTAAGCTTTATAATTTTTTACAAGAAAAAGGTTGATTTTTAAGCATTTTATTAGCTATAAAAATGTATGGTAACATGACATTATGTATATTTTCTTCAAAACTGGACGGTAAACTATCATAAATTGTCTTTTAAATTGTTCAATAGACATCATAGATAATATCTAAAATGATTTCAGCAGATTGCCTTATAGTTAGCTATTTTTTATGAATTTTATAAAACTGCTATATATTTTCAAACATCGAAAAACTGCTCTTTTCCGAAGAATCAATAGAGCAATCAAAATTATTTTTTTCCATGTGTATCAATAATGTGTTTGTTTGAACTTTAGTTTTCTGTTAACTGAAGTTTATTTAACCAGAAACTGTTGTGTTTATTTCATAATCTCTGATGATGCGAAAAAAAATCAATTATAGACAAAATATTTACTTGTCGCTCTTTGTAGCCCTTGGAGTTTGGGGGTGGGTGTAATGAAACATAAATAACTTTTTTAATTCACGGTAAAAAACCTTCAAAATTTGGATAAAAGTCCCATAGTGTACCAGGATTATAACTATGTTGTCGGTTAAAGCTTTTAAAAAAGTGTGTATTACGCGGCTAATACCTTAAGATAAACAAACACTAAATGGACACGCTGACAGTTGATTTCAATTTATCAGTAAAGTCAACTATTAATTATAAGTGAAATTTACGCGTAAAGGATGAAACAAAGTTCAA
This sequence comes from Mya arenaria, assembly GCF_026914265.1. Classification (NCBI taxonomy): domain Eukaryota; kingdom Metazoa; phylum Mollusca; class Bivalvia; order Myida; family Myidae; genus Mya; species Mya arenaria. The sequence continues at coordinate 11,639,650 of NC_069129.1, read as the reverse complement.
CAGTCTGCCTGACATTAGAATATTAAGACATTTGTGTAAAAAAGGTGCTAAAGGTTAGTAGATCTTTAACACTTTCGTTCGATTATGTCATTCTAAAGCGTTTGTGTTTAAATTTATTTTAGACCTTTGAAATACCAAACAAAGGTTTACTACATTTTTCCATGAAGTGATGTACATGATTATGGACTCTGTAGTTTGATTATTATCAAATGAACCCCTCCGTTAGCACTTACTTAGCTTCACTTACCAAGGCGGTAACCCAATGAACCACTCAGTCAGCATTATCTTAGCTTTCACTTGCCAGGGCGATAACCCAATGAACCCCTCCATCAGCTCTTACTTAGCTTTCACTTACCAGGGCGGTAACCCAATGAACCCCTCCGTCAGCTCTTACTTAGTTTTCACTTACCAGGGCGGTAACCCAATGAACCCCTCAGTCAGCATTATCTTAGCTTTCACTTACCAGGGCGGTAACCCAATGAACCCCTCCATCAGCTCTTACTTAGCTTTCACTTACCAGGGCGGTAACCCAATGAACCCCTCCGTCAGCTCTTACTTAGCTTTCACTTACCAGGGCGGTAACCCAATGAACCCCTCCGTTAGCACTTACTTAGCTTTCACTTACCAGGGCGGTAACCCAATGAACCCCTCAGTCAGCTCTTACTTAGCTTTCTTTTACAAGGGCGGTAACCCAATGAACCCCTCCGTCAGCTCTTACTTAGCTTTCACTTATCAGGGCGGTAACCTAATGAACCCCTCCATCAGCTCTTACTTAGCTTCACTTACCAGGGCGGTGACCTTATGAACCCCTCAGTCAGCTCTTACTTAGCTTTCACTTACCAGGGCGGTAACCTAATGAACCCCACAGTCAGCTCTTACTTAGCTTTCACTTACCAAGGCGGTAACCCAATGAACCCCTCATTCAGCTCTTACTTAGCTTTCACTTACCAAGGCGGTTACCTTAACAAATACCAATTGCGACAATCTGATAGTATCGTAATGTTTGTTGTGGTTTTGCTGTTTGTCCTTGATACATATGTGTTCCAACACTGTTTTTATCAAAATGGTAAAACCGAAACTCGGTTCAAAAAAACAGAACAGTCCTGGAACTTAATTAGAAAAACTATTCGCTTTTTTGTTTTCCAGAACATCAATCTGGAACAGAAATGGAAAATTTTTAGAACACAAACTTGTTCCAAATGTTTTCTTAAAATATTTTTGAAAAGTCATAGAACACTTTTAAACTAAATTCGGTTCTACAATGCTTTCAAATGTTTTGAAGTGGAGTCCTGTGACTATTTTCGATATGTTGAACTGAGTTTCGCATGAGTAACTTTTAATTAGATCACATGATGGTAAATGAAAATAAAGTACTTTCAATTTCTTTTGTTTTATGCTTAATAAAACTATATAAATATATTGGATATATTTTACCATTGCGCAGAATAGCGACCTAGATATTGACCAGCCTCGTTGTCGTCACTACTTTTATTTCCCTCACATTGTGCATGCTGTTGCAATATATATTTGATTTGCAGTGTAACACACCACTGACGTTATAACGGATTTAGAGGTGCAACCAGACTTTAGTGCGAGTACTTTTGGTTCCAAAGACCCGTAAAGCTGAATAACTGGTTGATGTATTAATTGTGTTTCAATGAATGATGCATAAACAGTGCTGGTACATTTGTACATTTATTTGAAATGTCCTGGACATTGACCGGTGGTAGTTAATTTAGACAGGTACATTAAAATACCCTTTATGACAGTCATATCGAACGACTCATATCTATTATAATTGAGAGAGAGAGAGAGAGAGAGAGAGAGAGAGAGAGAGAGAGAGAGAGAGAGAGAGAGTAAGAGAGAAAGAGAGAGGGAGAGAGAGAGAGAAGAGGGTGGAGGGAGGGGGGAGCGAGAGAGAGAGAGAGAGAGAAAGAGAGACAGATAAAAAAATAATTTGTTGGATAAAGTTTGATCGTGCAAAGTTTAGGGGAAAATATTCGAAAAGCAAATAATTGATGTATAAGTACATTTTCTTATACATAAAAAAGCTATTTGCCCATATGAAACATATGTTAAGTTGCAGATTGTTATAGCTTTTGAACGTTGGCTGGGGGAAGTTAAAATATACTATTTGTTTATATATAGCTTGGTCGTGTATCCTTAAGATAATTTTTTTTAGCGCATAAATATATGTTTCGTTGCCTTGTCTCGTTGTTATTGTTATTATCTTAATAGCTTTATGAACCTATAATGAAATTCATGAACATTTATTGTTTCATTATTTAATGTGTTCATAAACTGTAGGTGGTTCATGAACTGTGTTAAAGGTCGATGTGGTGTGGGTTATGGACTGCGTTCGGTTTATGAAAGTCACGACATATGTTATCTTGAACTCTGATGACTGGTTCATGAACTATTTTTTCATGAAATCTTTCATAAATAAGAAAAACACTTTTTTTAAATTTATTTTAAGATTACACATAAATGTGTTTGTATAAAACGAACAACTGTTTTTTCTTCATACAAGAGACACCGTTCACATTCTGTCTATAGACTTATAAATATTCATTTTTATGAAGCAAAAACAGAATAACCAGTCGCTCACTTCAATATACAATGTAATTTTATGACGCTAAAATTCCATTCCGAAAATAATGCTATAATTGTTATTTATATATATGAACACTGTGTGTAGAGAGTTATAAACCCCATTAAATGGTATTCATTAAAGGGTCAACCTAGACATATTGGTACTATATCAACATTTTTTCTCTTTGCGCAATTTTTATAATTCAATTAAACGAAATCTTAGCTCATGATTACAAACAGTCTTAAGTCCGAGTCTAGACTCAGACTCAGTTAAGTACTTTTTAAATAATTTAAAAAAAATCACCTTAATTCTATTCGTTTTGCAAAAAATAATTTGTACTATGTCAAATACTTTATTAATCTATTTAAAATTGGCGTTTCGGTTATAAATACTTTTTCATTATACTTACATCGAAACTCTTTTTACATTTTTCGACTTAACATGGGGAATGTAATATATAGTATAACATTATGTCAAATTGTTACAAAATAGCAACTGTTATCATCATTCACCTAGGAAGAAAGTTGCAATGAAATGAAGTTTTGCAGTTTGGTCACTTTAAGTTCAGACATAATACTGTTTGTAATCACGGCCTAGATTTGTTCATGAAAGAAACGGTTTTGATTGAAAAGCAAACGTTATGAAAATTGCCGGGGGTAGAAAAGTAACGAAAAGGCGTGATTTCGTACTGTTAGGACGAATGAAACACATTGTATAGCAATTATCACTACAATAACCCAATAAGTGAGCGACCTTTACCAATATGCGATTCAATCAATTTTCCTTTCAATTAAGAAATGAAATACTGAAGGTGTTTCGCATTAACGTATTATATAACTTGAGGATAAGCCAGCAGTTAAGGATTTGTCAACCATTAATGCTTAATCATTTACATTACACATACCTTTAAAGTGTTCAGTACAGCAGTGTTGGCATATCATTTGGATGAAAAAGAAATGAGGAAACCAGCTAAGTTGAATCATTTTTTATGTAAATTGTTACAAAACTATAATATAGTAGTGTTTTTCTGTAAGGTTTTTAAATGCATGTGCTTCCCTTTTTGGAGCCATATGCTTAGAAGTAAAATAAAGTTGCAAAAGTTGTCAATTTCTATTGCAAACATTTCGAAAAGATTGTGATTCAAAGCCATAATAAAAACACGCGAATGCAAAGCATACACGAGATAATGGTGAACTTTGCATGTTAACATAATCGAAAAACTAGTTTGTAATTGCTATAGTTTACCACAATTAGGTGTTAAATAACATCACTTTATGTTAACTATTACGACGGTACGGTTGTCTACATTTGGTAGCGCTTGTTCGGGTTTTCTTGTTAGTGGAATAGCTCTGATGCCCAACCTTGGTGGACACGCGCTCGACGCCTTCTAGAAATCTGTGGCGAATATTCTCAGAACTCTATGTGCAGGTAGCGACAGGGACCAAGGTGGCTTAGAGGGACCTTCATGAGCGGGGCTGCCTCCGCAAGCGCTAATCAGATTTAGATCACTATGCTGTCGTGGTAGAGTATATAAAGATCAGGCGAAAAATCAGTTAATCCAACTTTGGTGCAACATTAGTTGGCAACTGCATTTTCGCAGATCGCCATGTTATTATTGTCGCATTTTAAAATTTTCGATCTTGCAATTACTTAAAGGTTATGTCAATAAATAGAAGCGTGTATATGCTCAATAAACAAGGCTTAAACAATGATTCAGTTGTTCAAACTTTGGTTAAAACAACATTAGTTTACAACTGTTTTACGTCCACCGCCTTGCCATTTTAAAAGTGTTTTCATTGACATCTGTTTACAGTAAATGACGAACATATCATAACTAATAATATCATCAAATGCAGGATCTGTTTAAGAATACCGTTAGAATACGATGCGTAAACATTCCTCAAATACAAACATTAGCAATAAACATCTGCACTGGAGACTAAATGTGTTACTGTATGCTTGATTTTTTCTATATATCTTAAATGCGTTTTCGAACTTGCCCTTTACAATTAGACTTGTGTACAAAGCCGGCCAACCGGAAATCGAACCCACGACGGTTGCACATTATGCAATCACTCTTAACCCTTATCAACCAAGAACATAATATATATAAAGTATTCATAAGCCTAGATATTTATGCTGTATGGATATTTCTCGAGGTTTTAACTCTTTTTTGTCAGCTGCCTGCATCCAGCTACGGTGATGGTTGCGGCTTAAGCGGGGCAGACTATTTATCCATGGCGGGAAGCCCGGAATAGACTTCTATGAAGCTGGGATAAATAACAACTTTACTGGAATTCACAGATCGTTGACTTCTAAAGGGTAAGTGTTTTGAACCATTAGTAGGTCATAGTTAAAACTCAATGTTAAAGATGCACTCTTACTCCCAAGAATAAATATCAAAGTAATGGTATTTAGCTCGACTATTGGAAGAAAAAGGAAGGCTATACTACTCGCCCAAGCGTCGGTGTCGGCATCGGCGTCCGGTTAGTTTTAGGGCAAGTTGGGAATTTCTCTGATAAGTCCAATACCCTTCATTCAATTTGCTTAAAACTTCACACAGTTGTTCAGGGCCATTACATAATGAGGTTAGATAACTCCATATTATCCTTTATACAAGTTATCGCCCATGATTGACTTAGAAACTTAGTTAAAAATTCTAGGGCTGGTTGGGATTTAATAAAAAAAAACTTCTATACCCTTCATTCAATTGACTAAATATTTCGCACAATTAATGACGACCATCTTACAATAGGGTTACATAACTCCATTTAAACCCTAAATACAAATTATGACCCTTAATTGACTTTTTTTCTTTTTATTTCTTTTGACAGGCACATTTTTATATTCTTAACCAGGTTTTCACAATGGGAAAACAAGTTATTAGAATAACTTGTGTCATTTTTGGGGGGCGGGCAGGTGGGAGGTCAGCGTCAAAGTCACCTTATGTATTTATATACTTTAGCTAAGTTTGACATATAGTGACCAAACTAGGTATATAGGAAGAATTTATTGAGACCTTTTATGTGATTGTATTTGAGGCCGCTAGGATCAAAGTCAAGGTCAAAGTTGCTATATATAGAAAATTGAATATTTGGTATTGAATAACTTAAGTAAGGGTTGACATATTGCGAGTAAACTTAATATATATAAAGAGTTTATAGAGACTTTTCATGAGATTGTGTTTTGGGCCGCCGAGAGTTAAGGTCACTGTTTATTTTCATTTATTGCTTTTGACAGGTACATACATTATTATTGTATTCACTTTTAATTCAAAGCGGTGTAGTCGAGCGCGCTGTCTTACGACAGCTCTTGTTATGAAGTATAAACGGTTTGTTTTGAAAGAAAATTGCAGGACACACGGTAAATCCTGGCTTATGAAAAATTGTAGATCACAGTAAATCTTTAAGCACTAACCAATCATTTAATGTTTTATTATTCAGTTCGTAAATACAGGGTTACAAACTTGTAATCAGTAATTGATATTTTTCATCAATGCATTATTAAGTAAGAAGTTAAAGGTTTATCACATTTTATCAATCAACGTTATATGTTAGACTAGATACTGATACAAATATCCAAACCGTGTGTAATTTACATTAAGGCCATTTTGGTATAACTAAAGTCCTTGCAACTTGAAACTCAAAGTCATAAAACGACAGTGTAGACAATGAAATATTCCCTGACGAAACAAATCCTTGGCGTTGGGCATCAATGAATGAAGTGCTCACATTAAACTTTAAAAACATATAGTAAGTAACAAAACACGTGTATTGATAAGTCAATACACAGTTCTATCATGAAAATGCTTGATGTCATTTGGTCAAGTGAACGAAAAAGAAAGGAACGTTATAACAGTGTATGTTTTAGTCGTATTACGAAAACGCCGTCACTTGAGCAAACCAAAAAATAAAAATATGTCTTTAAAACACTCTTTTTTAAACTATTCTTTGAAAATTGGCATCATATGTGTCTCTTCACACAATCATACGGTACTACACTGGGCGAACACTTATATTTGTTGACCACCCTCACGAAACCGTTTGAACTGGCAAAAGTTAACGTCGATAGATTTAAATGCGACCACAATGCAATGTGTTGATTACAAAACTGTTCAATGTTGCTAAAACATAAGTTAAGGTTTTAAAAGGGCAGGATACTACAGGAAGAAAAGGTGCATTGAAGCGGACTGTGATGAACTTGAAAGCTATAAATTTGACAGAAAATGTTAAAACTGGGTTTATTCGAAGTAATATTTGGTTTCAACTGCCAACTTTCTAAAGTTTGTATGTATTTGTAAGCTTATTTTTAGCTTAAAAATATATTTGACAGTATTTAGCATTTAATTCTACGAAGGCAGAATGCTACCCATTCTTGTCATGCCATGAGGACAGTTGGGTGCTAACAAAACAGGACAAGGTGTAGCACTATACCGTTACTCTTAACTTATTAAATGAACTACAATTATGCGAAGGTGAAATGGACTCTCTTCATTCCTATAACAATATTCGAACAACTTTCAAACAATAATAAAGGAACTACCATCACCCCAAACTATTGATTCTATTTTAGGTGGTGTTGTGATAGGGCCCATCAACAACCCCGACACTAGACCGGAAGTTGCGTGCAATTTTACAAGAGGATTCGAGACACCAGTCAGGACAGTAGGCGTTGGAAATCATCAGAATTCACGATTTACAACTGGACGTTGCGTGTTGTGATCCAGCAGAACCTGTGACACAAGACCGGAAGTTGCGCATCATGATCCAGCGCATCCAGCATTGTTTTAACCACGTGAGTTAATGGCACAGACGTTACCCACCCAGCCCAGATATTGTGTGCAGTTATCAAGCTGAGGCCGCGTGACAAAACCGGTATTGTGTGACCGTGATAACAGACCCGAAACGTGGTATAATTATCAAATAAAATTGCATATCCGAACCGGAAGCTCCGTTCTGAGATGCAGCCTCATCCGTGATACCAAACCGGAAGTCCAGTAAAGGTATTAAACAGAAACCATGATATCAGAGAGGAAGCTCCGTAGTGAGTTGCAGCATCACCTAAATTAACAAACCGGAAGCTGCATTTTGTAATAAAGCAGACGACCGGTTACATGAACAGAAGTGCATCACTATTAATGAATTATGTTTGTAATGATCACTACATGTTTTGTTATGATTTGTCTATATTTATCTTGGACATTCACAAACTCCTATCTTCAATAGTATGTGTATTTTTGTACCAGATTCACCATTTTACATTGCTATCATATTTGACTGGCGTAGCCGTATCATTGCAGACACAAGTGGGTCATATTGTTAGGCGTCGTCTGCGAACTCACCTATCCGGTCTTTTAACATAAGATGATGTTATGAAACGTTTTACTAAACACTTAGGCCAGTTTAATCCTATCATACATATTAATTCAATTCTATTCTTAAGGAATATCGCATTATCAACACCAGTGCACGTAATCAGTTTATATATATTACTTAACAGTTAAAGCGATGGACTTACTTTCTTTACAAATATTGATCAAGTTTGATCGTTTTGCTTATATTGACACCCTGCCTTCAGTCTCTGACAGCTGTCAATAATTCATCGCATTTAGCAGTAAATTTTCGAAGAATGAAATGAAGAATTAGGTTAATTTCAGTTATATTTATTTTAAAACCTTAGAGGTTTTAGCTTTAAAATAAAAATGATCCTTAATATTTCTATACCACCTTCATTCTTGAACACAGTAGATCCATGTATTAATTTTCCGATAAGTACACTTGCACTGGACGTTCAGGACGTCCTGGTGAACGAATAAACATTAACCGAAAATGTGCAGTACCAAATTTAGGAATAGGGCCAATTATTCCTAGAATTCTTTGCAAAATACTCTCTTTGAATGACACATCAAATGATATGTTTTGACAGACGGATTTCATTTTCTTCTATCTAAAATAAATGAGCAATTGGCCTGCACGACACTAAACAGGAAGTTGCGTGCAATTTGTCAAGAGAAGCCGACACACCAATCCGGACATAAAGCCTTGAAAATCTACAAGATACACGTCGTGACACCACACCGAAATCTGCGCATCATGATCCAGCGCAACATGCATGTTTAAACAAAGTGAGATAGTGGCACTCACATTACCCTACCAGACCAGACATTATGTTTAGTTATCAAGCAGAGACCACGCGACAAAACCGGAACCTTCGTGTTGAGCTGAAGAACTACTCGTGATACCAGACCCAAAGCTGCGTATTACGGTCTCTGCACACAACGAAATTGTCTGTTTTTGTTATTTGTAAAATAACTCCAGTTCACCACTTTATTTTGAATTTGCAGAAAATATTTCAGCGTTCACAATATTTTCCCACAATTGTGAACACTTTGTCTGTTTATTTAACACCAGAAACTAAATCAAGATAGTTTCGATTTTCTGATATCATTTCTTTAGAATCACTATCTTAAACGTCAATGTGACACAGGCATGGTCGCATCTCTGGGGTCATCTCTGAATTCAACCACCCAAGAAAGAGGTCCTGCAAAATATAATTAAAAAACAACAACAAATTAATGTCTTCTAATATGATAAAAAGCATGAGTATACTTAAAAATATATACAAGAATGCAATGTACACATCATCAAATGCTGCTTAAGTGGGGAAAAAAACATTGTTTTAAGAACTATTTGAAGGGGTTCAACGACCCGAAAGCATTTCGTTGTAGGCCGATACCATAACTATCAAACAAGCATTGCGTATCTGGACTTGAAGTTAACTAATGAGATGCAGCCTTATTTATCATACTGAAACGCATGATTTGTACAGGAATTAAGCAGAAACCATGATATCGGACAAAAAGACCCGTGTTGAGAAGCAGCATCATTTATATTTCCAAACCGGAAGTCCGGTATAGGGATAAGGCAGACGACCTTTTACATGAGCAGAAGTGCAGTACTATTTTATGAATTATGATTGTGATTATCACTCCATTGTTGTGTCATAATTTGTCATTTTATGATTTTACATTGCCGGACACGTGTTTTAAAAGGTGTGTATATCTTTTTGTTCCAGTTTTATACCATTTAACATTGATATTGTATGTTATTGTCGTAGTCGTATCATTACAGACACGAGCGGTTCATGGCTTCCGGCGTCGACGTCCTTGTTTAAGAAATCGCTTATCCGGTCTATGAATATAGGACAATGCTATTAAACGTTACACTTAGAACTAAAGCAAGTTTAATTTTATCATTCGTAGTAAATTTTAGTTAATGTATGATTCATTGTTTATGAACTATTTATAAATGTTTTCATGAAGAATTAATGAATAATTCATGGCACTATCACGGTAAATCACAGCGCTATTTCCTTATACAACACGCTCGTTATTTAATGTTGTTCTTGAAAACATGGTACACAGTAGTAAAGTTACCGATGGGGTTAGTTAATTTTATATAAATTGCGCATATGTCAATCCTTGTTTGCTTTAAAAAAGCACCTTAGACATGCATGGTCCATTTTTTAAAGAACATTTGTAGGCTTCCAACTAACTTTTTTAATTAGGTTATAATATGCTCTGCATTGTTGTCAGAAAATGGCAACGTAATTGTACCTGATATAAAGTAAGCAAGTGTATGAATAAGCCAATTCCAGAAATCAAAATAAAAGGAAACACGCCCGTCATCTACTTAAAATAAGATAATAATGGGGGAGCATTTCTTTGTTTGATATATTAATACAAACAAAGTAACGCGCAAAGTACTAAATTAACTAAAACGTAAAGGAACTCATTTACTATTTGCTACGAACATGTCCTATCATATCCTGTTGAGTACGATATTACGTCTCATACGGGCACTGCCCCTGTAAATAAACAATCCCCAATGGAATGCTTATACATTAAACAAAGCGATGAAAAGATATACAAATGTGGTCAAGTGACCATGTTGCGGTTAAATAATCTTGATTTTACACGTTGCGGGTTTGAACCTCACTTTAATGAATTAGCATTCCTACTCATTAAGCTTATTTCGCCATTTTGTTTCATATGCTTATATCAGAAATTTTGAACTAATTTTGTTCGTATGGTGTTGATTGGCTAATATATTTTAGCGCTTATTGTTTGCTTTTTTTTCTTTTTTTAAGATCTTTTACTTTTTATCGGTGTTTATTTTTGTTGATAAAAGATCAATTCGTGCCTTATAGAAAGAAAGACGTGTCGTATAAGAAACTTTTGTTTTCTGTCTAAATTAGACGACATTTTGACTTGGGTATGTTTAGGATACTACATTCTAATAAATAAAACATCCTAAGCTCGGTGTCAGAGAGGCATCTTAGTTTAGATGTGATTCTATAAATCGGTCCAAAATATCCAAAACGAAAAGGAAAAACACAATAACAAACACTGTAACTGATTCAAAGACGTTTTGGTTTAAACATTATATATTTTACAACGATGCGCGATTGACAAGAAGTCTGAAGGTAGTTCAGGCATTTTCTGCGATTGTCAGTGATCGAGACATTCATAAGCAAGAATAAACTCCGCTACACTTGAAAATTATTCTGTAACTTTTGACAAGTTGAGTTTGAATTCGTTTGTGGTTGGGGGAGAAAGCGATTATTTCCAATTAATGCAATGTCAGGTTAGATGTGTTAAAGCGATCAATGCATTTGTAATCTTTATATGAATTTGATGTTATGAAACAAGCCTAGGATATCAGCCAAATTGATAGGAATGTAGATGGGTTATTTACATGGGTCATTTTGATATGTTGAGACAAAAGAAGAAATAAGTTGCAAAGTTAATGGAATAGCCAGTGCAAAGCCTAACATTGTTATTTAATAGTTTTAAAGGAAGAAACAGAACGCGCGTGATTCTGTTACGAAATAGGTCTTTGAAGTCCTGCAACACTGCTGGCGTAAAAGGTATTATTCGATTGTATGACACATGTATTATATTTTTTAATCCTTTTATGATTATTTTGACTGAAATACCTTAATTAATTCATTATTTTTTTTCCTTTAGCCGTTGTGTCTATTGTGTAGTTATTTTATTTTATTTTAATTTCTATGTCCCGTTTGGTTTAAAAATAATTTGACGGCCAATATTGGATAAAATATTATTTGTTTTGTTTTTCCAATGACTCCATTTTACTATTTAAGATATTTGTTGGCACTTAAGATCATTAATTATTTCGAAAAAGGTGAAAATATGTGTTTACACGGTTCGAACCGGAAAGTGTCCGAATGATGCTAAAATGTTAATTATATTTTGTGAATTGTATTCGTTTAACTACATTCTATTATGTTATACAAATATATTTGATGATAACATTGTACAAAACAGATTGTCAGGCCATTGCTTGCTCTTTGAATAAACATAAGAGTTACTTCTCTAATGTCACATCCTAAAGTTTAAAAGTCCACACTCCGTACTTTTCTGGAACACGTTTCATTCCAACTAAAACATCAAATACCAAAGGTGATTTTGTGAGGTTGAATTTCCGTGGCTGATAACGAGACGCAAAATGCTGTTAGACAAGTCAACAAGTTTCGAAATTGATTTCGTGCACTTCAGATAAAACAAGTTTGATAATATTACAGACAATATAATTACTTTTGATTCTATTCGCAGTGTTATCATTTTTGGGGTTCTTTTCATGATTTGAGTGCATGCATCCGGTTTAACCTACAGTTTTGACAATTTGAATAACACAAAGGAACAAAGCAGTCAAATAGACGCACATTTAACCATGAACTTGTTCAAAGGCACAAGAACGAAACCCCACCGGGCACAGAAGGAGACACACAGCGCATGAAAACAAGAGACATAGTAACAGACGCAGCCATTCCGTAGTTAAACACATTAAAATAGACGATGCGTTTTTGTGGCGTTCTTTATGGTTGTTGTTCATTTAGTCTAGGACTGATGGCTTGAGGGTCTTTGATGCAGACAAGGTTTCGACCAAATGGAAACCACGCAATTAGACTGACTAGCTGAAAGATATGCAGAAACTCGGTATTGTGTATGTACATATAAACAATGAATGACCTCGCAATCATGAAATAACGTCATGATAAAATGAAATATATATATATATATATATATATATATTACTCGTGTAATAAATTCAGATCTGACGCCATTAATTAGTAGCGTTGTAAAAAGTGACTTTTTATGTATTTAGCGCTATACATAATAAAATAGGTATAACATGCCATGTGGTGGTCACTCAATGCGAATCTTATTTAAATCATTCACTTAAAGGGATGAGAGCTCACCAATGTTCTTTCAAGCGTTTTTGTTCATGTAAACCCTCTATGTAAAGAGTATGAAGTATTACTTTCTTGTCAGTGCACCTCATTTAGAAAAAAAACGTGTTCCATGTAACAACGTCTTTAATACAATAAAATAGATCGTTTTTAACACTTTGGATCTCATCTTAAATATAACAGTTACTAATGTTGAAGTGACTAGCCTGTTCTACAGTTGATTTACTTATGAAAACATCTAATCACTATTCTCCCTTCACATAACAATAAGTCCATCCGTCTTAGTACTGTCAACAACATTTAAAAGATAAATGTCAAATTCAGATAATATGAATATTCCCCATTCATGCTGTCACCTTTCTGTACAAAGCAATATGCTATTGTTAACGTAAAAACATTAATCAATTTAAGCTTTATTTTGAAACAGTTATTTAAACAAAGATATTCGAAAATTTATTTTTCATCAACATTAACATTGTAAATGCGTTTTGACGTCCTTGCAAACGATACTTTCCAATTTACATTTTAGCAGAAAATTACACGCGCAGAAACAGAGGTGTTACAAACTCAATTTAGCTTGCACGCAGAATTGATAGTTCATTATTTTTAATATTATTGTCATGAGTCTGACTAGGAAGCCAATGCACCATACAAACTCTTCCTTGCTTGGTAGAAGATATTGTAAATTGCATCCTGAAAACCGTATTAATTTTACTGTTTTATCTCCCTCTAGTCTGGTCACTTCTTGCGAAAATAGGCCTTACCCCGAACGAATATGCTCAAGTCACTGTAAATTTTCAAGATTGCATTGGCTACTTGATATTAAAATATTCAGTCTTTTGCTCCATGCGTTGGTGAACTCCTGAACGATATGAAGATTCAACACAATATTACCTATAACACTATCCATAAAGAAAACATCCTTTTTTATCCCATAACACAACAGCAAAATCGTCATCACTTGAAAACATTATCAGTCATTTCCATTTCCGTTATTGCATTATTTTACGTAGTGATTTACCTTTTTTTCGAACACCAGTACGATTTTATAACTATCACGATTCCGATTTGTTGACAGTCCACTCGATATCGGTTTAGTATATGTTCATCGCTTGGTTGTTTTAAAAATTCTTAAAACGGCAGCATTTTCCTGCCAATCAAATCTTCATTGTGATTTTGCCATTTCTTATTATTGATTAATTAATTCATTAATTAATTAATTAATTAATTCATTAATTAATTCATTAATGAATTAATTAATTAATTCATTAATTAATTAATTAATTAATTAATTCATTAATTAATTCATTAATTAATTCATTCATTCATTCATTCATTCATTCATTCATTCATTCATTCATTCATTCATTCATTCATTCATTCATTCATTAATTCATTCATTCATGCATTAATTCATTCATTAATTCATTAATTAACTAACTAACTAACTTATTTGTTGTCTGCGGGTGGCACAAAATGCCAGTTAGTTTATCAGTCGCCATAGAGAAAAGAGCAAATTTGTTGTTGGCATGTGGCTGTCGTAGTCTGGTATAAACATTATGTTATAAGCAATTTCAAAAAAACATTTTGACGTTCTAATTCAACCAGTTAAAGTTCTTTTTCAAGTGTCAATCGTTGTCCTTTTCATAATGTTTTACAATATACCAATACAATTGATAATGCAGGTACAACCCGTGTAGCAGAAATGCATTGGCTATCCATGCAGATATAATGAAATTAAAGATCCTTTAAAACATCAATTATTTTCATACGCGTTTGATGAGTACTTCAAGAAATCTGTTTCATTAAGTCACCGTATTGCAAATTATTTCAAATTTATTTGCTAGCTTAGAAAACACTGTTACCAGTGGCGTCTGAAAATATTTCACCACAAATGAAGTGACTAAAGTTATGATGTTGAATCTGCTTAATTGAAATATAAAGTACAAATCAGACAACAGCTGTTCATTTTAAGGACGCTTTTATTACTCTGTCCATGGCAATTTTCCTTACAATGCAGTTCTTGTTACCCTGAACATAATTTTGGACTATCTTTACCCCTTTGTTAAGGGACGCAATCTTTTTAATAAGGCTAACCTTCTAGTGTTTTTTCGATGTATTATCTTTTTTACAAGCTGGTTTATCTCCAACAAAAATGAGTTAAGACGCGTAATAAAGGGACATTATTGGCTGGAAGCTATTCAACAGTGCAATGAGAAACATTATATAGATACATCTGCATAATAACTGTTTATAACTTGATTGATATGAAATAGTTGAACTTCATAGTACATTTTGGATGTTTAATGTTAAGACACATTAAGTGGGTAAACCTTTCTTACATCGTTTTCCCGAATAGCTTTTAGGCCAATGCGTACCCTCGAGTACTCTTTCAGATTTTGTAAATTGAAAACTTCTTCCTGCTTAGTCCTGAAATATTTCAACATTTGAGTTATTTAAAACAATTTGTCTGTTGACATTGAAAACGTTTGGGCGTTTTTCTCTCTGCATTTATTATCTTTTGACGTTCGATGTCTGTCGTTAAGTGTTCGTTTGACCTTGATCTTAACAATTACGCCAATTAAAATTGATATTTCTACTCATTCGATACACATATTGAAAAGGAAATTCCTCCAAAATATAAACATCTCAGCAAGTTTTGGGAATATTTCAGGTGTGTTTTTATCACCAACAATTTGGTACTACGTTATGTTAACTAGCATGTCATGAGCATTGTCCATTGATGTAGATAATGTTAGTCTACTACAAGATGTTAAGCTAGTTAATAAAAAGTTTAGGAAACAGAGACAACATATTCCGGTAAACTTGCACCAGATTCCAACTAATTGCAATTTATTCAATCTGTCCGATGACACTGCGTTTTTCTCCTGGTTCAGAAGCCTTTCTATTAAATCTATCAAAACGACAGAAAAACAGTCTTGTTATAATTTAGTCGCAAATAAATTGCATTAAAAGCTTCCTGGAAGAGTGAAGACACTACATGAATGTGTCAGATTCATTTGTTTGATTATGTTTTGTGGTCCTTTTGAGATCGGATTTAGTATAGAATTGAAATGCCACTTTAAGCCAGTGCGAGGAGTTGAAAATCGTGTACCTGCCGTTCGTGCAATAAAAAGTCTCTTAAGTGCCCTTTGCATACTTTAGATGCATTTAACCAGTGTTGGAGAGGGCTGAAAATGTTGTTCTTGCCATAGGTCGTCCATGAAATTATGACTGCTGTGTTCTTATTTTGGAACCATGTTGTATGCTGAGATAATATTTGCCCCATGTTTTCATGGCATTGTGTTCTTTGTCGCAATGTATTTACATGTTTATGAGCTTCATATGGATTTCTGTCGCAATGTATACAAACCTTTTGTGTGCCTCACGAAGGATCTATTTCGCAATGTGTTCATACATGTGTGTGCTTCGCGAAGGATCGTTGTCGCAATGTATTCATACGTGTGTGTGCTTCTAAAGTGTTTATGCCGCAATGTATTTGTATGTTTTTTCCGATGGATGTATGTCGCAGATCATCAGGATTCCAAGTGGCAGAAACAAATATATATTCAGCTACTGAATAAGAAATATAAACACGTTTGAAACATTTTGATGTTGTTATGGACATGCATAAATAAGCGTTTTTCACTGACCGTCATAAGGCGATAGCAATAAAATTCTTCTCTTTTTAAAATATTATCCCTTTTGTCTTGTATGCTGTTGTATTGCATATGTTCAATTATGTCAAGTGTTTGATCTCCTTCGAAACAATGCAATGCCTGCCTCCAAACTTTTCAATGAATTAGGCTTAACTTTGTTCTGTTAACTTGCCTATACCGTTTGCTTTCAAAATTGATATACGTTGTCTAGACAATTGTGTCCAATTTCTCCTCATTTGAAATTTTAAACCAAGCCAATCCCGAGTTTAAGAGATACCCTTGTTTAACAAATATACAGAAACAATTTACAGTACAAAGCAAACAGCAGGCTATTCCAACATGCGTGCTTGTTTATTTGTTTGCGTACTTTTCTCCTCAACTTACCGTTCAGATGTATTGCAAACGTTTCTGAATTTAGCGAAAACTTTACAAAACGTTGATGTTGATATTAACGTCGAGGTTTAACATACATGTACTACTTAAGGACGTGGTCATGTCTTTGATGGCAAGTGGACGTGACCTTGTTTGTTGAAAACCCCATACTCAAGGTTTGTACGTACACTATAATGTTGATATAGTTTTAGGTCTGCACACTTCAGGAAGAAATTGATTTTGGTATGCATGGATTGGTTTACATTGTGCCAATCAACTGATTTGGAGCTAAATTACGTAGTTTTTAAATCGAAATTGCGACAATTGTATTACTTATTTTTTTAAAAATGCCTTTTAGCATGGACATGTGTTATGTTTTCGGAATTAATAAAATAAGATAAAGGAAAAACTATTCTTTGTAATTTCTAATAATTATGCTTTTGAATATTCATAGTGTCGAAAAGGACTATGTGAATTGATAATCAAAAACAAGTACAAACAAAAATACTACAAACATCTGTGTATATTTACTTGAAGTATCTGAGAAAAACATGTGGCAACATAAAGACGTATTAAACACTAAGTCATATTTAACATATACCTTGTGATGCAGTCACTTTGCAGGACATTACATTTATTACCGTCAACGTCATACGTCTTTTAATCATGTTAGTAATATGTGCAGCTCCAATTACGCGAAAGGACAAGACCAATAGTAAACACTCTAATATGAATACTATTTACAGGCACAACGTCAGGCCCCAAACGAAACTGAACGAAAACATACAAACAGTTGTATAATTTCAAACTGAATGTCATTGGGTGTAGATAATTTTTCAGCACCACTTTGTCAATGTCATACGTAAAAGGCATTGCAATTAACCCTCATAGAGATCCTACAGTTGGTTTGTTTCTCAGAGAATAAATTTTATTTTTTTTATTTTCCCTTGTCATGACAATAAATTCATCTGTCTGAGAACTGTCAATAACTACTAGAAGATTAATGTCTATTTCATCTAATATGTGTACTCCATTCATGCGATCTGTATCCGTACAACGCCATTTAAGATAAATATTTTTTGCGTTTAGGTATTACAGACGAACTATAAAATTATAAAGCGATATGTTTGATTTATTTTTGGAACAGCAATTGAAACTAAAATTGTTCATTTAGACGTCCTTGCAAAAAAAGGCGTTCTATGTAACACACTGGTTGCGCAGAAACGGAAATATGAAGGGTAGGCAGGCCTTGTCAAATGTATTCCGCAAAAAGAATCTTTCGTCCTAGGACACGAAGCAAACATCTTTATATATTTAACGTTAAGATGGTTTGTCTTTGGCACTGAATTAAAGAGTTTATAAAAGTAATAACGCTCCAATTGGTTTGAAACACTTAGAAATAGTAACTATGCTTTCGTTATGCTTTACCTTGATTCTTTATAAGAAAATTCTGAAAAAGTCCAAATAAATTAAAATGTAACAAACTGAATTGCATTTTTAAAGATAAAGATGCATCAAAGCCCATATATTCTATTGTATAACTGAGTAAGTCTCCAAAAAGACTACCAACGGACTTTGAAGGCATCGCAGTCAGACTGGGGCAATGGAATAAACAATAACGACAAGCACTTCAAGCAAAATGAACCTAGGTGTTTTTCAGAAAGGAAAGACTATGGTATTTTATAACTTCTAGAATAGTAGTATATATACCCAAGAAAATGGTCGCTTATATATGAGACACTTTCATAGTTGTATGGGCGATTACCATATTAGGCAATGTGTGTCTTCCTGAATATGATTTTGGACGGAAATGACGCTTTCCGAAACAATGTCATATTCCATCTCAATTTTCTGCCTTTATGTTCGTCACATGTCAATATGACCCCGACGAAATATAAGAGTATAAATACATGCAACGTAAGAACACCATTGGCCGGAAGCTTTTAAACAATGCGATTGGAAACATGATAAAGAGACGTAAGCATGATACCAATACATTTTCAAATTGATATGAATGGAATCAAGGGCGTGAATCATTCATAAATCGCTCAAACCCGTTCCCGATATGTTGCCTTCAGACAATGAGAACTTACTAAGTCAAAGTTTTGAGGTTCAGACATTAAGAATATTACTTTTGAATTATTAATTCCGTCAGATATTGAAAATATTATTTTACATGTTATTTATGAAAATTCGCCTCGGTATGTCTAGGAAGAAGCTATTACCCGAGGCAAGGATAAATATCTAGTTGGTAGAATATATGTGACTAATATTACATAGAAAAAATTGATAATACTACAGGGACAAGTCCATTACCCTAACATCTAAACTAAAACATGAGATAGAGATAAAAGATGCAAGAAACAAACAAACACCAAACATGTAACACAACGGTGCAAGACAAAAATCATAAAATGAGTTTATTCTAACAGTGGCAATCGCTCTATTGGGATAAGATCGTATATTTTATAATACCTTAACGGTATACTTACCTGGCAAGTGCACAAAAATCACAAGCAAGTTTTATTAAACATCACTCATAATCTTTTAAATAAAAATGTATATGATGCTAAGATCAGTACGTTTAGAGTTAGTATATTTGCAAAAACTTGCATCAAAACAATCGACACAGAAAGGAGCATGTATTTAAAAAGGTCATTTATATCATATAAATGGCGACACATACACATACATTGCAGGTTCGGGGCTGTTTTGTTGCTACCTAAAAGAGAAAAATTATTCCACAGTGAAAATAAAAGTAATTCAGAAATTAATTTAGACACACATACCGGTTTCGTTTGTTATCTATTATAATGGTCCCACCATTCTATCGCTGTTGTTGTTTAAAATATCCGATCTATATTCAACATTCGCCTCAAGTGTATTTTTTTTAATTTTAGGGCAAGAAAAGCAGTTGCTGTTAAACTGTCTTTAAACTGTGATTGCTTAAGTCTGCCTGTCTTTTCATGCCTTTTATTAGAACACAATTGCGCAAAACGAGTAGTTTCGTATTCGCCAACTTACACTGCATACTTTATAATAGCACTTATTGCTGGATAATCCATAATATATCATTTAAGTGACAATAAATCAACGTTGATGCAAGTTGTTCAATTGAATTTGAAGTTTAAAATAGTTTAGCATTGATGAAAACCTTTTCTATTAGACGTTTAAGGATCAGTCTTAAATAGCATACAGTATAATCATAAGATTTGAAAATGAGCACGTCTGAATTATTTAGTAGCATCTGAATTGGTTTAATGGTTAAGTAGATATGAAAACAGGATATGTAGTATGAAGATTAACTTTCTTGACAAAAAACATTTATATTGTTTAAAGATATATTCAGTTTATCTTTCCAAAACTTCACTTAATGGCATCTTTCTGACAGAACATTAAGAATGATTAACGTTCTAGTGAATAAATGTCTTTTTCTAAGAGCATGAATTTATAGCAACTCTTAGAAATAAGAAATACAAATTACAGGGACTAGCAAAGTGAACCAAACTTCAGCCAAGATCATGTTCAAAGACGTGACAACAATCACAACATACAGAGTTTAAACATAGTCATTAGAAAAAGAATCCTAAATATTTTTGTAACCGCAATGTTACGGTAATTGCAAACTATGTAAGAATTCAAAAAAGCCCCAGACACCCATAGCTTACGACCAATTAGAAGTCTGAACATGTATATAAAAGTTCTTGAACAGCTTAATTTATCATGGATTAGCAACTGGTTTAAGAGAAATGTAGTAGCCTGGATGTCTTGAAATCTGCAAATGCGACGTTTTACAAACCAAAGTTGTCGCGAAAAGGTTTGTTATGGTGTTAATACGGTCATTGACCTATAGGCGACTGATCGCTGACAGGTGAATGGCTGTTCCTTTACCTTTGTCGACCTGTTTTAGGTCAGCAATTAACTACAATATATTCGCGATTGGCCTCTGTCTGGATACTAACAGGTTGCCTAGATTTCTCAACCGATCGCAAATATTTTGTCTTCACAACATGACATAAATATACGTTCAAGATAGTCAACTTTCATTTTTCCGGAGTGTACATATTGTGTACATGCAAAGTACGGTACAGGCAGGGGCAAGAAGCCCTTGTCTGAGGTTAAGTGTGTGCTGCTAGACACAGTAGCCAATGAGACGGATCCTCTGCCACTGTCACCACAGTGACAGCAGCCCAGCAAATGGTGATGACAAGGTTAGGCGATGGACGATGCACCATATTACGAACATGAGTTAGAGCTGCCAGTATGAAAGTCAACGACCGAATAGCAACTCATCTCTGACCAACATGAAGTAGCGGTGGTTGTTGTACCGGACCCAGCCTATATTCACGACCAGAGGTTCAGATACTATTAGGAAGACTGTGACTAACTGATGTGGACGTGTCAGATACTATCCTTTGGAGATCCATGATCTTATCCAGAATCATATCAGTCTTCTTCTCCTTCTATTAAGGAAAACAACAGTTAATATTGCACCATCTTCCTCTTTATGTTGCGGTTATTGGGTTCAACGAGTTAGATGCGTTAAACATGAGTATGCATTGAAATTAAGAACAATATTTGCATCAACTTTTAAAGGCACATGCATCAATGCAAAGCAAACACCAAACAAAACAATCACTTGCATACAGTCTTGTATACCGAGATTGAAGCACAGCTAGTTATTTAATGACGTTCCATATATTTACATGCATTGTTCTTCAAGAAACTATTTTTCAAAACAATAAGCTTGTTGACAGTTAACTGACCCAATTGTTTTTAACAAGGCGTTTTTAATGGCATTTAGGTGATCCATTCATCTCCAGAAGACGTTTACACTTTAAATGTTCGCATTGTTTCAAAATCAACCATAAATATCATAATGAAAAATTCATGCAACGCCCAGAGTTTTTGACTAAATATACATTTACATTATGGCAGTATGCTTTTTGAACAGCTCTTCTCATCTTGTGGTATTTAAATTCAAGTTCATGATTGTATTATTTGTTGAGAAAAAAACTGTAACATATCCGTTTAATATTCCAAAAAAGAGCAATAAACCAAAATAATTACAAGCCTGTAGTTGCAATTGTTGGACATTTCAAGTAGATTAAATGCATAACATCGAATTTGAAACCATAAAATACATCTATTTTGTCTTTTTGCGATTTTCTCATTTGTTACGATAATGTTTTCTGTCCTTTTTTAGGCAGATGTTCTTTCTGTAATGATCCAGAATTGTAAATTGTCAGAAAGATGAGGAATACTGGATGACTTCAATTCAACTCTAGTTATTCATATATAATTTTTCCAGAATGTGATTTCTTCAGATTTCACAAATTCATCGCTTAAGATATATATTTATAATTATATATACTTATATTCTGTCCATAACGATCTAATGTACCGTCGATAAAGATTGTTAGGACACGAAATGGCAAGTACAGCTGAGAAAAGATATTACTGACCTTTAAAATTGGTTTTTGCTTTATAATCATTGATGTAAGGTTCATGAAATGTTTATGTTAAAATCATATAACGTAAAGTATAAACAGTTTTCTTACGGTCAGTGAAGTCA
Organism: Mya arenaria; assembly: GCF_026914265.1. NCBI lineage: Eukaryota > Metazoa > Mollusca > Bivalvia > Myida > Myidae > Mya > Mya arenaria. Next base: position 11,617,176 of record NC_069129.1, on the reverse strand, counting down.
GGTGAAGAATGGAGTGGGAAATTGGGGTTTAAACAAATTTACAAATGTTTTTCCACAGGTGAATATTTTCCCTACAAACAATAAACGCCAAGTAAACAACTTACAAGAGACACATACCATGTATCAAAACACTAGTAAGTAAAAGTCACTAATTCGTCATCAATAACGGTTAAAATTGATATCGTAGCGATGCATGACTTGTCAGCAAATACACAACGGAAATATCCAAGGATAACTGGTTTAAAGTAGTTAACTTTATCTCAAACAAGATGCAAAATACGGGTATATGCTAATAAGCAATATTAGCATAAAGAGCTTTTTTCCGACATGAATAACAAAACATACAGAACATATCAAAACATGATAGAGAGCTGGTGACCTGTAAGTAAAGGCGTGTTATAAATAATTTATAGAGTTTTAAATAGGTACAATATTGGAAAAATATTTACAAAAGCCGTTTTTATATATATCCCTGCATAAAATAACAAAAGGTAAGATGGATAAGAGCACAGTTTACAATGATGACATGAACTAAATTTGTTTGTTTTTTCTGGCTGTGCGGACAGTATTTTACACGCGCACGGTTTCTCTAGTTGACACTGTATAATGGTTAGTTCTTTCATGTAATTCATGAGTTAAAAGTATGGAAAATCGTATGCATTTCAAGCTGCAAAATTGTAAGTAGTATTATGTACATGGGAATTACAGTATGTTACAGAAATGTGTAGTTTGTAAAACTGTATTAATTAATTCAGCTTGACAGAAAAACTTAAAAAAGTGTTTCTAAGAGGAGGTACTTAATTTATGTTACAAAGGCATTGATGCTCCTATTATTGGGTCAATTCTAACCTACTGGTAGCCATCCAAATCCATATCACCGCCTGGCCATCGTCCTGACAATATCAGCACCTACCATCGTTTAAGAACGTTAATTAAAAATGCCAAATCGTAAAACTTTAACGAATACTTGCCGAAAAACACACAAGAAGTTATATGTGTTTGACAAAATTTAATAATATATAAATTTTAAACATATCCTGAATAGGTTAGCCCTTGTTATTAAATTTGATACTTTAATTCATATTCAAAATGCCCGCTGAAATCTTTTCTCGTATTTGAATGCCACATTTGGCCTAGTGGGTGTAGTTCATAAAAACGTCACTAAAATTTAAAACTGAGCGTGTGAGGTTAGCTCATCCAAAGCGATTGAGTTGCCACGAAGCTCTCGTGTATACATGTTTTACCACATCGTTAACTTCGTGACATGAAATTAGAAGCGGAAACAGCAACTTATCAATGTTCACAGTGTTTTAAGTTTATCCTGCCAATTTGACATGGATTAATTCTGCTAGATGTATGTAGATCGGTTTGTTGTAACAACACCATTGAACACCAAATTATTATATTTTGCGTGCACAGCTCTAGCAAGTTGCCATTTCGCATGGAACTTGTTTTGTAAAGCGCCGTCATTTGACTGTTACTATTCCTCCTGTGTTTACGCCTTATTGTAATTAATAGCTAATACAATAGATTGAATACCATCTTTATTGAATGGAAACGGCAGGAGAAATAGTGAAGCTGTAACATAGTTATGTCTAGCACAGAAAGTTTGAAACTACTAAAATTGTTGTTTATGATGCTATTTGCTTCCCAGTATACACGCTAGTATATGAAAAGGTCACTTATATCCTTGAATTTAGATTTTGTCTGTAATTGATTCGTCAATTATGCTGATATTTTTGACAAGTTGGATATGAATTTGTTTGTTGGGGTGGGGAGTAAGCATTTTTTTCCAAATCCTCAAATGCAAGCTAAGTCGTGTTAAAGCGATAAATGCCTTTGCATTCTTTATATTCATTTGATGTCATATTGAGATAAATTAATTTGGGTCATTTAAATGTTTTGACAAAAATAACAAGCTGCAAAGTTAAGGGAAAAGCCAGTGCAAAGCTTAGTTATATTTTGTTTATGGTTTTAAAGGAAGAAATAGAACGCGTGAGATTATGTAGCCAATACCAACAAATAAGTCTTAGGGTTATCCCCACAAAACTGCTGTCGTGAAAAGTGTATTACACATGAATGTGATTCTTGTTGGGTGAAAGACACACGAATTAGCATCCGGAATGTTTAAGTGCGGGACTTCATGCAAAAATTTGACTTTTAGATACGTTTTCGAGCTTTGGGAATACGTAGTTTAGGTAGGGATTTAGTTGTTGTTGTTTTCAACCTTGTGCACTTATTTTTCTGATTCAGATAGTGATTTTCACATTGATTAATGCATTTGCAAACTATCTTGACGTTTGCAAGACTAGTGAAACAAAACTGGTTCGTCGAACTGGTATATACTATAGTTCTGAAGGTTTTAAGAATCCAATTTGTTACTGGGTTAATACTGATTACATGAGGTGCATAAGGGGTCCTTATTATTGCTGTCGGGTCCTGATTAAGGCTAGATTTTATAAGAGGTCATGTACAGTCTTATAGCTTGAATCTTAACGGTTAATAAGTATTGCTTTCAAAGTGTAATCTTTCAGTCCTTTGATTTTATGAAGATTTTGCTAATTCGAATTTTGAACATTTAATTACAGAAAACATAATTACTTTTGATTTTATTTGCAGTGTTATCATTTGTGGAGTTCTTTTCATGATTTGGGTGTTTGTATCCGCTAAAACCTGCAGTTTTGACTATTTTAATAACACAAAGGAACACAGCAGCCAAGTAGTCGCATATTTAATCATGGGCTTGTTATAAGACACACGAATCAAACCTCAATGGGCATAGAAGGAGACACACAACGCATGAAAACAAGAGACATAGTAACAGAAGCAGCCCTTACGTAGTTAAACACATTGAAACAGACAATGCATTTTTGTGCCGTTTTATGGTTGTTGTTTATTTAGTCTAGAACTGATGACTTGAGGGACATGGATGTAGAAAAATATTTAATCAAATGGGAACCACGCAATTACACTGACTAGATGAAAGATATGGAAGTTCTGAATTGTGTATGTACACATAAACAATAGATGACCACGCTATCATGAAATAACGTCACGAAATAATTGAAATATTTATATTACTTGTGTAATAGATTCCGATGTAACGTCGTAAATAAGTAACTTTGTAAAAAGTGTCCTTTATGTAGCGACGTTTTATTTATTTAGCGTAACACATAACACAATTAGTATTTATGATAATTACTATTCCATGAATGGTCACTCCATACGAACTTTATTAAACTCATTTATTTAAAGAGATTAAAACTCACCAATGCTCTTTCTGGCATTTTTCTCATGTATACCCTCTATGTTAAAGATATGTAGTTTTATTTGTTGTCAGTGCACCTGATTTAGAAAATCAAGCGTCTTCAATGTAACACTGTCTCCAATACAATAACTTCAACACTTTGGATGGCATCTTAGATAACAGTCACTAATTTGGAAGTGTCTAGCCTTTTCTACAGTTGATTTATTTATTAACACATCGTGTCACTATTCTCCCTTCACATAACACTAAGTCCATCTGTCTGAGTACTGTCAACAACATTTAAAAGATAAATGTCTAATTCAGATAATATGGATAATCTCCATTCATGCGATCATTATTCTTGACAAAGCAAAATGTCATTGGTTATGTATAAAGTTTAATAAATTTAAACTTGTTTTGAAACGGTTATCTAAACTACAATATTCAAATATATATCAAATATGTATAATTTATTATTCATACAACATCAAACGTGCGCATTTAAATGCTTTCCGACTTCTTTACAAACGATACGTTGCAAGTTACGTTTTAGCAGAAATTTACTTGCGCAGAAACTCAATTAAGCTTGCATGCACACTTGATAGTTCATTATTTTTAATATTTTTGGTCATGAGTCTCAGTTGAATGCTAATGTATAATGCCAATTTCGTCCTTGCTTTATAGAAGATATTGTAAGTTGTATCCTGAAAACCGTATATACTGTTGTATCTGCCTATATTCTGGTCAATTATTTCAAAAAAGGCCTTACTCCGAACTCATTTGCTCAAGTTTTGTTATTGTGTATTTAATTTTACAATATACCAACACAATTGACAACACAGGGACAACCCATGTTGCAGAATTTCATTGGCCATCGATGTAGATATAATGAAATTAATTCTGGATGTTTAAAAGCAACTCTGTAACATCAATTATTTCCATGCGCGTCTTATGAGGATTTCAAGAAAACTGTTTCTATAAGTCACAGTATTGATCATTAATTCAAATTGATTATCTAGCTTAGAAAACGCTGTTACCAGTGGCGTCTGAGAATATTTCGCCAGAAATGAAGTGACTAAAGTTATGATGTTGAATCTGCTTATTGAAATATTAAGTACAAATCAGACAATTGCTGTTCATTTCAGGGACGCTTTTATTACTCTGTTCATGGCAATTTCCCCTCCAATGCAGTTTTTGGCACCCTGAACATAATTTTGGACTATAATTACCCCTTTGTTAAGGGACGCAATCTTTTGAATGAGGCTATTCTTCTAGTGTTTTTTTCGATGTGTTATCTTTTTTACAAGTACAAAAATGAGTTAAGACGCGTAGTAAAGGGACATCATTGGCTGGAAGCTATTCAACAGTGCCATAACAAATATTATTTAGATACATATGTATAATAACTGTTTATAGCTTAATTGATATGAAATAGTTGTACATCATAGTGCATTTAGGATATTTAATGTTAAGACACAAGTGGGTTAAACTTTCATACATCGTTTTCCCGAATAACATTTAGGCGAAAGCCTACCCTCGATTACTCTTCCAGAATTTGTTAATTGAAAACTTCTTCCTGCTTAGTCCTGAAATATTTAAACATTTGATTTATTTAAAACAATTTGTCTGATGACATTGAAAACGTTTGGGTGTTTTTCTTTCTGCGTTTATTATATGTCGTTAAGTGTTTGTTTGACCTTGATCTTAACGATTACGGCAATTAAAATTGATATTTCTACTCATTCGATACATATATTGAAAAGAAAATTCCTCCAAAATATAAACATCTCAGCAAGTTTTTGGAATATTTCAGGGAGTGTTTTTATCACCAACAATTTGGTTCTACGGTATTTTAACTAAAATGTCATAAGCATTGTCCATTGATTTAGATAATGTTTGTCTACTACAAGATGTAAAGCTAGATTATCAAGGAAACAGAGACAACATATACCTGTTAACTTGCACCAGGTTCCAACTACTTGCAATTTGTTTAATCTGTCCGATGACACTGCGTTTTTCTCTTGGTTCAGAAGCCTTTCTATTAAATCTATCAAAACGACAGAAAACCTGTCTTGTTATAATTTCGTCGCAAATAAATTGCATTAAAAGTTTCCTAGAAGAGTGAAGACACTACATGAATGTGTCAGATTTATTTGTTTGATTATGTTTTGTGGTCCTTTTGAGATCGGATTTAGTATAGGAATTAAAATGCCACTTTAAGCCACTGCGAGTGTTGAAAATCTTGTACCTGCCGCTCGTGCAATAATGAGTCTCTTACGTGCCCTTTGCATACTTTAGATGCATTTTACCAGTGTTGGAGAGGGCTGAAAATGGTTTTCTTGCCATCGGTCGTCTATGAAATGTTTCGGTATATATATATATATATATATATATACATTCAGCTACTGAATAAGGAATATAAATACGTTTGAAACATTTTAATGATGTTAATGATATGCATAAAAAGGCGTTTTTCACTGATCGTTATAAGGCGATAGCAATAAAATTCTACTCTTTTTTTAAATATTATCCCTTTCGTCTGGTTGCTGTTGTACTGCATATGTTCAATTATGTCAAGTGTTTGATCTCCTGGGAAACAATGCAATGCCTCCCTTCAAACGTTTCAAGGGATTAGGCTTAAGAGTTCTGTTAACTTGCCCATACCGATAGCTTTCAAAATTGACATACGCTGTCTAGACAATTGTGTCCAATTTCTTCTCATTTGAAATTTTAAACCAAGCCAATCCCGAGTTTAAGAGGAATGCTAGTTAAACAAATGTACGGAAACTATTTACAGTACTAAGCAAACAGCAGACAATTTCAACATGCGTGCTTTTTTAGCTGTTTGCGTACTTTTCTCAACTCACTGTTTGGATGTTTATTGCAAAGCTGAATGAATTTAGCGAAAACTTTACACAACGTTGATGTTTATATTAACGTGGAGGTTTAACATACATGTACTACTTAAGGACGTGGTCATGCCCTGTTGATGGTACGCGGACGTGACCTTGTTTGTTAAAAAACAAAATTCGCAATAGAGTAGCACCCATTGCAGACAATATCAGTCTGTACGTAAACTTTAATGTTGAGATATTTTTAGGCTTTCACACTTCAGGTAGATTTTTTATTTGCTATGCATGGATTGGTTTACGTTTTTTCATACACTTGATTAAACTGATTTGGAGCTATGTAACATAGTTTTTAAAAAAAGAATTGATACAATTGTTCTATCAATGATATGCACAAAACATATGTCTAATTTCTTATAACGGCCTTTGAGCATGTGTTATGTTTTCGGAATTAAAAATAATAAGATAGTCGATTTTTGACAAGCGTAAAGGAAAGAATCTTCTTTGTAATTTTTGAAAGTTATGTTTTTAAAAATTCATACTATCGAAAAGGACTTATCGGTATTAATCATCAATAACATGCAAAAACAAAAATACTACAAACGTGAGTGCATATTTACTTGAAGTATCTGTGTGAGAAATGTGCAATATAAAGACGTTTTAAACACTAAGACATATTTAGCATATATCTTGTGTTGCAGTGACTTTGCAGGACATTACATTTATTACCTTCAACGTCATACGTCTTTTAATCATGTAACTAATATGTGCAGCTCCAATTACGCTACAATACAAGCCCAATAGTAAACAATCTAATATTAACACTATGTACAGGCACCAGGTCAGGGCCGCAACGAAATTGAACGAAACACATAAACATACACACATCAGAAACGGTTGTTAAATTTCAATTTGAATGGTATTGGATGTATATACTGTTTCCGAACCATTTTGTCAATGTCATAAGTAAAAGGCATTGCAATTAATCCTCAGAGAGATCCTACAGTTGGTTTGTTTCTTAGAGTATTTGTTTTATTTTGTATTTCCCTTGTCATGACAATAAGTCCATCTGTCTGAGTAGTGGCAATAAGTATCAGAATATTAATGTTTATTTCAACTAATATGTGTACTCCATTCATGCGATCTTTATTCTTCACAACGCCATATTATATGAATATTCTTTGCGTTTAGGTAAAACAGACGAACTATAAAATTAAAAAGCGATATATTTGATTTATATTTGAAACAGCTATTCAAACTAAAATATCTCATTACTTTTAGACGTCCTTGCAAAAGAAGGCGTTTTTTGTAACACACTGGTTGCGCAAAAACGGAAATATTAAGCGTAGGCAGGCATTGTTAAATATATTCCGGAAAAAACAATTCATTCTCCCTAGTACACGAAGCAAACGTAATATTTTTTTTAAATGTTAATATGCTTTGTTTTTGGCTTTGCATTAAAGAGTTTATAAAAGTAATTACGTGCCATTTGGTTTAAAACACTTTGCTTTCTTTTTGCTTTACCTTGATACTTTATAACAAAATTTTGAAAATATCAAACTAAACAGCGGATATACCAATGAAAGTTATACTCAATTTTAATTGCATTATTAAAAGAAAGATGCATCAAAGCATCTAAGCCCATAGTTTCTATTATATTACTGAGGAAGTCTGGAAAAGGACTACCAATTGACTTTGAAACTATCGCAGTCAGACAAGAGCAATGGAATAAACAACAACGACCTGCGCTTAAAGCAAAATGAACGTCTGCTTTTTGGTAAAATAAATATTCTAGAATATTGGTCGTTCATATATGAGACACTATCATTATTGTATGGGCGTTTACCTTATCAGGCAATGTTTATCTTCCTGAACATAATTTTGGACGGAAATGACGGTTTCTTAAATGATGTCATATTCCATCTGAAGTATCTGCATTTATATTCGTTCACATGTCAATTTGATCCCGACTATATTCAAGAAAATGAAGACATGCAACGTAGGGACATCATTAGCCGGAAGCTTTTAAACAATGCAATTAGAAACATGATTAAGAGACATAAGCATGATAACAATTCATTTTCATATTGATATGAATGGAAGCAAGTGCGTGAATCATTAATAAATTGCTCAAAACCCGTCCACGATGTGTTGCCTGCAGGCAATGAGAACTTACTGACTGAGTCAAGGTTTTGAGGTTCAGACATTAACAATAATGCTTTTGAATTATTAATTTCGTCAGACATTGAAAATATTATTTTACATGTTATTTATGGAAATTCGCCTCGGTAAGTCTGGGATAAAACAATTACCCAAGGCCAATACAAATTATCTAGTTGGTAGAATATATGGGACTGATGTAAGGTAGCAAAATAGAAATTACAAAGGCAAACCCATTTAGCAAGAATTAAACGATGACAAGATGGAGAGGATGCTGTAAGTCAAAGACAAACTATGCTGAGTTGGCCAATAAAACAATGGAAACTACGGAGGCAAGTCCATTACCCTTACAAGTAACCAACAGCATGTATAAAAGATGCAAGAACCAAACAAACACCAAACAAGTGACACAACGCTGCAAGACAAAAAAACATAAAACGAGTGGCAATCGCTTTTTTTTGATAAATTCGTTTTATTTTGTTATACTTCAAATATATTGTTACTTACCTGGCAAGTGCACTGAAATCACAAGCAATCCTTTATAATCTTGTAATTAAAAAGGTTTATTCTGCTAAATTAAGTACGTTTAGAGTGAACATATTTTCTACATCTAGCATCACAGCAGTCGACACAGCAATGATCATGTATTTAAAAAGGTTATCTATATCATATAAATGGCGACCCTTACACATATATTGCATGTCTGTTTTTTTTGCTACCTGAAAGATAAAAAAAATCTACAGTGAAAACATAATTATATCAGACTTAATTTAGACCCAATACCGGTTTCGTTTTTTTAATCTATTATAAGGTTCCATCATTCTATTGTTGTTGTTGTTGTTTGATATATTTGACCTGTATACAGTTACCTTAACCTCAAGTTGTTTTTAATTTTAGAGCAACAAAAGTAGTTGCTGTAAGACTGTCTTTAAACTGTGATTGCTTAAGTCTGCGTGTCTTTTCAAACGTGTTATCAGAATTCAATTTCGCCAAACGAGTAGTTTCGTATTCACCAACGTACACTGCATACTTTATAATAATACTTATTGCTGGATAATCCATAATATATCATTTAAGTGATAATAAATCGACGTTGATGCAAATTGTTAAATTGTATTTGAAGTTTACAATAGTTTAGCATTGATCGAAACTTTTTATGTTAGACATTTAAGGATCAGTCGTAAATAGTATACAGTATTATCATAAGATTTGAAAATGAGCACGTCTGAATATTATTGGCAATTGAGTTGGTTTAATGATTACTTTGATATGAAAACAGGATATGTATTTTGAACTCTTTTGACAATATACATTTATATTGTTTAAAGATATATTCAGCTTATCCTTCCAAAACTTAATTTAATAACATCTTTCTGACAGAACATTAAGTATGATTAGCGTTTTAGTGAATAAATGTCTTTTTCGAAGACCATAGATATAACAACTCTCTGAAATAAGAAATCTAAACTACAGAGACAAGCACAGTAACCCCAACTTCGGATCATGTTTGAAGACGTGACAACAATCACAACATAATACGTATAAACATAGTTATTAGAAAAACGATCGTAAATATTGTTGTAGCCGCAATATTAAGGTCATTGCAAACTAAGTAAGAACTCACTAAAGCCCCAGTCATCCGTAACTTACGACGAAATAGAAGTCTGTGTAAGTCTCTACATGTATTTAAAGTTCTTGAACAGCTTATCATGGATTAGCGACTGGTTTAAGACAAATGTAGTCGCTTGGAATTCTAAATGCTGCAAGTGCGACGTTTTGCTGACCAAAGCTGTCGCGAAAAGGTTTGTTTTGGTTTTAATACGGTCAGTGACCTATACGCGACTGATCGCCGACAGGTATATAACTGTTCCTTTGCCTTCGCCGACCTATTTTGGGTCAGCAATTTAACGCCAATGAATTCACGATTGGCCTCTGTCTGGATACCAACGGACTGCCAAGATTTTACAACCGATCGCCGATTTTTTTCCTGATATGACATAAATATACGTTCAAGACAATCAACATTCATTCTTCTGCAGTGTACAGATGGTGTACATGCAAAGTACGGCATTGGCAAGCCGTTCTTGTCTGAGGTTAAATGTGTGCTGCTAGACACAGTAGCCAGTGAGACGGATCCTCTGCAACTGTCACCAATGTGACAGCAGCTAATCAAATGTAGGTGACATGGTCAGACGAGATATCTTGAACGATGCACCATATCACGAACATTAGTTAGAGCTGTAAAAAGTCAACGACCGAATAGCAACTCATCCCTGACCAACAAGAAGTAGCGGTGGTTGTTGTTCCTGACTAGATTTACGACCAGAGGTTTAGATGCTATAAGGACATAAGGAACCGGGACTAACTGCTGTGAACGTGTCGGATACTATCCCATTGAGATCCATAAGCTTATCCAGAAGCGTATCAGTCTTCTTCTTCTTCTGTAATAGAAAACAACAATTAATATTGGTACTGATCCCATTGTTTTAACAAGGCAAATTTAATGGCATTGAGTTGATCCATTAATCTCGAGACGTATTCTTTAAATATTCGCATTGTTTTCAAATCAACTATAATTATCATGATGTAAAATTTATGCAACGACCAGGGTTTTTGACTAAATATACATTTACAGACTTCGTCATTATGTTTGCCGAACAGCCTTTCTCAACTTGTGGTATTTAAATTCTAGTTCATGATTTGTTGAGGAAAAACAGTAACATATCCGTTTCATATTCCAAAAAGGGCAATAAACCATAATTATTACGAGCCTGTAGTTGCAATTGTTGGACATTGCAAGTAGTTTCAAATGCATAACATCGAATTTGAAACCATAAAATTCATCTATTTTGTCTTGTTGCGATCGTTCATTTGTTACGATAATGTTTTCTGTCCCTTTTCAGACAGATGTTCTTTCTGTAATGATCCAGAATGTTAAATTGTCTGAGAGATGAGGGATACTGGATGACTTCAATTCAACTCTAGTTATTCATATATAACTTTTCCAGACTGTGATTCTTTCAGATTTTACAAATTCATCGCTAAAGATATATATTTATAATTATATATAGTTATATTTTGTCCATTACAATGATAAGTACCGCCGATGAATATTGATAATACACGAAATGGTAAGTACATCTGAGCAAATACATTACTGACCTTTTAGTTATGTGTCTTTATTTGACTCACAAAAGGATGTACGTATGTTATAAGTGCATACGGACATTCATTTAAAAATGTTTTTGCCTTTATAATCAATGATTTCAGAGTCATACAATGTTTATGTATTATATAATGTAAAGTGTTAACGGGTCAAAAACTGTCATTGAAGTCAGGCGAAGACTGGAGGGTGAAACTTGTTAACAAACTTATCCACACAACTCAAACATTTAGCAAATAAGCTATAACCCATCGACTTGTATGTACAAGTTATCAAGTAAGAAAGTGAATGGAAAAGAAATAAATAACTCTATTACAATATAAAGGCATTCCCTGCAAACGAATAAAAACAATCACTAGATGTAAGTAATCAACCAAATAATGAATGCAAGTCAATGCATCCATTTTTTAAGGAATAATTGAAACAAGAGGGCCAAAATGATAATAAAAGCCCAAACAAATCAAGCCACTCATTGATATTATTTAAGAATAACAGCAAACACAGCAGGTGAATACTTTCTCTACAGATACGAAACGCCAAGTAAACAACTTACAAGAGACACATATCATGTATCACAACGCTAGTAGGTCAAAGTCACTAATTCGTCCATCAATAACGGTTAAGATTAATATCATAGCGATTGTTGAGTGGTCATTAAATAAATAGCGGAATTATCCAGAGATAACTGGTTTAAAGTAGTTAACTTTTGTTCATACAAGATTCAAGATACGGGTTTATGCTAACAAGCAACATTAGCTCAATCAGATTTTTTCCGACATTAGTAGCCAAACATACAGAACATACCAAAACATGACAGAGAGCTGGTGACCTGGAAATAAAGGCGTATTATAAATAATTTATATAGTTTTAAAGAGGTACAATATTGGAAAAAAATATTAACAAAAGCCGTTTCTAAATATATCCATGCATAAAATTACAAAAACGAAAGATGGATTAGAGCACAGTTGATAATGATAACATCAACTAACTTAATTTTCCTGGCTGTACGGGCAATCCACATGAGCACGGTGGCTCTAGTTGACATCACTGTAAAATGGTGAGTTCTTTCATGAGTACAAATTATGGATATTCGTATGCATTTATAACAGCAAAATTGTAAGTAGCATTATGTACATTACAGCATGGTACAGTGATGTGTAGTTTGTACAGCTGTATTAATTAATTCATCGTGCCAGAACGAAAGTATTCCTTAAAGGAGGTACTTAATTAATCATATATCTTCGTTGCTACTAGATTCTACTGATTTTACACAGGCATGGTTGCTCCAATTATTTGGTCAATTTTTACCTACAGGTAGCCATCCAAATCAGCCCCTGGCCACCGTCCTGACAATATCAGCACCTACCTCCGTGTAAGAATGTTAATTGAAATGCCAAATCGTAACACCTTAACAATTACTTGCTGGAAACAAAAACACAAGTTGTTGTATGTGTTTGATAGATTTTAATGATTTATAAATTTGAAACATATCCTGAATAGATTAGCACTTGCTATTTAATTTGATATTTTTATTCATTTTATTCATATTAAACATGCCCCTTAAAATGTTTTCTGGTATTGGAATTCCACACATTGTCCAGTGGGTGAAGTTTATGAAAATGTCACTTAATTAAAATTGAGCGTGTAAGGTTAGCTCATCCAAAGCGTTTTAAAGTTGCCACGAATACATGTTTTTACCACATTGTTTACCTCGTGACATTAAATTAGAAGTTGAAACAGCAATCAATCAATGATGCACAGTGTTTTAAATTGATCCTGCCACTTTGACATGGCAGGTTATTTCTGCTAGATGTATGTTTATCGGTTAGTTGTTACAACACCATTAAGTCAATAAATAATGCGCCTGTAAGATATAAATGTGTTATTCTTCTGACGGTGTGGTTGCTGTCTACTGTTACAAACAGACATAGACAAAATAATGTTCGGCGTTGACGTGCAATTATACTCGGGGATTAAAGGATTTATTTCGTAATTGTGATAAACTTTGTGTGTTGTTTTTTACTAAATTATTATATTTTCGCGTGCACAGCTTTATTAAGTTGCAATTTCGCATGGAACCTGTTTTAAAAAAACGCTCTCATTAGTACTGTTACTATTCCTCAATTGTTTAAGCCTTATTTACCTCAACAGCAAATACAGTAGATTAAATATCATCATTATTCAATGAAAATGGCAGGGGAAATATTATAGTTGTAACATAATTATGTCTAGCACAGAAAGTTTGTAACTTAACACTTAACTTGTTGTTTATGATGTTATTTACTTCCCAGTTTACACGCTTATAAATGAAAAGGTCACTTATATTCTTTAAGTTTATGAATTTAGATTTTCTCTGTAAAACAACAAACGTTGTAAGTGATTCGTAAATTATGCTGTTATTTTTGACAAGTTGGATATTGATTTGTTTGTTGGGGTGGGGAGTAAGCGATTTTTTTCAAATTCCTCAAATGCCAGTTTAGATGTGTTAAAGCGATCGATGCCTTTGTATTTTTCATATGCATTTGATGTTGTTAAACAATTCAATGCCATTCAATAGTTTATTAGCACAAACATTCAAGTTCATCGCCTTTACTTCTGGCGGTAACATTTATTTACATACATGAAAAGAGCATGATATTATAATACTCAAATCAATAACACTATTAGGATATTGATAATTCACGTAAAAAGGTAATTATTAACGTGAAATTGCTTGAACAGTGGCGTTCCTTAATCCTTTACAGAACAATATCTATAAATTGACCACCCTTGCTAATGCGGTCAGGCATGTTTTGACAGTAGCGGCAGGGATGCCATATTGAGAGAAATATAGTTGGGTTATTTCAATATGTTGTGACAAAAGAATTAACAAGCTGCAAAGTTAACGGAGTTGCCGTTGCAAAGCCTACTTATCATTGTATGGTTTGAAAGGAAGAAATAGGACGTTGTGATTATGTTCCAATACAAACGAAATAAATCTTGGGGTAATCCCCTAAAAACTGCTGTCGTGAAAAGTGTATTACACATGAACGTGTTTCTTGTAGGGTGAAAGACACACGAATGAGCATCCGGAAAAGTGCGGGTCGTCATTCAAAATATTGACTCTTATATACATTTTCGATCAATGGGAATAAGTAGTTTTAGTAGAAATTTAGTTGTTGTTGTTTTCAAACTTTAACATTGATTTTTCTGATTCAGAGTGTTTCTCACATTGCTTAATGTCTAATATAGACTTTTGATTCTATTTGCAGTGTTATCATTTGTTGGGTCATTTCATGATTTGAGTGCTTGCATCCTCTGAAATCTACAGTTTTGACAATTTGAATAACACAAAGGAACAAAGCAGCCACGTAGACGCACATTTGACCATTAGCTTGTTTTTGGCACTAACCAAACCCCAAAGGGCACCGACGGAGATACACAACGGATGAAAACAAGAGACATAATAACAGACGCAGCCCATACGTAGTTAACACATTGAAACAGACGATGCTTTCTTGTGGCGTCCTTTATGGTTCTTGTTTTTAGTCTAGGACTGATGGCTTGAGGTATATTGATGCAGACAAGGTTTCAATTATATGGCAACCACGCAATTGGACTGACTAGCTGAAAGATATGTAAAACCTCGGTACTGTGTATGTACACATAAAAGTAAATGATCTAGCTATCATGAAATAACGTCATCATATGATTGAAATGCATATATATACTTTTGATGTGAATTCCGATGATGTTACGACATCAATTAGTAGCGTTGTGAAAGGTGTGCTTTATATAGCGACGTGATATGTATTAAGCACTATACATAAGAAAATTATTATTTGTTTTATAAACTTTCACATGAGTGGTCACTCAATACGAACTTTATTAAACTCATTTACTTAAAGGGATGAAAACTCTCCAATGCTCGTTCTAGCATTTTTCTCATGTAAAGTATATGTAGTTATAATTGTTGCCAGTGTACCTGATTTAGAATAACAAGCGTCATTCATGTAACACCGTCTTAAATACAATAACGTAGAGTGTTTTAACACTTAAGATTGCATATTAAACAAAAGTCGCTTATTTTGAAATGTCTAGCCTTTTCTACAGTTGATTTATTTATGAACACATCTGGTCACTCTTCTCCATTCACATCACAGTGTGAGTACTGTCAGCAACATATAAAAGATAAATGTCTAATTCAGTTAATATGAATATTCTCCATTCATGCCGTCATCGTTCTTTACAAAGCAATTAGATATCGGTTGAATATGTATAAAGGTTAATTAATTTAAACTATATTTCGAAAAAGTTCTTTGAAATAACATATTCGACAAGACATCAATCATTTATAATTTGTTATTCATAAAACCTCCTAGATGCGCATTTAAATGCTTTCGACATCTTTACAAACGATTCGTTGCAGGTTACGTTAAAACAAAAAATTACGTGCGCAGAAACGGAGGTGTTAACTAATTAAGCTTGCATGCACAATTGAAACTTCATTATGTTTAATAGTTTTTGTCATAAGTCCCATTTGGAAGCTAACTGCATCATACCAATTTCGTCCTTGTTTTATAGAGAAAGAAGATATTGAAAATTGTTTCCCGAAAACTGTATACATATATACTATTTAAGAGAAAAAACAGTTAAAACTAAGCTGTGCAATATGCTTTTCTGTAAGCAAACTCGTCATCAAATGATCACACAATGAGTCATATCCTTTTCCATAATTGCATTACTATACTGTTATTATTTTCCATTCCTTCTAAGACCAGTACGATTTCATTATTATCCTGATTCTGATTTATTCGATATCGATTAGGTTTATGTTCATCGCTTAATTCTTAAAACGGCAGCATTTTATGTTCATAGCACTTGTAAAATATGTCCTGCAAATCAATTCTGCATTGTAATTTGCCATCTCTTATCATTAATGAAATAATTAATTTTTTGTCTGCAGGTGTCTCAAAATGCCAGTAAGTTTATAAGTCGTCATACAGAAATGCACAAATTCGTTGTTGTCTGTCGTCGTGTGGTTGAAAAAAATAAAATAAAATGTCTACGTTCTAATTCAATCAAAGTTCGTTTTCAAGTTTTAATGGTTGTCCTTTTCATAATGTTTCACAATAAACCAATACACATGACAAAACAGGGACAATCCATATAGCAGAAATCATTGGCTATCCATGCAGATATAATAAGATTAAATTTGAATGTTTAAAAGGAACTTTGAAACATCAATTATTTTCATACGCGTTTGATGATTTCAAGAAATCTGTTTAATTGAGTCACCGTCTTGCACATTAATTTAAATTGATTTGCTAGCTTAGAAAACACTGTTACCAATAGCGTTTGAAAATATTTTGTAATAAATGAAGTGACTAAAGTGATGTTGTTGAATTTGTTAAATCTTAATATAAAGTGCAACTTTGACAATATTCAACTGACTCTTTTACTACTGTAAAGACTTATACTTTAATTTCTGTACATGGGCATTTCCCTTACACGTAGTTCTTGTCATCCATTACATAATTTTGGACTATCATTACCCGTTTGTTTAGGGAGGCAATGTTTTGAATGAGCCTAACCTTCTTGTGTTTTTTTCAATGTATTTTTATCTTTTTTCACAAGTAGATTAATTATAGTTATTTTTAAATAAAAAAAATGTTTAGACACGTAATATGGGGACATCTTTTATTGGAAGCTATTCAACAGTGCAATTAGGAATATTATTTAGAAGCATACCTGTATAACAATTGTTTAAAGCTTTATTGATATGGAGAAAGTAAAAGTGGTACTTCATAGTACATTTTGGATGTTTAATGCTAAGACACGAATGGCTAAAACTTTCATACATCGTTTGCGCCCAAATAACTTTTAGGTAAAGCCCTGCCACCGATTATTCTTCCAGAATTAGTTCATTTGAAACTTCATCTTGTTTAGTTTTGAAGTACTAAAAAGTATGAGTTTCTTAAAACATTTTTTTTCTGTTAATATTCAAGACGTTTGTGCGTTTTTCTTCCTGCGTTTATTATCTTGTGACGTGCAATGTCTGTCGTTAAGTGTTTGTTTGATTTTGATCTTAACAATTACCCCAATTAAAATTGATATTTATGCTTAATCGATACATTTATTGAAAAGGTAATTCCACCAAAAGTATATATCTCAGCGAATGTTTAGGGATCTTTCAGGGAGTGTTTTTATCACCAAAAATATAGTTCTACGGTATGTTAACTAACACGTCATGAGCATTGTCCATTGATGTAGATAAAGTCATTTTGCTACAAGATGTAAATCGAGTTAATACAGAATTTAGGAAAACGGAGACAACATTTTCCTCTTAATTTGCACCAGGTTCCAACTAATTGCAATTTATTTCATCTGTCCGATCGCACTGCGTTTTTCTCTTGGTTCAGAAGCCTTTCTATTAAATCTATCAAAACGACAGAAAAACTGTCTTGTTATAATTGCGTCGCAAATGAATTGCATTAAAAGCTTCCTGGGAGTAATGACACTACATGGATGTGTAAGATTTTGTTTTATTTTGTTTTGTGGTCCTTTCGAGTTCGGATTTATGTAGAAATTGAAATACCACTTTAAGCCAGTAGAATGAGTTGAAAATCGTGTACCCGCCGTTCGTGCAATAACGAGTCTCTTGAGTACCGTTTGCATACTTAAGATGCATTTTGCCATTTTGCATTTTGTTGGAGAGAGCTGAAAATAAACTTGGTTGCCCATGAAATGTTTCAATCATGACTAATGTGTTCGTATTTTGGATGCATGTTATTGTTGAGATACTATTTGCCCGTTTGTATTCATGGCATGGGGTTCTTCGTCGCAATGTATTGACATGTTTGTGAGCTTCAAATGGATTTCTGTCGCAATGTTTGCAAACACGTGTGTGCTTCGCGACGGATCTATGTCGCAATGTGCAAATACTCTTGTGTGATTCCGATGAATCTTTGTCGCAATGTATGCATACGTTTGTGTGCTTTTGCAGTGTCTATGTCGCAATGTATTTGAGATTTATTCCGATATTTTTTTAATGTTTTAATACTTCTAAGTGTTATTCTGAATGCTCTCTATCACAGTGTATTCATCCGTTTATGAAGTTCCACAGGAAATCTGTCGCAATGTAAACATACTTGTGCGTGCTTCTGTGTGATCTCTGTCGCAATGCATCAGATTATTGGGTGCTTCTTCAGGATCTCATTTGCTATGTTTTCATTTTACTGTGTGATTTTGATTGAACTTCGTCTCAATGTATGCATACCAATGTGTGATTCCGAAGGACATCTGTCGCAATGTATCCCTACGTTGCTGTGCATTTTTGTGTTGATACTTTTACGTTAAGCCGAGTATATCCTGAATAATTCATGAATAAACTCATGAATAGTTCATGCATTTCATGAACTTTTAATGGGATTTTTTTCTCATTTATAAAATCGTTCATTAAATCATAGGCCGTGAAGTCTATGAACCGGCCAGAGTTCATGAATACGATGTCAAGTCCGAGTTTACTTATATATAAGTCGATTGATTTGTCACTGAAACTTGCTTAATATGATGATAACGATGAGAACTTATGATCATTCAAGTATTTTTACTTATATAATATATGCAACGTTAACTTACATATAGATCGGAACAAAAGCTTAAACTATGTGAAGACAATGCAACAAGTGACAACAACAGCAAAACATATAATGACAACAACATGACATTTATCTAACCAATTTGTGCAATGGAATGTCTAGCATACTGTACCCTGTGTTCCCATCCCATGCTCCGGCTAAACTGCTGTTAATTAGCAGTTCAAATAATATTAAGATAACTGAGACAGAATTACAAGATAAATTATTGCTATTTCAAGGCTATCGACAACCGGTGGCACAAACCAAAATAAGTCGTTTAGCACGCTTATGTCTCCCGCTAATATGCAAAAAAAATCCTTTGCAGTCAATACACTACCTGAAAAAGAATTAAGTAAAACAAAAGTAACCATGATAAAAAGTTTTTCTAGTTTAAACAGATGTTTTTTTTAAGTTATACAACTCAAGAATTTACTGAGTTTTCCCGCTTTAATTTCAGCCATTCACAGAAATAAAGCTTACAACAAATAATAACAAGAAATGGTTACGAGCGACCATTAGTGACAAAACTATGACACTGCTAAATATTTGAAATCAAACGAATATCAAACAAAATTGTTAAATACTCATCAAATGTATCTGAAATGGTTAGTGAAACACAATTTCACTGGGGGTGAAACTATTTGGAAAGACACATACCCTTACACTTGTCCAACAATTTATCAATAATAAGAAAATTCAAAACTATAGGCCTAATTTTTAAGTATGCATAAACATATTATCAAATGAATAATTATGGAGTTTAGATGTGCCTAAGATGCGTTTGACTATGGACTTATACTTTAATTTGCATGCTGCTGGTCACGCAGGCAACCGATAAACAACATGAATTCAAACACAATAACAAAACTCCACAGTTTATAGGTATAAACAACTTATACAACATTAAAAAGTAATACGTTTTAAGGCGGTACCTAACAATCCTTGATAAGCATTCCTATTTTTCCTGTATAGTATGTATGCACTGTGTTCTTTGTAGAGTTTGTGCTATTGTTCCATGTTTTTTGTTTGTAAATTATTGTTTTTGTGTTCTGTGTCTTCGACGTTTACCCTGTACCATTAAACGGTGTGTATGTTTAAACATTTGGCGACTGAGCTTGTTTCTGTAGTTTTTCGCATGAGTATTAAAGAATAAATAAGTCTAAGGCCATGGGCTCGGATGTCACGGATAGACATCCACTACTTCCCACCTCCGCATAACTTTTGTTACGCTGTATTCCGACTCATTTTTTGACGGTAATTCGTGCGCCGGACCCAAAAATATAGCAAACTTGATTAGAATGCGTATACCAGATATTTTTTTGCTCAAAATAAGGTCCATATTTCGAGCTCACCGAACCTTCTCCAACGTCAATGTAAACGCTAGAACGCTAAATAAAATATTGAAATGAAATTCGATAATACTTGAAAAGATAAAAACGTTCATAATACTGTCATTATCAACATTTTATACTTTTATTGATGAAACACGTGCATCTATATAAAGCAAAAATAAAGGTAGTATCTTTTTATTGATATCTCGTATATTCCTGATGTCCTTTGTCTGGTTGTTTACCTGACAAGCCTGTAACAATTTTGAGACAGAAACATTCTAAAATGGAACTGAGTTGGAGCTATATTACGTAGTTTTAAAACAAAATTGGGACATTTGTCTTACTTAACTTCTAATGTCATTACAAAAGCTAGACAGCCTCGTACTCCCTATGATGTGCACAATATATATGCCTTATTTCTTATAACGGCCTTTCAGCATGGACATGTGTTATGTTTTTGGAATTACTTAAAAAAGATAAAGGAAAGACTCCTCTTCGTAATTTCTAATAAGGATGTTTTTTAAAAATTCCTACTGTCGAAAAGGTCTTATTGTTATTGGTAATCAATAAAAAGTACAAACAAAAATTCTTCGAAAGTCAGTGCCTTTTTACTTGGAAGTATCTGTGTGGGTAATGTGGCAACATAAAGACATTGCAAACACTAGATCTTGTGTTGCAGTCATTTTGCAGGACATTACATTTATTACCTTCAACGTCATATGTATTTTTATCATGTAAGTAGTATGTGCAGCTCCAATTACGCGACAGGACAAACCCAATAATAAACAATCTATCATGAACACTATTTACAGGCACCAGGTCAGGACCCAAACGAAACTGAACGAAAAACATAAAGGTACACACATCAGAAACAGTTGTTTAATTTCAATGTGAATGGTATTGGGTGTATATACTGTTTCCGAACTATTTCGTCAATGTCATAAGTAAAGGACATTGTAATTAATCCTTAGAGAGATCCTACAGTTGGTTTGTTTCTCAGAGAAGTAATTTATTTTGTATTTCCTTTGTCATGACAATAAGTCTGTCTTTTTGTGCAGTGTCAATAAGTATCAGAATATTAATGTCTATTTCAGCTAATATGTGTACTCCATTCATACCATCTTAATTCTTCACAACGCCATGTAATATAAATATTCTTTGCGTTTAGGTAAAACAGACGAACTACAAAATTATAAAGCGATATGTTTGATTTATATTTGGAACGGCTCTTGAAATTAAAATATGCCATTACTTTTAGATGTCCTTGCAAATGAAGCCGTTTTATGTAACACACTGGTTGCACAGAAACGGAAATATCAAGCGTTGACAGGCCTTGTTAAATGTATTCCGGAAAACAAATCATTCTCTCTAGTACACGAAGCAAACATCTTTATTTATATAACGTTGATATGGTTTGTCTTTGACGTTAAATTAAGGAGTTTATAAAAGTAATTACGCGCACATTGGTTTGAAACACTTAGAAATAGTTTGCTTTTCCTTACTTTACCTTGAGACTTTGAAACACAATTCTGAAAATATTAAACTATACAGTTTAAAATATAACAATAAAAATTGCACTGAATTGTCATTGCATTATCAAAGATAAAGATGCACCAATGCCCATAACTGGTATTCTATTGTATTACTGAGGAAAACTGCAAAATGATTACCAATTGACTTTGAAGGAATCGCCGTCAGACTAGAGCAATGGAATAAACAATACGACCTGCGCTTCAAACAAAATGAACGTCAGTTTTTTTCTGTAAAGAAATGATATGGTAGGTATTTCAAAAAATCTAGATTTAGAGTATAACCAAGACAATGGTCGTTCATATATGAAACACTATCATTATTATATGAGCGTTTACCTTATCAGGCAATGTTTGTCTTCGTGAACATAATTTTGAACTGAACTGACGCTTTCTTAAATGACGTCATATTTTATCTGAACATCTGCATTTATATTCGTTCACATGTTAATTTTCCCCGATTAAATTTAAGAGTATAAAGATATGCAACGTAGGGACATCATTGGCCGAAAGCTTTTAAACAATGCACTTGGAAACATGATAAAGAGACATAAGCATGATAACAATTCATTTTCATATTGATATGAATGGAAGCAAAGGCATGAATCATTTATAAATCGCACAAAAGCCGTCCCCGGTGTGTTGCCGACAGGCAATGAGAACGAACTGAGTCAAGGTTTTGAGGTTCAGACATTAAACATATTACTTTTAAATTATTAATTCCGTCAGACATTGAACATATTATTGTACATGCTATTAATGAAAAATCGCCTCGGTATGTCTAGAATGAAACAATTACCCAGGGCCAGGTGTAAGTCAAAGACAAACCATGCAGATTTATCTAATAAAACAATGGCCACTAAAGGGACAAGTCCATTAACCTAACATCTAAACTAAAACATGAGATAAATTACGTCATATATGCTACGTCAGAAGGCAACAGTTTGCTAAAAATGAAGACTTAAATCAAAGATAACGTTCCTTCACTTCACCATTTTAAATGAAACAAAGGGCAGTCTATGGCGCTTAAAGAGCCACGTCTTCGTAATATTAGCGGAGTTTGATAAGGTGATTAGTTTCTTCAAACACTTCGACTAACCTTTTTCCAAAATAATGTTTTGACAGTGCCCCGTCAGACGGCCGTATGGTGAAAATGTTTGTCGAAGTGTTTTAAGAAACTAAACTCTCAATCAAACTCTGGAAAAAGACCGAAGACGGGGCTCCGTAAGCGCCATAGACTGCGCTATGTTTCATTTAAAATGTTGAAGAAATAGGAAAGTTATCTTTGTTTAAAGACTTCATTCAATGCAAAATATTGCCATCCGACGTAGCATTTATGACGCATTTTATCACGTGGTATACTCACACTGACAACGCTGCAAACCAAAAATCATAAAAAGAGTTTTTTAACAGTGGCAATCGCTCTATTGGGATAAAATCGTTTATTTTGTAATACCTTAACGATATTGTTTTGAGAAATCGTTACTTACCTGGAAAGTGCATATAAATCACAAGCCCGTTTTATTAGTAATCGCTTATAATCTTGAAAATAAAAAGTTATTTTATGCTAAAATCAATCCGTCTAGAAATAGTATATTTGCCAAAACTAGCATCAAAGCAATCGACACAGAAATGAGCAAGTATTTAATAAGGTCATTTATATCATTTAAATGGCGACACATACACATATATTGCATGTTCGGGGCTGTTTGTTGCTACCTTAAAGAGAAAAAATATTCCACAGTGAAAATATAATTAATTCAGTCTTAATTTAGACGCAAATACCGGTTTCGTTTTTTATCTGTTATAAAGGTTCAATCAATGTTATGTTGTTGTTGTTTATTTTTTTTTTATTTATATCCAACCCTTCGCCTCAAGATGTTTTAATTTAAGAGCAAGAAAAGCAGTTGCTGTTAAACTGTCTTTAAACTGTGATTGCTTAAGTCCGTCTGTCTTTTCAAACGTTTTATCAGAACACAATTACACCAAACGGGAAGTTTCGTATTCGCCAACGTACACTGCATAATCTATAATAGTACTTATTGCTGGGTAATCAATAATATATGATTTAAGTGAAATAAATCAACGTTGATGCAAATTGTTAAATTGTATTTGAAGTTTGCAAAAGCTTAGCATTGATCAAAACCTTTTCTATTAGACGTTTAAGGATCAGTCATAAATGGTATACAGTATTATCATTAAATTTGAAAATGAGCTCGTCTGAATATAATTTGGCAACTGAGTTAGTTTAATGGTTACGTATATATGAATACAGGATATGTAGTATGAAGATAACCTCTCTTGACAATAACCATTTATATTGTTTAAAGATGTATTCAGATTTGCCTTCCAAAACTGAATTTGTGTCTTTCTGACAGAACATTAAGAATGAATAACGTTTTTGTGAATAAATGTCTTTTCTAAGGCCATGGATGTATAGCAACTCTTTAAAATAAGAAACTAAATTACAGGGACAAGCACAGTGACCCAAACATCAGCCAAGATCGTGTTTAAAGACGTGACAACAATTACAACATAACAAGTATAAACATAGTTATTTGTAAAACGAGTCTAAGTTTTGTTGGAACCGCAATATTACGGTCATTGCAAACAAAGTAAGAACTCACTAAAGCCCCAGTCACCCGTAGCTTACGACCAATTTGAAGTCTGTGTAAGTCTGTGCGTGTATTTTAAAGTTCTTGATTTGCTTATGATGGATTGGCGACTGGTTTAAGACAAATGGAAGTCTTAAATGCTATAAGTGCGACGTTTTACTGACCATTATTAATGGCATTGTGTTGATCCATAAATCTCTAAACGTTAACCATTTAAAGGGAATGTACACCAGATTGGCATCAAAAAAAGATTTTTTCTGTAACGAATCTTAGGACAATTCTTTAATAGAATGTGTTACGCTTTGATATCATAATTGTAAAAAGTACCAAAATATAGAAATAAAAATTGTGTCGGAGAACGGGCTCGAACCCGTGTCGCCAAAATTGCTGTCGAGCGTTGTATCCACTGAGCTACGAAGGATTACTCTAAACGACAGGTATATTTAAGCTAAATAGCTAATATGGTAATACCACGTGATAACATCGACTAGCCAATACGCATTAGAAATGAATTCTACTAGGTTGACACACCCAGTAAACTTTTTTAATGGGAAAATACGAAATAACTGCTAAACTTAAATAAATTGTAAACTATGTGGTACTTCAGTTAGTAAGTTTCAATGCATTGTACACATTAATACTAAGTTTATTTCAGTTTTCAACAATTTTCTTTTTTTTCTTGCAAATTGGTCATCTGGTGCACAGTTGCTTTAAATGTTCGCATCGTTTTAAAATCAACTATAAATATCATGATGTGAAATTTATGCAACGACCAGGATTTATGACTAAATAAACATTTACATTATGCCATTATGCTTTTTGAACAGCTTGTCTTAACTTGTGGTGTCTAAATTCTAGTTCATGATTGTTTTATTTGTTGAGGAAAAACTGTATACAATTATTCACGTTTTGAAAAATATAAACTTTATTGATTTCAGGAGATTGGTTCAAGTACTAGTAGTACTTCAGTACTTAGGTGGATTAGTTTGACGGGACACTACTAACATGATTTCCTCGTGTTTTTGTGGGTATATGGGGAAAACGATTTTGTTTTCGTCACTCGAGGTTTTGTATTTGGTGAAATAAAGTTATTTTAAAATGTCTGAAAGCGAAGATATAAATTTGATAATATTTTCCGCCCATCCCATCCCTATTTTCAGGTTTATTTTCCTGTTACATGTGCTCTATTAACATGCATATTTATTTTCATTTACAGAATTCCACTGTTTGATTGCCTAACATTAGTTAGTAACGTATTTGTTACTTTTATGATTTAAGATTTACCGTATGTTTAGTTTCGTTCCAGTTGTTTCATGATGTTTTCTAAGATACCAGTCATTATTGATGTTGCTGACTCTAAGGACGGACGTGGCCACGATTGACCAAGGTTACGATCCAGATGGGCTCAGACGCTCTTTGGATCTTCCAGCATCCAAATACTGCCTTTTCCTGTGTACATGTTCACCAAATACATTGCCAATTTCTAAACTGTTTGTGTTGTTGTATTTAAAGATTAGTGAATAATTAGTTTACTCACGTATTGAGTGAGTAAAACATATCCATATCATATTTTCATATTGCAAAAAGAGCATTAAACCAAAATTATTACGAGCTCGTAGTTGCAATTGTTGGACATTTCAAGTTCTTTCAAATGCATAACATCGAATTTGAAACCATAAAATACATCTATTTTGTCTTTTTGCGATTGTTTCATTTGTTACGATAATGTTTTCTGTCCTTTTTCAGGCAGATGTTCTGTAATGATCCGGAATTGTAAATTGTCTGAGAGATAAGGGATACTGGATGACTTTAATTTAACTCTAGTTATTCAAATTACCGCCTGACCACCGTCCTGACAATATCACCACCTACCACAGTGTACGAATGTTAATTAAAAATGCCAAATCGTTACACCTCTACAATCACTTGCTGAAAACAAAAACACTATTTGTTGTATGTGTTTGATAGATTTTAATGATATATAAAATTGAAACATATCCTGAATAGATTAGCCCTTGTAATTTTATTTGGTATTTTTATTCATTTTATTTATATTTAAAATGCCCCTGAAATGTAATCTGGTATTTGAATGCCACATCTTGTCCAGTGGGTGAAGTGCATAAAAATGTCACTAAAATTTGAAATTGAGTGCGTAAGGTTAGCTCATCCAAAAGTTTCAAAGTTACCACGAATGTTCTCGTGAGTACATGTTTTTTCTACATTGTTTATCTCGCGACATTAAATTAGAAGTGGTAACAGCAACTAATCAATGTTGCACAGTGTTTTAAATTTCACCTGCCAATCAGACATGAAATGAGGCTACTTCTGCTAGCTTTATGTTTATCGGTTTGTTGTTACAACGCTATTGAGAACATACAAAATTCGCCTGTAAGATATAAATGTGTTATTCTTCTGACGTGGTTGCTGACTACTTTTACAAACAGACATAGACAAAATAATGTTCGGTGTTGACATGCAATTCTACTCGGGGGATTAAAGGATTTTTCGTAATTGTGATTAACTGTATGTGTTGTTTCTTACTGCATTAAATTATTTTCACATACACAGCTCTAGTATGTTGTCATTTCGCATCAAACCTGTTTTGTGACGCGCTGTTTCTATTCCTCCCTTGATTACGTCTTATTCACCTTAACAGCAATTACGCTAGATTGAATACCATCTGAATTAAATGGAAACGGCATGAAATATATAATAGTCCTAACTGTGACATATTTATGCATAGCAGAGAGATTTTGTGATTACAAAATGCTGTTGTTTATGATGTAGTTTGCTTCCCAATATACACGCTAAATTATGAAAAAGTCACTTATATCCTTTAAAATAATGTATTTTAATTTTCTCTGTAAATTAGTTTCACGGATATTTGCAATTTGCAAAACGTATGACTTACTACTCCCATCGGAACAGCAACAAAAATTCCAGAAAGAATTGATCTTAATCACGACTGCATTCAACTTTCAACAGGCTACACACATTTCGAAAGCTAAGTATTGCATGTTTCCACTTTAACCTGTATTCGATTCAGCAATGCACAATGCCTTTTTTGACAAACATGGACAAGTGGGGATCTGTGGAAAACTCTTGCGAATATTAAATACGTTCATATGATAGTCTGAAATGTGCGCATTGTACAAACGGTTGTAAATCATATTTATAAAAGTGAAACGCTAACATTGGAAGTACTATCAACCTTTTTGTAATTATTGTACATCTCAATCAACAACTTGTCAAACAAGAGAACATATCAAGTATGGTAGCACTGTCGTGTCAATGAAGGTAGTTAACCAACTTGTTGAGGATGATATAGCTCTAATTGCAGTTACTCCCCTTTGCTTCCAGAAGACATTCTGTACGATTACTGCAAAACCTGGCTAATGGACACCAGAGCAGCCAAATCTAATGTGTTGACTTTTACGAGCACATGTAGAAATCTATTCGTAAAGCATATAGTGTAATTCACTTAAGGTTAAGATAAGATTCTAATTTATAACTTACGCTAAAAATTTAGAAAATTTACAAAAGTCTTAAAAACGTATGTTTCCATGGCTGTCTTATGTTTTAAACATTTATTTATATTTTTCAACATTTCACTATTAAAACAATACTGGGTATTCATATTATCAGAATCGGTATAGGTGAACCATTAGTAAGACTGCAAAAACATCGTTGTTTTTATGAGAAAAATATATTTTTTGACAAAATATTAAGTTTTAATCCCAAGTAATTTTACATTTTACTGACCGTTCCAATGCGGTACCTAACACTCCTTGATAAAGATACCTAGTTTGTTTATATAGTATATATGTACTGTGCTGTTTGTGGAGTTTTGTGCTGTTGTTCAATGTTTCTTGTTTGTGTTTTTTTGTTTTTTCGTTTTATGTCTTTGGTGTTACCCTGTGCCATAAAACGGGGTTTATGTTTAAACTTTTGGCCACTGAGGTTGTTTTTTGTAGTTTTTCACATAGGTATTGATTGTAAGAGTACAAGTCGAGATATTTTTGTACGTATATATTTTTCATTTATATCTCCTAACACTACCACGAAATACGGTTTTAGTAAATATATTTTAAACACACTATAAAAATGTGTTCATAATTGTATGAACAATGTTTTAGGGAGACCGACTGCATTTCCGAGTCAATAAATGTTAAGAAACAATGCCAAGAACATTGGTTTTACATACGAGCCAGAATTTTGCAGAAACAGGATGATAACAGACTCTGACTTTGCTTGTTTAAGAAATTTTCAACCGACTGGGTCTCCATCAATTTAGTACATGATGTGTAGTCGTAGTTTCAGAGTAGAATTATTATATATAATGTTGCAAAACAATATTGTCGCAGCAACCGACAAGACGATATATCCTTTTGTCATATTTGTAATGTCCAAATCACCGATGGCAGTGTTCACCTCATCAACCGTATTGCGGACTGATGTTTCGCTTCGGCATTGAGTTCTTGTCCAAAGTTCTTGGGTTGGACGAAACAATGTTTATTATGAAACACGTGGTTGCACCTGTAGCGCTATTGCTAAAACTCATGTTCATCAATCTGTAAATCTGTATTGTTCCATTTTAATTGATTATTTGTTACAAAAGGTTATATTTATTGTATTGTGATGACAAAGAACCTCATACACTCGGTACATTCTATTGGCGTTCGTTTATTTCAGTATATAACTAGTGTTCATATTACAATTGTAAATATACTTGCTTGTAAGCTCTAAACTTCCTTGAAGTTATTCATTTGTTCATATGTATGCATATCTTTTTAAATTTTTATATTTTAAAACAAACACTGTGCATTCAACCAATAATGCATCACTGCCGTAGGATCGTTAAATACAGTCACCTAAAAGTACTCTTAATTCCAAAGCCAAAGAAGATTTACAACAATTAGTAATATTGGTTTAAAATTCCAAAAAGGATGAATAAATGTCAGAAAAAAATGGTTATTATGAAGGATAGCGAGTTAAGTTTGGAAGAAAAGTACAGAAAACACGGTATTTCTACCTTATGAGACTATAGTAGTCTACCGTAAATCTTTTATCATTCACCAATCATTAAATATTTAAGCCCTTTCAGCTTTTAAATTCACGGTTACAATCTTGGTATTAATAGATGCTATTTTCCATAAATGCATTATTTAGTAAGTAGTGTAAGGTTTATCAGTCAAAAATTCTGTTTGTTATGGATGTGTATGTATTGATTTTGAATAAGGGTGTCACCATAAAAGGAACTACGATTAATGCGTAAAACATATATAAACGGTAAGATATTTAACCGAAATCTTGGTTGAAAAACTATTGTCATCAACTAAATACCATGTATCATTTTAAGTCTCCAGAAGCCATTACCCAAACACACAAGCGATTGTTGAAGACATAAATCCTATTCATGCTTTTAATTTGGAAGTATTATTGCGATCGGAAGGGAAAAGGGTATTAAATTCATTCCGTGACTTGAATTTTTTTTCATTTCTACATAATGATGCTTGCATGTCGAATAACTGATCGCTGATCACAACTATTAAATCACTTCGTATTATCTGCGAGATGGTTTTGGCGATGGTAAATTACATCAAAAACAAGAATGCTCATAAAAATCGACAATTTGAATACATCCTTTCAATACCCATACTATTGAGGGGTTTATTCTCATACAATTCTATAAACCATGGTAATGTTAAGCGACATGGAGGCTATGATTTGATAGAAAAATCACATTTATATTTCACAAATCTTACTTTAATTTACTGAATACGCTGTTAAATATGTTTCAAGTGTACACACTAAAAACAGATATGTTAAGGAATGTAAGACATGATATAGTTGATCTCTTTTCTGCTGTTACATACTTAGATGATACATTCACACGTAATTTGAAAATAATTTCATTCATGATCGCGTGTTTTAGTTAAAGATGCTTTCTTACTCCAAAATAAGATTGACCACATTTAATAATATAGTTTTAATATTCCAAAAATGATGAATAAATGTCGAAAACAATGGTTCTCATGCAGGCTACCGAGGTTAATTTGAAAGAAATGAGCATAAAACATTGCATTTCTACCTTATGAGACTTCAGCAGATCACAGTATATATTTTAGCATTCACCAATTATTTAATATGTTTGCACTTTCTGCTATTAAGTACACGGTTACAATGTTGTTATCAGTTATTAATATTTCCCATAAATGCATTATTTAGTCAAAGGTTTATCAATCAAAAGTTATGTTTGTTATACATGTGCATGTATTAATTTTGAATAAGTGTCACTTTAATACGATATCAAAAGCGAAACGCATCGAGGTCCTTATTACAAACAAAATATTTAAGAAAATTACATAAAATAATTCACCAAACAGTACAATTATACTTTTGAGTATATCAGTCGTTGCGTAAACCTATCATTAATGCATAATGTTTAATGAAGATCTTAAAAGTTAATCAATTAAACGAAATAAAACGAAAGTTTCCTCATAAAACGATCCAATCGAGGTATATACAAAAATCGAATCGTATAATGTAATCCATGTGTGGTGAAACGTGTTGTTCAAAGAATTTTAATGTGTCGTTTGAATGAAAAATTACAATTTATAAACAATGATCACTGAAAAATGACAGACATCTTACTTTAAAATTTTTAATTATTTAATGAAACAATTTTATGTAATTCGATGTTTGTAACATGATTTTGAGCTATTTTCTTAAATCATTGGAAGAAAAACAGACTAGACATAGACATTCGAGTAAGTAACTAATTTTATTGAAGAATAAATTGTTATTTAATACTACAATTTAAGTTTTGATTAGAGTAAGCACATACATCTTGATCAATTATTTTATTCTAGAATACATGTTTTTTTTTATCAAGAAAATATAAACACTTTAAACACTATTAAGCATTGATAAAAACTCATTTTCAGCATGTATTTATTATATCTTCATACTTGTTTAAAGTGTTATATTACTACCCAAACCTTTTAAACTACCAGTTAATACTCGTACAGACCGCTGGATTACAGTTTTTCAGTGGCGAAAGGATGATGACGTCATCAATTGTTGTGCAAATTCTGTATGTACTTTGGATGGCAAGAATGGTTCTCGGCGAAACGTACACGGCCGAATGTGACCACGAGACTATGACAGTACGAGCGGGATTCCGGGAACACCCGTCATACTGCAGTAAATTTATCCAGTGCCTTCTTAACAAAGACGGCCAGCTTGTTAGCATTGTGCGAGACTGTGGTTATGGGACATATTGGAACCAACATTTTCTGACATGTATATTAGCAACACGCACTGTCTGTAAACATGATTTGTGTTATCAACAGCCAGACGGAAAGCAAAGAAAAGGATATGGAAATTGTAGAGGTTTCTACGAGTGCCAGGGAAGTTTGTCCATACCAAGGTGTTGTCCTCTTGGACAA